>NC_142165.1:91929736-92578736 GCF_029865625.1 Vigna umbellata | reverse complement strand
GCCAACTCCAGTAACCACCCGAGATTTCAGGTAAACGGTTTATTTTACTCCTTTAAATACACACAGCAGACCAGAAAAAAGGTACGTTTTTCCCCTAAGAGAAAATTAAGAAAGATTCAGTTGCTCTAACTAAGACCATTATTGACTTGAGCGTCGGAGTGCCTTTGCAGGTACCCAGCCCATCGTACTCAGAGCTTTGGAGAAGAGAGAAAGACGACATAGTGAAAGCAACACAGAGAAGGAAGAAAGGAAGGTTGTTAGGTTCGTATCTTGGTCCCTACATCCCTACTGAAACAATGTGTTAAATTATTTTATTTATTAAAAGAGTTTAAATAAAATTAATGAAATAATTTTCTTATTGTACTAAAAGGATAAAATTATGTTAATACTTAATCCCTTGATGTAACTATTTCATTATCCTAAAATTATAATGAAATAATTTTCTCTTTTAATGCACTGCATTGCCTTTTAACTTTGCAAACCTTTTTTTACTTGTACAAGAAATATTTACCTACTTGCTTAGTGGAAGATTATTCCATCGGATAATATCAATGCACCATGATTGGGCACCCAACGACTATAAATTCATAAACTATTTTCTAGAGAAATAAATGGATAATAAATAGTATAAAAAGAAGTCCATTAATGGCACTGATGAGGAAGAGACACCTTATGAAGTTATGTTACTTTATCATAAAAATGGTTTAAACCTCTAAAAGTCCAGCACCAATTAGAAACTATTCCCTTAAAGTTTTACCATAATAAGTAGTTGAGGGTGTTTTCCTGCAACCATTTCTTCTTGGTTGATGGGTGAAGTTGCTGGTATCCCCAGAAGAAGGGTAGTGTTGGAATATTAACCTTTGAAGAAGTGGCAGAAAGGTTTCTGAGAGCCTTACTTGTGGTCCGTAACCGCTGATGGCAACTGCTCAGTGGTCACAGGAACCACCATCCAAAGCCACCACTTAACTTTCTTCTTCCCTTAACTTCCATTCTTTACATCTTCCCCGTCTGTTTATTAACAATGCAATAAGAGGAGAAAGAAAGAACAAAGCTTAAGCAAAGAAACTGAACAATCATTTTCTTTTATGCCGAGGTAATGAAAATCGCTTCACAAGGAACACCTTTCTTTTTTTCTCTTCTTTATATGCTTTTTTTTGTTTGCATGCCAATTCTCTCTCGGATCAAGTCCAAGTCTTCACCTTTGTTGCTTCTTTGAATTTTGTACATTTTCAATTAAAATATGTGCATGCATGTCTACCCTTTTGAGCCTTCAGCTTGTTTATTGGACTTACGGATATGAATAGCTTGCCTGACCCGTCTTTTGGTGTAAAGTCTTCTTCTTTTGTTTTGCTGTCAAGTGGTACCTGAGTTTTTTTTTTTTTTTGGTCTTCATGGGATCTTGATTTCTGGGATGACATATTTGTCTGTTTGCTGTTCTGTGAAAGCGGAATCAGCAATGAGATATTTGGGATGCAAATGGAGAGTCTTTGATTCTGGTTTTCGTAGAAAATTCTTCCTGAAAAAATTGGTGGGATTCTGTTTTTTGTGATCTTCCAGCTGTTTCACTGATGATCGAAGGGTACGACAGTTTTGATCTGAACCTTGTTTCGGGATTTTTAGGTCTCATGGAAGTGTTCTGCATTTTCTGTTGGCTATTTAGGAGCTGTTTACCATTTGAACAAAATTGAGTCTGTAATGGAGTTTTTTTTCTTGTTTAGTTTTTAAATTATGAAGTCTTATGCTGAAGCCTGGCCAACTGAATCAAGCTTGTGATCTCATGGTTGTGCTGAAGGAATTGGACTTCGATAAGCGGTATTAATCTTTTACTTTCCGTGGGAGACTGAGAAACGATGCCAAGCCAGCTATGGTTTTCACTGCCAATGATTTACAAGAATGGAAAGATTTTCCCAAAGGACTCAAGGTTCTTCTTCTTGAGGAAGACAGCATTTCTGCTGCCGAGATAAGGGCAAAGCTTGAAGCCATGGACTATAATGGTAAGACTTTTTGGATTCCTTCTTTTTGTTATGGCATGGCTCACTTCTTTATCTTCATCTAACAATTCCCACGTATGGCTCATAGTGGGTAAGTCGGTCCCCATCTTTCTATCCGATAGCATCTTGTAAAGCCTCATTGCTTTACAATTCGTATATGGTCAATTGGTATAATTGTGGTCTCAGATTTTAGTTTCTCTGTGGAGCCTAGAAATTTTGACAAAATTTAGTTGCCCTTTGGAGCCTTGAAAATTTGAAACAATACCGTCCTCCTAATTTTGCATGCTCGGTGTTTTCACACATGGGATTTCTTTGCATCTTACGAAGCTGCTAAAGTTTTTATTTACACTAAAACTGTAAGTGTTTTCAAAACTTAAATTTGTCAGTAATCTGAATAATACAGGCTAAATTGTAAAGATCTGAAGTATAAAAAATGGTCAATTATTTGTGTCTGAACTATCAAGTCTACACTAATTTTGCACATTGACGGTCCTTTCAGTTGCCTAGACATGGATTTATTAGTAAAAAACAGGCCTCATGAAACAAGTTTAACTGAAATTATATCTTATGTCTTGAGGATCAGCCCAAGTATAATTTGATTTTTACTGAAGTCGCATGGTTCTTTTACTATCTGCTCCTTGTCTTCCGCATCTCTGCCATTTCTTGTACATTGCTTGTTTTCTCTGTTCATTTGTTAAGTAAATTTCGAGTTTCTGTACAGTTTCTACATTCTGTGATGAGAATGAAGCCTTGTCAGCAATCTCAAGTAGACCTGAAAGCTTCCACATTGCCATAGTAGAGGTAATGGATTTTCATTTTCTATATAATGAAAAATCATTATGCCGTAATTGCAAAATTTAAAATTAGAAAATGAAGGTCTTTGTTGCTGCCAAATTTAATAAAATATACTTCTTTCATTGGTATAACTTGAAAGTTTTTAAAGTCTAATCACTAGGGATGACTTTAGTCGTCTTATATATTTTTCCTTTCTATCATAAGAATTCTTGTATCTTTGTTAAAGTTCTAAATCTGAATCTTATGATTGTTACAACTTTGATGATATAATTTTTAACTGAATGCATTCATCCTAATTGCAGGTGAGTTCGAGCAGTAGCCAGGGAGGTTTCAAATTTCTTGAGAATGCCAAGGACTTGCCAACAATTAGTAAGCATAGAGACCAAAATGAATTTGCTAGTTTAACCTCTGTCAGTTCTTTAAAATTATAAATCTTTGGTCTATAATAATGGTCTTTTCAAATCAATTATCTCGTTTGAATGCTGAACCAAAACCAGTTGCAGATAAGGAAATAAACATCAATATTCCTTTGAAGTCCAATTTGGGAGAGCTTGTAATGCATTGCATGCTGTTGTTTTCATACCTGCAACTTGTCAGTTTTTAGTATTTTTTTTATCAACTGAATTTGTGAATGATCTAAAAGAGAACATTGCGCGGAAAATATGGGGAAAAGTTTGCTTCAAAGCTGTATTATGCTCATTTTAATCTTTCTTACCAGTGATATTTCCAACTTCTCATGTAGTGACTTCTAACAACCATTGCCTGAACACCATGATGAAGTGCATAGCGGTAAGCTTACATCCTCATTGTTTATGCTTAAATATCTTATTAAGCCATATTATTTGAGCTAAGCTAACTGCAATCTTATATTTCAATGTTAGGCTTTTTTTCTTTATTGTAGTTAGTCAATTCAAACATTTGATTCATCTCTAATTATTGACAAAATTACTGATAACTTATTTGGATTGTCTGTTAAATATTTTGTGCAAAAATATGATCTTTAACTCACTAGACAAGTACGTTTTCCTTTGGTTCTGATTGTTAATGCAAGCTTCTTGACTCAGCTCCATTTTTTTTAAGCTTGGTGCAGTTGAGTTCCTCAGCAAACCACTCTCTGAGGACAAACTCAGAAATATCTGGCAGCATGTTGTTCACAAGGTCTGTGATGTTGTATTGATACTACCATGGTATTTACTATTATCTTAATATGAGAATAATAATTTCTCATGTGATTGAACTCAATCAGGCATTCAGTTCTGGGACAAGTATCCTGTGTGAATCGCTTAAACCTGTCAAGGAATCTCTAGTGACTATGTTGCAGCTCCCAACAGACAATGAACAACATGAAAGTAGAGTGTCCATTGATATAGAGAAAGTATCCAGGTTTACTGATAATGATGATGTACTGTCTCCTGGAAATGATAAATATCCAGCTCCTTCAACCCCACAATTGATGCATGGGACAAGATTGTTAGACGATGGTGATTGCCAAGAGCAGACTAATTGCTCCACAGAAAAAGAAAGTGGGGAACATGATGGAGAATCTAAATCTGTCGAAACTACATGTGACAATATTGCTGAAACTGAAAGTACTCCTCAAGAAAGGAAATCTGATATGACTTTACCTAGGGAGGAAGTGAATTTAGTTGACGCTTCCAAGGTTGAGAGTATTGCCTCTCTACATACACAAAAAAGAAAGGTTCTAAGCAACCCTGACAAAAATACAAAATCTGCAAATAAAGTAGGCGTTCTTAGTGATTCATGCGAGATAAAGCCAAGACGAAAGAAGATGAAAGTAAGTTGCTTTATTACTATTCATTCTTCTTAGGATGTTTTTGTTCCTCTAATCCACTTGTCCATGCTGCTGTTTTCTTGAAAATTACAGTGACTATGTAACACATTTGGGAAAATTTTTCCAAACTTCTGTTTAATCTGTCAATGTTTCCATTTATTGTGTCTGCATTCCTGGAGTTGATCAAGAAATCTCGGACATGGTTCCATTCCATATTCATAATCATGAAGTTATAATCAACTGTGAACTGATAATGGAATTGTCAAACTTAACTAATCTATGATAGGAAATCTAGGAAGTAGTCTTTCCACCGAGTTACAATTTTGGTATTTGTTTTGGTCTCAGGTAGACTGGACGCCTGAGCTGCACAAAAAATTTGTGAAGGCAGTTGAGCAACTAAGCATTGATCAAGCCATTCCTTCAAGAATATTAGAATTAATGAAAGTGGAGGGCTTGACAAGGCATAATGTGGCAAGCCATCTTCAGGTCATTATGTACATTACAGGTTATGGTTGATCAATTTCTTATCTGCAATACTTAAACAAGTTTTTAAATAAACAGAAGTACAGAATGCATAGGAGACAAATCTTTCCCAAGGAAGAAGATCGGAAATGGTTGAATCAAAGAGAAAGGAGCTATTGTGTTCAAAGACCAATCATGGCCTTTCCTCCATATCATTCTAATCACACCCATACTATGGCTCCTATATATCCTAAGTGGGGACAACCTAGCACTCAAACGGCTGGCATGCATATGTGGAGCACTCCTGGTTATCCCTTGTGGCAGCCTACTGCTGAACATTGGCACTGGAAACCGTTTCCAGGGGTAATTTCTTTTTTTTTTTTTAACAGAACTCAAGGATAATGATATGATGTTTTTCATGTTATAGCTCTCAGGCTTGGGAGATGTAGATATTGCGGTTATGAATGTAGTTTTACCTGTGGTTACTTGATCTTTCAGATGCATGCAGATTCATGGGGCTGTCCAGTGTTACCAGTACCACCTCCTCAAGCTCCTTTTCCCTACTCTAAGGTGAGTTTCAGCATAACAATGAAGATATTAACCTAGTATCTATAGTATTTTGCATGTTAATGATTAATGTCTCTATGTGCGATTCATTTTTGCTAGTTATTTATCTGTGATACTATTAATATATTTTTCATCAAACCTCAGAATATGCCTGCGTTGCTCAATGCTGATGCAACAGGTCACACTTTTACCATGCCACAAAGTTCCTTAGAGAATTATCCGGTATGCAACACTTTCGGTTTTTTTTTTTTTTTTTTTTCTAATTGATCATGGTAACCATTAGCCAGTCACTCATATAAATGCTTTCTAATGGGTCTCAGGAAGTCCATGTTGAGATAAAATCATAACAGAACTAAAATAACATCTGAAAATGAAAATGAGGAAACTTTAGTGTTTTTCACTTGCTGAGTTTCGAATTGCATGAAATAGCATGGTGACGTGTAGAAGTAGGTTGGAAATTCATTGAGTGTTAGTAACTGAGTGAAGTCGAAAGAAAGTGGCTGTGACCTCTCACCATGTAGTGTGTTACGATGCATGCATGCAGGCAGAGGAGGTTGTTGACAAGGTTGTGAAAGAGGCAGTAAGCAAACCATGGCTACCCTTGCCTTTGGGCCTGAAACCCCCTTCCACAGACAGTGTGTTGACTGAGTTATCAAGACAAGGCATTTGCAGCATCCCTCCTAGGAGCAGCAAGGGTTGAAATTGAGAGTGACATTAATGCATGCACCAAGAGTTGTTCTGATGGTGACCAACCAAAAGGTGGTCCACCTGATCAATAACACCCTGTAGCAATTATTTTTGTTTTCCTAAGTGTAATGAGGTTCCAACAAAGAGTTGTTGTTGGGACTATTTTGTTTTACCTTATTTGGTCCCATCACCACCCCACCAACCAATTTTAGGTCTCTCCTATTCCGCTGTCTGGTTACAGATTCCGTGATGAAAACCAACAAGTAGACTTTGTTTGTTCCTATCCAAAGCCACATGCCAAAACAAGGTAACAGGTAATAAATGAAGAGAAAAGTCAGGTGCTTTAATGCAGTGGTGAACACCCGATAGGCAACTTGGGCGGTGCAGAATTTGCCACGCTTCCATTGACGCTCTCTTCAAAACTTGTGGTTGTAAATACGTGATCAGCATAACCTTGTGACTGGGATATGAATGTGGTACTTTTGGGGGCATAAAGTGGATTTTCTATGAGGGGTGGGGGTCTGTGGGATGCTTAATAATGATGAAGAGGATGATGGGTACGCGTCGTGAATAAAGTTGAGTACACCACTTTCAAACATGCTTAGATCTTCTTCCATTTCTTCTGATTTTTACCAAATCTGAATCGACTTATCCTAAGTCGCACATCCCTTATTTGTTCTTCAATTTTACTTATTGTTCCCTTTTGACAAAGACAATCAGTCGTCGATATCATTGTGAGGCATTAACAGAGGGAATGCAGTGAAATACGGATTGATAATTATGAACCAGTTTGTTGGTGGAAGAAGGTAGGAGGCACATTTTGGTTTCTTCATCTATTCCTTTTCTCCAAAATTTTGAAATGAATAAAGTCAAATTTTGAAAACAAAATTGTTTTATTTAAACCCAAATACAGTAAATAAATATATGTTTTCATTTAAATTTACCATTTTTAATGATTATCACTTAAATTTAAATAATGAAATGACATCTTAATCCATTTAATGAGAAAATTAGTGGTACTTTTATAGTACCTACTTCATTGTACACTACTAGGCATACTTTTGGTACTATTATCGGTCTGCATATTGAAAAAGGGACCCATTTGCTAAAAAGGTTGGCTCTTCCTTCTTTCATTATCATAATTTTGACAAGAATTACCTAATTTATATAAACACCGTTTATATTTTACATGAATTCAAGCTTTTCCTCCCCTTTTACTATTGTGTGGCTAGCAGTGGTTGGTAGAGGATGCACGTGAGTTGTGAAAGATGTCATATACGGAATTAACTAGTAATGGTTTTCAATTACTTTTCTACTTTACATTAAAAAATTACTAGTTAAATCTAAAAATTAAAAAAAAAAATAGATAACAAAATGTAGGATTCAATTTCAGTGTTACTAATTTTCTGTTAAAGGATCAATAGGAAAAACATCATAGACATAAATGCAAGAGTACAAAATAGTTATCTGTTCATGGTGATTTGGAGCATTTTAGCTTTTAACTTTTTTGCAACACTATTTTGGTCATTCCACACACTTCATCCCTTCATGTGAAAAACATGGGCTGCGGAACATGTGATAACATTCCGTACCAATATTTTCACGTATCTAAACAACAAAAACACCTTCTTCACCTACCGATATTTATTTAAAAGTCTCGTATTTACTTAGGGCATCTATTGTATTTTAGAAAGTAATTTCTAATATTACGCATTCACTTCGTTATATTCTTTACTTGCTATTGTAGCGCTTACAGGCTTATAAAGATTAAAGACATTTTGGTTGAACAAAGATAAACTCAGGATTAAATGTATAATATCATTTTATTATCATTGCTATTAAATTAAGATATGCAATCATTAATTTGTAATATATATATAATAATAATATCGAGTAATCCAGGAAGTATCAACAATAAATATCTGTAAATTGATTTGAGTGGGGCTTACGGAGAAGGAGAAAGAGAGTAGTAGGGGTGAAAAAAGAAAAATGACGGTGGAAATAGCAGGAACCAAAGGGTATTATATTATCATATGATTAGCGATAACACAGAGGACCCGTAGCCCAATTTTTGGGTTTAATTTTACTGTGCTGAGAAATAAATATTTCCTTCACAAGCTCAAAGATTGATAAATAAAATAATGTAAGGTGGTTGGGTGGTTGGTTGGTTAGTTGGTTGTGGTGAAAGCCTCCATGCAAATTCGTTTTAATAAGTATTGAGATGACGTCAGGAGTTATATTAAAAACTCTAAGAAGGCTCTGGAACGTTATTAGTATTATTCTAAATCTGTGCAGAATTTTGAACATCGATTATGTATAATATTAATAGGTTCTGAATAATTATTATCAACCTACTTGGAACTGATCTTTAATTTTAGCATCAAATTTCGTATACCACACATGCTTGTGGCTCAAACCTCAGGTGATATATTATATTGATCTAGCAACCAATAAGGTATTGTAATCTCACGTCACATTTCGATAATAATTTCTAATCCCACATTATAAAATGGGTAAAAAACAAATTAGAGGAGCCATTATGGATAATACAAAAATTAGACCGAAAGGCCGTGATAACTAGGACGGTTGTGGGCCATGAATATAAAATAACTACAATTTTGCATGGGACTCAGTGGGATTAGTTTCAGTTAAGCTGGCTCTTTTTATAACTGTTAGTTAATTACGCGTTGTTGCTTTTATTTATTAACTAATGTAGCTAATCTCATGCATTTTATGGTAATTAAGAAAGGTAAACAAATTGCTGCTGCCAGTGCTTCAAGAGAGACTGAACACATGTTGTATACTCTCCTAAGGACCACCACCAACATCAAATATCTTATTCAAAAACCTTAAATTTAAGATTTATAACAAATTTTTATTCAGATAGATTAAGGTGAGAATGCTAAATTTAAGGATTGAATTTTATGAGATTATGAGTTTTAAAAATTAAATAGAAAATATTTGATTAAATTAATTTTTAAATTTTAGAATATTAACTTATAAATAAAAGTTATTTAAATATGGATCTTAAAAAATCTTACCATTAAAATAAAACTTGTAAGAACGTCTTGAAATGGTTTGATACAGTGAAATTCATTTAAAATGAAATAAATAACATGTGGTGGGAGTATAGTATATAAAGTATTGGTAATGAAAATGCTTTAAAATACTTGCTTGCTTTTCGTGTATTTACTAATTGATGGTTTTGTTCATTTTTAATCAGCCTTGATCTGTCAAGTTGTTGGTATCAGAAAAATTATATTTATTAATCTATACTGTTGATAAGTTTATTTTTTATAAGACATCACCAAACAGCTTGATTCATACAATTTATCTATATAGTTTACTGCTCAAATTAAAAAATTATATTTTATTCTCATATAGTGAAACAAAATCTATATTATTGACAATAATTAAGGACTTCTCCTTATATAATATGATGATAATTTTAACTATATATATTGTTAATATATATTTTTTCAAAATTTTGTTTAACTTTAAAAATACATGTATACATCATTTCCTTTTTATTTGTAGATCCATACAAGAAAAATAGTTCTCCTTCTAACTTACAGTTTTTTTAACAAAAGAAAATAATATATAAAAAAATACAATATATGATAAACATAAAACACAAACATTGTTTCAACAATGTGTTTGTTGGTATATGTTGGAAGTCGTGATAAAATTGCTTGTAAACGTTAAAAATACAACTATGATAAGATTAATTTAGAATATATAAATAGATATAAATTTAATTTCATAAATAAATTTTATAATATTTAATTAAATTTAAAATTTACTTTTTAACATAACATAATGTTAGAATCATTTAAAACTTATTATAGCAAAAATTTTACTATAAAATCATATATATCTAATTCCACACATAAAAAATATATATATTCTTAACAGGCATTTTTCATTTTGTTTCGAATGACATGGTATTCAACTCATTTGAAATTAATAACATAATTAATTAGACTAATCTTCTACCAACTCATTTGTCTCGGTATTTACAACTTGTACTTACAATAGAGAACAAGTCAACTACTTAACTCTGGGTTTTTACGAAAGATTTTTATTTTTTAATTAGATATTTATTAAACAGTTAAAACAAACAAAAAATCAGTAAAATATAATTTTGATATGAAAAACGTCTTTTGAAGTAGAATATTATCTTATATATAAAGATAGTGTGTTTCTTAGAGGACAAGCTCAATCTAAGTGATTGGTTGTCTCAAAGACTGGAGATTATTATTCTGTACGTGAAGCATTTTTTAAACAGAAAGAGGAGAAGCGAGGAAGATAAACCAACTTCAACTTGAATTAATGATTTCTAGGTTTTTTTAGCCGTACATATAGCACTAAAAAATATCTGGTATAAGGAATAAGTGGTCGGAGTGCAGGTCCCTCTCAACTCCATACAATGTTACAGGAAATTGGTGTCACCAAATTAAAGAAGCCCTGCAATTGTGGTCCATTTCACCACATCTATAAACTTTTTCTAATTTCTCAATGCCATCACAATCCTCTCTCTCAAGACAGCTATGCATAACGTAACTTAGATAGATATACGGTTCGTGTCTGCCATCATGAAGAAAAACATCTCAGTTCATGGCCTCACTATTCATTCCTTCATTCTCAATTCAAATTTCTATATTTTAAATCTTTTTCACACATATAATTACAAATCAAATATCTATATAAATATATGATTAGACTATCACATTTTCTTTACTAGAAGGTAATTTAATACATCTTTAACTTTAATTTTTCTTCTTTAACTGAATTGTGAAGTCAACAACCATGCGAGCTATTATCTATTTTTACTTTCTAGTTTTGAATAAGATATCGACTTGTAGACTTGTAGGAGGAGATATACATCTACTTGTATATGCTATAAAATAAATTTAAAATATAAGTCAATTTCATAGAAAATAATTTATAAAATAAGGTTTGCATTTATTTATATATTATAAATTAATATTATTTTTAATTAATATGAAACTTTCAATAATTATTAATCAAGTATACAGAATTAATAAATATTATTCATAATTTATATTTTTATGCCAGCTCATGTATAGTAATCATCGGTACAGAAAGCATTAAAGAAAAGAAAAAGAAAAAAAAGTCATAATCTATCATCACATATCCAAAAAGAAATGCATCTAAATTCTCGTGTGTGACATTCACCGTTCCTTTAAGCGATTGATCGGTACTTTAAAACTTTCGGTTTCTGACATAATGAACGAGGAAAAAATTAATTCAAAACTATACTTTTACACTTATAATGTATACTCAATTGCATTCGCGATGATTATGAATTCATCTTTTATTGGATGTTTGTGTGGAAGTAAAAATACAAACTTACTCTAATACGGTATATATAAATTAAATTTGTACCAAATAATTCACTTATAATTCAGTAACTTTTATAAGAATTATGAAGAAATCCATTTTCTTACCTAAATTTGTCTTTTATAGGCTGTGTCTACACAAGATTCCCCCTACTGACAATTTGCGATGATCGGACAAAATCCAATTATATAAACAAAAATCTGAAAGTTATAAAATCTCTTTTAGGATTTAACTTTCATTATTTTCAATAACTTTATTCGATCAAGTAATTAAAAATTATCTTAGACATAAGTTTACGTAATTATTGTAAAAATTAACAAATTTTGTTATGCATTTTATAATTAAAATCAATGTACAATTTGATTACACATTTAAAACGTATTTAAACCGATTTTTATTTTATTTTTTTCTCCATCACATCTTTCACTTCTCTTTCTTTTCTTCTCGTGTTTCTCTCACGTCAATCGTTGTATACGATTCTTGCGTGAATATAATTTTCTTTCTTATGAATGTTACATAATATAAATAATTATTAATTTGATTTTGACGAACCATAGGTTTTAGATAAGTAAAGCAAGCCTCTGATTGAATGAAAGAAACCCGTTGCAGGAAGTCAACAACTTTCACTTTCAACAGTGTAATAAGGTATTTTGGTCTGCGTCGGTATGTCAGTGCAGTTGAATTGTGATATTAGATAGACGAAATGATTACTAATTAAAAGTTGAAATATTAATAGATATTTTGATTAATAATTTCTGATACAGAGTTGCGAGGAGCCAAAAATAGGAGAAAACGTAAAATGATAAGTATGCCATTCAAAGCACAGCCGTAATCGAATTGTTATTGTGGTCACTGAATTTCAATGATGCGAACAGACAGCTCCAGCCAACCAAGTTATCATTACCAAAATTAATTGCATCACAAATCTCACCGTTTAAATTTAAACTTTACCTTAAACGTGTTAATCATATTTTAATGCCAACTACTACTTCTTTGATTAATTGATATTTGTTGATTATGTTTTGGAGGTTATACTTTGCAACTTTCATTTTGCAAATTTGGGACCATGCTAATAAAGCTTATGATAAGTTAATGCGTTTTAATTCAAATTGCCAAACTCGTAATACTCTTTCATCGTAACTCTATCTCTTCGGTATTGGCTCTCACATCCTCTGTATGTCACCATTGTTTTCCTGTACTTTTCAAACGTTATGACTCGTCCTGTAATTATGCAAATAGATATTTATTTTAGGAATTGCATCTATATATTACGACTTAAGTTTAATCATTCATTCAGTCTTTCTAAGTATCAGAAAAATTAAAATCAACGTCAAGAAAATATATGTGTGACTGTAAAAAATTGGTGACTAATGGTGAATAATAAGTTTTCATCACTAAATTATTTTCAAATCCGTTGACTTCTAACTAGTAGTACATGTTGTGGCTGTATTCACATCTACTTTATTAATCAATTTGACCTTCAAGTTTTTTTAAGAAATCATCATCACCTTAATAGTGATTGAAAACAATAAACTGTGTTGAATAGCGAAAGAAGGACCACCCGATGATCACAATGGAGAGAAACAGTGTAAGATGAAGCTTATCACAGTGCTAATAAAGACAAGTTTGGAGAGAAAAAATGGTGCCTCTATATTGTTTTCTCATGTGGTGGTGATGCAGGAAATAGAGGAATGAAGTATGAAAGACAAATTTGGAAGGAAAGGCTTGCGGGGAAGGGAAGGAAACACAGCAGTTGTGTCTTGTTTTCCATTACAAACCCTCAATAATGTATAGGAAAGCAACAACCACATAAGAAACACCCAACGTTATATGTCACCATGCTTATGTCTTTATTCTTTCTTGCATAACTCCACTGACTTAATGAATTTATATCATGGTAACTCCCAAAAACATCATGGTAAATATATAGAGTTGTGAGAGTGTAGCATGTGTTATTTGCATTAGTAAAAAAAAGTTTTGTCACAAGTTATAGAAAAATATTTTTTTAACAACTTTATATATTAGATTTCAATTCTGTAATCGAAACTCATTCGAACAAGATAAAAAAGAGTTACATTTTTATTTTAGTGATGAATCAGAGTATAAAAATTCCAGTTATAGAATCGTAAATAAATAATAAAAGTTAAAAAAATGTGGTATTAGGCTTCGGTTGATACAACAACCAAGTTGAAACTCTTTCTGATATAAAAAAAATGTTTAAAGACTACCTTTATAACCAAAACCAAGTCTAATACACTTAAAATTAAATACTAATTTAAATTAGAAATGGTATTAGACTTTAATTTTTATCAAAGTTGAAGTTGAGAACCCTTAAAATTAAATAATATCAACACATAATTTTGATGACAATTACATATATCAACACAACTCTAAATAATTGAGGAAGAAAATGAATCAAACAATTATAAATCTATGAACTAAAATACAAAACTTGGAGGAACAACAATGCAAGATTTTTTTACCTTAGCAGCAATTGAACAATGAAAAAGGGAATGCTTTAGGATAATTTATATAATCGATAAAGTGATGTTGTGTAGGTTTCATATACAAGCATATCCATAGATCTCCACATTAGTAAGATATTACTCATTTTTGGCTAAGTCCTTACGGATTTGCTTTTGGTACCACTCCAAAAGACCTCTTACTAAAGGATGTATCTTATGTATATATAAACTCATGTGTATTTCATATTTTATCTAATGTGGGACTTTGTTTGTACCCAACATAAAGTTCATAACATTGAGATTTTTATCAATTTATTACTTGTCTAATATGGTTCGACGGAGACTTATGGAAGGAGTAAAATCACACAACAATGTTGTCCTTCATGGAAATCACAAATAGCTACCAATGATGTCCGAATTAAAAATAGGTTCATTGTTATACCTTAAAATAACGAATTATAATTATAAATCAACAAATTACACCTAATGCAATGCAAAGGACACATATATTTGTTTTCTATCTTCAAAACCGTTGATGACATATGATTAAAAATTTTACATATTTTTCGGTCTCAGATTGTTGACGAATCGAAACATAACATAAGAATGACTTCGGTTCCTTTATAACTGAGGTGTATAAATTTGGAAAATTTGTCAAATTATCAATATCTTTTTATGTCTCATTTTCTTGAAAGTTAAAACATTTATAAATTCAAAACTAGGTGAGATTTAATCTACACTGGTATCGAAGAAATTTCCTTGTCACAAATACTCTTTTTATTAACTTTTAAGAACATAAAACCACAAGTTCTTGAGGTTTGGTAGAACAAAATGTTATTCTTTATTATCATCCAATTATCTATTAACACATCATTACATCTTTAATTTTAAATATATATAATATTACTTAAAAAATATATGCTTAGATTACATATAAAACGCAAAAGTTATACAGCCCTGTAGTGAAAAGAAAAATGGTAAAGACAAAAACATAATTATTTAGCAAGTTATTTTAGTGGTTTCTTAACTTGTTTGTCTAACTTACCATTAAAAATTACCTTAGATAAATTGTTTACTTTGTAATCAAATATTGCATCTTTAAATGAAAAACTTAAACTAATAAAAATTATAAGTATCCATTCCTTACAATATATTTATATTCATGAAAACATGTTTTTATGTCATTTATATTAGTTTAACAATTATTTTGTCAAACATTTAACGCAATACTGTACTTAACAGTTTTCAAATAAAAAATACCATTAACTTTTTTTTTCAAATTTTTACAAAGCTCTATCCTTTTTGTAAGACAGCCATATATAGTCCCCTATCCTACTCCGAGATAAAAAAAATTCCCTTAATGATTGGATTCAATCAAACTACATAATTAAGAAATCATTCACATGTTCTTACACTTTATTAACTTGTCATAAATCCTCCCCTTAGCTTCCTATTCATGTCTACCAATATATATATACTGAGAGAGAGAGAGAGAGAGAGAGAGAAAGAGTTGTTTGACATGTTCACATGCCCATAGTAAGAAAATTGGTTCTTTTTCATGGTGAACTCCATTGTTGAGCAAAAGTTTATGTTACATTATTTTAGGTTATCAGTTAATGAAAGGTGTAACTAACCTGCGAGTGAGAGATGAAGGTTCTCGTGAATCTGTTATTCCCCACCAACTTGCTCATCAAATTGACATAGAATATGATTAAATGTATGCTTTCACAGTTCAAAACTCAACTGTTTATCTTCTTCACATATAGTGCGCTGGCCCTACCTCATCCATGCTCTCATCAATCCCTCCCTCACATTCTATCTTTCACTTTGTCATAGTCAATTTTCGGTTTTTTTATGCAGAGGTTGTCAATTTCCTAACCTGTTTTTGCATGGGAGAGAAAATAATAATAAATAATAATGACAGCAGCAATGAAAATGATAGAGAAGACAATATGGGCGACTGTGGCTTACCATAATGAATCCTAATCAGTTCACACTGTGGTTATTAGTTGCCTATTTGAGCTGAGCATGAATTAGATAAAATAACAAATCTGGTTTTGTTTATTAGATCCTTCCTTGTTTTAAAAGAACCTTCCTCTTTTGTGGGGTCATTAGAAGATTTTGGCTCTGATTGTACCCTTGATTTGTATGCATCCTTGCTTTTGGGTCCCTGTCGTCATCAGTTTTGGTATTTGCTGATGTATTAATTTCTTCACTTGTGGTACTGCTAAACCTGCACGTATAGTAGCAGTAGTAGTAACAGATTTAGGTATGCGCATTATTGTTCTAACAATGATAAACAAAGAACCATTTGGAATTTTCAATGGATTGGGCTAGATTTGCTGTTAGCTAGTTGCTTAATGGAATATGAAACATAATATAAAATACACAAAGGTTTACTCAGATATTTTTTTATGAATACTATTGGCCCAGAATTTGTATTTGTTTGTGCTGGCTCCATGATTTATCTTTCATATAGAAAGTATATTTATATTCATAATTATTTGAATATGGGGGAAAATACTGGTATGCAGAAGTGTTACAGCAAACGTATAGTTAGCTGTTCTGTATGTATCTCCTCTTGAAAGTGACGTTTGGTGTTATTTTGATTTTCTTTTAGGTATCTCCTGAAATTTCAATTAGTAAGTGTTTACCTTTTTTAGGACTTTCTTTTCTTGAGTTTTACTATGAGACAATTAAGAAGTGGTGTTAGGACCAGTATTATTATTGTTATTATTCTTTGTTTTCTTTTCTCCTTGTGCAAGTTGTGGTTGTGGATATCTAGCTATAATGCTATATGGTCACGCATTTTCTGTCTTTTTCTTTTTGGCTCTATAGGGAACTCTCTTCTATTGAGCACTCAAAAAACTCCAACTTTGTTTTGTTAATTCCTACAATCTGAGAAGTCCTCTTATTTAAATGTTGGCTGCAAAATAGTGGCCAAAGCATGTCAGTGACTGTTTCCATATTTAAGAGCCAGGCTCTGAAAATCTTGCACACTACACAAAACAAGTGCTTGTTGGTTCAATATAGTACTCTGACCTGAGGCAATGAAAACAAGGAGAGGAAGACGCTCAGAGGTAAGCTTCAATGTGCCTCTCACTGCTGTTTAAGGATAAATATGTTTCTTAGAAACTTGTAACTTTGTCTCATTGCGGCAGGCCTTTTGGCCCTCCCTTGTCATGAAGAAATGGTTAAACATAAAGCCAAAGGTGTATGATTTTAGTGAGGATGAAGTGGACACTGAAACTGAGAGTGAAGATGATGGTATGCTTTTGACTATACTATATTCCTTTTTTCTGTTTAGCTTAATCTTCTTCGCTTTTCATTTTTGTTTCCCTTCTTTGTTCTTTCAATCTCATTCAGTTTGCTCTCTTAAAGACTCGAGAATGGGTGTGCGTGAAGATAATCCACTTAAAACACCATTCGTATTCCCAAGTGAAACATCAGGCAATACTTTATTCCTTTACATTACTATGGTGCTTTAAAGAAGAATATGTGCTCTCAGCTTTAACACACCTTCTGTCATTTCTTGCTCTGGTTGCAAAATCAGTTATAGGAGCGGTTGTTTTGAAATCTAGAATCTAAACACAGTATTTTTGTTCTCTCCTTTTGGAAGGAGGATACAGAAAACATTTGTTCTCAACTATGTAAAATAAACATGCAGGTTACAAATTACATATAGATAGATGTTTTATCTTTATAGTGAAAGCATGCATCAGAAAAAGCAAAAGGAAATCTGAACCAAATTCCAAATGTGTTACTACCAACAAAGTATATGAGATCAATGTTTTTTTAAGCCAGCTAGACTAATTTTGCAAACTTCAAATGATTGACTGTTCTCTACACCAGATTGAGTTGAAAGTGTTAAAATCCCCATCGTGCGTGATTTGATTTTGTAATTCAGATGCGTCTTGTGAGGGCTATAAGGCCAGGCATAGAAGAGGGAAATCAGAAACTCTCCGTGTTCAATACATAAATACAAAGGAAGTGAGGTCTGGTGTTAATCAAGTTATGTATGTATAACTAATTTAATGATATTAATGAAAGGAATGATAAATCCGTTATTTTGCAGGGTAACAATTGGCACATGGAATGTTGCTGGAAGACTTCCATGTAAGGATCTTGAAATTGAGGACTGGCTTTGCACCAATGAGCCAGCAGATATTTACATTATTGGGTAAGTAGTTTCTCCAGTTGCCTAATGCTTTGATATATCTACCGTGTCCTATGTTTTCTTTTCCAACATATTGACAAATATTTGGATCATTCACCAGATTTTAGATAGAACTATTTAGATTTTTTTCTTTTCTTTCGATAAATTTCATGGAGTTTCTCTTTTGAGTACACTAATGTCACTCGTTTCCTCCTATATATGTGTTCTATATGTTTGATTTGAGCGTGATCTGCTGAACTTTTGTATTGATTAGTCCATAAAAAAGATTAATAGATGCAATATCCGATTCATTGCAATACCCTGCCTTTCCTACGACAATAGCCAAGTGATCTGATTGACCAAAAGTTAAGTGTTTTTAGATGGAAACGCCTGTTCATCTCCAAAACATTGACTGCTTTTAGCAATAAATGAAAGATATCATGTTCTTATAAAGCAATACCTTTTGGTTAAATTTAAGTTCATTCCAAGACCCTAAAATATTCACCTAGGTTTGTATTTACCTCAGATTTTAAGTGAGATGCTAATATATTATTTATGAAATGGTTGTCAGATGGCCTTTCCATTTTTGAAATCCAACGATGAGTTTAATTCACGTAACGTAAGGTGAAGAGTGATGGAACAAGATCCGGGTGGAAGCAGCTAATTTTAAAAATAGAAACAATAAATATTCTTCTGTTATAAACAATAAACTTCATTCATAATTTTGTAGTTTTTGAATAAATTAAATAATAAAAAGGTTTCTATTAAAAAGTATCTTAGTAGTACTCTTGGCAGAAATTTCGATGACCCTGTAAAGTTAAAATTCAACACAGATGAGAGGTCCATTTCTGCTTCTTTAGTTGTAAAAGTGGTCTTCTGATAGCTTCTGTGTGATTGATTTTCAACAGTTTCCAAGAGGTAGTCCCCTTGAATGCTGGAAATGTTCTTGGGGCAGAGGATAATACACCCATCAGGAATTGGGAAGCAATCATTAGAAGAACTCTGAACAAATCTTCTCAACCTGAAAGCAAGCCAAAAAGCTACAGTGCCCCTTCGTCTCCAGTTCTAAGAGCTTCTGCTTCTGCAGATGTTCTACCAGACAGTATAGATGTTAATCTACTAGACACAATGAATGAGGAGTACATGGGAAGATTTAACAATGTTGAGCTAGAAAAAGAGGAAGTGAAAAGCATAATTGGTAAAGGAAGGAATTTACAGTTGAGGAAAATCAACGACATTGATCCTCAGACCATACTTTACTGGCCTGAACGTCCTCTAGATACAATCCCACCCACTGATTCCAGTTCAAAATTGCGCAGAGTGTTCAGCTCAGACAGAATTGCCTTTAACCGGACAGAGAATGCTTCAAAATATGGGAGTGTAATGAAACGTACACACCATAGTTCGGGAAATTTGGGCTTGTTATGGAAAGAACAGCAAGTGATGCCTGAGGAAGTAATCGATAGCCTTGACGAGTTATCTGACATGTTATCTGATGAGGAAGACGATGCTTTTCTTGAATTGCCAAATGACAACGAAGATAATGGAATAGGTGCCGTGAAATCACATCGTAAGTATGTCCGAATCGTCAGCAAGCAGATGGTGGGAATATACGTATCTATTTGGGTGCAGAGGAGGTTAAGAAAGCACATTAAAAACTTGAAAGTTTCTCCAGTTGGAGTTGGTCTCATGGGCTACATGGGAAACAAGGTAATGGAGTAATGCATGTTTTTCTAAATGAATTTGACATCATTATTACATAACAATCTCACTTCACCAAGTATGTACACTGATCACATTGCACCTCTGCCCACATAACACTACAAAGGTGAGAAAAGTGCCTCATTTGTTCACCTGTGTCGCAGTTTTTTATGAGTAAAAAGCAGTTCCCACCGTGTTATGTTGTTGTGTTGCAATGTGATCGGTGGCAAGCTATAGGCATTGTTATGCGTAGAGCACAAGAAAACTCAACTCACGGGAACATTTACTGTTAGAACAACTTCACTTAACCTTTTTGAATGTGAGTGATAACAAACGATGTCTGATGCAGGGGTCTGTTTCAGTTAGTATGTCTCTCTTTCAGTCACGTTTGTGCTTTGTTTGTTCGCATTTGACTTCTGGACAGAAGGATGGTGCAGAAATAAGACGAAACTCGGATGTTCTTGAAATTCTTCGCCGCACTTGTTTCTCCTCTGACATCGATACAGATCAGCCACAAACAATCCCATCTCACGAGTAAGTTTTACTTTACCTTGAAAATTGTCTTTTACACAGACAATAAAAATGCTGCTGGAAAGGTTTATGATAATTAAAAGCTGAACAATTTGACAAACAATATTTTGTTTAATTTTAAGCTGGATATATTTATAAAATTCAATATCAACAAAAATAAAAATAAAAAAACAGTTTGATTGGAAATTGCTACAGTGAAATGTCGAAACTTATAGCCAAAGATGAGTATTTGCCTGAAACGGTGACATATATGCAATATATTTAGTGATGTTGTTACGAACACCTTGGATTCATTAGTGGGTTTGTCCATGCCAACAGTCAAATTTTCTGGTTTGGGGATTTAAATTATCGTATCAATACCTTGGATGAGGAGGTTCGAAAGCTGGTAGCCTTAAGGAAATGGGATGAACTGATGAATTACGATCAGGTGAGAATTGTGAAACAACTAGACTATAAATTTCCATCCTACAAAATCCAGACATAGAGATGCAAAAGTAATTTGTTAGCACCCAACTTGATTCCTTTGCATATTTCCGCATGATAATTTATCAAGGAGAGTTTCTAATTACTTCAATTGAATTGCAGTTAACTAATGAATTACGCAGTGGGCATGTTTTCGATGGATGGAAAGAAGGGCTGATAAACTTTCCTCCAACTTACAAGTATGAATTTAATTCTGACATATATATTGGGGAGAACCCAAAAGAAGGGGAAAAGAAGAGATCCCCAGCATGGTAAATGAAAACGTTTGAATATCTTGTCTGTTATTTGATTATTAGAATAAGGTAAATCCAGTATTTGACCCTTAGTAAAATTATGTACAGGTGCGATCGTATACTATGGTTGGGCAAAGGAATAAAGCAACTCGAATATAAGCGTACAGAAAATAAACTCTCAGATCATCGACCAGTTAGTTCAATATTCTCCATTGATGTTGAAGTACAGCGAGTCCTGAATTTCACAAGCGCAGCAGTACACCCTGAAGTTTTCCTTAAAGAAGATGGAGAATGGTCATACTAGATATTCACCAAAATTTGGATATAAACCACTAATTAACGGTAAATTTAGACTTCCGTTTTCTTTCTCTTTAATAATCTAGAAAACTTTGTAAACTAAATTTGCAAAATTATTATTTATTGATATCACTAACTGTCCTCCACAGATGGAAGAATACGTAGACAAAGCAAAACAAATGTATATACGCACACTTTTAGGAAACAGAGCTACTCTCGTTTTGTTTCGAAAAGTGTAACAAGTTTCTTTATTCCTTTCTCTGTAAAATTTTGATCTCCAAGTATCGTGTGTTTTGTTTTGGTTAGTGTAAACCTTTTCTCTGTACAATTTTGATCTCCATTGGATAGTGTAAAAGTTTCTTTATTCCTTTCTTCTGTACAATTTTGATCTCCAAATATCGTAATACAAGTAGATACCCAGTTTTCTTCCTCAAATTCCCCTCCGAAAATATCAAATAATCTACAAAAAAAAAGTGAGTCATACGTAAAGAGAGTTATCATTATTCAAACAAAGATATAAACGCATAATAATCAATCACGTTAAGAGGTTACAAAATAGAGCATCAGTTCTCCAAGGTGATAGCATCAATGAAAATTTCAGACGCAAATTACCCATTTAACTATGAGATTCATCACATGCCCATTTTCAATTTCAATTTTGAAAAGCAGCCAAAACAAAAACACTCAAATTCATACAGCGCAACAAAAATAAAACCTAAAAAAAATAAAGACATGAAAAAACGTATAGAATTTTGAAAAAGGGAATGAAGACAGCGATCAGAACCTGTCGGGATTCATATAAACATCACGCAGTATCAGCGGATTGACAGACGAATGAATTGCTATCATCACTTCGCTTACCTTTTTCCCTTCAGACTAAACTAGTACTAATCAAATAATTACAGAAGAAATTTAACCCATATACCATTGACAAACAATTAAACAGTAACGCAAATAAATTTAAAAGGTCGAATGTTGAGCTCAGAACTTCTTAGAGGATAATTGCGCCGTCATCGACGAACACAAAAAGAGTGTCGCCTCTAGCACTGTTACATCTTCATCACAGACCCAGCATTTTACGACATACATAAGAAAATGGCAGAATAATTTTTACGAGAAAAGAACACCACAGTATACGGGAACGGAACTGTTTAAAACAGAACGAAATGTATCAAAATAAAAAAGAAGAACGAAATAGCACGAAAATCACACAGAAAACGAGAACGGAAGCGAAACTGTAATTCGTCACAGCAGTGAGATCTTCTTGGAGATAAAATGAAATTGGCGATGATTTATAGATGCAATTTAGGGTTTTATCATTTTAGGCACGACTAGGGTTCCGCACTGCTAGATGGCCCGGTTGGGTCAGGTAGATTTGCTGGCTCTTTGTAGGCCCATAAGTATTAAATACAAAACTTTTACTTTCTGGATACCCTAAAGTTCTTTGCCCA
Organism: Vigna umbellata; assembly: GCF_029865625.1. Classification (NCBI taxonomy): domain Eukaryota; kingdom Viridiplantae; phylum Streptophyta; class Magnoliopsida; order Fabales; family Fabaceae; genus Vigna; species Vigna umbellata. Next base: position 92,555,761 of record NC_142165.1, on the reverse strand, counting down.
CCCCACAAACTTTCGAAATAATCACTTTACATTCGTGGGAAAAGTGACTTCTGAATAACATATTTCGTAAGTATTTACAAATTTTTTTAAAACTTTCGAAACATAATTTTTGAAATGTATAAAATTTGTTCTGGAATAAATTCTCCAAAATGGAATTTTCGAAAAAAAACTCTTAGGAACTCATAACATATCTTCTGAAATGTGTTTTCCGGAATACATATACGAAATGTATTTCTAAAAAATCATTCAACAACACGGAATATGTTTCGGGAAAAAAAATTTCAGAAATGAGTTATTTTTAGCATTTTTTTCTCTCTCTTAGTGTTCTCTTTCTCTTATTATTTCTTTGCAACAGCAATGTGATAGTTAGAAATAATTAAGAGTCGGATCAAGTACAGATAATGTGTATTAAAAACTTGAATGTAAAAAATTATACTTATTATCCGTTTGTTATCTGATACCCGCATAAAAAAATCAATGGATTTTTTTCAATCCGCATGTACTCCTTGGAATGGTGATGCAGTGGTGTGGTGAAATGGTGAAGGATGTTTAAGTCTTTTCAGAATACTGTGGGGCTACAATCAGTAAATTGTGCTGGCTGCAACAAACAATAGTCTAGGTACAATGGATACATAGATAATTCTGTCTGGATCTTAAATAAAATGTAATAAAATTGAATTATAGCAAAATAAAATTAATAACACCATTGAAAAATGACTAATTTCATAAAAATATATTTTACTAATATTAGTAAATATCATTGATTAAGTTAAATATGGTTTTATTCTCTAAATTTGGATGTAAAATTAGAATTTGTTTTTATTTAAAATTTAGATAAATTTTGGTCTCCCAACTAAAAAAAAATTGTTATAATCTTCTTAATCTAATGATGTTAAATGAAATTTGAATTCGTAATCTAGTTTGAATAATTATTTACTTTCTAAAGTTTGAACTACAAAGTTTCCAACAAAAATGAATTTCAATTTCGTGTTAAAGTTTAGGAATTGAAATTAAATTTAATTATTATTGATTTATTAATTCGAGAATTTTTTTTTGTTGCATCTTGTATTTATAATTTTTTTTTTCGGTATTATGATACAGATAATTAGTTTTTGTTGTCTCTTATTCTATCTTGTTTTTCTTTCTTCTTTTTATTATGAACTTTATATTTTATAACAATTAGTAAGTAAAATGATTATAATAAAACATTATAATACTTAAATAAATTTGATTTAACTTTATATACTATTACTTAGTTGTTATTGTTTTGATAATTTTTCCAGTAATTTTTTTATATTGTTAGTAAAAGGAGAAGATGGACATCTTGTTTCAAATAAAGAGTTTTGATAAAGATGATTCATGAAGAAGTATTGAAGATTTAAAGAATGTTAGAATTCAAGAGATATATTGGAGATTTAAGAATTTAATTGTTCATGTCTTGTAATTTGTGTATTTTATTTATATTAGTAGGTCAAGAATCAATAGGCACAACTCAAGCATCAAAACATTCAAAAAGAAGTTTTATTTTTCATAAAAACCTTTGTGATAATAGATTATCAATCTATTATCCCAAATAATTTTAGATTCACCTAAAAGCATATGAAATAATCGATTATTATATTGAAAAATAATTCCTGAAATAGTTTTTGGAATAATCGTTTACCACTTATGTTAGTGGAACTTATGAATAAACTCTTGAGTTTTCTGACTTAATTTTCAAAATAAGGAACTATACATATTTTACCTAAACTTAATTTCAAAAAAGAACTTTTTACTCAAAGGTTTAAGATTTGTGTGCTAGAACTCTCAATGTTTGTGAAAAATGGGGTTTTAAAAATTTAGTGTGGATAGAGCGAAAACTTTCACTGAGTGTGTTAAGTGATTGAGTGTTGCTACTGTTGTTAGGAAAAATGTTCATCCTTTATGTCAAAGGATGTGTTGTTCATTATTTGTGTGTCAAAGAAGGTGTTTTCTAATCTTAACTTTGTTCTCTGCGATTATAAGTTGTTGGTTAGTTTTAGTGATTGGTTAAATAACAAACCAAGAGATTTTTTAGTACTATCGTGTGTCTTTTAATTTCTACTCAATTTTACTTACCAAGCAAATAATAATAACAAATAAAGAGAGTAAGGTTGAGAGAAATTTGCACAGATAATTTTATCCTGGTTCGGATTTTACCAATCCTACATCTAGTCGCTTATCTCAAAACAAGATAAACACTTCACTACTCACAAAACAATTACAAAATACAATCACAAATAAATAATTTATAAAAGTTTAGAAACCACCTCTCTTGATACCACAAGAGATGAACTTGCACCTCCTTTGAGTCTTCACAAAGGATGAACACCTCCTCCGAATACTTCACGAAGGATGAACTTCCTCTTCCGAACACCTCCTTAGACATACCAAGGATGAACCGGCTATTTCCTCTATCACCGTAGCAGCACTTCACCAGCTCCACAGACACGAGTTTCACAAGCCGAACAAGAACACAAGTCTCAATGATTTATGAGATATAGAGCACAAGGGAAGAGTTAAAATTCGAAAAGAAAGAAAATCAAAGATCTTCCTCACACTATAAATTTTATGGTTGCGGAGAAAGGGGGCACTTAAAAGCGGACTGCCCAAATCAAAAAAAGAATGAAGAAATAAAGAAAAAGAAAAACTTCAAGAAAAAGAAAGCCTACATCGCATGAGACGATGACAACGAAACAATTTCTGACTTGAGTGAATCTGATGAAGAAGCAAACATCTCTTTAGTGGTGAACGACGACGCTGGAAGCCAAGTAAGTACATCTAGCGATTCTGATAATTATAGTCAAATTAGTGAAGATGAACTGCATGAAACTTATGTTGCTTTAATAGTAGAATCTGAAAATTTAGATAAAGCTCATAACAAATTGAAAAAGGATTTCAAAAATATGTTAGCAAAATGATGAAGATGAAGTTTTGATGATGTCCAAATCAAGTCAAGATATATCAAGATTCATGAAGATCCTTTGAAGACTTGTTTTTGTTATAAAAAGCTTTTGTAATAATTATATTTTAAGGTTTAGAACTTAGATTTGTAGTAGGTTTTGATTCTTGTACTTTCGTACTTTGTATTTTCTGTTCAGAGTCAAAAACACACGGTTTTAATCGGTTAAATCAAGTATTAATCGATTAAAACGTTGCAGGTGCTGAAAACTCAACTAGCATGGAAATAATCGATTAATACCTATTTTAATCGATTAGTTAATCGATTAATCCTTAAAATAATCGATTAAAGATGATTGTTGGAGTTTTTTGACATTTGAAAACTAGCCGTTGTACTCCTTTTAATCGACTAACACTTGTATTAATCGATTAAAAGCGTTACATGGCTGGAAACGAAGAACGAAAGAGTATTTGCGTGAGTCTATAAATAGGCTCTCATTTTCCATCAACAGCAACTCTTCCCTAGTGTTCTAGATCTCAGAAATCATTGAGACTTGTGTGTTCTTGTTTGGCTTGTGAAACTCGTGTCTGTGGAGCTGGTGAAGTGCTACTACGGTGACAGAGGAAATAGCCGGTTCATCCTTGGTGTGTCTAAGGAGGTGTTCGGAAGAGGAAGTTCATCCTTCATGAAGTATTCGGAGGAGGTGTTCATCCTTTGTGAAGACTTAAAGGAGGTGCAGGTTCATCTCTTTTGGTATCAAGAGAGGTGGTTTCTAAACTTTTACAAATTGTTTCTTTGTGATTGTAATTTGTAATTGTTTTGTGAGTAGTGAAGTGTTTATCTTGTTTTGAGATAAGCGACTGGATGTAGGATTGGTAAAATCTGAACCAGGATAAAATTATCTGTGCAAATTTCTCTCAACCTTACTCTCTTTATTTGTTATTATTATTTGCTTGGTAAGTAAAAGTGAGTAGAAATTAAAAGGCACACGTACTAAAAATCCTCTTGGTTTGTTATTCCACACTAATCATTCCACTGCAGTCGATCTGACAAATCTCTCTTTAAAGATATTAACAATTAGTTGTAGAATCTTTTGAATGGGACCAGTATAAAAAATATTTGTAAAATGTGCGTTTATTAATAGATGTTTTATTTTACTGGTGAAAATTATTCATTATGGAAAGTTAGAATGCAGATCTTTATAAAATGAAAATGGAAAATATTTTAACAAAACAAAAATTTTTCACGTGAATAAAAATTAAGGATAAAAGAAATAAAAATATAACCTTTTTATATTACTTAATAAATTAAGAATTTATATTATTGGACTTTGGAAATTGAGAATCATATATTCTTATATAAAAGTATAAACAATAAATAAAAATATTAAAAAATATATAAATAATAAAATATAATATCTAAAAACTATTTAATTCATTTAAATTAATAATAAACTATTTCAACACAACAAATGAAAAAACATGTAATCAAGGTGGTCATATAATTATGAAATTAAAAACTAAAAAAGTTGTATATTAAGATTGTGATATAGTATATATATTTTTTAATTTTAATTACATTCGTGTAAAAAAAAATTCAAATGCCACGATTAGGATGTCATTTCATTTAAAAGATTAAATCCATATAATTTTTTAAGTTGAAAAACTAAATTAGAGTAAAATTTCAATTCAAATTTTTAATAAAAAATAAGACAGAAAACATTTAATTATATATAAAATAAAAATTTCAAAGTTATAAATTTATGAAATAACATGTATAACCCTTGATTGGACAAGATGACAACGTCTCATTAATAAAAAAAATAAACTACATAAACTAAGTATGAATGTTTTTAATATTTAATAGATTAAAAGAATTTAAAGATTCACTGAATATACCCAAATTGATCGGAATTTAAAACTCAATTCATTGGAAATATTTGCAGCTGTAGGAAAAGAATTTAACCATGTTTTAAACTTTTTAGATGTATAGGGTTCAGGGTGTATGTTCACTGGTGAGGTGCGGTACATCGGTCTCTATGGAAAGCCTTGTGGACTTTGGTAAGTGAGATGCTGGATTAATAATTTTTTTATATTTGTGCTTTTAAAAATAAGATTATACTTCAATTAGAAAAAAGATTGAACGATATACAAAAATGAAAAATATAATTACACTTTTGATTGGAATCTGGGTGTGGGGCGCAACTATTTTGCAATTGCAAATCATCAAGACATCATCGAGAAATTCCTTGTGGATAATAAAAGTTTGAACTTTCTGATTATTCATTTTTGTTCTACTTAAATCAGTTGCTCAATCATGTCACTTTTGTATGATTTTACAAAAGTCACATTTCTCGTAAAAAATAAATTAAAAGCTTTCCAACTGTTAATAAATTTTACCCGATTCATAGCCAAATTAGAAAATTTATTGGCAAAAAGGTTACGATATGAAAATAAAACAGAATATGTAAATCTAAATTCTCAAGTTTTTGATGAAAAAGGGCAATATTCATGAGCTAACTTGTGTTGATAATCCAGAATATAGATAGACAACCCGCCAAAATATCAGTTGAATGTAGAAAATAAAGGGCGACAACTATAATTAAAATTAGACGAAATTGAAAAACGATCGAAGGATATAAAATAAAGAGCATTTATTGATTGACTAATTTAACTGCAGAAGGCAATTACGATTGTTTACTGAAAAATACTACTAACAGAACTGTCATCATGAATACGCCAAATAGTTTCACCCAACAGGTTTGCTACAGTAAGAATAGTTAACTGAGGGAAATAGTTCTTCTCTGTAACGGGAATGGTGTTCGTAATAATCACCTCTTGAAATAAGCCACTGGACAGCCTCTCAATTGCGGGAGGGCTACGATCCAAATAAAACAAAACCACCATGATATGAATACTAGCTCATATAAAATACTGAACATGAATACCATAAGCAACACATAATGATGAAGATACAGCAGTAAAACATGCATACAGATTAATATATCCATAAGCTTATTAATGAAGACAGGTAAACGAATACCAATAATCTGATTAGCAATATTTATTACTTAATAATTAGCAACTAGAGATGAATTGAATAAATAGAATAAAGAACGAAGACATTTATAATTGAAGAGCAAAGTACTAAAAAAGGCATAATAATATGGCTTCAGATTTGGCAGTAAACTCGAGACTCGACTTCCATGGCTTCAATTATTAATTAAGGAGACAAAAAGACAAAGCAAAGAATAAAAATGTAGGGCAAACCGAAGGCAATACCTGAAAACAGCGTGAGTGCAGCACGCATACACTTCCCTAGCTCCCTCTTCATGTAACAGTGCCGCACCCTTAGCAATGGTCCCTTCCGTCCAAAACAATTAGAATCAGATACATACCAACAGATATAAATAATGAAAATAGCAAAAAGAAACTATTGCAACCATCATTTTTTCCTACTCGACAAGGAAGAAACACCAAAATACTCCTGAGAGAAATGCAAGCTGAAAACTTTTTAAACAGCAATCAGTCATCCTCCCAGGCAGGATGGCCTAAATACGACTGAATTCTTCCCCATCAATTACAGTAGTAAAATCATGTATTAAAGTTTTTGTTTAACCAATTTCTGGCCTCTATAACTAGATTCAGCATTTCCTCAAAGTAAGCAAAATGAAAATACTTTAGAAATACCAAAATATGCTAAAGAACATTGGAATCTGTTCATAAAATGTTCACTAAGATAGATAATATGACTTCAATCTTAAAATGCAGCCAGTCCATGAAAACACACTAAGCAAAATAGAAAACATGATGTCAGAGCCATAAAGTAGCATTACAGAGAATACACACATATCAATAAAGGATCTAGTACTTAAATGTGTATAAAAATTTAATTAAAAAATCCAGCTAAATATTTTGTTTAAATAGACTCTTTTAACCCAGCAAGTAACCACCATATGCAATAAAGAAGCACAGAAAAAAAGCATTATTTCTTTGCAAATTTGAAAATACGGCGTGGAAATTGACATACCAGCAGTGTCGATCATATCATCCACCATTACTGCAACCTTTCCTTTAACATCACCAATAAGGTTCATCACCTTCAGGGCAAACATAACACAGATGAATATACCTTCGGAGATCCATGTTGTTAACTTTACCTTGGCGCTGAGGATAATTAGTATACTATAGAAATAGCTAAACTCTGGGCACATCCAAAACTAACAATAAAAAACAAGAACTCTGGCAAATACCAATAAGATAGGCTACCGTTGCAGAATAACATGTCACCCAAATATCCAACATTTCAACCAACCACAGAAGATAGACTTCCAGGTACAATATCAGATGAAATTTAAATCAAAAATATGATAATGCGAATGTAACCATTTAATACACATCAAAAAGGCATTACCAATGGCCACATGTGTTGATTAACCAAAGTTATGCACAGGACAAATTTAATTCAGGAAAGAAAGTAATTATCGAAAATGAAATACCAAAGAAAACCCAATAATGTTTGTTTAAGAGTAGCTCCCTTACATAAATGGAAATTACAAAAAAAAATCCAGAACATTAAGGATAATGCACATATTTTGTCACAGTAATTACCTCAGCAACATTGTGCCCATGGCGCCTTTTATCTACAATAGCCAAAGGGGCATCAGATAATTTCTTTGCAAAAGCACGTGCTCTTGCAACACCACCAACATCAGGAGAAACAACCACCAAGTCACTTGAACTTATGGTCTTGCTGGCGAGATAATCAAGAATCACAGGCTAGTGGACATCATAAACAATAGTATAAGAAAACAAGTTGCAAAGAATGAAACGACAACCATTCAAAGCTTACTTACTTGACAATGAACGTGATCCACAGGAATATCAAAGTAACCCATGGACTGCCCTGAATGAAGGTCACAAGCAAGAACCCGGTCTGCCCCAGCTTTGGTAATAAGGTTTGCAACAAGTTTAGCAGCAATTGATTCACGCCCTTGAGTCTGTAAAAGAAATTAAAAAAAAAAAATCCTAGCTTTGAGTATAACATTGAGAACAGGGAACCACAAGAATATAACTTTGAAAAAAAAAATAACAAAGACAGCAACAAAATTTCATGGTACTGAAAACCCACTTAAGGTCCCAAAGGTATCATGGAAAGTCCATTCGAACACAGCACAACAAATAAGATGCCAAGTTTCCAAGAAGGGGCATCTTGGTTGATTTCTAGGTTGTCTTTGGATAGCTAACGGTTTGGTTAGCTCAAGGTTGAAGGGATAAGTGAACCAAAGGAGGTTTTGAGGCTTCTTGGAAGGTTCAAGGTGTAGTATGAAATAGAATGGGGGAATCAGCCAGAAACATAAAAATAGTCAAAAAATTTACAGAAAGGGAACAAAAGTGTACCAATGCAATAAACCAATGAGTCAGATAACCATGTCTACCACACTAAATCTCATATGTAGACCCTTCGTATAAATTTAAAATTACTGGTTGTAGAGGAAAATTAACTACACGCAAAAAGACTTGCCTTTCTATCAGCTCTAGCATATCCAAAGTATGGAATCACAGCAGTGATATTCTTGGCCGATGCTCTCCGACAAGCATCAATCATTATTTTAAGCTCCATGAGATTCTCATTTGCTGGAGGGCAGGTTGGCTGTATAAGGTATACATTGCAACCTCGAACACTCTCTTGTAACTGTACATATATTTCCCCATCAGCAAAACGCTTTATGGAAATCTGTCCCAGTTCCAGGCCCATGTAACGAGCGATTTCCTGATCAAACAAACACATTTAGAGGACAACAAAAGTCAGTTCAATAGAAACGCTAACTTTATTTTCTCACAAGCAACCAATACAACAGATAGCTAATAGACTCTGAATTCAATAAATAAGCTTTTTCAGCACTCGCCATGTTTATAACCACAAATTGATGCATACCACGGCGCTAGATGACACCATGGTACAATCTGATATCATTTTTCAAATATATTGATCATATGAATCATAAATAAAACTATGAATGTTCATGCAATCTAAAGCAGAAGTCAAAAAAATCAATCGGAAACCAAATATTGTCAGAAAAGTCTATAAAAGCTATTGCGTCAGTCAACAGTCATTGAATGATGAAAAAAATCTTAAACTTGCATGCATGTCATCGGGTCAAATCAAACTAGTCCCATAGTACCTGATTGTTCAGCGCGTTAATTTTCACTAAGACCATTCACTCAAAGAAATAGAAAATAACCTGAGAGAGTACAGGATTCGCGGTGCCAGAAAACAATTTCAACCGGTTACTGTTTCTGCTGACGGTTTTCTCTGCCCTCGCCGATTCTAAGAATTTCGGCAGCGTCCGCTCGTTGAGAACCGGAATGATCGGTTTCCCGTAGGGTAAATTGGACGAATCCGACATGTCACATTTCTGTCATTGAAACAAGAAGAACAGCATAATCGTGAGCAAATAATAATTAAAAAATGATATAACGAAAATAAAGAAGATGATTTTGTGATTACCACGCTGCAAGGCGCGAGGACTCGAGCGCGACAATTGTCGACGAAACTTAAGGTTGGAAGAGCGTGAGCATGGGAACTGCCGGTGAAGAGAGAAGAGGAAGAAGAAGAGAAGGTCATGGTGGAAGAAGAAGAAGATGGAAGGAGGGAGGTTGCCATGAAGCGGAGTAACTAACGGGTTAGGGTTTGTAGAGTATCTTCTTCTCTGTAAGAGAGAGAAGAGAGGGTTTGGATTGGAGCAGAGCGGAGCGAATTTCGAGCTCGTTACCAGTGGTGGCGGGTCTTCGAATTTTCCACGAGATTCGGCTTTTTATGTGTTCGCGGCTGGATGTCACCGCGCGACGTCGTTTTACCATAATAAAATAATATTAATCAATCCGGAAATAAATACAACTAAATAAGAAATCATTTAATTCAAATTCTGCTGTACTCAGTCTGTGGATGTAATCAAGATTTAGGTTCAGGTACCGTGTATGTCTTTAAGATAAAAAAACATTTATTTAAAAGAGTACTTTAAAGGAATTTCATAGGCTAGCCTCTTCACCCTTTTGAAACATTTTAAATTTACTTCAAAAGATTATTATAGGTGACAAAATATTTTTCTCAATATTTAATGTAATTGTTTATTTATTATTGTAATTCACATGCATTTTAAAGACATTTTTAATTGAATAATACTAAAACAATATTTATAGTGACAAATAAGAATATAACATCATATCATACCATCTCTTTTGACTAAGATAAGTTTTAATTTATAAGAAAAAATTCTTGACTTGGAAAAAATTCATTGAAAAAAACGAGAAAAATATGAAAAGGAATTTGTCTTTTGGAAGTCGTGATTTGGTGGAGTTTGTATAATGCCAAAGGAAGGCGTTGTGTTTGGATTAGGACATATGAAGGTTTGTGTTAGTCAAAATCTTAGCTAAAAAAAGTGTGTTCTTGATAACGAAATTGAGACCCTATTCGCCACTACTTTTGCATCGGTGCATGCCAATCCTTTTTTTATATCAACATGAATATTTTTTTTTTACCAAGCTTTGGGTGGAACAAAATTATATCCGAAATCTGATTCTCACAAATTTATAATTTTACAGTAATTTAAGTATTATTAGAAACATTGACACAATTTTTAGAAATCAAAGCATAACTTATTATCACTTTAATTTTTTAATAAAACAGTATGGTATTTTTTTAGCAAACATTATTTTTTGGTAAAATTGTGTGTCTCATCTTGCATGTAAAAATGTCTTTACCAAAATTTAGCTCAAGATGGTTAATGGAATTTTTTTTTCAGCAATTAGTATCTTTAAATAAGTAAATCAAGTATGAAAAATATAATTGAGAATTTTGAAAAACAAAAAATTTCAGATCTTCCTAATACCCATAATTTAAATTAGAATATATTAACACTGTTCATTCATTGTGTGTGAAACACATAGTTAGTATCGTTCCACCTATGAGACGATAGTGCAATTTTGTTCCATTCCCCACTGTCCAAAACAATGCGTATGATGAAAAATATTAATAAAAAACAATTTAGTTAACAATTTTAAAGAATTAAAATATTTTTGTCCTTTATCAAGGTTAATATCTCATCTCTCTCTCAGTTATCTATGCGTGTACCTGCCAGTGTAGCTTTAAATATAATTGTATAAAATTAAATTACAATACAATCTTATGCGGGTTGAAAGAAAAATATTATTAACAGAAACAGTATTATTATTTAATACCATGTTTTTAAATGTAATATTTTTATTCTATTAATTAAATATAATGTATGTAATGTGCATTTGTTTCAAAACTTTGCATGTTTTATTTTTAAAAATTACAAAAACTATTATCATATTTTATTTTTAATAGATAAAAATTATAATATTACTAAAACATTTAAATTTTTAATTCTTAATTTTTTTATATTCTAAATACATGTTTAAGCTTCATTAATTATTATATAAATCTATTAAAAAATAAAATTAATATGCAATTAATTAATTATATAATAATTTTATTTATTTTCTTTAAAAATAGTGTGACAATTATCAAGTCTTCTATTATGTTAAATTTTAATCATTAACTATAATATTTTTATTATAAAAAATACATTAAACTTATTTTTTAACCTTTATTTTAATTCTTTTTAGAAAATAATACCAAGTCTTTCAAGTTTATCTTAAATGTTTAACATTTTTTATACAGCCCAATTTTATGCTAATTTATTTTTTAATTTATTTATTTATTTTATATGTGAGTGTTCGTAATATATATATATATATATATATATATATATATATATATATATATATATATATATATGAATATGAATATGAATATGAATATGAATATGAATGCATATACGTGCATACGTTATGTATGTGTTTATGCATGTCCACGAGACTAATACTTTTTTAATTTTATTTCTCAACTCATGTATTAGTATTTATTATGGTAAATATTTTAAATTTTAATTAAATATATCAAATTATGTTAGACATATATTACATAATTTTATTTATTTCGTAACATAAATCAAGTTAATCAGTCATGAGACTATTTACAAGGGTTTTGTTGGATTAATGATGAAGTTTATTTTTACAAAAGTGTTACATTATGTTTGTTTGAATGGTATTTTTTAGTCAAACGAGTCAAACGTTTACGTATTTGAATTTTGTGATTTATGGAGATTTAACAGGATGAATTTGTGATATTGAAGGATGATTTTCTAGTGTGAGTGAAGAAAAAAAAAATGAGAAAGTCACCTTATTCAATGTTAAATTATATGAATGTCTTTTCACATTTTTACTCTATGATTGTTGAGAGAGTGAGTCAATCAAGCTCTTCCACCAAGTAAAGCGTGTGTTTTTTATGATGAAATTGTTAATGTTTTTTCTTGAATGAATAGGCTCTTAGATTAGGTTAGACACCATAAAAATTCCATCTAAAATAGGTTTTGTATTGATTATAATGGTTTATCCAAACTTAGGATTAAAATTGTACAAGTATGGATTTGTTTCACTATTTTGATCAATTAAGAACATTCGTTAATTAATTAAAGTTGTGTACAAATTTTAATCGATTAAAATAATAATATAATTAATTAAAATAGGTCTAAAGCACATCAGGAATTTGTTCTCTAATTTGATCGATTATGAAAATAATATAATCGATTAAATATATCAGTTTTATGCCTAGGCTATATATGTGTATTCTAATTCCTTTTCAGGTACGAAAAAACATTCTGAATTTTGATTAAATTGAAACAAAAACACAGTTTTGAGTTGTCTTGGAGCAATATTGGAGGCATCAACCATTGTTTGAAGGAATTCAAGGTCTTTGAAGTCTAAGGGTGTAAGAAAGATCAGCTAAGAGAACTGCATTGCTTTTCTTTCTAAAATTTGCACTTGTGGTGCACAAAGTTCTGTTATCCTTGTGCATTATTTGTATTAGTCTTAGCTAAGTAGAAAAGACTTTTAAAGAGTGTGTGTGTATATCCTCTTTAGTTTGGTGTTTTTGTTGTCTTTGAGAGTGGTGAGAATATACTGAGTGTGTCTTGTATTATTGACTATCAAAGTTAGTGAAATCCCTTCAACTAAGGTTGTTGGGGGAGGATGTAGACTCGTTTAGAGTTGAACTAGTATAAATCTTGTTGTGTTTTTTGCTTTATCCTTATTAATTTATTTGATGATTAAAGTTCTTTTGAAAACAACATCAAACGCCTAAAAGATTTAAAAGAACATTAAAATTTGTTGTCAAACCAATTCACTTCCCCCTACTAGGTTGAGATATAGTGTCTTTCAAGTTAACAATAGTCCTTGTCATTCTAGGTGGTGGTGCTTGTTGTTAGTGATGATGTTGTTGGACCTCGTTTCATTCTAATTGTGGTTCTATTTTAGTTTGGTGTTATTGGTCCTTGAGATGGTAGGGTGGGCAAAAAATTCAATTTTCTCAATCTGATCCATTTTTTCTACAATCCAATATGTTTTATTAAAAATATATTCCATTTAAAAACCATTTTATTCTATTTGGATTTCAAAATGATTTATATTTTATAATTTTCTTGGATTGGATATTCATTATTTGAATCCATATTTTGAAATGTGGGAAATATAAATATTCAATCCAAATTTTCAATCTAAATCTTTTGTTGGGTACTTTCAAAGTCGAGATGTGTTATCCTAAAACAAAAGTCGAGACGAGTCATTATGGGCCAAAGGTCGAGATAACTTGGTTTGGACACAAAAACAAATTAAATTGACATAGGTTAAAGGTCAAGTCGAACTGGCTCAAACACAAGTTTGAACTTAGATTTGGACTGAAGATCGAAACGGGGTAACCTAAATTGAAGGTTGAAACAGGTCGGTTTAACCCAATGGTCAACTTTTGCAAGTCTGGGTTGAAGGTCGAGATGGGTTGGTCTGGATTGATGATCGAACCTAACCAACTCGGGGCGAAGGTCGAGATGGGTTAGTTCAAGTTGATAATTAGGTCCAACTTGACATAAGACAAAGGTCTAGTCGTGTCGACACAGGCCAAAAGTCGACCAAGTCGACCCTAATCAAAATTTAGCAAAATTTCGGAAAGATGGCACCAAATTTCAGCCTAGTCGGGACGATTGAAATTTGGCTTAATTATGCCAAGAGAGAAATGACCAAAATTTGGACGAATTTGACCAACTTGGCCTCGAGTGAAATTTAGTTGAGCTCGACCAAGTCGACCCTTGCCAATATTTGGTCATATTTGGTCGAGTCATATCCAATTGAAATTTGGACAAGTTAGCCTCGACTAAAATTCAATTCAATTTGGTCAATATAACCCCTACCAATATTTGGTTGAATTTGGCCAAGTGAGTCTTTACCGAAATTTGCCCATATTCGAATGAATCAACCCCAATCAAAATTTTGTCGAGTCAGTCCCGATCAATATTTGGTTTAATTCGGCTAAGTCGGTCCTACCTGAAAATTTGTTCTATTTTGTTTAATCGTTCTCGAACGAAATTTGGCTGAGTTGTGCTCGACCAAAATTCAATCAAATTCGTCTGAGTTGGCCCTAACTGAAATTTGTTCGAATTTGGCTAGGTCTACCTTGAATGAATGTCAAACAAGTTGGCTTGACCAATATTTGGTCAAATTCGACCTAGTTAGCTATGACAAAAAAAGTTTTGAGACATTGATCCTAGGTCGAAAGTCGAGACAACTTGACCTAGATCGAAGGTGAGATGGTATGGTTTATACTAAGGGTCAAAGGTGAGAAGGTCTGGCTTGGATTAAGGGTCGAAGGTGAGACAATTAGACATGGAATAACAAACGAAAAGAGCTAAGAACGATGAAACTCATAAGATCTGACCAGAGTGACACAAGACGAGATCAATAACATTAGTTACATGTGTGGCAAACATTTCTTAGCTGCATGTGCATATCGAGTTCTCCAACTACCTACATATAATCTAAAGCTCACATGTTGCAACAAGCTTTGGGGTTCTTTGTTATCCATAAGGTCCAAAGTTTATTAGTGATATGTGTGGCTAATATTCTTTAGGATCCGTTGAAATTAGAGTCCAACATTATATGTTTGACAAAAGTTTTTATCTCTTGTTTAAATGAAGTCTTAATTTCCTTTAAGTCTTAAGAGTATGATATATTAATTTATGTATGTTAGGAGGAGAAATCTTATGAAATGAATTGATAATGTTGTTCATGATTCAAAAAAGAGATAATTTTGATTCAATAAGAATTAAGTGTTAGTTCAAGAAAGTCATTTGAGTTGTTAAGTGAAATATTTTTGAAGCTACTTTGATAAGTGTTTAATTCAATACATTCCCTCAACAAACATAGATACATAGATACGTATAAGTAAATATTTCACCTAAGTTGTTTGAGTGAGAGTCATGTGTAGAAATTATGCATTATATGATTTGATTATATATTTACTTTCACTTATGCTTTGATTATGTATTTACTTTAACTTAATTGAATTATGATATTCATGTTTATATGTAATATATAAATTAAAGTTGTGAATTTGGAACAATTATTTAATATATAAAAAAATCTTGAGATCACTAAAAACTTAAGTTAGATAAACTAAGATAAGAAACCAAAAGATTTATTGTACATTTAAACGTTATGCATCACAAATGTTGAATGCTTTAAATTGTGAATCACAAATGTTAAATGCTTTAAATTTCCTCTGTATTATTGAGTCAAAATGTGAGATATTTATATGAGAAAGATATTAGTTCTTTATAAGATTTAATACACATTTTCTTGAAGACAAGCAAGTGTTTCCTTAAAAAATATCCTTAGCATTAGAATCCATGTATAATATGAGTAAATATATTAGTATGTAGTGCATGTATTTGATGAATGACTAGAGATTACAATGGTTACTTCATTTTGTTTTTGTTCAAATGTTTTACTATAAACTGTGGTATGATAACATTTTTCTTTCAAAAACTTATCCTCGTGTCTTTGTCCACTATGAACATATCATATATATATATATATATATATATATATATATATATAACATTGAAAGGTCTGTGTTAATAGAATATTGAATTAAAATTCAATATAAGAAGGTGATTTTTTTTCAAAATCTAAATGTGTAAAACAAAATAATAATAACGTCAAACGCTATTGAAAATTAATTAATAATAATAATAACAGTAACATTAATAATAATAATTAATTATTATTATTATTATAAAATAATGATAGTAATAATAAGACTAAACTAATAATATTAATAACAATAACAATTACATTTTATTTTATATTAGTTTTACCCATGACAATTTTATTTATTAAAACACTTTTTCTATACATGACATCATAAAATCATTCACAAACTTGACAAATTTTTATCATAAATTCATTTATTTTAACATTTATATTCCTTAAACAAACAACCCAACATTCCTTCTCTATTCTCTCAAATCACTTTAACTCACTCTTCCTCAATTTTTTAGTTGGAAGGAAACATCTAAGAAAAGTAAATAGATGAAAATTGAAAGGACTTGAGAATAAAATTTGTCTTGCTTGTTTTAAATTTAAAGTTTTAAATGTGAAAATGAAGAGATTTTAAGATAAAACTTGTGAAAGTTTATAAATGATTTGATTAATATATAATTGATAATAAAAAGATTTTATTAAATTAAAATGTAAACTTATACTTTTTTATCCTTATGTTTATGTTTAATAAAAAATAAAATACATTAACTTAAAGTCAATTTTAAATAAAATCTGGATGTTTATTTTTTTAAATATTTAATAGATGTAATTAATTTAAAATATAATTTGATTGGTCAGAAATCATTTTAATTTAATATAACATGATAAATAATTAATATTATTATTAAATAGTTATTATTTTATTATAGCTATTATTTTATATAATAGGTTAAAAAGTATGGAGTGCATGCAAATCACACTCTACAGACACGTGGAAAAAGATTTAAAAATAATATTAGACTTAAAAATCACTTTATATACCCTTGAATCTTCACCTTCTCCCCTTCCATCCTCAAATCTCTGTTCTCACATCCAAGTGAATAAGTTGAAGAAAACAACATTCATCTACTTCTTTTTTTCATCTTTATTTTGTTTGTATGTCTTAAAGATTCATCTATCTTTTTCTTTCTTCATCTTTGTTTGTACATCTTTAAAATCAAACACAACGCCACAGAAAATGATAAACAATATAATTATTAAACGAAAACATAGTATATAATAAAGTATTTTGAACTAGATAAGAAAGTGTTTTATAAATATTTTCAAATAAAATTATGTTAAGCATTATTATAAATTTAAGCATGTCAATTATGTTGATATTTCAAAGTTTATTAATCGTGTATCATATTTAATAAAATATTTTAATGAATTTTTTTTAATAAATTTAATTTTTAAATATTATCCATCAAATATTGTATATTTTTTATCTTAATAAAATTTTTGCACATATTAAGAAAATATTATTTATAATATATTTTAAAATATGATTAAATATGTTTTTAGTTTTTATATTTTAACAAATTAGAAATTATCTTTAATCAAAATTTTAATAATTTTGTTTTTCAAATTTTAAATAAATATAATTATTTTAATTTAATTACTTTAAACTTTTATATGTCAGACAATCTTATATTTGAGTTATTTACATATTTCAATTTCAATATAAATTAGAAAACATGTTTAATATGTAAAAGAATTAAAATAATTAAATTGAAAAAATTATATTTATTTATTTTAAAAGTTTGAAAAGAAAAATATACTAAAATTATGTATAATTGCAAAATTTAATTTTATATCAAAATTATTCATTAACTACAAACATATTTATCATTTAAAATAGTTAAATTTTTCACATATAGAGAACATTTATATATGTATACACAAACTTTCGGATAGAATTTAAACAAATGTGTGCACCACCATGGTATAATAACTTTGAATAACATGAAATATTTAATAATCAATCTACGTCAAATGAAGAATAACTTAAGTCACGCTCTTTGCATCATCCAATTGAATACCATTTTAAAAATACAACTTACTCAAATATTATAATTTAGGTAATTTACACCAGAATTCTTATAGATATCTAGGACATTTTTAATTTAATATAATTCTATAATGTAATAATTGTAATGGCTAAATAAGATACTCAAATACTACAAACTTTTAACAATAAGATATTAACATGTATATGTGGCCGCCGCGTCACTTCAAATATGTTATTTTCCATGTATATCATTTCATTTAATATAAAGATGACATATAGAGTATTCAATTAAATGATAATGACTTTATATTACAAAAGAACACATAAATAAAAGAAAAATGGCTTTTTAAATGTTCTAAGTAACATTATCACCATTATAAATGTACATGTGATGTGATGTTGGACAAATAGATTGCATAATATAGTTTTACTGAGAAACAAAATAGCTCTGTAATTAAAATTATTTCTCTATAATTATCACATCATATATTTTTTCTTTTTCTAAATGTTTAAGAGGTTTTCATTGTCTATGCATAGATCTAGCATCTTTTATTTTATTTTTATAACTTAATGTAAAAGCATTTAAATGGTATTTTAAATTTATAATCAACAATTTAACTTGATATATGTGCGTGTGTGGGTGTGTGGGTGTGTGAATATCAGTCTTAAAACTCTTTATTGATCAATACATTCTCATTAAGCTTTGAATGTATCACTTGGATAGAAAAAATCTTTCTTTTGAATGACATGACAATATGACAATTTCATAACATTAGCTTTATATTTAAGAAGACTGTCTTAGTGACGTTCCACTATTCTACATAGTATGCTTGATCAAATGTATAAACTATATTGATCATCGAATCATTTTGATATGTGATGAACTAATCTTTAATTTTTGAAATTAAATAATAATTATTGATATGATTTTTGTAAAGAATAGTCATTGAAAAAATAATTCTATATTGTATAAATATAAAAGGATGATTTAATTATAATATCTATAAATGATATATAATATATAGATGATATGTCCAAACTTTGATTAATGATCTAAATTACATAAATAAAACATATTACAAAGTTACGAATTAACTAAAATTTTTGTTCAGTTTATAAAATCTCCGTACTTTTTGTTTAAAGTTATTAAAGTCGTTGTCAATAATACTGTGATTATCAAAATGATTTGGATGATGAAAAATCACAGTAAATTTGAAGTTTTGTTGATGGCATACCCCATAGTTATAGTCAAACATCTAAAAAAATAGTTGAAGTCATCCATGAAGATAATATAAACTTTACCTTTTGGGTCACCTTTGGAGTCATAATAGAACATAACTTGTAGTAGTATAAACTTCTTTAGGCCATGTATTTTGATCAAGTAGTGTAGGTTTATTTGGGTCATGTATTTCAGCCAAGTAAGTAAG
Source organism: Vigna umbellata (assembly GCF_029865625.1). Classification (NCBI taxonomy): domain Eukaryota; kingdom Viridiplantae; phylum Streptophyta; class Magnoliopsida; order Fabales; family Fabaceae; genus Vigna; species Vigna umbellata. Next base: position 92,536,408 of record NC_142165.1, on the reverse strand, counting down.
TTTGTTTAAGGTTTATATAAGGTCTAATTAGTATAAGATTTTTGCTCAAGCTGGACATTTAAATCATGTGAAAAGTATATATCATGTGTGGTGCTTCCATTGGACATTATTTAACTTTAGTAATGGTCACATGACACTAGGAATGAAGATAATTATGCTTTATGAGAAGTCGTATGTCATTCTCTCATTGGAGAAAATTTACGAACACTTGTCCATCCCTTAGAGGACCACCTTTTTTACCAATGAGTGTGAGGGAGGGAAATCATGCTTTTAGGATTGCTATCATTAGTTATTTTGTCTTTAGCTATTTTTCAAATTAAGGAGGTTATGTGTATGGTTTAGAATAAATATAATAAGCACATGAGTAATATTTTATCTAATTTATTGGTGTTGAAATTTTATAATATTCAAATTAAGAGGATAAAGTGATTTCATTTACGAATGTTATATGACAAATTTTATATACTGTAACATTCCGAAAATACAATATAAAACCATATAATAGAATGATTACGTATAATAATATTACAACTCAGTTCTTACAAAAGATAGGACGTACGGTTAAGGGCGAACGACCTTACAAAAAGACTAGAAATTGAAACCGAACGCCATAAGTAATTCTGACCGAACGGTTTACAAAAAAAAACCTATATCGAACGGTCAATCAAAACAAAAGGAGAAGGTGATCGAACGACCACCTTACAAACAAATTAAACTATTGACCGAATGTCCTACTATTCGGTCTTCACTTCTACCTCGATCAGGCTCTCTTCTTCCAGCGCATCTTCCAACAACTCGTCTCCTTCTTCCCGCGCATCTTCCAACAAGACACGAACACACAGGGTAAACTTATGTAATTTAATTCACGTATAAACATACGTTTCACACAATCAAACACACAAGATATATTTCATCATACTTTTCATATAAAGCCTAATACTAGACTGACTGTCCGGACTGTATGAAATATGTGTAGCTATAGGCGTTCGTGCACCCGGGTGATGTAGTAACTGGGATGCCCTCAACAGTTTCCACCCAAGGTTAGTCCTATCTGTCCAAATTAACCATAAGGACTAGGACCTCATGTCGTTCCCACACATGACCTACCCTCCTCTACGTGAGGACGAGTACTCACGGAATATCAGGATGAACCGCCAGCTTAGCATGCCCACATTCATACTTTACCAATTTCAATATTCATTCGTGAGTCGTTCCTTCCCGGAACGCTCGTCCATAATCCAACACATTTCATTCATATCATATTCTCTTCATCTTTCATTATCAATCATCTTAATTTCATCTTTTTTTATTCATCATCTCAATTTCATCTTTCATTATCAATAATTTCAATTTCATCTTTGTTCAAAGATTTTTAAGGACACCAGATACCGAACGTTCAATCCTCACTCAGAACGAGAACGAACACTTGGAACGAGACAGAGAGGTCTCCAGTTCCAGAATAGATTAAGACCAAGAGGGTTACTATCGGGTTGAGAAAGAAACCTAGTACAATCATATGTAACAAGATGACTAGAACGAACGTTACTTGCAAAGTGAGCCAATTAGATGAACTGACTCTTGTGAGCTCCAACTGAACACCGAAAAGACCATGCCAAGTATTAAGGCTCTAGGCCGGAACCAATGGATGTAGACACTTCAAGACATTCAAAGAATAATACTTAGAAGAATTCCCATGAAGAAACCGAACGCTTATGAAAATTTAGCTTATTTGAGTTTAACATCACGAAAATCGAATGTCAGTCAATGATCGAGCACGGTAGAGAGAAAACTCTATTGAAGTTGGACGAACGTTATTTTCATCGAGATATAATATAAAAGAACGAGTACGAGCGCTTGGTGTAAGACCGAGCACTACTCAGTAAGATCGCTTGGGGTGAGACCGAGCACTACTCAGTACGAGCGCTTGGTGTAAGACCGAGCACTACTAAACTTAAAATGGAAGGTCTTGATAAATATAATAAGATATTATTGAAGTAGTGTTTACGAACAACGAAAATATACAATTACATATATATATATATATATATATATATATATATATATATATATATATATATATATATATATATATATATATATACTTAGGTTTATAACTGAACGTCAATAACCAACTGTGCTTGACCGAACGCTCATGCACAGTATTTCGAAGTGAAGACGCTCGTCTTCAACTAGGATTCTTCCCAAATGAAAGAATCCAATTCTAACCAAGTTCACTAGAAAATCGAACGGTCAAAGACCGTTCAGTGACGAACGTACACTTTCACAGGGGAGATTTCATACTTAGAAATCATTTATCTCAATTCAATTCTCATCATATATCTTCATAATTTCATACATTCATATCATAGTAAATTTCATATACTTCATACATCAGAACATAGCAACCATCATATTTCATATAGTCAAACATCTCAACAATCATGCTTCACTTTAATTTAGCAACTCAACGAACGTTCATGCAACACAGCAAACATACAAATCAAATTAAATAAGCTTCCCTTACCTCTGAGCGTGAACGAAGTTCCTAGAGACAGAATACGGTTCGCTTGACTACAATTTCCTTCTACCCTCAACGCTCAACAACTCTTCAAACCAAAATCAAACAACAGACCAAAATGGTTCAGAATGAGACTATGAACTCATGCAACCAGAACTTGGTTTGCATGTGTCAGAGAACGAACGACTAAGGACAAGAAGAACTTACCAGTTCAGAATTCGAAACCGATTGGTTCAAACTGAAGCTCTGGACGCCGGAAGTGCTTCTACGATGCCTGAACGGTGACCGGAGAAGAGAAAGGGTGAGATTTCGTAGAGAGAAGGGAGAGCTTTTAGACAGAAGGAGGAGAAATGAGAATTTCAGAGTTTGGAGAAGAAAGTGCATGCAGAGAGTGTAACGTAAATTTTCCAAAAACTCAATTTTGCTTCCCACGTCAAACGAACGTCCGCTCATCTGCCGACACCTGCATTCCACTATCTGATTTCCGGATCCCCTTCACTTGACACCTGGCGTCCGTCATCTGAGTATCGAGCCCACTTCTTGACACGTGAACTCCATTAAAACGAATCCTGAACGCGTTTTAAATGGGCTCTGACATATACTAATTGGTTTAAGGTGTACAATTAAATTGTCCTGATTTAGCCACATGTAATAATATTTTTAGAAAAAAATTGAATTAAATACATAAATAATTTTAACTTTTTTTAATATTTGTAAACTTTTATTTTTGTTGAGTTTATATAAATTATTTATGTTTTGTAGTGTAAACTTTTGTTTACGTTGACTTTATATAGACCATTTATGTTTTAGCGTATACTTAGGGAAATAATTTTAAAATATTTTAATTAAAGAGTAATTATACTTTTGTGATGATTCATTAGATTAATAAGTATTTTTTATTAATAGAATATAACTTAAATAATTTAATGTTTTAGCTTTATGCATTTGTTTAAATTTTTTTATAATAAATATAATTTTTCTCTGTTTTTGTGAACTATTATTTTTTATTATGAATTTAGTGTTCGAAAAAAATTCATATCGGTTTAGTGAAAAAAAAAATGTTTCAACACCATACAAAATTAATATCATACTTTTTACAACCGAAAAAAGTAAAATTAACTGATAAAGTTAGGATTTCCAGTTTTCTATTAAAATAATTTAGTAGAAGAATAAAACATTTATAGAGTACAATGTTTTAGGGTACTAAATACAAACCAAAGACCATGTAATTTCAATTTTATATTTTTGAAAAACTAAAAAATCTCTCGTATGAAACATCCTTTTAAAACTTGTAGCCTAAATGGAATTACACTAATGGATTGGCCCAAATTTTTTAGAAAATACTAGTATTTTTTTTAGAAGCTGAAAATAATATTATTTTATTAAAAAATATACGTATGTTATAATTTATACCAAATCAGGCTTCGTCTAAAATTACAATTAATTTCATTTATTTGATTTAACTTTTCAAAAACAAGTATTTTATTTTGTTTATGAATTTAAAAGTATTTTTTATATTTTTATTTTATTTTAAATTGGGCTAAAATACTTGTTGGCCCACTATGTAAGGTTAGAAAACTGATTCTTCTACCTTAGAGAGTTACTCCCTACACCACCACACATTGCTCTCTACACCACCACACTTTTTTTAAATTCTAAAACTATCCTTTATATTTTAAAATATCCTACACCTCCTCCTTTTCTCTTCAACGGATGTCGACATCCGTTGAAGAAAAAATTCTTCAACGGATGTGCCACATCCGTTTAGTCTGAGAGTTTTTCATGTATTCTGTTTGTCAAATGTTGGTAGTGAACGTTTTAGGTATTTTAACCTTTATAAATGAGTTGTTTTAAATTGTAGGTAATTCAACTCATGTTTGCAGTTGCAATTTTTGTACGAACATGCTAACCTATTTTGAGAAATGTTAAAGTATGCATTCTTCTTATGACGTGTGCTAAAGTCAATTTTAAATCCATTTTTTATTCCTATTTTGTGCTTTTCATGTATGGTTAGTCAACTTTCTTCTATGACTAAGAACTATCACTAATGCTGAGATGGTTAACTGCTCCCTTCTCTCACAACATCGTGCTTATTGCTTAATGTAATCTATTCATGAAACAATGTTTTTTTTCTTCCTTGTGATGTTTGTAGGAACTTGGTATAATTAGTACTGGCATGGAAGGACAAAAGACTTTGCTGCAGGAATGGACGAATGTCAACATCCGTTGGAGGTGAAACGGATGTTGACATCCGTTTTAGAGAAGGGTAAAATTGGTATGGGGTGGTGCAGGGAGTATTCGGTAGTGGTGGAGGGAGCAACTGCCTCTACCTTATGACTAACTTTTACTCGTCACACAAGGAGAAAGAAACAAAATTATCTATTAATAAAGAAAATTATTTTTCATAATATTTTTAATATCTACATTTAGTTATCAGTTTTACCTTTTTAAATATTAAATATTTTAAAATTTAGATTTTATATTTATTTCTCTAAAATTTAATTAATTATCGAAATAAGATATTTAATAAAAATATATTTATAATAGAATTATAAAAACTATTTATTTTATGCTTATTTTTAATAATTATAATAAAAATTATTTTATTTTATTTATACTTATATGTAAGGAAGATTGTTTTTGTGTCCAAATTGATTTCCAACTTTATCTTTTAAATACAAGTTTTTTAAATTAAAATAATTATTTTATTAATTTTACTTTTATAATGATAGCTGTTTAAATTTAATTATTTTTATTTGATCGTTTTTTAATTTTAACTATTTTATTATTTTTTATTCTCATAAAAAAAAAAACAAAACACAAAACGCACGTCTCTTCTGTAGTCATAACAAAGAAGAACAAAATACACATAAGGTTTTCACTAGTATTACTAGTTAACTAATAAATATTTTATTTTGACAAATTCTACAAATAGAAAACATTTTAAAATATCATATAAATATTGCTTTTCCCTGTTTTCCGAAACCCTTCTCTGTTTCTCTCTTCCACTTCCTTCCCCTTAATCTAATAGCTATCTCCATTCTTTGGTTCTTATATTCGTTCGTTGAATTGGAGGTAATCTACAATTTCGTCTTTTACTTCGCTATCAGAGAATTCCATTCTCTCTCTCTCAACTTCTTCTCATAAACAATGTTAAAACCTTGACTCATAGATTCATCTGTGTATTTTTCAAAATCAACCATCTTTTGGTTTGGAAGATTCTGGTGATAACTCTTCTGATAGGATGGTTGCAATCAGAAAGTTCTTCTCATTGTCTTCAATTCCTCTATTATAACATGTACTTCATTATGTTCCCATGATTTATCGCGCTCAATTTTTCGAAAAAACTTGGCTAGAAACATAAAAGGTGAATGAAATAGAAACACTGCACATTTCGGTTTATTACTACTTCAATTTCGCAATATTTGACTCCGTACTTAGTGCGCCTCCAAACAAATTTGTAACTTGGGGTCAAAACAAATTTCAGGCTACTCGATTCCGGCCTCGATACCACCTCCAAATCTGTACTCGAAACAGAATACAGATGGAAGTTTCATCGCACTCACTTTGTCAGGGTATAGGAGGATGATTCAGAAATGGTATTGGTAGATGGTTGTGTGACTTTTCTCAATCTCTGCACGGACGTTGCGCCCTGAAACACGGTCTTTGTATGGGATAGGATCTTGGTTATAAAAAGATAATTTCTGAGAGCGACTTTATGGAAATGATTAATATTTTTTATATTGCTGATGTGAGCGTACGTGCCAATGTGACCTTAATTTTGGAGACAAAGGGGTTGTTGAGTTGACATTGGCAAATGTTGCTGGAATTTGTCATAGAGAAGTAAATGTGGCTATATTTACTGGCAAAAAGGGCATCCCGAAACAGAATTACGTTCAAAACCTGGCTTAAACCACCAGATGATCTTTTCTCTGCTCTAGGACACAGTTTTGGCTTAGCTTCTGTTAGTTTTCTTTTATTTTCTTATGTACAAAAAAAAAAAATGCGTGCCTCCTTAACTTTCATATATTAATATCTCTTAACTTCCTATATGACATTCCATTTCTATTTAAGGTATCATGGCTCCCTTAAGTGTATTTTTTTTAAATTTGCTGGTTATGTTTGGTTTTGATTGTGAAGATTGGTTCAGTAAAATCTTGACAAGGTTCCTAGACCATCTAATTGTACTAGATTATCTAAACTAGATTATCTAATTGTACCATATCATCCAGTAGAAGATGTTTACCTTTTAGTATCAGTGTTGATATTCTCAATAGAAAGTCTAGTCTTTTGGTGTCTACTGAGGTTAGTACCCTTTGGAGAAGCCACCTTACCAACGTTCCATTGCATTAGGAGGATTTACTATTCATGTGTCTTCTCCATTAGTTTAGATACATTTCACGGTAGTTAGTTATGGTTGTTATGTTGTATATATAGGAAACCTACATCATTGACTATTGTTAATTGAAAGTTGTTGTTCACCTATGATAACAAAAATTGTGAGAGTTGAGCAAGAATTCATTTAGGTAGAAACTTCGAGTTGTAATATCTGTTCATAGTAAATTCTATCATAGATGCGGATTGAAGTTTGTTAATACTTCAATTGAACCATATTATTTTTGTATGTGATTTTATCTTGTTCTCTCCTATTTATCTTCTACCTATTTTGTTTGCCGGATTCTTTGTTGTCAAATTGTAGTTGGTGTGGTAGATGCTTCGGCATAGAATTTGATTTAATCAATTCCACAACAAATCAGTGGTGAATCTTGATTCTAGGTTGATCAATTATAAATGAATTTTCAAACTTAAAGATGGTAATCCAAGAACTAATAAATGAAAATTCAAGGTGAGATCAGTGGCTAGAAGCTTTACTTAGAGAGAAGTTGATTATAATGACGTTTCCTCTCCTATAGTAAAGCACAAATCCATATAGATGTTGTTAGCTATGGTTGTTGAGCTTACCCTTAAGCTGGAACAGATAGTTGTTAAAACTGCATTTGATTTAGAAGAAATCATCTACATATAGCAACCAAAAGGATCTTAGGTAAGAGATAAGGAGAATTATGTTTATAAACTAAACAAATCCTTGTATGGTTTGAAATAATCCCCAAGGCAATGGAACAAGCAATTTGGCTAGTCCTTTGCAAGTATTGAATTTGAACAGAGCAAGTGTGATACTTGTGTCTACTTCAAGTTTCTAGTAGAAGACCACTACATAGTATTGTTGTATGTTGATGACATTTTGATAACAAGAAATAGTAAGTATGAGTTTGAAAAGGCAAGGTTGAGCTAAATAACAAATTTGATATGAAGGATCTTGGAGTTGCTAAGAAGATTATGGGGATTGAGATCATTAGATGCATTTTGAAGCGTCTATATGTGTCTCAAGGAGCCTACCTTAGAAAAATCCTTTTGGAATGACAAGCTTGAAACCTGTTTTCACACCTCTTGCTTCTCATTATAAGTTGAGTGATGAGTATCTCCTATGACAATGGAGGAACAAAGTTATATGGATGATATTCCATATGCAAACATCATTGGTTATTGGTTATGCAGTAATCTTGTACGCCCGACATAGCCTTTGTTGAGAGTGTTGTTAGTAGGTTCTTGTTAAATGGTAGTGAGGCTCACTCTTAAGCTCTTAGGTGGATTCTTCATTATTTGAAGAGACTGCTTGGAAGAGTTTTAGTTTTTCATGGAGCTAGACGATATGCCAGGGATGGTCCCGTAGAATGTTATGTTGACTTGGACTACTTTATGTGCTTGGAAACCTAAAAGTTTCTCATAGGTTGTGTTTAGTATGTATGGTACTGCAATAAGCTAGAAGGTCAATCTAGAAAAGATAGTGACTTTGTCAACCACTTAAACAAAGTACATTACCATGACAAAAGCAAGTGAAGGAAGTGTGATGGCTACAAGGTCTATCTAGAGAGCTGAATGTGCAAGACATGTTGTTAATGTCTATTGTGGTAACAACAATGCTACAAAGCTACATTTCATAAGATAGGAGATTGCTCGAGGATATGTGAAGGTGATGAATGTATCACAAATTATAATCCCTCTAATATGATTACGAAGCTTCTATCAGGAAGAAAGTTCTTGCATTGCTTGGATTTGATCAAACTAATGGTTGATTAAGCCTGTAAAGGGCTCACTGGTAGCTAGTCATTTTTAGTGAGAAGATTTATGCTATACCAAGTTGGAGATTTGTGAAGATTGTTTCGTTACAATTTTGGCGCGGTTCCTAAGCTGTGTAACTGCATCAGACTGTCTAGTAGATGTATATCTTCTAGTATCAATATGGATAGTCTTAATGGAATGTTTAGTCTCTTAATGTCTATTGAGATTAGTACTATTCGGAGAAACCGCCTAAATGACGTCTTCTTGATTAGTTTAGACGTGTTTCATGATATGGGTTATGTTGTATATATAACAACACATATCATAAATTACTATTAATTGAGAGTCATGCTTCAAGTATAATAACAAAAACTGTGACAATAGAGCAAGAGTTATCTGAGAGAGAAACTTCAAATTGTGATATCTGTTCATAGTGGATTTTATCTTGGATGTAGATTGAAGTTCGATATTGCTTCTATTGAATCTTATTATTTTTGTGCGATTCTTTCTTGTTCTTCTTTGTATATCTTCTACCTGTTTTGTTTGTGATTTCTCTCTATTATCGAATTATCGTTTTTGTGGTAGATACTTCTACAGTTAATTTGATTTTAGGTATTACACAAAATGTTTGTAAGTTGCAGCATGCAATATATGTCGTTGGTTGGTTTAGATGTATTCAAGTAGTCATATACTTTTATTTGAGAGTGAGTCACGAGACGATGGTAAAGTTTGTGTCTTCATGACCAGATGATTATGTGTCTAAATCTAGAAATAGTATTTTTACATATTAAAGTAAAAGATTACATGCAATGACTCTCTCCTATATCTTTACACCAGACTCTTGATTTTTTTTTAATAGGAATGATTGTTTATAAGTTATTCTGTCTATGCCATGCAGTCACTCATCTAAATTAGGATGTATAAGAAATCCCTTAGTTTTTTAGTTAATGGATTGCCCATGATTGCAACGTTTGTCCTGTTCCACTTTTAAGCATGAATGCTAAAAACATGTCTTAGTGCTGGGAGGAGAGGCATACAGTAGGTAGGATCTGTAAATAGCTGGTAATAGGAGAATAATATTTCAACCCTGGAAATTAAAATGATATATTCAGTGTTAACAATGGAACTTACAAAGACTCAAAGAAGGGAGACTTAGAGTGACCCTGAAACTGTCATTGTCTCTTCAAAACCTGTAGTTTTACACAACCTGGATACAAAAACATAAACTGAAAATATAGGGCTTTGTTTGGTTTGTGAAAAGATTATTGTTTTCATGTTCAGTTTCATAAATATTTACAAAAATGATACCTTATTTCCACTTTATTTAGATTTCAAAATTTTGTACAAGAGCTGGTTGCCATACAAAATTTTGAAAGCAAGGATACAAATGGAGAGAAGGTAACATCTGAGTAATTATTTGCATAAACAAAAATGAAAACAAAAAGGTTTTCTCAAACCAAACAAACCGTTAGCTGAAACGAAAACAATGGCTAGTTATAAGAGACTCGGGTAAAAGGGCTTCTCTAACCGAAGCCAGCCACTTTTTCTTCCGAGAGCAACTATAGCTCAAGTTAATTTGACTAGTTGATCCCTTCTTTCTCTTATTTATATATGCTGTTATCGTAGCCTTTGTTGGTTGTTCATCGCAAATTATACTTTATAGCTACCAGGCATATCATTCTCTTCGTATTTCCCTTCCAGCTGTATACTCTTGAACCACTTTGCACATACAATATAAACGATCAAGTCTATTGATGTCAAGGCAGCTAAGAGGAAGTAAAACCTATCTAGGTGACCTCTGTTTAAGTTTCCAGGGATCCACCCTGGCATGTGATCCTCGGTGGAGATCTTCATAACGATACTAACAATTAAGCTACTTACATAGTTCCCAAGAGAGATGGACGTCATGCAAAGGGCACTTCCAAAGCTTTTTAAACCATCTGGTGTTTGAGCATTGAAGAACTCTAGCTGGCCTACATACATAAAAACTTCAGAAGCTCCGATAAGTGCATATTGAGGAATTTGCCAAAAGATGCTTAGAGAGCTTGTCCCACTGCAGTGGGGGCATCCTGATTTTGCATATTTAAGCCTGTAGCATTCAACTATTCCAGCTGAAACCATTGCCATTACAGCTATAACAAGCCCAACTCCCATTCTCTGAAGCTCAGTAAGACCCTTGGCACTTGTCTTTTTAAGTCGTCCCACTAGTGGATCAATCACTCTACGGTAGAAGAAAATGAAGATAGCTACGCTGAGGATGTCAAAGCTAGACATGCTTGCAGGTGGTATTCTAAAATGGGAAATTGTAGTTTTCATGGCAGCTCCTTGTTCTACAAAAAGAGAAGCCATTTGTGTGAAAACTACTGAGTAGATTATGGTGCAGAGCCAAATTGGAAGAAGTCTTAGTATACACTTCACTTCTTCAACTTGAGTTATAGGACAGAGACGCCAGGGGTTATAAAGGCCTCTTTTTTGGTCTTCTAGATCTCTGGTAGATATAAATGCTGCTCTGTCGAGAAACCTGCAAAGCAGATGACAAATGTCAAATTGATCAAATTTTTATAGCTTGGTAGAAGAAGAATGACACCAATTATTCAGAAAGTGTTTGGTGTTTATTTTTAAGTTGTGCCATGGTCTAAGCAAAATGATTAATTGATGACATCAATACAGTAAAAGCATTCCATGCAGCATCTGGTCTATAAGCAAAAGGTATTAACATGAATTATATTCAGAAGTATTTAAATATATGTGGTTTCATCTGGAAATAGCTTCTAATACTTACTTGAATCCGTCGGTGTGAAGAATCTTTCGGTTGCCATTAGTGGGAGATTCATTTTCATCCATGACATATAGATCCTCTTCATTTGATGTCGTATGAGCTCCCCATTTCCTTAATGCAGCAACAAGGACTTGGCCGAACCTTGAAAGAGGATTGCCACTGGGTTTGAAGTGTCTATATCTTGGGGTCCCAAGAAGAAATAAAACAAGGGCAGCAAAAGCAGAACCCGCAGACGCCCAGAACCCAAGCGCCCACAATCCTTCATCTTCAAAGTATCCTAGAATTGTGTTTGAGAAGAGTGAACCAAGGTTCAAAGCCAAGTAGAAGTAGCTAAAGAAGGCAACCTTTGAATAACCCTCCTTTGAGTGCTCCTCGTCAAACTGGTCAGCTCCAAATGTGGCAATATTTGGCTGATACCCTCCATTCCCCAAAGCAATGAGATAGATCGAGAGGTAGAACATCCCCATCTCCAAGCTTGAATGTTTCCCACATGAAATAGTTTCATTTCCACAACCTTTCGGCCTAATCAAGGAGAGGTACGATGAGAGGGACAAGGACACCAAGCCCTGTTATTTCAAACCAGAATATTAGTTAATTACCCGAGGAATGCATTATCTTGAAATTAAAGAGGGAGAATAAGGAAATGAAATGAAATCAAGAGGATATTACTTACTATCACAAAAATGACCTGAAAGACGGCACAAGTTTTGTATCTTCCCCAGTAAGAGTCACTTAGGAAGGCACCCACAAGAGAGAAGATGTATACTGTGCCAGTCCACTTGCTAACACTGTTTGCAGCATCAGCATTGTTCTGCCCCATCACTCTTGTCAGGAATAACACTAGGTTCACTCCTACTCCAAAGAATGCTAAGGTTGCCAGACCTTGGTTCACTGATTGATACCATCAAGAAAATAAACAGTGTCAAAATAGTGTTCATTAGTATTGTAAATAGTGATATTTGAATACACACTCACATGCATCCTTGCTTAAGTAGACGAAAGATGTAAGTAGTTTGCGTTATCCCAGTAGTTCTATTAGTCTTTAATTACGTATTTTGCAGATAGACTTTCAAATTGTTTCAAATTCAGCTAAGAAACATGCAAATTTTATTCTCAGTTAATTGTTTAACACATCTATCTAACGTGGTATAAAGGTATGTGCGGAGGGGAGAAATATAGATGTGTTAACATGCATGGATAAATCAATCAGGGTTACCATAACTTGCAAAGAGTGTTGGATCATGTCACTTGACAATATACCGAAGACCGATTATAATAATAAGAATGACAGGTCCATAGTTCACTGTGAACGGTGCATTCCCACTAACAAGCATTATGAGCCACCAAAATAAATATGCACACATGATACTTAATAATATAATTTTAGGTATTCCAGGTTTTGCTTTTGGAAAGCACACGCTTTTAGTCATGTAATGGTAATGGTTTCACACACAGAAATAACACTTCGAATTTTCTGCTTTAAGTAAATCCTTTTTTTCTAGTATTGTTAATTAAATTATACAGTCTGGCATTAATTCTGTAATGAGAGAAGTGTATAAAAAAACTTGGCTACATCAAGTGTTTTGGTTTTGTGATTTTGCCATTTGTTTTCTAAAATTTTAATTTTAGAAGAAAAATATATTGTACTGATAAAATTTATTGAAGACTGATTGGTCGATCCTCTTCGAAAAAAATGTATTTCTGATTGCGACTCATATTTCACTAGTAGTAGGATGGTGACTTCTCTTTCTTGCATTCCACACACAAACAAAAATCTCAATTTGCATGATTGAAGAATCAGGAATTATCTAAAGCCAACCAAAACAAAAAATAATATTCATAAAAGGGTATATTCTGTATAGTTTAAAATTGAAATTATTTATTCATTATGAAGTATCTTTTCTGTTCTCAACTAAATATTTGTAAATTAATTAAAATTCGTTTTTGTTGGATTCCTTGCTATACCATCCCTATAAAAACAAAAAAGCAAAAGATATATTATCTCAGCATGTGTGTACTTTTGCATCTAAAAAACAATCACATAATTCTGTATATGTACATGCACGTTACTTATTTGCTCACTTCTCTGCACACACGAAAAAGTCTCAGAACTAACTTAACAATTCCAATATTACTTGGCTGCTTCTGACCTACCAATTTCCCCTTCACCTTTAATGGTGTGCTTATGTTATATTTGGAACAAACTTCTGAACAAGTCACCGAGCATTGATCAATTATTCTTCCCTCTTACTATTATACTATCTATATCAATCATCTAAAAAATAATTGCTAAAAAATCAATAAGTGAAGTATTGTTATCATAAAATATTTATATTGATAATATCAAATATTATACTTTCTACCTGCTGTACTATTAATTATCATTCAAGTGTAAATATCAAAATTAATTCAAAATACTTGAAAGGATATTAATTAAAATATAATGAGCAAAAATTAATTAAAAAAAAATATATAAACATACCAGCAAGTTCTCTTATAGGAAGTAATGTTGACACATCTTCTAACACTCTTTTTAATTCAGACCATTACGTGTTAAAATTATTAAAGTTATAAAAGTAAAAGAAGAACTTATTGAATGAGAAAGAGAACCTTATAGTGAGTAAAAAAGAAATAAATTAAAAAGTATGATGATAATATATTTGTCAATGAATTAAGTCTGTATATACCTAATGTATAATTAACATTGCTTACACACATTGGTTGGTTCATGGTCACACATCCATTGTTAAGGACACGTGGCAACGACCCACGTCATGCAAGATCCTAAAACTGGTAACGTGTCAGGAACGTATTCCCTTAAAATGCATGCTAATTTCTTCACTCTCCCTCTCCTTTTTCAATTATTGTGTTCTTTCATCAGTATTTAGAACCTCTCTCTCAGACAACTGGATCAAGAAAGAGTATCACTAATCCAACAAGATATATAGTGAGGTGGAGTAGAATTTTCAGCCAGGAATTTAAAACCTTTGATTTTTGTAAATTGAATGGAGCACGAGGTTCCTGCATTTAAGATGTGTCGTTTTCTACTGATGAAACTGATATAAGATGACGAAGAAAAGCCTTGTTTGTTTCTGAACCGTCCTAAAGCCAAATTCTAGAGTTCTTTCACTGATAAGCTATCTAAAATACACACATTTATTCATCAAATTTTATGCTAGCTGGACAAGGTTCTTCAAACTTCTACGGCTCCAACTTGTGCCACGAGTCACCCCTATCATCAGCTGCGACTACACTTCACGTATCTATCACAGATACTACACTTCACGTATCTTTCTCTCTCTCTCACACAATTCATGATGTTGTAATAAGCTCAAATCAATAACACTTTTGTTCATTCATAAGATTTAAATCATTTGATGCATTACAGAACCATGTAACAAAAAGAAAAAACCATGAAACGTAATGAAAAATGAATTGTCCTGATATATTTATACTTGGAACTTACAGAGCACTATGGTTCCAGCAACCCATCTCCCAGATTTGGCTCTGATTGCAGGACGACCATGCCAGTCAACACTTCCATCAAGAGTTAACTCTTCTGTGTCATCTTTAAACTTTACCTGCAGATTGATTTCAACATTTAAAAGAAATGACACATTTTCCATAGATATGTTTACAAAATCATGAAACGCACGGTAGAGAATGCATGCATGCAGTTAGCTGCATATCAAGGGAGTATATATAGAGAAAAAGAAGGGAAAAGGGTAAGCTGATATATAAGGAAGGATTTGAAGTTTGTTGAGTATGCATATGATTAAGTACATATATATATATATTTATATGTATATATATACATATATAGATACCTCTTTGGAGAGTTCTAAGCAGGCCATTGGTGATGTGAAAGTGATAAAGTTACAGAGAAAGTTGTGCTAAATTCTCAACCTGCTATGGAATGCAGGTGAGAGAGGTGAAGCAGAGCAAGGTGTTAATATGAGTGAAGGCTTTTAGAAGAAGAATGAAATTTTCAGATGATGCAGAGAGGTTCGGTGTATCCAATAAATAGGGGAAGCAAAGGTGGATTCAACGGTCCAGATTTCAGAGTACAGAAGTGGGGATATCCCACGTGTCATCGTCTATAACTTTATAAAAAAATATATAAAATACACTCACTTTATTTCATAAATTATATGAATACTTTATGTACAATAATTGTCACACTAATATATATATATATATATATATATATATATAACATTTTTTATTGAAAGAATTCGGGATGTGAGTTTTAAGATTTTACTGAGATAATATTTCAGACTACATAACTCAAAGAATCTAATAAATAATACTTACAAATTATTCATCAATGTATAAATGACTAGGAGGTTCTTATTGGATATGCATCAGTCTCTTATCATATGAAGCTGTTGGTTATAACTTTATAATAGTTTTTATTTTCTCTTTTCTCTAGTTGTTTGATGTAATAATACATGCACTCCAGACATCCACATATTATTTTCTTTTTAATTTTTTGCACTGAAATGATAAGAATAAATAATCAACAAACTCATTACTCTGTAATTGAACCTTTAAGAGAGAAAAAAGCTGATTTAATATCTTAGATGATGTAAAAAATATAAATTGATTTCTTAATCTTATGTTATAATATTACAAATTACTAATTAAATCTTATGACAGTCAAAACTCTTACATATTTAAACTAAGATAAAAAAAATTATTTTAAAAAAAAGAAATTTAGAATTTCTCATATTTTACTTACTTAATTAACCATTCAACTAATTGTTAATAAAGAGCATAATTGTTTAATTTTTTTTTCGAACGTTTAAGAAAATAAATATGTATTATAATATTAGGTGGTTATTTTTTGTTATAAGTAAAATTTGACTAAAATTAAAATAATTACACTTATACCAAATCAAAATCAAAATACAATGCATATATATGAAATGGCAGCTACCAATAAATGCAAAGAATTTCTTTTGGACTGAAATATACGGCAAGTCGATATCATATTTAGCACCCACATAATTTATTTTTTTATTTTTCTTTGATTTTTGTTATATCTTTATTTTCTCCTTTTTGCCTTCAAATGTATAGATATACTTTAAGTAATTCATTAGAATATTGGTATTTTTATTGCTGTTAAAATATTTATTAATAGCTAGTCTTTTACTAAAGTATTTCAGCCTCTAATAAACTGTTAAGTGGAAACTTATGAGTATTGGGTAATATATCAAAAAAATCTTGTTTTTAAAATGATAAATTACTCAATTGTTTTTATACTTTCAATTTTATAGTTCAAAAATCGTTTGATTTTTTTTTTTACTTTTCAACAAAGTAAAATAAATCCTTATTTATTGTGTTTGTTTTCCATTAAGAGAAAAACTCTAAAAATACATAAAAAGGGATTGAAACCTTTAACTTTGTTTAAAAATATCGGTATAGATATCATTTTATATCATATATATATATATATATATATATATATATATATATATATAATATATATATATATATATATTTCCATCTATTAAAATCAAATATAGAACATTATCCAGAACAAGATTATAAAATTCAACTATTAGTAACGTCTAACCTAATGAAAATAAACGCCAAATTTAAATAATTAATGAATGTTATGACCAAGCATTATTCCCTCGTGTGGTCAATTATTAGTAGTTATTGTTTGACGTTTAAGGTTCTTAATTGGCCCTGTTTATTTTAAGGTTAGACATGATTCATTACTTTTAGAATTTGATAGTGAACTAGGATAAGTTTTAGACTAATTTCAACCATATAATTAATTATATTAAAACAAACATTTTTATAAGAAGAATGTGATAATTAATTTTCTATTTGTAAAATAGAGGTTGGATGGGACGAAACTTTTCAATCAATCTGATCCTTCTCTGATTCAAATTGAATTGGATTAAAAAAATTATAAATTTTTTATAAGAATATATATATATATATATTCTTATAAAAAAACTAAAAGTAGTTAGCGTGACCTCAAATTTAGTTAAACCAGCTTTATTTCCATTCGATGTTAAATGGACTTAAATTCAATGTTAAATTGACTTTACTAAATCGATGCTAATATAGTTTATTTAAGTTAATATTGATTATGTTAGAATTAATATAATATGTTTTAAATATTTTATTTAAATTAGAGTAGATTAAATTAATATTAATTTATATATTACGAATCTATGTACTTTTATCACGAATAACAAAAATTATTTAAAGATGATAAATATCTTAATTCATAATTTTTTTCTCTCATTTTTTATATAAATCTCCTTATATTCATATTTTTGTCCACACTCATAAGTCTCATCCTCACATTCATTTCCTTCATTTATATTTGTCTTCTTCACTCACACTCATCCTTGTTCACATTCGTTTCTTTTATTTATATTTATATTTTTCATTTACGTTTATTTCCTTACATTCAAACTTATTTTCTCTATCTACATTCATCTCTTCATCCATACTTATTTCTTTATCTGCATTTTTCTTTTTACTTTTTTTGTTTATATTTTCTTTTGAAGATGGAGACATTATATAAGAAACTTGTTTTGAAAATATTATAATTAGCATGAGTCAAATTAATGCAACTTAAACTAATAATAAAAATAATTTTTATATATCCATCAGAGTGAGATTTCTAAAGTAATATAATTTTAGAAAGAATTAAATAGATTTAGATTGACATAAACTACTTTTGTTTGAATTATATTTTGAATATGTATCATTAATTCTTGATAACTTATCATTTGTATGTTTTCTATATAAATATAATTATAATTAATACATTATCAGACGACATCATATAGCTAAAGTGTCACAAATATATGGATTTTATAATATATGTAAAGAGAGATACTTTATTCCAATTTCCATATATTATAAATATAACTTTTGTATATAAATGTAAATAGTGAAGCATGAATTAAAAAGTCACATAAACTAATCATTTTGTGGACGAGTATGTTTAGTTGATAAAATACCATAATGGAATTTTATGGTTATAGTTTGAAGGAAAAAATAATAATAACCTAGAAGACAAACGTGTCATACATGGACAGTATTCACAGAGAAAAATACTCATTCACATGGAATTTAATTTGCACATGTTTGGTGGCAGCAGTGTCTTAAACTAATAACAAACATTACCCATGCATATTCACCCAATTAATTGTAATGTTAATAATTTTATATAAACACCAGCTTTTATGGACACAATCACTAAACAAAGAAAACCCTAGTTAATATACTTTTGTCATTTCTCAATTGTCATTTTAATATGTATATATTAAAATAGTTAATTATCGTACTACAACTTATATAATATAATAAGTTTACATTTTATTATTTTCCAGTAAAAAAGTTATTCTCAACAAAACTTTGTTAGCTATGAACTTTAAAACATTTGCTATAAAAGTTAACAGCTTTATTATGCATGACAAAATAATATTGTGAAAACCCTTTACAGTATTGTTATATTTAATTAAATTAAACTTGTAGTATTTTAGAATAGAGAAAAATATGATAAAGGTAGATTAGGATTTTCTAGTTTTTTCTTAAAAGATTCTCTTTACAAAGCATAAATGATATTAGATTACAATTTCAAAAAAATTTAACCATAAGCGCTTAACATTCAATAAAGAATTTAAAGAAATTCTTATAAGAAACATACTATATGATTCTAATAATTTTTTATAGTCTACCCTTTCAACATATTTCCTACTTACGTAAATAGCTATATATTTCTTTTCTTTCCAAAATTTCAAATCTATTCAAAAGATATTTATTAAAATATATTTCCTTTCATATTTTATTCTAGAATAATTATTTTTTCTTCTTCTCTATCTTGCACATTTATGAAAAGAAAATACTATCATTTTAAAATTCTTAGTTTGGTCATGAAAATATAGATTGTTTGAAATTGAACTTTTATCTTTCGTAGCTCTCCAATTAGATTTAGAACATAATTTTAAAATCTCATTCTTACAATGTATACATTCCTTTTACACTTTGATCAAACACCAATAGCAATATGAAATCAAGCTTTCAATAGCAAAATGATACCGCCATTTGTAGTTTTCACTTAGAAAATGGTGGTTTTGTCAAACTCTTTGAAATGCTTCTTGTCGTTGGGCAAATGATTTGTGAAATTGTTGCCTATTAACAATGAGTTACTAGAATTGTTGGTTGTAGCAAAAACATGTTACAATAAAGAATGGTTTCTTTTCTTGTTTCTTTGTAGTCATCTTTTTCTCCTCTGTTCTAGACTTGTAAAATTGTTCTAATGTCCTAAATTACCAAATCTTTTTGCATTTGATATTTGGCTTCCACTAACATTTTCTTTGATGATGATTTGTCTTTGGGCAATGTGGGCAAGAAAGAAAATTCTTTATTATTGCTTGTTGGAGTCTTTTAATTGTTTGCTCGTAACATTTGTTTTTTTTTTCTTTAAAAACTCTTGAACTTTATGCTTTTACGTGAAAAATATCTTGTATTATCTCTTCCTTATCTCATCATTCTTCTATGCCATTAAAGTATTTATCAATTCTTGGTTGTGACTCATCTAAAGTTGATATCTTCGATTCATATTTTATTGTACAATTTCATCTCAAAATTCTTACTAAGTTACACTTTGTTCACTGTACTTAGGTGTTTGTCAACATGACCTTGGATGGTTTACGTCTCTTTCATACTTTGCACCTTCAATTCTTTTATCAAGTTTAAAGTTTGCATGCCTCTAGTTTTTTCACCAACATGATGTTTTGATTCGAGATGCTCCCACATGACTTTTCGAGACTTTGAGTTCAATTTTTTGTAAATATTATTTTTAATACAGTAAGAAAAGACGATTTTTAAATTTATTCTCCTTGTCTGAGCTAAGATAAGATTTTTAAATAGCTCAAAAACATCAAAATCTTCTTCCAGTGCATATATAAAAAAAATCTAGTGCTTCAAGAGGAGTCATCTCAGTCCATAATTGATACTCTTCACTATAAAAAGTGAATACTTTCAGTATAAAAATTCAATGAAACGATTATGTGTGATATATCTCCATTTCTCTTAGATCTCTCAAGATAATAACTCTAAATACTAATTTCTACTATTTACTTATAAAATTGAGAAAAATATTAGAAATGTATAAATTTTTAATATTTTATTAAAACACTCCATAATAACATAGTTCATAAAACGTTACAACATTTTATAGACATGATGACCCTAATTGAAAACTTAATACTCAAAATGTAAACAATTCAAAGAAATCTCTACTAAATAGAAAACTAAACAAAACCTCTCATCAACAAATAAAAACTGTTATATGAATTTTGTGTATAATTAATTAGTCCACAATCTTTCAATTAATCTAGAGGTTAAATTGTGCCACAAGATTAAATTTCTTGTGCATTTTCAATCTTTTAGTGGAAAGGTTCATAAGTTCACCAACTCATTTTTTGCATTAAACTTTATTTTCACAGAAGGCAAAGAATCAGAGTCTATGCTCCCTTGTTCTCTAACAAAAACAAAAAAGATCTAGTCAGCTATATGAAATGAGATTTTGATTTTCCTAAACATCTAACCAACGTGCATAAAAAAACTAAAGGAAATTGTCATAATTTGTTTAAAGCTTTTTGCTGTTTTCTTGTTTTCCGTCTGTAAAACTAACTAATCCCTGCATCTCGCTATATCGTACTATTTCAGAAGACGGATGGTAATTATTCTGGAGAATAAACACAATCACGTTTCGTTTTTCGTTTTGCGATTTGCGATTTGCTTGTTATAGATTCAGTGTTCAATTATTATATGCGATACGATTCCATTAATATATGCTCATTTTTATTCCTCGACAAAAGCGAGGTTTACAATTGTAACATTCCAAGTGTTTTGTTTCCAAGCCAATGGGAAACTGTATATGCCAAATTCAATACAAATTTTGATTCATTATTATATAAACATATCAGACATTCTTGCCAGCTTCTGAATGCAGTATTAGTGTGATAGGGTCACATCTTATCAAACAGCAAAGCAACTTGTGAATTACGTGCATTATTTTATTATTTAAACATGTCATATATAATTTAACCATAGATAGGAAAAGTATATTCCATCAAACTCCTATTGCAATAATTCTTTTGCTTTAAAAACCATGATTCCCAGCCAATATAACCAAAACAAAAGAGTTTGAAAAGTTCTGTGTACCAAACATAGAGTTTCAAAAGCAAATAACTTCTCCAATTAATGCCAATTTGCATTTAAACAACCCTTTAGTAGTATCATTATCAGCCCAAATTGGCTTCTGTTGCCAAACTAAAAGCAGAAAATATTGATTGTAGTATTCATTTCATATTCTATAATGTGAATGAGATATATATAAGCTGTATATTGCAACGGAATTTCTAACCAGTGTGTCGATTTTTGTATTTAATAACAATAACTGATAACTGCACAACTACCTGTCCAATAGCTACCGTCACATAATCACAAAAACATTATAAGATCATTCAAAAGTAATTGCGAAATATAAGATATTATTACAATAATGTCTGTCGCTATAGAACTGAAAAGTTCGGGAGTGTTAGAGTTGAGTACAAATGTGCTTGTGTGTGTTATATATAAGCATAAGTTTATTAAGAAAATAATTAATTGCAAAACTTAATTAAGTAGTATGAAAAAATTAATCTTTATGTTATGCAGATTATATATAAAACAAATTTATTAGAAGGCATATGGACTGTAATATACAGCAGTTTATAGTTATTAAGTGTGATTTCAAAATAAATTTAAACAGATAATTTTTATTACTTGTGACATTTGCTGATAAAAACATTTATCAAATAAGTGGATACATAAAGAAAAATGAATACTAAATCAATTTAATCTAATTAATAATTTTGAGTTTGATTAATAATTATACACCAAAAGAGAACCCATGAAGTTTACCAATACGTAAATTAATGCATCAACTCAAAATATAATTACCAACCTAGTTAATTAGCATTTGAATAAAAATAAATATAAAAAAGTAGTGATAAATGGCTTTTTTCTTAACTTAAGCCAGGTTCCTTGTACCCTTTTCTTCATCCATCCCTAGGTTTGATTTGAGAATATAAATTAATTTATTTTTTTCAGTATCCAGACAAGAAGTACATTGATGACTCTCCTAGCTTAGAGAAAGCTCGCAAAAGTCCAAAAGAGAAGGAAAAAATATTGTTCCAACAGCTGTTTTCTGAGGAAAGAAAAATATGATGCATGCTGCAACTAGCATATTAGGTCAATATGCAGTATGTATCAGCATCATGTACAACAGTGATGATATAATCAACTTGAGTTATTGCTCCTCTTATGATCAATCTCCCCTACCCCAAAAACAAACGGAGAACAAGGGCGTGTCTTATTTGCCAACTTGCTCTTCAAATAATCTAATCACCTCAGTAAAATCCAATTCTAGCATAATTTTTGTTCAGACATTGCATTAATGCAAAATCCAACCTACTCACTAAGCTAAGAACATCATCACATGCCTTTAGTGTTGATTTTGTTATATATAAATATATATGTGTTGGTAAATGAATATTAATTTTTAGCTACTGCGTGCTAGACATGTTAGATTCATTTCTTTCCAAGGAAATCTCTTCCCACGTCTCATTCAAAGAGCATTTGTGCACAAGATGTCAAGTCTACAAAGTAAAAGAAGCTTTGAAACTGACGCACGCGACCAAACAATACTACAATCTCACCCTTTTGTCACAGGTGGAAAATGATATAGAAAGAAAGGGTTGATGATAAAGCAAATGACCATTGATTAATATCACATTTTTTTGTGTGGTGCAATCCACAAAGAACAGATTATAAGCCTAGTGCAAGAGTAACAAGTCAATTTTGTGTTAAAGACCCTTTAGTTGAATCCACTCTAGCCAGCTAGCTATTCTGTTCATTTTTTATTTTCAACATCTGCTTTTAAAAAACGATGCCGAAATGAAAGGTGAAGATTGTTGAAGTATAAGAAGAAGTTAGTACGATAAAATATTAATTCAGTCACTTTGGCTGTGAAATGGAATTGCTCGTATTGTGTCTGTATATGTAACTGACTTATCAACAGCAACTCCATAAAGCAGCACATTGTGGATTTTCTGACGCAATAGAGCACTACGTAGATGATTCATCCACAGCCCTGCAATAAAATCTGTCTTATCAGTGATTTTTTGCACCATAAATTTATTCTGTAAAGTCTAGAAAAACACTTGATGCCGTGTAGTTTTTCTACATAAATTATTCTAAAGTCTATTTCAACAGTCAGATCCCACCATTGCATTGCATTCATGAACATCAACATCGTGACCGAAGTTTTTATGATTTGGTGGAACAATGTCGAATGTATCATGAGGATTGGATGGGTGAGGAGACAGTGACCTGTTTTTAGTCCATGTTGACAGCCACACTTGTAAACTTTCATTGGTTGTCCTTCTGTGGGTTCTTCTGTTTCGCATTTGTCTCAAGTTCGGTCTTAACAGGACAAGTCAAATATTTTACTGTTGCTGTTTCAATCTTTCGATTCACTTATCACTCTTCTCGATATGCTATGTTGCTCATATTTCAAATACTGTTACCACACTGCTATATATACTCTCTCTTTTCTTCATATAGATTAATATATAGTGGAACAAATTTCATGAACTGTGCTTCATCTTATTACACTGCCATGAATTAATCTCCAACACGTGTTTATAGACTAACAGGGAATCATTGATTTGGGTGTTTTCTTTCATAATCATGATACTTAGGTTTCCTGAACAATATACACCCCTTTCCTATATTTGGCAACTGGGAATAAATCCTATTTTATTATTTCAATACTTTAAAAATATCCATGAATCTTGTCCTTTAATTTTTTGAAACGTCATTTGATATTTTAACCACAAAATTAATGACACAATAACAATAATCTAATACAAAGTTAAAGATTAAAAATCTACATTTATAATTATAGAGTAGCTAATGTTATTCACTACTGTTCTGGCTTAAAATCAAAATAATAAGTATAAATTTCTTTTATTCTGATAAAATATTAAATATATTTAATATTTTTCTACAAACATATATATAATTAATACTTAGAAATATTTATAACCATACTTATAGAAAAGTATGGTTAACATGTTATGAAATTAACAGTGATACATTGAATTGGTCTACAACACATATGTTGTTAATAATAGGAAATGATTTCGCAATTTGTGTTGGGAAGCATTAGTGTTTGCATCTTAATGGTAGATTTTGGTTGATTTGATCTCATGAACAAAGCCTATCTCAGTCTTTGAAATTGTAAACACCCGTTGTGACACTTTAATTAGTAGTACAGTACTAGAATGACAGGAAAAGATGAAGTGAAAATAATAAATATTTTTTAATCATTTTTCCATGAAAAAATAAGTTTTAAGAAAAAGTTAAGAAACTTTTGTATTATTTATAAAATAAGCAACAGAAACTTTATTTAATTAACCTTAATTTCTCTTTTGTTTATATATATGTTTTCATAGTTCCATCAAGCAGCCAATCAAACATCCATTATCATATTATATGTAAGCACTGACAATTAAACTAAATAAAACCAAATTTAAAACCCTCATTGGATGAGAATATTTAAGGATAAGAATTTAAAATGTTTTATAATAAAATATGATTTTTGATAAACTTTAAAAGGAATTTAAACGTTAAAAATTTATGGAAGTAATTTAAAATTACTTTGAATAGAATAATTTAAAATTTCGTATAACAAGTAAAAAATTTAAATTATCTTTCCAAAATATTTGTTTTTTTTTCTCTTTGTACACTTTTTTCAGTTCAGAGTATCATCAATTTGACAATAGTCTAAAATTTCTTGATCAACGTTAATGCAATTTTTAGACGGATGATAAAATTTGAATTATCAAGTGGAGTTCATCACTGGTGTTATTTTTTATAACGTGAACTAAAAAACTTTTAAAAACACATACAAATTATTTTTTACCAATGTCAATCGATATAATTTTTTAACTAATGAGTCTAAAAGTTACTAAAAATTACGTGACCGGTGTGATTAAAAAAAGATACTTTTATCAGTGTCAACAAATGGTTGAAAATAATTTTAAGATGTGAAAAGAGATACTCTTGTCAACATCAATTTAAAAAATCTAGATATCTTTTTATTGAAAAATAATCCAGATCAAAACATTTTCAACTTACATTTTTAATAATTAAATATCATTTGATATTAAAATATTTTTTATA
Organism: Vigna umbellata; assembly: GCF_029865625.1. Classification (NCBI taxonomy): domain Eukaryota; kingdom Viridiplantae; phylum Streptophyta; class Magnoliopsida; order Fabales; family Fabaceae; genus Vigna; species Vigna umbellata. The sequence goes on along the minus strand of NC_142165.1, from coordinate 92,510,717 downwards.
TTTGGTAAGAATTAAAATATTCTATTAAAAAATAAAAAAATTAAATAAATTTAAGTTATATTAAACAAAAAAAAAGTGATTTAAATTAAACTTAATATATTTAGAATTTTCAAAATATTATGAAAGTTTTCCCTGTGTACGTCCATTATCTTCTAAATTATCATTTTTAGTAATAAATTAAGTATGTATATTTATATAAGAATGTTAATACTTTTTATTAAATATATAAAAATATTTAAAAATAGTGAAATCAACTTGCACTACGTTACAAATGGGAAGATGAAAAATGTATCTTTCCATATTGCAAAAGGAAATATATTATTTTTTAATAAAAGTGAAACACGTGCTATATTTTACATTTTTTTTTTGTATTTATCTCTTGATAAAATATCGAATTAGTATATCAATATTTTCTGGTTTACATAATGAATCAATAATATTGCTGCATAAAATAAGAAAAACACATTGTTTTTCTCAAAAACATAAATGACATAGAAGTTTCTTAGTTAACAGTAAACATTAGACCTCTTATTGCTATTGCGTTGGCTAAAGTATATAAACATAAAGGACAAAATTTTGATGTTAGTGTTCTCCATTTCATATTTTGTGGTAGCAAGTCTAAGACCTGTCTCTTCTTATCTTTAAACATACCCAATTATTGCTCAAGAAAATTTCAAACTGATAATACAATTCAATACAATCCATGAAACCCTACCCAGTTGGCTTCAATTATGGCAAACCACACTGAAAATTGAAAGCAGAAACTCAACAGTCACACTAACCAATTTGAGTTGCCTAGGTGTAATAGTAGTGTGTCATATATATCTTCATTTTTTGCACTTTGTACCCTTCTACCATTGTCTTTCATGGGTCTAACAATGAGCACGTAATGCTTAATATGAGCCATGAAAGGAAACATTGAACTAATTTTGAAAATGAAGTTTGCTCTTAGTGGAGAACAGAAATCCAGCCACAAGAATGGATGTGCCAGTGCCCACCATCTATCTTTTCAGTTAGGTCATTTGGATACTTATCACACTTTTTTCACTTTTTTTTTATTATGTCATGCATCAAAAACGTCATATTCATGCTTTTTGGCATGGAATTCAATTACACTTTAAACCTAATAAAAGAATAAAAATAAACAATTTTTAAATGATTTTCATTTCAGCTATAGATATCTAGCAGGGAAAAGCTGCTAACTACACGAATAGGTGAGAATCTTCATCAAAATTAGTCAGCACAGTTGTTAATTATTGCAGTTTTCAATCTTGAAACTTATCATGTTTTGAGAGGATTTTTAACCCATGGTGTATGCAGTTGCAAAGTTTGACATGGATCTTCTGGTTTAGGTAATCAAGAATTGAACACAGATCAGTATTTGTTTGATTCCAAGAGTTGGACCAATTACAGATCAGTTGTACATAAATAGCTTTGGTAGGTCTTTTCCATATATATTCCAACAAGTTACCATTCATTATTTAATTCATATTTCATTGACTGCAAAGTCATTTTGTATCATAACACAGAATAGTAAATGTGTGGTCCTAAAAGGCCCAAGATTTGGTGTGCATTTGCAAATCAAGAGCAAATCTGATTTTGGATTAAATTTAGATTGCCAAGCCAAGTGGGTAGGTGATCTGGAAAGTCAACTATGCACACAAATTATCCTAATTTAACCCTTGTCATTCATGATGTGCAAAGGCAGCACTAATTAATTGGCAACAATAATCTCTTCCATGAGAAATATTAGAAAAAGCTGTGAGTGATGATGACTACTTCTCTGTGCTGTGTTTTGTCTGTATACAATTAGGGAACAAAGAAGGTATTAATGACTTGGAGGACTTTGATTCATTGCGCTTTTAAGTACATCAAATTTGTGCCAAAAGAAGAGGGATCGATGTGGGGCAAACAAGAGTGCCTGAAACGCTTCAAACTCTACTCTCTTTCATTCCTTCAAGACTAGAAAAGCTTCTGAACGAGGGAAACTACAGTTTTTATCACTGCATTATTTCAGATGTAACACTTTGTGGTCCTGCATCATCCTCCAACCATTGTAATTACTAAAATGGACAACTATTGCATAAGCAATATAATGGGATTGAGATCAAGGGACAATAATTAGAATAAACAAATTTAAAGTGCCATTTTGTTACATAGTTCCTTCATGTAAAACATATGTTGCATTATCAGATAATGGCTCTATTCTATCCCTTATTCGTTGCTTTTTATTAGCTTTTTTTTTCCATTTTATGGAACTTTAATGCAGGGTACCTAACTATTGGAGTGATTGATTTAATTTCAAGATATATTAAAATGTAAAAGGCAAGAAAATTACAGTTGGAAGAAAACATGACAACATTTTTAATGTGATGTTGTGGATGATTAAGAAAAGCACAATGTGGGTGGGTTGTTTGTCTAAGTTTGAGCTTTTCTCTTCACCGATCCATTCCAAGAAAATAGAAATTTCCCGACTTGTCTGTCAACAAAACTTATGAATAAGCAAAGCACTAGTTGCTTTCTAATAAGCTAATTATATTATTCATACACTTGATTTGGATCTTCCACTAAATTAGGCTGCATATATACGTTAGAAATGAAGTTCTGAAAACTTGTATTAACTTTTTCTTTTAATCATCTCTTGACATTCAAAATACATGTGCATGCAAATGCAGTTAAACCTTTCTATTGGGATGAAAAATTGCAAACAAATAAATAAATGAAGAAAAAAAAAGTGAGAACGTTTGATTCCCACCACAGCAACAGCATTATTACGAATTTGATTATAAAGAGAATACTCATGTTTTAACAGACAAGAAACCCAAAAAAAATACTCATTACTCAAAATTGTATTTAGAAATAAAAATTAAAAACTTGATTTTTCGTGCATGGTTGGTTATATGATCAAAAATAATTTTCCGTATAGGCATAACAATAATAACATTAAGGTCCAATTTAAAGAAAGAAATGGGTTAATGAGAAAACAAATACATAATTTGTGGGATAAATTAGAAGTCAATAGTGAAAACACATGCCATAACTGTTCATTTTTTTATCATAATAAAAAATAATAATTTTATTATTATTTATATTATTATTGTAATTATAAAACTAAACATAAATAATTTTTATGATTTTATTCTAAATAATTTATTATTGATTTTATTCTAAACAATTTATTCAGTATCATATCAACCTTACATTAAGATCTGAATCTAACACATAATAACACAACAATAACATATTAATCACAACTTTCTCAGTTAAATAATACAAATTTAATAATATATATTCATCTACGTGTGGTATTAACATTCAATCCCGAATTCACAATCAAAGGTAAATGCTAGTTTCTTTTATCTCTTAAACAACTCTAATAGTTCTAAAGACACCACAACTCCTTTAGCTTCACAAGATGTTTTGTCTATTTATAGAAACTATCAATAACTATTAGGTTATACCACTATGATCACTTATCATCATAGACTCATGTTGATGACTTAAACAACACATGCAAACAAAAAAAAGACCTCATATGCAAAGAAAAAACATATTGACCAAGAGAAAATGAACAAAAGACTAACTTGCAAGAACAAACAAACTGATCGATGCAAATTGAATAACTCGTCGCAATGATCTCTCAAGTGGTCTTAAATCTTCAAACATACGAACAGTACGAGAACTCCTAGAAAAAAGTTAATTAACTCTAGAAAAATATATTTTAGATAAATAATGTTTTAAAATAATAAAACATTTTTATAACAAAACTATTTATACTAATCTTTTTAATAATTGAGTCTCAATATTTTAAAACTACTATAGATTCTAAAATATTATTTTTTTTAGTCTTTAAACTATGCATTAGAAAGAAATACATTTAATTTAATTAAAAAGATTAACAAATGGATTTAATTTAGTTGTTTCAATTAATAACGTTTAAATTTGAATTTTATTTCAGACACTCATGAAATTAGTCCGTGTAAATATATATAATGACATTAATTAACCACAATTTAATGAATTTTTTCAACTAATAGAAATGGCTTTTATTATTAATGATCCAATAATTTTGTGTCTTATCAAATTTTATTATATTTAGTTGCTTCAAAAGTAAGTCTACTGTCCGGTGTTTTAATTAGACTTGATTAAAATTTAACTACCAAATATATTTAAGTATTTTTAATCAAAGTTCGTATTAAAAAGTTGTTTTATTTTATTTTTTCTTAAGTACATTCTCATTTCCTTTCATTTCTTTTAACTCATCAATTAACTTACTCTTAAAAAAGTAAAAAACAAATTAAACATTAAAAAAATTGAAAATAATAATAACATCATCCTGTTAATAATAATTAAATAATAAGATACTTAAATAAAATCATTTAAAGTAATCAATACCTAAAGAATTTTCCTATATTACTTACCATCAATAAAAAATTTCTTTATACATACATACATACATATAACATACATATATATATATATATATATATATATATATATATATATATATATATGTAATTTACATAGTATTTTTTATGAACATTAAAAAAATGAACTGTTGTAAGTTTTTTTTATAATTTATTTTTAATTGGGACTTGATTATATAGATTTTTCATGATTATGTCATACAATATTTAATCATATTTTGATAATTTATGTTGAATTTTGATTTTTTTTAGATAAATATAATTATGAAGAATAAAAAAATATTTTAAAGATGAATTACTTGATGTATATAATTTTTCAATATTATACAGGCGTTTTAATTTAGACATTTAGACAATACAACTGAGTATATGAATATGCGGATAAAACCTGCATATGTACTGGTCAAGGTGAAGAAAAAATAAGAAATATTTTTTGTTTCAGATGAACATATATAATTATATTTTTTTAATTATAATTTTTATTTATATATTAAAATAACAATATAATATAATATAATATTATTAAAATAAAGATAAAACCATTTTTTGTCATATCAATTATATCAAATTTTAACTTCAATATGTCTATTTTTATATTCAAATAACTTCACTTTTTACTTTCTCTTTTCTTCTTTCTATCTCCAATTTAAACAATACACAAGTATCAAATAAATAATAATTAATGTACTATATCAAATATATCGATCAGAGTTAATGATCATTTATGGAAAGTTAACAAGTATATTAACAGGTATTAATGGATCAAATTGTCATACCCACTACAAATGATATTAAAAATTGATTATTGAGTTTGATTGTTTAAAAATATACTCTTTGATCATACTTGTGTGTCAGAAACAAGAAAGAACGAACGATCCTCTAACATTTTCAACCGAAACAATTAAGATATTCAATACAAAATTAGTAAAGAGCTAAAACTTATTTAAATATTTTTTGTTTTACCTTTTTATATATTTTTTTCATTTTACCTTCTCCAGGTATACAAAATCAGGAATATAAAAAATAATGAATTATTAGTATTTTTTAATAAACTTCAAATATAAAAAACCGGTTTTCAAATCAATTCAGTTTTTTTAAATGACTTTCAATGTAGAAATTTATTTCAGATAAAACAATATAATCAATGATTTTCATGTTTAATTAGGAAATATGAGAAAAACAGTGAAGTGAAATTCAGCACTTTTCATAGGTAAATAATTGAATGATAATTAAATATTTAAGCTCATACTGAAATTTCCTGTTCATCACATTAAAAAAGAGTGTATTATTTAATTTTTGTATTTTATAAATTTAAACTTTTTAGTCATCGTAGTTATTAAATTAGAAAAATGAATTTAATTATTATTTGATTTAAAAATAAGAGAAATAAGTATTTATTAAATTCATTACAAAGATCCTACAGCATGGATGTATAATATTTCCAAATTTCGAATTAGCTAATAACCCAAAACCATTTTGGTCATGCAAATAAAAATAAAGGATATGGAAATGAATTTCTCGGCCCAATTGTAGTTCGTTAAAAAGCCGAGTAGCCCTGAGCATATGTATATGGACCACGGCGTTGCAACCTCCACCGAGAAATAGTTAACCGAACAATTTATTTTTATGCCTATTTTTTTTAAGCTGAAAAAGTATTTCTCACAATAACAAATAATTATCACTATGAGTACTATAAAATGATTACAAGAAAATATTTATAAAGATTACACGCTACCTATGCTCACATTTTTCTTATGATAATAAAAATAAATAAAATTATTATTATTATTATTATTTTTTGTAATTTTATTGTAAATAATTTTTATTTATTTTATCGATAATTTTATAATTATAAAATATTAAGTATAGAAAACGATTAAATTTTAAAAAACTCACTTAAAAAAGTAAAACTGATAAAATAATTATTTTAATTTTAAAAAAAATATTTATTTAAAGGTATAAATGTAAAATAAATATGGATACCAAAACGAGGAATCCTTTTTTCTTTATTTTTCAAATAATTTATTTTTGCACATAATTATCTTTCAAATAATACTACATATTAGATCCAATCCGATTTTTCTATGGCAAATATAACAATGGTTACCAACAAATGCAAGCAGAGTATAAGGAGTAAAATAATTGGTAGATAACTATATCTTTTATAAAAGGTATTTGAATAATGAAATCGAGACAAAATTCAATAGAAGAGGTTGTGTCAATGATGTTCCATTTAAGTAACCAATTGATATGTGTTGATTAATTGTAAAAAAGTACAACATTTTATTGAGTAAGCCTTACTCAAAAAACTATATATATTATATATATATATATATATATATATATATATATATAAGTTATAATGTAAGTAACATTTATATATATTACTAACAATTTTATATATAAAGAATTTAGAATTATTAAGAAAAGAAGGTAAAGAAATCATATAAGGTTAAGGTTATCAATTGTGATAGAAAAATACCTTCATTGAGAGATCAGTTTCAGTGTCATGTGAGTAATGAAATATCATTTTTAAAGAGTTGATATGAATTTTGGTTTTGTTTTTCAAATAGATAATGAACAATAACCTTGAAGCATACTAATATTAATGTTCATGACCTTGCACAAGGTCCACTTCAACAACCCAAAAGGTTTACTGCATATAATACTAATATAATTAAGTACAAATTTCAAACATTAATACAACGTGAACAAGGGATGAAAAGTAAAAATAATAGTGTGTTATGTAGTTTTGGAACTAAAAACGTACAAGTGATAATAGACCAATAGAAATCTTAGTGCCATGTATGGGAAGCTATAGTTCACATTATTGAATAAAACTATCACGGTGTATGTTGGTTAAATATATTTAATATAATATAAAAAATGAAACGTATGGAGTAAGAAACGAGTTTAGTATAAGAGAGAAGAGAATGTAATATTATTTACTATATTAAAATATATTATCTTGATTAAAAATCTAATAAAAAACACTAGTTATATATATATATATATATATATATATATATATATATAAATTATTTTCCCCTCGATGTCATAATTTTTATAATCACATGAAACATATGAGATCCATTTGAATGTGAGAACAAATTGAAAAAACTAAGATTGCCTATATGTATAATAAAATAATAATTTTATTAAAAAAAGAAAATTGAGAAGTACTTTAACACTTTTTAAAAAAAATAATAAGAAAGAAGAAATTAGGAGAAAAAAAAAAGGAATAATACTTGATTTTTTTTAGATAATTGACATTCAAATGAGTAAAATATAACTACTTTTATCAACATTTTGATTTAGATTATATTATATTTCATAATAAAATTTTCTCTAAAGTCATCCCTTCTCGGTGAAAAAAAATTGTTACTTTAATTTCCAATTAGATAACCTCAAAAGAAAAAATACTTTAAATTATTATTTTATCTTTTTAAATATAAAAAAATAAGTTATACAAATTGTTAGAGCTATTTTTTTTATATATTTAAACAATCAAATGTAAATCATATATCTACTTTTATTAAATCATGTAAGATATGTAGCATTCAGTTTAGTTCAATAGATATAAGTTATGTGACTAGATAAAATTAAGTGTTGTTTAGGTTATGTATCTTTTAAAAGACAGTTAAGAGTAGATGTATTTTTATAAATTGAGACCAATTATTTTATTGTTAAAATATAAAGTTTATAAATAAAAAATTTATTTAGTGAAATATAATCGTATAAATATCATTACCTTTCTAAAATTATCATTTTTTCTTTAGCTATATTTTCTATAAGATTTTAAACAATCTATTTATATCTTATCATTCTCAAGTCATTTTTAAAGTTCTATAAAGTTTTTTTTCCTTTACCTATATTTTCTATAAGATTTTGACCAACGTATTCATATTTTATCATTCTCGAGTTATTTTTAAAAGTTTTGCATGTATGAACAATATAGTCATTCTATTTGACTTGACGAGTTTGATATATGTTTATAAATTTTTGGATGTATGTGCGTATGCGTGCGCTACAATGCCTACAATACTTAGTGAAATAGTTCTAAAGTTGAGTTTCAAATAATATTTAAAATTTTTAGTCACAAGTAATTGTTTTTAAAAGAATACTTGTGTTTTTAGTAAAAGAAGTTATTACATCTTAAATAATATTTGTTTGTATTTTGTAATAGTAGTTTACTTAAAAAAAAATCAATTAGTTAATTGAGAATTGAATATAATATATAGTTTAGATATATGAAGTAGTATAAAAACATTTTGAGTAAACATTTTTTCTCTATTTTTTTTATATTACATATTATTTAATCGTAACTAAGTTTAGAAGAAGAAGTAAGTTCTATAAAAGATTTTAACAGATTATCTTCCAAGTAAAATTACTTACGACTTTAACAAAAAAAATAAAAATAAATAAATATACAATTCAATTTAACATTCTTATACATTTGGTCTATTTTTCGCATACATAATTTGTACTGAATGCTAAATTGTCAATTTTATATGTAAAAAGTAATTTTTTGTTTGTCTGATGAAATTATATTCTCCCAACTGTCTTTATCAAATATTGTAAAAATTGAACAATAATAATAAAATGATGCATTGATTTATATTTTAATATATTTTAAAAAGAGTACATATATTATTATTTATGAAATTTAAAATATGCTTAATTAGTTTCAATTTATACAATTTATGTTGATAATTACAGAAATATTTTTTAGTTTAAATATTGCATTTTTTTTTTAAATATGGAGATTAAGAAATGTTATTCACACTCTTCATTCAGGATATTATAAAAACATGTTTTTGTAATCAGTGGATAAAAAGGCTAAAGGAGAAATGAAAAATAAGGGAACACCTTTTCTGTATTATTTCTAAAAATAATTCTGTACGATACAAATAAAACTTTTTTGCCTACTAAAAATGGGTTATTTTAGAGTCACACTGTATCTTCAATTGCTTTTTTGGGAGATGATAATAATTTACATAATATCTAAGATTTAAAAAATATTATAAAAGAGTAATTTTTCATGTCTTACATGATTGCTTTTCGACAACCCATGTATTATTTTATCTCATATCATGCCACTATTATTAAAGCATTTATACTTTTTCGATTGCATGATCTCATTATTAGTTAACAGAACGAGAGCTTTTATTTTGAAAGTAAGTTGTTATTAACCTTGCTAAATAATACTACGTCATTAAGTTGACTATTTATAATTATGTGAGTATTGGAATTAATTATGATCAAACTTGTCACCTAAATTTAGTTTTGTAGATCCTACAATCAATTTTGTTTGGAAATTTTGGTTATTAATTGTACTGTTTTAGTTTTAATTGTATTTGTACTTTCGTTTTGTTATTTAGTTAAATTCATCTTATCTGTACTTGTTTTTTGTCTATTTTTAATTTAATAAATATTCCTTTTACAAACAGTGGTAATATAATTTATTTTTACGCTTTTAGCAATATATGGAATAAATTTTAAAAATTAAAATACTAAATAATAGCGTGATTTTGTTACATATAAAAAAAAAAGAAAAAAATGACCCGTGAGTCAATCATGCTATGCCGAGTGCATTTATTTGAAGGTAAATGTTAATAAAGCCACCCCTGGATAAATTCATAGCCTGCAAAAATATTGATTAAAAATAATGTAAACATATTAATTAGCATTAAATATTTTAATTTTTAACTCTTTAGCCAAATGGTAAAGATTATAGTCGATGTCATTTAATCTTGTATTAAAAAAATTAAAAAAAATGTTATAAGTGGAATAAAAATGAATGGTGGTGAAATTGAGCTGGTTGTAGAATGTATGGAATTGGTGTTTTGTTCTCTACTCTGTAAGAAAACAGTAAGTTCTCTTCGAAACGGTGAAGGTATTTGGGCAATGTTGGTGGATTGAAATTGAAACTACGGAAGCTTCTGAAAAGTTTGCAGAGGATGATGCAAAGGGAAAGTAAGAACTTCGAAAGTTGAATCTGCTTGTGATCATTATTGTTGGCTGAAGTTGAAAACACATGAGAGAAAACAAAGGTGATTCACTTTTGATCACAACACTACCCTTAAAACATGGAGGAGAACAATCAACAACAAACAAACTGGTTCCACTTCCACACAATAACATGTCCACGTTGTAAATTGTAATTTTCCAACGCAAGAGTAAAAAAGAAAATAATATTAATTTATGAAGTGCCATTGGAAAATGGTTCTCACTTCTTACTTCTTATTACTTCCCAGTCCCACCTGGGGCAGCACGTGCTGCATCATAGACACTGTCATGTGACCTTCTCTGTTCCTTTTTCATCCTTCTTCCTCTCTCCTCTTTTTCATACTGATTCATTTTACTTACTTACCTTTTGGGTTTTGGCCTTTTCATCTCTCTCTTTTTCTCTTTCTCTCTCTTGGCTGTGTTTCCGCCGCTGCAACAAGAAAGAGTAGCAGCGACTCAGTCACTTGCTGCATTTACGCTTATCATATCAAACCCACACCATAGAACCATCACTCTTTCTGCTTCTGCTCCCCTATGCCAATCTAGCGTTGTTGTAATTTTTTTACAACCTTTTTTCTATGTTGACACCCCACTTATTATTCCATTGCGATATTAGTTAATCATTTCCCAATCATAGCCATGGGTTGCCTACACTCCAAAACCGCTCATCTTCACTCTCCTGAAGACCCTCCCACTGCCTTGCCAGACTCAAAAAAACCCGATCCAGGTCTCCCCTTAGTTCTTTTCACCTTGTCTCTGCGTTTTGCTCTTGGGACTTTTACACCCTTTTGGTTTTTACGGTGTGGAAATGTTTGTTTACTTTTTTTATTGATGTGGGGTTTGTCAAAATCTTGCTTTGATGGGTTTCGAAGCTCAATGGAGATGGTTCTTGTCGTTTTTTTTGGTGTTTGTTTGAGAAAGTTTGGGTTTTTAGTTTGGTTTTGTTTTGTTTTGATTTTGAAGGGAATGGTGGGGATGATGTTGATCAAGAGGTTCAGGTTCCAGCATTCAAAGAGTACGGTCTGAGTGAACTTCGAAGGGCCACAAATGAGTTCAACACAGATTACATTGTTTCTGAGAGTGGGGAGAAAGCCCCCAATGTGGTCTACAGAGGGAAGCTAGAGAACAATCGTTTAGTTGCTGTGAAGCGGTTCTCAAAACTGTCTTGGCCTGATGCTCAACAGTTTATGGTGAGTGAAATGGACAACTTTTAATAGCCCTCGGTATGGTTGCCGATTGAGGAAGAAAGGACAATATTTAGTTGTTTTTTTGAAACGCACTGCTAATTTTTGTGGATTCTCTTGTGCATTTCTGACTGGGAGATAAAATTTTAGATTCTCTAAATTTTAAACATTTTCCCTCATGCATTTTTTTACCCCGTGATATTTAATCTGCCAATGCAAGCTATTGTTGTTAATGGTTTTGATTGGTCAGGCAGAGGCAGCTGGAGTTGGGAAAGTGAGGCACAAGAGACTGGTGAATCTAATTGGCTGTTGTGCTGAAGGAGATGAAAGGCTCTTGGTAGCTGAGTACATGCCAAATGACACTTTGTCCAAACATCTCTTTCATTGTACTTCTCTTTTATCTTTACATTTAACTTCGTTAGCAGTCATTTAAAGCTCTTTATTAATTATAGTACTTTTTCCCTCTCTTGTCATTCTCCTTGTTGACTGACTGTCTTTAGATCTGGTAGCGAGTCCTTGCTTTCATTTCTTGAAAGACAGGGCTGCCTGTCTTAAATTTTTACCCCATTTGTGTAGTTTGCTGGATCCGTAAATCGCATATTCTAAGAGCTAATATGCTTTTACAGAGACAGAAATGATACATTTATTTAGCTGTTGGCCAATATAAGTTATACAATTCTCATGCTTTTAAGGCCATGTTGTTTTGTTGGAGTGAAATGGACACTTGAAAGATAAGATTGCATAAAGGTACTGCATTTTAACACAATAAAATCTTGATATTGTCAGTTTCCACCTTTCATATTCACCCAAACCTAACATAACTCAACTGACGAAGTCCTTTTTTTGTACCTGAACTTGGGTAGCTTTAATCTTATCTGATCTAGTAATTACATACCGAAGAGATTTTGGCCCGTGGAATTAATTTTTATTTGATTAGTCAAGCAAATTTAACCAACATCTCTGCATATCCAACTAAGAAACCCCTCTGAAAGGGATATTGCTACATTAGCTGAACACCATTAAGAAGCAAAGAACTTCACCCCAAAGTAGAAGTAGAATATAATGTAATTCCTTTTAGTTCTGTCATTCTTCTCCACTATTGGCACTAAATAACTGCATACATTGCAAATCGTAACATAATCTTAACAAAAAATGTATAGCGAAACTTTTCAAGCTTTCTGGACAATCCAATGTTAATTCCTTTATCTTTGTAGAAAGCGTGACATATTTTTATTGCCTTTTTTATTAGTCCTGTTCTATCATAATATCTGTTTCACTTGACAACGGTAGTTTGATTTTTAGTTTCTTAATTTTTTGTTGATGAATTCTTTGTTTCTGTCAGGGGACAAGCAACCATTACCATGGGAAATGCGTGTAAGAGTTGCGTACCATGTTGCGCAGGCACTAGATCATTGCAGTATGGAAAACCGGAAAATATATCATGATCTGAATGCATATAGGATTCTTTTTGATGAGGTGTGATTATGAACCTAACGTAATGAACTCATTGTTTTGTAAACGTTGTCACCATATTATAAGCATTGTGAAACATTTTCTGTTTGATGCAGTTTTCTGCTTTGGTATATCTATCCCATATGCTTGTTGTGTGACTTTGATACTTCTTTGTTGTCTTCTCCACATCATAGGTGGTGCCTAGTTGCCATTATATTCATATGCTTGCACACAAAGAATGTTAAATGCCATGAACTTCATTCGTTCGTTAGTATATGTCTAAATTAGCTATTGAAATTTGTTGCTAATTTATTCACTTATGTCAGGATGGTGATCCCCGCTTGTCTAGTTTTGGGCTTATGAAAAATAGTCGAGACGGGAAAAGCTACAGTACCAATTTAGCTTACACTCCACCTGAATTTTTGAGAACAGGTATATTTGCTGGCATGTATTTTTGCGGATAATTGATGGTGGTTGAACGTTTTACTTTTGCTTATACGCATTTGATGGAATGGGATTATTATATACATACACGATGAATTATAGAGCAGAATTTTTGTTTTGTCAACGTGTTCTTTAGAGTCTAAAAGGAATAAAAATGTTTGCTGGATTCATTGATTCTTTCAGAACTGTCTTATCAGAAGTCTTGCTGCTAAGTATAATTAATGACAATATGGTAATCCGATGACACCTGCAGGCAGGATAATCCCGGAGAGTGTGATCTACAGTTATGGAACTGTTCTTCTGGATCTTTTAAGTGGCAAGCATATTCCCCCTAGCCATGTATGTTAATTTGAACTCTCTGCATTCCTTTAAGAATTTTTTTTATTCTGCTTTGTTAGATATGCTAAGCATTCTATATTATCCTACATCTGGACTCCATTGATGTTTGATATGTGAATTATACGATCTATCCAATTCACGTGAGTATTGTCTGGTTATGACATACTGGATTGATGAAATATTTTTGGTGCATACGTTGGTAAAGAGTTATTGTCCCTCTACATGGGACTGGATTTTATGATTACTTTCTGGTTGCTGAGTTTATGCTCGCATAGAATTGGAAATGAGTGATTTGCATAATTAGTATTTGAATTCCTTTTATGTTTTGACTTGATACATATATGTCTATTCTTGCTGCTTAGTTAAATCATATGAAGTTGAATAGTATGGTGTATTCAACGCAAGGGTATGGAATTTTTTAATAGGAATGATTTCGTTCTATAGGCTTTGGACCTGATTAGAGGGAAGAATGTTTTGTTGTTGATGGACTCTTCCCTCGAAGGGCAATATGCGAATGATGATGCTACAAAGTTGGTTGAGCTTGCTTCAAAATGTCTTCAGTTTGAGGCCAGAGAACGACCTGAAATTAAGTTTCTTCTTACTTCCGTTACACCTCTTCAGAAGCAAAAAGAGGTTTTCAGTTTTCGTTTTAGCTTTCAATGTTGAGCTTCCGCTTTCATTTCTTGTCCTTTTATCTCCATTTCAATTGTGTTCAACTTCATTTTCTAGGTTTCTCTTCTCTTCCATGTAAAGTATTTGTTCTTCATGTTGAATCACCCTCCTCCTTTTTACAGGTAGCATCTCATGTGTTGATGGGCCTAACTAAAAACACAGCAGTGCTACCAACGATGCTTTCTCCCCTTGGAAAGGCTTGTGCAAGAATGGATCTCACTGCTGTGCATGATATATTGTTAAAAACAGGTTATAAAGATGAAGAAGGAGCAGAAAATGAGGTATGTCAAAAATCATATAGTTACTACTGAGTGGGATGTGTGGATATGTAGCTGATGTATTATACCTGTTAGCATGGCTAATATTCCTGTTATCTGATTCATAAAATAAACAGTTAATGCACTCTAGTTGCATTGCATTGATGGATAAGGTGCTGTCTCTGCAGCACAAAGCTGTTTGTTTTACTTGGAGAGACTAAAATTGTAAATCTAACTTGTTAATCTCTGGATTTCTGACTAATGTTTTTGGTTCTTGCTTTTGTATATTAATTAAAGATGTGATTGCAGCTTTCATTCCAAGAATGGACACAGCAAGTGCAAGATATATTGAACACTAAAAAGTTTGGGGATATTGCATTCAGGGACAAGGATTTCAAAAATGCTATTGAGTACTATTCAAAGGTAGGTTCAGTGTTTCACATTTTTTTACAGGTTTCTGGCTGTGTCTCTCTATACACTCCTATTCTGATTGTCCTTTATTTATTTGCATTTAAACAGTTGGTGGTTATGATGTCTGTTCCCTCTGCTACTGTGTTTGCAAGAAGAGCCTTCTCCTACTTGATGAATGATCAAGCAGAACTTGCATTAAGGGATGCCATGCAGGCACAGGTATGCATACCTGATTGGCCAACTGCATTCTATCTGCAGGCTCTGGCTCTCTCGAAGCTGGGAATGGAAACTGATGCACATGACATGCTCAATGATGGGGCTGCTTTTGAAGCAAAGAGGTCTAACAGCTGGCGTGGTTAATTTTCTTATTTGCAGTTCTTTGCTCTCTAAACTAGCAGAGTGGCATAAAAGAATATGCTATTTTGCCATAATTTGTACTTGCTAGAGTAGGAATATGTAGGGTGCTAGTTTAAGGGGCAAGCAAAAGAACTCTGCTTTAAGATGTTCTCAAGGAATATTACAGTATAGATTTTCCCATACATGTGAACTCTGTAGCATTAATTTTCTCCATATGAAAATAACAATGTGTTTGGATGGGGAGTTTTGAGGGAGGAATTCAGTTTTTAAGTGATTTTTCTTAACATCACGTATAAAATTGACTTTTTATACATTAACTATAAATAATTTCCAAACTCATGAAAGCTTAGTAGGTTATTTTTTAAGTAGAAAGAAGAGATTTCAGACAAGATTTAAAATTGAAGATTTTGTCAATTCTTTTTCTGGTTTGTGTGAACTTTACTCCAATCCTTGGTGGTGGGTCCGTAAGTCTAAATGCTGTCCCTCTCTTTCTTTCGCGTCAAATCCTCTCCTCTTCTGAACCTTCAACCTTCCATTGCCTTTTTCTTCGAGGCTCTGTTTCCAATTTCTTCCATTTATGTCATCACTTACTCGTCATTAAACAGGGGTAATCTTGCACCCATCACTGATCACCTTTAACCAATCTCAATTTAGTGTTTTCCACATCCTCGAGAATGTTGTTTGTATGTGTGTGCACTGTACCTGCACAGTTAATAAAAGTTTAAAGTTAATATAAAGAAAGGTTTAAACACAACATAAACAAGTGTCTCTTGAAAACTAGGTTTCATTGTGTATTGATGGAAAAGAAAATAATGAAAATAGTAAAACAGAACCAGAGAACAAACTTATCTTTTCGAGGAAGATTACGGACAAAGAACGAGGAAGAAAGAAACTGTTAGAAGAAGAATCGGTTTAGAAAATGGTTTTTAAAGGGAAAACGAAAGGTGGCGAAGAAAGAAACTCGCCCTAATAATTACTTAATGCACTCCTAATAGAATAATGAAATTTACGCTACAATGTCACTTGAAAATCTTTCAGAGTATTTGAAAAAAAAAAAAAGATTATTCAGGGATGAAGAATCTGGAATAAATTTCAGAATAAACAGTTCTAGACCTATTTTGGAATGTTTCTTTACACTGTCGTGGTAATTGAAGAAAAATAAAATCTCACAAGATGAGTCAAACTTATAAGATAGTTAAATAAGTTGGCAATTATCTTATTGATCTTATCAAACATACTCATAGGATTTGTTTGTCAAGAAACATAGTATAGAGACAAACAGTTTCAAAATAGCGATCATAGCTGACGACAATTCGCAAGAGTAGATAAAACCTTTGGTTGGTGGCGTCAACGATAAAACCAGATTTGTTGTGAGGATTATTATGACACATTGGATTTTTGTATGTGAAGATGTTCACACTTATCGCTATGGCATTTGATTTATAAGTTTTATAAAAGTCTAACGAGACTTTTTCATTTTATCGAGACAAATTATTAATCAATTCCGTCCGTCATTAAAACAAATATTATAGCTATATATTTATGGAAATAAAATATCTACCAATTTCTTTTTTCGTCTTTCTCTTTCTGTTAATTCCTAGAACTTCTGTTCTTTATAATGAAGAGGTGCTTATAGGCAAAAACAAGTTTTCATATCACTTGAGTTAGATTACAAAATTTTAATAATAAAATATTATCGATTTTGATTGTGGAAATTATATTGTTATAAAGAGTTGGGTCAAATTGAGTATTTCATTAAAAACAGATAGATGCGTGTAGAACATAGAAACAATAAAATTGAATAAGGAAAAGAAGAAGTATATGACTTTTCCTTTTAAGAGAGACTAAAAGGTTAAAAGAAAGTCTTTGTACGAAAAAAAAGCTTTACTGAAAAAAGTTTTAATTTTTATTTCAAATAAACTAATATTTTTTTATTAAAAAAATTATAAATATAAATAAATGAGTGCAAAGTTTTAATGATTTTATCATCAGGATGGACTAGTTTATCTTTATAAATTTTTATCTTCAAAAAATTATTGAAGTGTCTATGTGTTAAATTTAACATATAAATTAAATATAAAAAATATATAATTATTATCCGTTGCTTTGAATTATAAGCTAGTCATCCGTTTACAAAATAATTATTAGTTATTTTACAATAATCAGTATTTGAAATTTTGTAGAAAAATCTAATATAAAAAGTATATTTTATAAAAAAATTGAAATAAGTTGTCCCCTAAAACGCCAAAATTTAAATTAATTAATTTTACTTTTTTAATATTTTTATTTTAATTATTTATTTGATTATAATAAAAATTGGTAAACAAAAGAATTATCACTAGCTTTTCACTCGTTGATGAGAATGAAAGTGGGTGGTAATAACACAATAAGAACAATGTGAAGAAAATTAAAACTAATATTTTATAGTTCAAATTTTTTAATCTCTTAAATTTGAAGTTATTTCTATTCTTCAAATATCCACAATTACTTTATTTAGTTTTTATGTAAGATTATACAAAACATACCTATAGAACGTGTTTTAAATAATAAAACTCAATTATTTTAATGTAAAAATACTAATTATAAATAAAAGTTTATATAAATGAATTTTATTATCTAAAACTATACATTTTTTTAGAATTTTGTTCTTAAAGCTTTTTATCCTCTTTCTAATATTTCTGAATCTCTTTTCATTTATTTGAACATCAGATAACCCTTGAGGACTCCTTAGGGCGAGATCTTCAACTTTAACCAATCAGTTTGTTAATAGAGTAAGTTGATTTCTATTATTTTCTTTGGTCTTTGTGCTCTTACATGTATGTGAGTGATTATTGCTTATATGTGAAGTTTGAGTTTTTCATAAGACTCTTTCTTAATCAATAGTTTTAACGGTTGCCTTGATAATGTTTTTGTGGTTGTAAGAGTTGTTAGAGTATTTTGTGTTGGTGGAGCTATTTGAAGGTCTTTTGAGTTTGTTGATAATTTCTAAGGGAAGCTAGAATGTCTTAGTGTGTGTGTGAGTTGGATATTGTGAATTAAAATTAGTTTGTAAAATTTGATCTTTGATGTGATGAATTAGAAATTGATTTTTTGTCGTGTTGAATGAAAATATGATTTGATGTTGTGTTAAATGGTCAAAGTGTGTTTAATTGCTAAATTGAGTGTTGAATTATTTTTTAATGAGTCTCATTTTAGTTATCTGACATTATGAAATTGATTATTTGGTTAGTTTAAAGTGTTGTCGAAGTTTAGTTATTTATTATGCTATTGTGTTGTTTGAATTGGTTGAAGTTAGAGTAAGTTGATATATTGAGTCTCTAGCTATTTGAGCAAATTGGTATTTAATCTGATATTTTAAACATGTTTTGAACCAATCACTGAGTTAGGAATACTGTTTTTTGTCATTTGAATAGGTCTTAAGTATAATCAAATCATAATTTTAAAAGGTGCATAATTTCTAATATAATGCTCCTAGCTTCACTGCTGAGCGGACCAAAATGCGAATGATGTAACGTTGAGCGCTGACAAGCACCGCTAATTGCCAATTACCACTCTAGGTTTGGAACTTAATTTAAATTAATTCATTGAGCAAGAGATTTGTTGCATTGAGCGAGAAAAAATGCGAGAGCTTTGACACTGAACTTTCCATGTTGCAAAGCCAGTACATGGTTTTTGTGATATTTTGTTATTCTTGCTTTTTTTTAAGTGGTTTATATGGATTCATTTCATGTTTATTGGAATCATGGATGCTTCATGGATTATAAATATGACTGTGAGTATGAATGATATGAGATGTGAGAAGAGTCTCAAGGAGAGATTTTATGTTTTGAAAAAATTGTTAGTGTAGACTAGAGTTCAGAAAAGAGATATATTGATATTCTACCAATCATTTAACTCATGTAAAGATGAATAGTGTGGGAGAGAGAATGACAAGAGGTCTTTACCTTAGACTTTTAGTCTTAGGCATGAAAGATTAACCTCGTGTGAGTAATAGGAGTGACAATCCCGTGTTTGTGACTCTACAAAGTATAAATACTACTACAAATACACACCTTCAGTGAAGTTTTATGTCAAGGCATATATCCAGATAATTGAATCTAGAGTTATTTATATGTATGTTATATGAGATATGAAATTTGATACATGATTTAATATATTCTATGATCTAAATTATTGAAATGACATTTTTTTTTTTCGTTTTGAACACTAATTTATTCTTCCTTTTTTCTTCTGTGTTATTTTTTTTTCGTACAATGATCATCTATTTGATGTGAGTAGATAATAAGTCAGATACAAATGTCATTAGTGAAAACAGAAGATTTCGTTATTCTTCTTCTTGTATAATTATTTTTTTAAAGACTTACTTTAGTTTATATATTATATTAATATAGTTATTATTTTAAACAACTATATTAATATTTTGTATATTTCTATCTAATTGTTTTGAATTATGATAATTTTAATATTTTGTTTAATAATTATTAAATGAAGTCTTACCTTTTATAGTTTAGAAATTATTTCAATAATTTATCTTATCAAATAATGTCAAAACTAAAATTATTTTCATAGTTTTATTAAAGAAATTCTTCAGAAAAATATTCCAAATTTTGCAATGATCTAAAATTTCAATTAAGTTTTTCTTTCCAATATATTCTCAAATAAATTAATTTCTTTACTTTCAATATTTATTACAAAATTAAAAGTATCTAAAGAAAATTAATTTAAAAAGTGGTATATTTATTATTGTTAGAATCTCAAACATCAATGATTATGCTACTGAGGACATAACTATATAAGTCTATCGGTATCCTTATCCGGCGTGGATTTTAGATGGCTTAAATCCAACCCAAATAAAAACACTTCTTTAAATTACATTATTAAAAAAGTAATTGTAAATTTGGAAAATGGAAAAAATGTTACTTTAGAATTATTTGGATAAATATAAAAAGAAGTTTTGTTTAAGATAAGGGAATTTGTTAGTTGGTTATTTTTACAAAAGATAATTTTGGGGAAAATCAAAACATGCAGGATTCTGACGAAAGCCGAAAAGCGCGTGATTGTCCCTTAAATTGCAAATCCCGAATCTTAATCGCTCCCGTGAGATTCATTTTTACAAAATTTATAGTTTCGTCTTGTTGGAAAAGAAAGGGTCCTACATCTACTCACTCTTCCTATTTCTCGTTAACTTCCAAGGTACGGATGCCACCCCCAAAATTCTTCTTTCTAACTCTTCGCAATCTAAATCCTTCTCATCGATCGACTCTTCTCTTGTTACTCATACATAGATTCACCTCATTTTTTCTGATTCTTTTCTCCCTGTTTTCCTCATCGTGTTTTCTCTCCGATTGGGGATTCTAAAACACACCAACGCAACTCATATGTTCATTCCTGATGAAAGAATTGGAAATAATATCTGCATGAATGCCAAATTAACATTTTTGTCGATTTCTTTCCTTGATTTTGAGTCTTCATGACCTGCTGCAGAAATCCGCTGCAATCGGTCAGGTTGACTCGGTTTCAGGGTGATGATTCAAATTAGAAGAAAAAATTGTTTGTGCGATTTTTCTTGGCAATATCGAACTAGCTTATTGGATAATTTCGAGATGATTCAGTTTATGAACTAAAAATTGCTCGTGACAATCTCAGAGTAACTTATGAGTTAGATTACTTCGGCATATATGTTAGTCGTAATTTGAATTTTAGTGTTTCTGAGATAAATTAGTAATTCGGTCTAACTTTTGATAATCAAACTTCAATTTCATGTTGTGGCTACTTCTCCCGTCCTTTCTATTTAGAATTGTTTATTGTTGGATACGTGGTGCTAGGTATATGTAAAGTAAAAAAAGAACATTTATTGTTCATGTTTTTCTTTGGTTTCTGCATAGTGTATGTGACTGAATCATTGTTTCACTTCCTGTTGCGACTGAATCAACTGCTTTGCAAGACCTTTAATATTCATATCGTCTAGAGCTCTATGAAGAAAATAACCTCTATATAATGCTTAGTGGAAGAAATTCACAGCCGAAGCCTTTTTGGGTTAAGATAGCTTATATCAACGGTTTCATTGTAAATATGAAAACTCGTGCCTCTGAAAGCTAAACTGGATAATTTATGAGGTTTCTTTCTCCTTTTGTATTTGGTGTACCCTTCATAATGAGCTGCGGATAATATTTTTCCATGTGTCGATTAAAATACAAACTTGTATTTGTATTTTTACAATGTTATTTTAGTTGAACGGGAACATAACTAAATATTGACTATCATTCATTAATTATCATTGGTAAGGGTACTGTAAGAATCTTGCAATAATTCTAAATATTAAAGTATTACAATACATGTTGGAATCAGTTCTTGCTCCTGCGAATTCGAAGAAGTTGAGAACTGTTGGATATGGTTGTAGTTGGCAGATAATTTTCTTTCATTCTCCTTTTTCTGTCCCTCTTTTTGGGTAGTAAAACTTGATGGTATTTTATACATGGACTTTAGAGCCTATTCGATTCAAGACTACCGGCAACAAATGATACCTCTAAATAGAGAAAAAAAAACATATGCTTGAGTAAAAAGTAGATTCATTTTCTTGTCATGGATGAGACTAGGCAAAAAGTGAAAAGACCTAACGAAAGGGAATAGCGGAGGAAAAATGTTAGAGGAGCTGTCTAGTTGGATAAGAAATATTGAATTGATTTCGAAGATGAAGATGCCTATTGTTACTGTCATGTAAGGTGTTTATTGAATTTTTTAAATTTAATCTATATAATTAGATTGATTTAAATTTAATTTTATATTTTAAGAAAAATAGTTTACATTTTTTTCGATTTAAATAGTGTTATGAAATTTCTAAAATTTGAGTAATAGAAAAATGGGGATATTCTATACTGAACCATGTTTGATCTTAGATATCGAATGTTAAGTAGGGCATATATGCATTTTTGTTTCAGGTCGAATGCCAAGATTTCAGATTCACTAGATTATTTAGATTAGAAAAACAGTTTTGGTGATATTATGTCCATTGAAGAGGTTAACCAGTTAGTCATACCAGTGGAATCATTACTGCTACTTTTGGAATGCTGGACTTGCAAAAGATGTTTCTCTCCTAATTTTTCCTGTACATGTTGTGCATTTTGATAGTTTTGGAAAGATTTAAAGACAGGTATGGAAGTAACTATAAGCAATTCAACATATTTTGGTATTTTGAAAGTGTTTGTTAATTTTATCGCGAGATCACAAACTGACCTCAAACCTTTGGGCGTGCTTGTGGTGCTGGTCTTGTTTGACAGCTTGAGTTCTCGTATTGGCTCGTCCTTATAAGTTATAACATTGGTGTTTTAGTTTGCTATGCTTTTGAATCCACCTTACTGTGCGAAGACACTTATAGACCTATTTATGCCATATATTCATGCATGATAGCAATAATGGGGTGGATGAAGTTTACCACAAGCTAATAGGTCTTATTTTAAACATGGTAGAGAATTCCGGACAGTACGCCCAATCTGGCGGTTAGTTTGAGGTCAAATAAACCTAACAGGTTGAATGGGTTGATCAAGTTTGACCAAATTCCAGTCAGCATGTTTCTGACCAACCCAGTCAAGGATCACCTGCTTTCATAACATAAATTTAAAATATCTGATATCACATCATAAGTTTAAAATATCTTATCCCTCGGATTGGATGAACTCTGAGAATTTTGGTTTTGAATTGTAGGAAAAAAAGAAAAGTCGTATAGTTATATGGATAACGGATCACTGACCAAGGGGTCCAAAGAGGTGGCACGTGAGTCTCTTATTGCTATCTCTAACTCTCTGCCTGAAAAGACTCTGGATTCAAACTCTGTGTCTGAGAGCAAGAAGTCAGATGGGGTTGCAATGCCAAGCCGTGATAAAGATGACAAATTTAGGTCCGAGCTGATTTCGATTTCCTATGCTGAATCTCCTGATCTCAAAATCTGATCAGTTTTTATGATAAACTAGTTCCTGTGTATCTCATGGATTATCGTTTTGTTGAATTTTCTGTATGCTAATGTTGTGACTGAACCGATTATGTATTGTCTCAACTGTACTGCAACCCTATGTAAATATTGTCACAGGCCACATGCTTGGGTCGTTTGTTGTTTTTTTGACTGTGACGATTGTGTTGTCTCAATACTATGTTACTTCATGTGAGGTTGTAAGTGTAGAACATTTTCTTATATTAACAATACTGTTTTGACCACTTTTATGCAGTTATGGAATTTGTCATCCTCCTTTTCAAGCAAAGAAGCTTTAAAAAAGTTTACAGTGTCACACCCATATGAATGGTGATTCTGCTGTAGATTATGTAAGAAAAATAGATGAATGACAGCATGATTTTCATAGGAAACGAACTGCTTCCTGTAACTCCAATGCAGTCTTGTCTTAGCATGTACTTCTATTTTCTTGTTTCAGTTTAAAAGTGAATCATACAAATAATGCAAATAATTGAATCTTTGTGAAAATAGATAGAAAAGGATTGGATTATTGGGAGCATGACGATAATCAAGATAAAGAAACTATTCCATTGTATTGTAATGAAATGATATGCATTGGCTTAGGATAGACAATTTCTTTTTATTATAATTCTAATTAAGAAAGAAAAATCAAAGAAAATGAAATATTTTTTTTATAAGTTGAATATAGATCAATATAGTTTTGCGAATTTTTTATACAATTAATCTAAAGACGATGGTAGCTGAATTATTTAGAACTATATAATCACGGCAAAAGTATGTTATTATTTTCACAGTTCAATTGTCAATTCCGGTAATGTCAAAGTGCTACTAAATTAAGATGGGATGCAGTTTTCATTACAATGGACGCCCTTCAATTGCGCCAATTCGCTAGCTGGGTTGGGAATTCTTATAAACCATTTCGGCTCAATACAATTTGTAAAAGGTAAAACTGAAATTTTTAAAATGATTTTTTCAAGAATTACGGATACTTTTTTTTATTAATTCATTGAATCTAAAAATTGTGTTGCTTTAAGTAAATTTTATCAAAACGTCATTTTTTAGGGTAAAACAAGGAAAATTAATTGCTAATAAACATTTAGCACTTAAATAAAAAACATATGTTAGTCAACTCAAATATGAACACATTTTAATTTTCTTATCTCATTGTTATTAGTTCAAAAATAATTCTTATGTTTCATACATAAGTTTTGTTAGGACGAATTTTTCTTTCAAATTTGTTTTTATTAATTTCTTAATAAAAATTTTAAGAAAAAAAGAATTTGACTTACTAATAAGTTAAATTTAATTTATATACTAAATAAAAATATAATTCTTAAAGAGTTTCTAGGAAAGAACTTTTACATGATCGAATTTTAATTCATATAAAAGTTAGATAGATTTTTCTATATTTTTTCTGCAAGTTTTTATGAAGAAACTTAATTAAATAGATCACTAAACATCATTCACAAGAATATAATTGATAGTAATTTCAAAATATAACTTTTTATTTTATGAAATAAAATACTAGATAAATGTTGGTTTTTTTATTTATTTGATATTGTAATTTACTTTCTTACTCATACATATATTTTGCTGACACTTTCTTGTAATTTAAGAATAATTTGTTGAAGAAAAAATATAAATAATACTTAATACATTATAAATAATATTTACTCATTCTTTTTCTTTTAGATAAACTCTCATAATTCAAAATTATCTTTACATATATATTACTTTTTTAAACTTATAAATAATTTTTCAAATAAATTTTATTAAAAACTTAATTATAAACTTAAAAATATCAAAAAAAAATTTCAATTTCAACATTCTTTTAATATATATATATATATATATATATATATATATATATATATATATATATATATATATATATATATAAACATAAAAAAAAACACACAAATCACCGTGGCTGGGTTTAAATCTAGTTTAATATCTAAAATAAATAAAAAATTTAGAAGTCTTTCAAATGGGTTCGAATGGTCATTCTGAATATGGTTTAAGATGTTTCAGAAGGATCTATGAACTAATGTGGTCAGGTAAAATTTCAATAATCTGAAAACTAAAGTGACAATAAATTTGACTGTTTACTCTAAAAGAATGATAAACAAATTATTTATGAATCTCTTTTAGAATGAATTAATTAATGGGTCTAAATTAGCTTTAATGGAATTAAAATGAATTTGATTCAAAAGCATATTTTAATTAATTGGTATTGATGATGGTAGAGTGGTACGTGGTTTGATTCAGAGATGGGCATGGAGGAACAAGACTCGGAGAAGAAGGTGGAGATCGTCCTCAAAACTATTGGTCCTGCACGCCCCTCTCGCCTCCTACTTCCTTCTTCCATCAAGGTTTCTCTTCTAACTTCTTTCCCCCTTCAATTCTCAATTTCTGCGTTTTTCATTTTCAATTCCACCATCTCAATTCACACCGTTTCAATCCACTGTTGTTCTCCCCTCTTCTCTGGGGCGTTGGTAAAACAAAAAAAGAATCAAAATTTATACCCTTTTCCCTGATGACGAGATTTCAGTTGACAATGATACTTCGCTAGGGTTAGTTGCAATCGAATCATGGACTATGCCAAGTGTGCCTTCGTAACTCAAACTGCGAGTATTTTTATTTTTGTTTGTTAATGTTTTGTTTTTCCAAAAAGGGTGTTGTTTGGGAAGGGGGGATCGAGGTGATCAAGCTATGTTGATTCTGGCCCTGCCTTTCTTTGGGAAGAATGGTTATGGTTTCATTTCTTTTAATTAGTTTCTTTGGCGATCCATCTTGTTAACTATAGGTGATATTTTTTCATTTCTTTTGTTTCTTTTAAATCACATATAGGTGCGTGATTTGAGGAGGTTAGTTGCTGAGAATGTTAATTTACCAATTGAGAACTTGAGTCTTATTCTGCGTGGATGTGCTTTGTGTGACATGAAAAATGGAGATGAATTATCTGTACAACTCAATGATGGAGGTATAGTTCTAGTCCTAGTTTGGTTATTTGATAAATGCACTATATTGACTTCTTTAAAGAAAAAGAAGAATGTTCTATGACATTGAGTGCACATAGATGTAAAA
Organism: Vigna umbellata; assembly: GCF_029865625.1. Lineage (NCBI taxonomy): Eukaryota > Viridiplantae > Streptophyta > Magnoliopsida > Fabales > Fabaceae > Vigna > Vigna umbellata. Next base: position 92,484,115 of record NC_142165.1, on the reverse strand, counting down.
CACTCAAATTCCTTACAGTAACTTGACACTACTTACTTAGACTTTAATTCACAATTACACTAATTTAACTAAAATATTGCACTGGTTTAACCAGAGTGTTGTGATCTTGAAAAAAAATTAGGATGACATGTGTCTACATGATAACCATGTGATCATTGATTTTTCATGTTATTACAAGATTAGTGATGACTATGGAGGTTTAAGAAGCCCTTTTAATGGTTATGTAATGTTTGGATGTGTTACAATCGCCATATTGGTTCAAATAATCAATAGTTATACTAATTTAATCAATACATTGTACTAGTTTAACCAACATGTAAAAGTGTAAAATAGGTGTATCCAAGATGGCGGTGTATGCTTATAATTTTTTTCTGACATTTCCAACTTAAAGTTGCAACCTTCCGTAGTCTTTGATATGGTCGCATCATTCATCCTTTCAACTTTGTTATAGATTTCGGACAAATTTCTCCTTAAGTACTTTTACGAGAGAAACAAGAAAAAATGAAATGAACTTCTTCCTTAGCTAAAATTAGCTCATATACGAGTTTATTTGTACAAGTTCTCTCATGTAACTTCTCCAAATTGTTATTTTTAACTTGTGCATTAGCTAGCTTTAGCTTATAAAGAAACTCATTTCATTTTTTCTTCTTATTTTTCTCTCCTGGTAGTGTTTATGAAGAGAATTATCCAGATAAGCTCTTGACAATTTTACCTTTTGAAAATAACTTTTGCTTCTGGGACTGCATCAGTTGAAACCATTGTCTCCCTAACTTTATTCCTTGGTCTATTATAAAATAAAAAATACCTCATTAGTTGTTGATTATATTGATTGATTCTCTATCTTTTTTGGGGCTCTTACATTTTAAGTTTTTTTCTTTTATGCATTTGATCTTAAATATTCCTACATCATACAGAGATGTGATTAATTGTTTTTTGATATACTAGATAGCTTGATTGTTGCTGTCAAACCAAAGCCACCCGTGAAGGATGAATATGACAATGATGATGATGATGAAGATCTGGTAAAATCAATTCATTGTTACCTAACAAAGTGACCATAACGTCAATTTGGTATGCATTTGATTCAATGTCATCTTGATTACTTCTTCTGCAGAAGTTTCGGCTTCCTCACTCATCAAGTCGGTGGAAGAAGTGGCTTTACACTTTTCTACACGATAACTTGAAGCTTCCAGGTATGAAGCTGAATAAATGGTATTTGTTTAGGCTTTAGTAAATCACTATTGTCATCCTTCAAATATGTAATCATTTACTGTTGAATCCATAATGTTCAAATCATCATTTCACTTATTTCTTGAATAAATCATTCAAATATTCCTACTTCCAAATCTTCTAGTTATACCAATGTGGCCCTTGAAGCATCTGCAGTATGTGTCACCATAATCTGCTTGCTTGCAGACAATTTAAACTGGGTCATTCAGCAGGTGTATGCATTATTCCAGGCATCAACATAGATGTTTGAATCTCTCGTGGGCAATGATGATGATAATAGTTCCCTTTGACATTAACAATCTTCTAAAAATGCTCATTCTCCATTCACAGATGTTGTTTTGATGGTAATTTTCACTCTGAGTCTGAAGGCGTGGCTTCTCATAACTTTGTGGTTTATCCTTGCTCCTGTCGCCCACAGATGGGATCTCGGACCTTTGTATGTATGTCTCTTTCTTCCTTTCTATTATTTGGGCTTTTAGTCCACTTACTATCTGTTTTTTATGGGTTCAACTCCGCTATATCTTGCCTATGAATAGCTTGGACTAGGGATGCTGCTCCATAAATTCGGTGCACAAATTTCTGTATATAATTATTTGTGATTTTTTTTGAATCTGAATTCCCCCTGAAACGAAGTTTGAAAAGAAAAGAGTCTTTTGTTGTTTGGGAGAAAAACAATTATGAGCTTATGTTGTGTGAAAGTTCTGTGGCACATTTTACTCCTTTCTTGTCATAATCTCATGGTTAGATCTTCATCTGATGTGCTGAGAATTTCCATGCACCATTATGCCCTGAACCCATCAATTCGATTTGACATTGTAGAGATTAAAATAAGATGTCTTACAAGGGTACTCGCTGGTCATTGTATACGATAAAATTTGTGTCTTTATTGCGTGTTTCAACTTTCGTGTAGATACTTGCAACTGGCTTTTGTCTCATTCTCTTCAACCTTGGAAAGCGCCAAGCTGGTGACATCAGGTATGACCAGACATTATTTGCTGTGCATTACTAGTATATTGTTCACAACGTTGAACAAGGGGAAAGTCAAATCTCATAATTCAAATAAGACCCGTGTATGCTGCTGTGAACTTCATCATTATCAAAACAAGACAAAATGAAGTACAGAAGGTTGAGAATGAAGTGTGAATAAATTTGGTAAAATCCTGGATTAAAAATTCGACATATCTAAATAGTAGCACATCAGGAGCTTAAATTATTTTCACTTGCTTTTTTGGATTTTACCTCTATTTTTCCCTTTGGAAAATTCCCAACATGATGTATAATATTTCTACCTGCTTCATATGTTAACCTTTTCTGATTGCTCAATCCATGAGAAGGATGTCACAAGTTTAGTATTCTAGTTTTATCCATTCCGACAATATGGAAGTAATACTAGTTTTCTCAAATGGAAAGACAAAAAGGATTACATAGACAATAAAGCTAATGATGTATTTTATGTCTCATCTCTGTCAACATTTATATGCTTTAAACTTTCATGGTACATGTGTATCTATAATATATTTAAAGGAAGAATTATGACCCACTCATATCTGTATTCTTGACAAGTTATAAATGATTGTTGATACCAATATACTTGTTGCAAACTATTTTGTGATAGTTTTGAAATATTTTCTGCTTTACAACAAACATTGCAGTGCATATTCTATCTTCAATGAAGACTTCAGAGAGCTTCCAGGGACGCTTAACGCAGATCGGCTTGATAGAGATATAAGAGCAGGACAATTTTGAGCCTTGCCGCACTCTTTTCAATCTCCCCGACATTGATGTCAAGTCACATGATGTATATCTGCAGAATCACAAGGAGATAATTGACTATCCAAAGAGTTAACAAGTACAGTACCAATGAAAATGACAAAGTTTTCCATTAGACCTGCGGCCCTTCTGTGTATATATCATGTACGATGTACTGATACGATTGAGATGAACGTTTCATTGTGGATTATTGGGTCTATGTCTCTGCTACCGAGGCTCCTGTTTATGAATTTCAGAGTTCACACTTTCGGTGCAGCGGCCACCTTTGGGCCATATATGCAGAGACTTGTCAGGAATCAAAAATTGAGAGTGGTATTTTAATACTGTTAAGACTATAGCTTTGATCTTTTTTGTTAATCTACAACTTTAGTTAATCTGTAATTTTTAACTCAGTAAAAGTTTTGTTAAGAACTGCTGATTTTTAAAAAATCATACGTTTATTTTATGTTAAAAGTCAGCAACATGTGTGCCACTGCCGATTGAAAATCCACAAATCTACGAATCCGAACTAGAATTATTTGATGAATCTTAAATTCATTGAGTTGGGAATCAGTTTAGGGTGTTCAGCAGATTGTGCTGAGAAATACCCTCTTAGCAACTTTTTCTAGGAGAAAAAATTTGTTGTAGTTGGTTCCCTGTGGATGTGGTACTGGTTATAGTGCTTCACTCTCTTTCCTTTGCAAAGTCAAAACATAACCATGTCAGAGGACATTTAATGAAAGACAACCATGGACGGTTGTTAGAACGTACTTTAACTGGTTCATGTAATATTATTTTACACATTTTCTTTCTGAAATTATTTCAAAAAGAATATTTTTTTAATAACCCACTTTTTTTAAAGTTGTTAATGTCCCACTTTTTTCAAAAGTTGTTAGTTTCCCACTTAAACATTTTAATGATTCATAATTATATTTTAGCTATTTTAACAAATATTTGATTTTAACCAGATATGTAATTAATTAGCTTTTTTAAAAGTATACATAGTCTTTATAAGTGTTCCCATTTTAAGTCTAGTCTTTTTAGAAAAGGAAATTCTACATTCTAGTTTGCATATGATTTTATGAAGTGATTTTACTATTCCGAAAAAAAAAAATGTAGGATTGTTCACAGTGGTGTGGTGTAACATGAAAGATGAAATTTAATTTTTATATATTTAGATGACTAGAACTTAAATTTTTGAAAACATAATAAACCCGACTACCTAAAACATATATCTTAAAATATAAAGTATGGGAGGAGCATTAATTTAAATTCTGAATTATTTTTGCGTGTTTAATGATTGTCATTGGATCTGGTGCATTGTAAGTCTATTTTCAAAGCTATGTCATACACCATCGTTCATTCATTCATCTTGTCTTCTTTCTTTTTCGGCAAGCACGTCTTGTCTACTTTGGAACGTCATCGTGATTTATTTCAGTTGAGTTCATACAAATACCAAAAATACACTGATTTCTGCTAATACCATATTAGTCATTTGTACATACTGTCAAATTAAGTCCCTTCCACACCACACAGATTCACTAACTTTACGGAGAAACAAATCTTAGTTTCAAATGAAATTAAATAATATGATTTTAACAAGGACACTGCTATTTTGATACCACAATTTTTTTTACAATCATTTGATACTATTTCTTACTACTATTTACTCTTTGTTTAATATAAAAAATTAAATTTATTTTATAAAACTTATCAAATGGTAGTAAAATAGTATTAAATAACATTTGTCCATTTAACAAATATGTTTTGGGGGTTGGCAAAAAATCAGTGGTCAATAATATCATAGTGTGGAACCCCATTCCTCGACGGCACGTAACTTCACATTGGCGGAACCAAGTCAAACCATGTAATCTTCTCTTTTTTTCAACCATGCCATGCACCTTTACATGTTCTAATTTTTATTTTTATTTTTTTTTTATTTTTTTTTTCAGTTCGGATAAATAGTTTTTATCTCATAAATTATAAACATAGGAGACTGCATCTTCTCTTTTTGTTTTAAACAAGATTATGTAAACAGTGTTCAAATATTTCAAAACATGTCTGAAAGACTGTTACTTTGAAGTGTTTTAAATTTGAAAGGGGTTTCAGCTTGAACCCTTTTGTAGGTTATTAATAAATGTCAAAGGGTTTATTTTTATGGAAAGATGGTAATAGTTTATTTGGCATAAATGTAGGTACCATAGTGAGAAACAGTGGACCTACAGTTCAGAGCTTCTGTCAAACGTCGTTGACTAATATATAATATTCTATGTCTCGTCTTATTCATTTTTCATGGACCCACCTCTTACGATAACCAGCCACATTGAGTTACTTCAACAACAAAAAAACACTCTGGTACAATCTATATTAATGGCTTTTGTTGAGAGATATATGTCAATTTCTTATGATGTTGTAGTCTCCAAATGAATTAGTCTTCGCGCAACAATTATGGAATATTATTACAAATTCCATATATAAAATATATAAATTTTATTTATAATTTTGATCCTAGCATATATTTTACAATAAATGGATAACATTATTTTACATGTTTTAAAAGATCATTTATGTTTTTTTAGGTATGTTAGTGGCATTAGAATGGACAACCTTTACAATAATTACTTGACTTTTCGTTGAACAAATAACCACACTTAATAAAGTGTCACATAATATATAAGGCAAAAATTAATTATTAGTTTTTAAACATTACAAACATATTTTGTCATAGAGAACCGAATTAAGATATAATTATTTTATTGATATTAAAAACATAGTTACTGTTTTTTTCATAATTTTAAAATTAAACTATTTTTAAAAAGAAGGTATTTGAATTTTTAAAAACACGGTATGATGACAAGACTTAACAACTTGGATATGTCCATAAAGATGCTCATTCGGTCCCAGCTGCATTTCCCGCCTTTCGCATTTCACTTGTTTATTATTTTCCTTTTTGTCTTTTTTTAATCTCTCTCTCTCGCTCTACTGGTAAATTATTATATCCTTAAGGTAAAATCTGATTTAAAAGAAGTTAAGAAAAAATAATTATTTTTACAAAATGCTACCAACTTCTATGAACTATTAAATTTTTGTTTTTTATTAATTAAAAATGAAAATAAAATTTTAAAAATAAATATAATACCTTAACAATATTGTTCTAAATATTCAGTAAAATACATTGACTTATTTATTTTTATTGAAATGTTGAAAGTGTATTATAAAGTACGGTTGTATTAAAAAGACGAGGAAGTAGTATTACTGGTGATTAAGATTTGATTATTGTTTGAATTAATTAGTAATAATTGGTTTAAAGTGGATTATTCTTTGACCAAGTGGAAAAGGTATCCCACCACTTTCTATAATAATTAGTAAATTATGAAGATATGTTACCAAACAAAAACAAAAGATAAGATGAAACCAAATCAAATTAGGATTCAGACAAAAAGGGTTCAGAGTCCAACTTTTGACCAATACCTCACTCTCTCATCCCCATTCAATCACCGCCCTCCATTTTTCTTATCATGTCTCACCTCTTTTTATTTTAATTATTAATTACTATTATTACCATAACTTCGGGCACTTTTTCTTTTATATTATTAGTATCACGACTTAAAACTAATATTTCTTTTATATAATATCTAATAACACTACACAAAATTTCTAAATAATAATCAATTTTAGTCATTAAAAATATGTTTAGAAACTAATTTAAAAACTAAATTTTAATTAAAAAAAATTAGTAATTAAAACCTTTATGGCTAATATTAATGACCAATTTAAATATTAATTTATAATAAAAATTATTTTAGTTACTAATTTAGAAATATTCTAATTTTTTCTTCATAATAAAAATTACTTTAATTACCAATAATTTATAGTTTATAAATTGATATTTAAATTCATATTGAGTAATTTTTTAAGTCACTAAAATTTGTCATTATTTAAGATTATTTTTCAGTGTTATAATTACCATTTCATTAGCAACTTGTTGATATATTCCTCATTTAAAAAATAAAAGGAAACCAAATATTGATATAACAATGCTTTATATTTCATTTTTTAAAATATTTAGTTATTCTATTAATTTTCATAATTCTTTTTACTTGTAGTTATTAGTCATCCATAATTCACTAATACTTCAATTTGGATTACATCTTCATGTCGAACATATATCTGGATTGAATATTTTATGATATTTTCCTTATACTCGTCAATAAAGTATTTAATCTATAAAATAATAAAACTTTTATAATGATAATAATTTATATATTTTTATTTTGACAATGTTTAATACGTATGATGTAACATCTCAAAATATAGTATAAATCATATACGAGAATAATCACATATTAATAATATGACAAATCAGTCTTACAAAAGATTGGAAGCACAATTATGACCAAACGACCTTACAAAATACTACAGAATTTAAAACTGTAAAATGGCTACAACTAGACCGATCGGTTTACAAAATAAACTTATAACGAACGGTCTTACAAAAGAAGAGGCCAACAACTAACCGAACGTTTCTAATGTTCGGCCTTCACTTCCACCTCTTCCAGTGCTTCTTCCAGCAACTCTTCTCATTCTGCTCACATCCACACGAATGATCATTGCAACAGGACAAACAACCGAACGTACAACACAGACAAGATAATAAATAGGGTAAGCTTATGTAATTTAATTAATTCAATAAAACATACAATGTTCGTGATTAAATCAAACAACAACCAAATCATAATTCATACATCATGGCATGCAAAGACCGACCACTTGAATCGGACTGTCCGGACTGTATGAATCCTGTGTAGGTACGACGTTTGTGCACCCGGGTGATGTAGTATCTGGGATACCCTCAACAACTGCCACCCGAGGTTAATCCGTTTTGTCCAAGTTAACCTTATGGACTAGGACCTCCTGCCATTCTCACACATGACTTACTCCTCTCTACGTGAGAATGAGTAATCACGGAATATCAGGATAAACGCCCGCTAAGATTTGCCCACATTCATACTTTACCAATCAATAACCACTTTCTGAGATATTCCTCCCTGGGATACTCTTTCATAACCAAATTATTTCATTCACATCACATTTCAAATTCTCTTATACTTCATCATCAATATATTCAACTGAAATAAGATCACACTTTCTCATCATAGCACAAGTCTGAATGGAATAACACTTCTTAGAAACTAACATGACCGAGCGCTATTTACGAATTTATCCACTTCAATGAACAGACCCTTAAGAGTTCAAACCGGACGCCACGAAGCCTAGGCCGAGTACTAAAACTCTAGGCCGAACACCTTTTAAAGAGCAAAACTGTTTGACACCAAATACTAATAACTGATGAGATACTATGAAGAAACGAACGCTATTGAGTTTGGCCGAAGACTCTTATTTTAAAAACGATAATAATAGATTACTGAAACGAGATCGAGCGCTAGGTTTAAGACCGAGCCCTGTAGAAACCGAACACTATTGAACGAGCGCTGGTCCAAGACCAAGCACTTATCAAGAATGAGCGTTACTGAGACCGAACACTTGGTCCAAGATCAAGCACTACTAAACTTACATAAAATGAATCGAACGATCACGAACGACACTCGACCACACTTACAACATTTACTCAGAATATTGCAGTTTGAAGATCAAACCCTATTTCAACTCAGTTCACAACATTTATCAATCATCCATCCACACATCCAAACATGCAGTAACACGAATATTTCATATTCATCAAACAATCAAACAAAGTATCATACAAACATACAATCATTCAAAACAAGAATCTTAATCAAATTATATAAGCTCCCCTTACCTCTAAATGTAACCGAACGCTCACTGATGCAGAATATAGCTCACCACTACCAAAGACCTTAATGTTCGACAATCACGCTTTAAGAAACTAAACCAAACAGAAGACCAGAAATACTCAGAATAAGATGATCCGCTCAGGCAACCAGAAATCTGGGTTTGCATGCGAAAAGAAACGAATGTGCTAAGGAAAAGTAACTCACCGGCTTAGAACCACAACTCGATCGGTTTAAACGAAAGCCCTTGACGCTGGGAGAGTTTAAACGGTGCCTGAGAGGTGATCGGAAGAAGAAAAGATGATATTTTCTTTGAGAGAATGTGGAGATGGTAGAGAGAAGGAGAAGATTCAGAAGGTTGAAGATGAATGGTGCATGCAGAGAAGTGGCATGAAAATTTGAAAGTTTAAGTTTTACTCATACCGTCAAAACCGTTCGTCCAATCTGCATCACACACCTGTCTTCCATTTTCTGAAAAACACCCCTTTCGCTTACACATGTATTCCACTAAGTTGGGGTTTTTATGGGTTTGACATATGATTTTAATTTGGAGTGATACAATAACAATTACGTATTTATGAAGTGTTTAAAGAATTTTTGTATATGTATATATAAAATATTGTATTTTATTATTTTCAAAATAAACATATTAACGTATTTGATACGTATCTTATCTTATCCGTGTATCATAGTTAGCCAAATTTCTATCAAATTTGAGAATTACATTTCATTTTTATTCATAATAAAAAAATGGATTTTAAAGTATATACTTGTAATATATAGTGAATCTATTAATAACCATAATTAAAAAAATGGTTTTTTAAGTATATACTTGTAATATAGTGAATCTATTAATAATCATAACACAAAACTTAATTACACACATCGATCATGAACCAACAAAGCACACAAGAAAGAAGAATCCAATACAGAACAAGGAGTAGATCATCGAACATAACCACCAACCAAGTACTAAATTGGTAGAATACCATCCACCTCCACATACAATGACCAACCAAAGCCAATGTAAACCACAAACCACCGGCAAAACTTCAACACCTACATAGAATACCACGTATCAAACAAAACAAAGTGAGAAAAAACCTTTAGCTACATGAACAACCACCTAACCTCCACCACCTCACAACCACGTATTGTACCTCTACACCACCTACAGATCCATCACCATGTCTTGTACCGCAACACCAACGACATTGGGAAGTAGCGCTTAACGTCATATTAGAACTTGAAACTTTATTTCTATGACTTTGGGCACTTCCTACACCATCTCAACTAATCTCTAAGACCCTCTTGACACTAAGAAACCTCATAAAACACCACTCTAACTTAAAATTACCTCTTCAAACTGAATCAACTTTCCTAAACTACCCAAATTCATTTCTACTCCTTCTAACACCAATTTCAATCAACCAAAGGTAGAAACAAGTCATAAATGACTTTAGGACAAACCTCAAACCATCCTTTATACCCTAGACCCTCTAATTTGAAATTTCACTAGTCAAAACCCTTAAAACTAACTCTTAACTAAACTAAACTCCACTATCAACCACCAAACACTCTTGCATCATATTCCTACCATTCTTAAAGTTCAAAACAATTTTAAATCACCTAAAGACAACTCTAAACATTCAGTTTTACATAAGACTTGTTTCCTTTAGATTTTCACTTATCAAAACATTTAAACTACCTTTGAAACAACATTGCAAAGACACTATAATGACTATAATTCCATCTTACACTACATATCAATTGATTCTCATTATAAATAAGTTACTAAGGACCATATAAACTGTCATAAACCACAATTTATAACTTTAGACTAAGATTTCAGAACATCACCTCTTAGACCTCTAATTTAGACTACCAATGGACTTATAAGTGTACTTATGCCTTTTCTTTTTTGCATTATAACCAAGATTCACACCATTGTCATCATACCAATTACTTTCACACAATCTCTCCAGTTCACACAAAATCATACGGGAAATCAAGCTTCATTCATTCATTATTTTCAATCAAACACAGTTAACATCAAAATAGGCATTTCATAGATAGTCAACCAACCATATATGCAACAACATACATACTCACAATTCCAATTTCATACATTATAATTCAATTTAAAAACAAACACTAGCTTCCTTTACCTTGCACTGAAGCAACATAGTTTTATAAACGTCGAACCCTTGCTTAGAGCTCAAGGAATTCTAGCAACACATACAAAACACCGAATAAAGATCAAAGAAAGTCTTTAGAACCTCTGATCAACAAGAAACTAGGAAAAGATATTACAACTCACATGCGACAAGAGATCATTAAGCATGATCATAATTAAGAACGAAAAAAAGAAAAATGAGTCAAAACTTATCTGCTATATTGAAGAAACTGATCGGATAGAAACGTGGATCTCGTTGTCATGGTCGTTTAGGTACCTTTTAATTATCCAAGAGATGACTCAGGAGTTATAACTCATAGAAAAAAGGTAGAGAACTAAAGAGAAAGAGTTTTTAGTGAGAAGATGAGTGTTTTAGATAATGAAACGAGTTTAAAATTTTTTATTTATATTATCAAATTATTTTAATTTTATCATACTCGGTCTCATTATTTTAAAACATCTATTAACTCCAATATTTTATTTTCTAAGTTCTTACATTTTTTATTTTCATTTAAATTATGTTTGAAATAAACTCTATTTAAAAATGTGGTTTTTTTTTTTCAATTTGGGTTAAATATGTTTTTAGTTGTTGTACTTTAATAAAAAAATTAAAATTTGTCTCGGTTAGGAAATTGATACTAGGGATGACAACGGGGCGGGTCGGGCACGAGTATTGCCTACCCGCAACCCGACCCGCCGGATAAAATTGTACAAGCTACCCGCGCGGGTGCCCGATTAAAAAATACCCGCGGATACCCGCAAAAAAAATATTTTAATACATTTTTAAAATAAAATTTAAATAAAATTACAAAAAAAATATATAATATAATATAAATTAAATTAAATATAAATTAAATTTAACCTAATAAAATATAATTTTATTTTATTTTTAATTAAATTTAACTACCCGCCGTGGATTTTACACGCAGATACGCGTATCCGGGGTAAAATTGACATCCCTAGTTGATACATTTTAGTTCCCAAACTTAAAAAAATATAATTTTTTAAATTCAGTTACATTAAGTTTTTTTGACATATCAAATGTATTTTATGTTAGTATATGAGATCTTTACACCATTTTATTTGAGTTATTTACATAGTTTAATATTATCCCGTTTTAATATTAAATAAGAAACTTTGATATATAAAAGGAAGGACATAATTAAATTAAAATGATTATATTAATTTATTTTTAAAATTTGGTGATAAAAATATAATAAGGTCTGTACAAATACAAATCCTAATTTTTGCCTTAAAAGTTAAAAATCTAAAATTATATGTATATTTAACACAGGTTAGCCGTTTCTTGTTGTATTGCATAAGAAAATTTTCTCAAGTTGAAAAATCTGGATCTATCATGAATCTTTTCAACAATAAAGATGTTCAAAATTAACATTTAATACGCTCTAATACGTTTTAATGTTAAATAACATGAAAGTCAGCCTCTTCCTAATTAAAAAGTATTTTTAACTTTACAGACATAGATTGAATCTTAACGTGTTCAAGTAATTCAAATATTTACCAACCATACGACTTGGGTAGTTTAATTCACGATTCCAGTATTTGAATATCCAATAAAAAAAATACTACCTTACGCGCATATAAAACAACACGCTTCACCGTTACCAACCTCAACTTAAAAAAGAAAGTTTTTCTTCACCAATTTCTTCGATTAAGTTTACCAATTCTAGTAGTACCTGTTGAATTAATAATTTGGTGATTCAATTATTCAGTTTGGTCAACCTCTCGTGTGGATTATATAAACCCTTGCAATGCAACATTTCAATTTTGAATCTTCTTGCCATGCTCATCGTTTAATTTATTTTCTATTCTATAATCCCTTTTACAGAAAATAACGACAAATGCTTAAAACAAGAGTAAGCCTTTTGGTGCCTACAACTATTTATAAAAAAATAATCTACAAACAACTTCATAACCGAGTCAACGTACATTTCTTCGTAAATCAATTTGCATGTTGCATCTTAGTGTATTAATTCATCCACGCCAACTTCAAAACGTGATTAATTCCCAAGTTGAAGTCATTAACCACGCAACGTATAATAATAATAATAATAATAATAATAATAATAATAATAATAAATCGAAAAAAAAGAAATACTAATAACAAGGTTTGAATAGAACTATGAATAAGGTCTGAAAACAATGATTTAAAAACATTAAAATATGAAATTAGTCAAATTATTTTAAATTCAACACGTTAAATGACGAGAATAAATTGTTTTATATATAACGGAATGCAGTATTGAGAAGGGAGAAATAGTCATAACAGTGTTCGGTCTACCTTTGACATGTTTAAAAATTCAATAGCTAATACAATGACTTCATCACATATGTCTATATATTTTCTTTGTAAATGTTGCATGATCGATACGGCATCAGAAATTTGTCGTTGCAGCATGAAAGTGATGTATAAACACACGTATTTACACTTTTTTAATCAACCCCATAAGGATTGGGACATTTTTGAAGTCAAATTATAGATTGTTTCTTTTTAATTAACTTTATTTTGCTGTTTATTTTTTTCGTATCACACTAAAAAAACCAATAATTATTTTCCTTAACGACTCTGTGATGCAGATATCTCACAAAACTGTTTCTGGAACTCGTGCTTCTCGGTTCCTTCAGTCTTATACAATGCCCACATTGGGGTAAACTCTATGTACAATAATATTTTATGAAATTATTGCGATTATTTTAGAATTGAAATCAACGTCTTGTTTTGATAACCGGTGCTGTTTTTAATAATTAAAATACAGGGATGATGTTTGCCAAACATGAAATTTAATTTAAAAATAAGACTAACAAGACATGGGATTAAAAATATATGTTTTTTATTTGGTCCGATTGTAATATTTCTTACAAAGTAAATTAAAGAAATGTAATTAAGAAAGATGGGCACATGGTTTGAGCCACAAGAATTAGAACAATAGTTCAGTTTTGAGAAGGAGCATGTGTCAGATTATTCAATTAAAATCTCACCGGTTCCATTATTATTACTAAAATGGTTGGTTCTTTTGTTAACCGATTCTCTTATAAGATCAGAAATATTAATTATTTTCATTTAATTTTTATAATGTATTAAAAGACTGATAAAAAGCTTGCATGAGGACATAATATTGGCCTATTAGAAGTGTTTGGTTAACGAAACGGGAAGGAAGTGGTTTGGTTTAAAAAGAGGCCTTGATCTGATTTGAAAGTTGCCTTGAAAGTTGAAGCCAATCCCACTTTTGTGAAAGAAAAAATTCCCACCAAAACCCTAAAACTAATATATTAAGGGCAACACGCAAACCCTTCATCCACCATCGTCTACCGTTTCCTGATAAAATGTTTGACTGGTATTTTTGTAGTGCCTGAATGTTCCGTTTGAAGTGTTTAACGCTGTTTGAGAGACATAAATTAATTGAGTAATCTGAAACGACTTAAAAAGAAGAAAAAGAAATTGGGAGTGTAGAGACGAAAGAGAGATATTTTAGATTAAAAAAATAAAAAATGAGATAACCGTAAGAAGTGTAATTGATGATACACAGCTATGTTTATGAGCTTAACCGTCAACTCACATGAGACCGAAGGCAACAACTTGACACGCAAACAGAAGAAAAAACATTTGAAAAAGGCGCAGAAAGGACAAAAGATCTTCCATTTTTCTACTCATATAAAAGGGCTGCTGTCTCTCCTCCCATTTCGAAATGAAATCTTAACCCAAAAACATAAAATATTATTATAATAATAATATCTTCTTTAAATTTTGGTGTTTCTTCCCTCTGGGCTCTTCCTCACTGAGCTTCCTCGTTTGGTTATTGTTGTTTATTTAATTATTGATTGATTTGTTGGAGTTGGATTGGTGGGTGGGGAAAGAAGAAAGAGTAGAGGTGAATGAGAAGGGAAATGTGATGGGAAGTGGAGTTTCAACCCTCTGTTGGTGCTACGGGAGGAACCAACCGGCCGACCACCATGTCCTATTCAAGGCCACGGACCCATTGGACGAAACCCTAGGGCACTCCTTCTGTTACGTCAGATCCTCCGCTCGCTTCCTCTCACCTACTCACTCCGATCGCTTCCTCAGCCCCTCCACCTCCCTCCGCTTCTCTCCCACTCATGAGCCTCGAACCCGACCCGAATCCCATGAAACCGGCTTCAAAGCCATTTCCGGGGCCTCCGTCAGCGCCAACAGCTCTCTCCCCACTACGGTCATTCACTTTGACGAAGACACCCTCGATTGCGTCGGAGCTACCACCAAGGGCAATATCGTCAATGGCTTCGAAAGCACGGCTTCGTTTACCGCGCTCCCGCTCCAGCCCGTTCCCCGAGGCGGCGAGCCCTTCCAGGTCAGCGGCTTCTTCCTCTCCGGTCCAATCGAAGCCAACGCCGTCTCCGGTCCTCTACCCGCCGCCGAAGGCGGCGGCGGCGGTGACGTTCCCTTCTCTGCGCCGCTCAGCGGGCTCTACGGAAAGAAGAGCAGGAAGAAGAAGGTGATTTCGGGATTCCGGAAGGCGTTCAATCGGAACGCCACGGAGATGAAGAGGCCGTGGGTGGTGCCGGTGCCGGAGAAGAAGGAGGCGGCGGCGGCGGAGGCGAGGGGCGGTGAGGGCAATGTGCAGTGGGCGTTGGGAAAGGCTGGGGAGGATCGCGTCCATGTGGTGGTGTCGGAGGAGCAAGGGTGGTTGTATGTTGGGATTTACGACGGTTTCAATGGCCCAGACGCGCCGGAGTTTCTGATGGGGCACCTCTACCGTGCCGTTCACAGCGAGCTACAAGGCTTGTTCTGGGAGCTGGAAGACGAACAACCGTTGCCGCAAGAGAGTAATCCCGTGGTGGAAGGAACGCAGAGTAAACGGCGTAAACTGTGGGAGCTTCTCGCTGAGGACGGACTCGACCTTTCTGGTTCGGATAGGTTTGCGTTTTCCGTGGACGATGCGTTGAGCGTTAACAACGCCAATGCGGGGTCTGCTGTGAGTAGGAGGTGGTTGTTGCTGTCGAAGTTGAAGCAGGGGTTATCGAAGCAGAAGGAGGGTGAAAGGAGGGGGTGGAATTTGGGTAATGAGGAGAAGGAAAAGGAGAAGCCGTCTGGGAGGAAGCGGAAGGTGGGTCCTGTGGATCATGGACTTGTTTTGAGTGCGTTGTCTCGGGCACTTCAAGTCTCGGAGGTTGCGTATTTGGATATGACGGATAAGCTTCTGGATACGAATCCGGAGCTTGCTTTAATGGGTTCGTGTTTGTTGGTTGTGTTGATGAGGGATGAGGATGTGTATGTGATGAATGTTGGGGATAGTAGGGCTATTGTTGCACACTATGAACCAAAGGATGTCGATTCTACTGTTGAATCGGGAAGCAAGGGAGGTGTTGTGTCCGGTGCTGAGTGCATAGTTGAGGAGTCATTGTGTTTAGGTCAAAGTGAAAATGCTCAACAAATGAGGTTGGCGGCGTTGCAACTCTCTACTGACCACAGCACCAGCATTGAAGAAGTAAGTTCTAGATTTGGTAACATGCAGTATTAAGTAGTTATTGTATGTTCACGAAGTTTTGATTTTTTGTTGTTCTTGTTGTAGTTGAACATACTAGAAGGTATTCTTTTGTTAATGGTTGCATTTATTGATATTTCCCCCCCTTTTCTTTAGTCATTTTGTGATATGCTTAAGAGTTGGCTGAAAAGTGGTGCTTGTTGTTTTGCAGGAAATCATTAGGATTAAAAACGAGCATCCTGATGATACCCAATGTATAGTCAATGACAGAGTCAAAGGTCGCCTGAAGGTCACCAGAGCATTTGGGGCTGGATTTTTGAAACAGGTGTCTTGAAAATGCTTTGTTTTATTAATACAATGTTTTATGTGTGCTTCTGGACCATTTTCTACTTCCATCGGGAGGAAAATAATAAATGCTGTTTTTTTATAGTTCGTGCATCATGGACGGGGGGATGATTTACTCTGTTATTTTTTTAAAACAGACGAATATTTATTATTCATCTACCTTAGTAGATAATCCTTTGTTTAGTCAACGAGTGTGTTTGCGTGCTTAAGAATATCTTATGGTTCTCCATATTGTCAAAATTAACTCTCCTCACCTGTTATGCTTTCACTTATACGAACGTAAGCTTTGTTAGTAGTGCATATGCACAGATAAACGAGTCTCTAAATAGATGCTTGAAGTCATGAGCATATTTGTATCCATAGATTCTCTGATGTGTGCTTTTAACTCTATTTACTAGCACTCGCATCTCATTGGTCATGATCTTTTTGTATTTTAATTATAGATTTTTGGAATGCCAAAAATTTCCACTATATTAGTTATTTTGTAGAATAGAAGTGTATCTCAATATGAGACGGCAAAATTAAAACTTGTCATGTTAATAATTGAGAATTTTGTTTTCATTGTTTTCTTTAAAAAAATTATGTAAGTTTGTGATACTTTATGATGTAAATTGTAGTGTCCAACAATATATGGTGCGTTGAATTGTTGCCATAGGAGAATTGATCGCTTTCCTTTTCTCTCTAAGCCAAAGAGGTTACATTAATTATACCCAACACACGCATAGACCTAAGTCTCGCAATATACTCCTATTTGATAGAATGATAAGCCGCCAAAGAATAAAGCCAATTGTTGGTAGACCATGCTGACACTGCTAATTCAATATTGTACTAAAGCATCTGATGAACAATGTTGGTACCAACATTAGACCACGTTGGTTTTCCAAGTAACGAAGCCCATTTTTGTTGTAATGAAACCCACATTTGTTGTGCTCGTGATACTGCTGCTCATGTTGATGCACATCTACGTGATAAATTATAAGTCGTCTTGTTTTTCTTATTTAGGGTTGCTACATTCTTCTCAATTTAATATAAATGTATTCTGACATGACTGTCTGAATTGATTTTTTCCATAGCCGAAGTTAAATGATGCGGTACTAGAGATGTTTCGAAATGAATATATTGGCACTGCTCCGTATATTTCATGCTCTCCTTCACTACGTCACCACAGATTATGCCAGAGAGATCAGTTCCTGATCCTTTCATCTGATGGTTTATATCAATATCTAAACAATGAAGAAGTGGTTTCTCATGTTGAGAGCTTCATGGAAAAATTTCCTGAAGGAGATCCAGCCCAACATTTAATAGAAGAGGTGCTTCTCCGTGCAGCTAAGAAAGCTGGTAAATGAATCTTCTGACTCTTTCTTGTTTTGCAGTCTTGCTCAACATGTTAAATGTGCAATTTGCCGAGTGACACAAATGTGGAGTATTAATTAGTAATTATTTTTTTATGTGTAAATTAAAAGCTTTTTTTGCCATGTCTTGTATGGTCATGCTAAATTTTAATGACGATGACGATGACAAATTTTAAGAAGTAAAACACCATGCCTTGCAGAGTGTACAGTTTGAAGGATCTGAACCCCGACAAAAATTTGGTGTTGGAGTTAATTAATTATTATTTATTACCTCTTGTTCTCAATCTTTTCTGTTAAAATGTTATGTTCCTCAGAGAAATGTGTTGTCTTAGTGCGAGATTGTTTATATTTTCCTTTCTTAGAACGCCTACTCTTCTGCTTTAAAAGTTCGTAGTTTTGCACAACACCTACTTCGTAATTGTCCTTCTTTAGAAAGGTGGCAGTTTCTTTGATAGTCTTATATTTGACTTTCATTAAAACCCATCACTTCTGTGGACTCCTAAATTATTTGCGCAATCTGAGTTTGATATAGCCAATTTCAGAAAGCATTATTTTAGTGAATAGCCTTCTAAATTCAGGACGCTTGTCGTGTTTATCTGCTATTTTAGTGAATACCCTTCTTGTAATTTGGGTAAAACTTATTTTGAAATACGTTTAATGCTGGTGGGTCTTTTTCTTTTTTCAACCTGCCCGGGTTGGAGATTATGCAATAAATATGGCTAAAACAAGAAAATAATTGATGCAAGGAATATGTTCATTTCTAGTAGAAACTTTTGACTTGCCAATTCTTATGCCTACACAATCCCCATTTATAGGTTATTTTGGATTGATTTGTGGCAGGAATGGATTTTCATGAATTGCTTGATATACCACAAGGAGATCGGAGGAAGTATCACGATGATGTTACTGTCATGGTAATTTCACTTGAAGGGAGAATCTGGAAATCGTCAGGAAAATATCCGTGAGACAATGAGACCTTCAACTTGTTGGCTTATACATGTGATGACATTTTTACACCTGTGTGTGTCATGAAGCCAGTGCTGAAGTTTCAAAGCAGGTCCATTTGTCATTGGTCTGGGTGTGTTTTTCGCGATCTTGCGACATTAAAAATTATCAACTGAGGAATCTCAGATTTAACTGGCAAAAAGCTACCGCTATAGCTCTGTCCAAAATTAAGGAAAGCTAAATGCAATGGTATGAGCTAAGAACAGGCATTGCAGATGGACCTTGTGAATTCTGTTGATGAGTTAAAAAAAAGAAGCGAAGCCGCTGCTTCTTTTTCCATTGGCAGCTCGATTCTCTCTCCCCCGTTTTTTTGCAGCTGTATAGATGATAAATTATAGAAATTTTGATAGCCAAGACACTTTCCAATAGTTTTCATTCTTCTTTTCTTTCTGATAGCCAAGAAAATGGGTATATATGGGTGGGGATACAATTGTATTGATTGAACTCGACCAGTCAGTCCTTAGTCAGAAATGACGATCTGTAACGGAGAGTGGATTTCCACCGTTGCCAATTAAAATGATTATTCTCAATTAGGGGCTAATGCAATGCATTAAACAATGCAGAATGGAAATGGCCATTCGTAAATTAAAGGCGAAAAATTCGGTTGTTTCAAGGATTACTCGTCCGGTATTTCAGCATCTGTGTACAAAAAGGTTCTTTCGGAAGCAAACATGACGAATTCTAACATCAATAAAGATAAGAAATAACTTGAGTGAAATTTTTGGGTAAGTTGAAGCAAATTAGTGAAGTATATACATACATACATATACAAGAAAAAGAAATATTATATTAAAATATCTAATTGAAAGAGTGAAAGAAGTAAATTCTCAGTTGATGCATTTATTTTTTCTGTTCACCGTGGGGGAGGATGATAGCAGTGTACGAAATTCAGCAACTATTTCTCTCCAGACCAAAAAGTTCAATGAGTGTGAAGCATATATTGGTTAAGAAAGATATAGAGGAGTCAACAAACGTTAGTAATATTTATAAAGTGCCGTGTCCAATTTTTATAAAGTTGTTGTAGGAGTCTTTAGTAAAGAATTAAGCACGAAGTATTCCTCTATTTTTCTTAAGAGACTCCTTGACCTTCGGATCAGGACAATTTTAGTCTAACAGGATTTGACATGAGATAGTCAAGTGAATACATCTCATCCATCCATAACTTTTAAAGATGAATTTATAGCATTTTTTTTTTTATAAATAAACTAAATAATTGTAATGAATAAAATCTAATACAACGAAAATGTCACTACAGATTATCTAAACTTCGAATATGCCTTGTTAGAATTTCCAGCATTTTATTGTAATGAGTGGCATTTAGCATGGGAGACAGGACTGTAAACAATTTTCATAATGACAGATTCATGGTAGCATCTATCCAGCCTCTTCCCCAGACTTGAAGGTGGGTTATATAAAATGAAGGGAAACAAAAAAAGAATAGTAAATTTCAGGATGTGTTTACATTGTAAGAAATGAGCGGAAGATTATACATCCCATCTCTGCCTTCAAGACTTCATATCTTGGCCTTTCAAGTGATGATAAGTAGACCTGAAAGTATCATTGTATTATGTTTTAGCCATACCGTGCAACATGAATGTCACTTGAGCTACCATCATCTATGTAGCTGTAGCAGCTGCCGTGGAGTTCGATTGCACCCAAGAGATTAAATCCTCTCTAGTTGCACTGAAACAGCCAACTTTTTCTTCACTCTGCCTAAATGGCACAGCTAGCTTCCTCAAATGAGAGGAAAAAGAAATATGGAGCCCTTGGGCAAACTTATGAGCACCAGTACCAGTTTGGGCAAGGAATAACTTTGGTAGTGTCTCCTCCCGCTTAACAATTTTGGTGAGCGTCCACATCCACTCTTCAAGTGCTGTTAGTGCTGCACCAACTGATAATGATCTAACGTCCAAGCACCATTCCTCATCAGTTTTGTGGTGCAAACTTGGGTATAATCCATACAAAGTTCCCAAGTACAGTAGCTCATGGGCTCTCTCTAGAAGATCTTTGTTTCTACATATGTCAATCAAGCAGTTACAGAAGGGTCTTCTTACTTCAACCACTGCGCTGTTCATTATACCCTTGAACTCTTCCTTGACAGTCTCAAAACTAGTTTTTTCATCTTCAATCAACTGAATAAAGGCAACCAATTTTGGGTTAGCTTGCAGCAAACAAGCAAGGACTTTTTCCTCATCCTTGCTACCCTGAGAAAGGGACACAACAGATAGCAAGCAACCACATAGCCTATCATCTGGCTTAATGCCCCTCTCAACTGAAGAATAAAAAACTCTTACCAAATCATCAAATTCCATAGCCCTTCCCAAGCACTGAATCAAACAAGTAAACCCCATCACATTGAGTTCAACACCCGACTTGCACATCTCTTCAAACAATTTCATTGCCTTGTCGACATCTCCTTGACTCCCGTATATGTTGAGCATTGCCGTGTAACTCCAACTGTCTGGCTTGCAATGTGCAGACTGCTTCATGTCCCTGAACAAAGTTTCAGCTTCCTCCACCAGTCCAACATCTGCACACATGTTCAGCAATGTATTATACAAGATAAAATCCATAGGCCAGTCATTTTCCTTCATTCGTTGCCACAACTCCAAAGCATCTCTAGACCACCTGGCCTTTCCATATATCTTAATAACCGCCGTCAGAGTCTTCTCGTTCGGTACAACCCCTGACTCAATCATTTCTTCAAACAGGCCCCTTGCGAACCCAGGCTTGCCAGCCTTTCCCATTGCCTCCAGCAAGGTATTATACACAACCAAATTAGGCTGCACCCCAACAGACTCCATCTCCTGAAACACATATCTAATGCCATCATAGTCCCCAGCCTCCCCAAACATCTTCCCCAGCACAGAGAATGTGATGGGATCAGGCTTCCACCCACTCGCTCTACCTCTCTCATACAAACTTATCACCTCTTCAACCTTGCCTAACCTAGCATAAACATCTAAAATAGCAGAGTAAGTTACCTCATCAGGCATCAAACCAGTCTTGTACATCATCTCAAACCACTGCACAGCCTTGTGAAAGAGGTTACACTTCTTGGCACACGAGATGATGGTGGAGTAAGTGATGTTATCCAGCGGAACCCCAGTGTCGATCATCTGGTGTGCAAGTTCTTCTATCAGCGCAAACTGTTTCCCAAATCTCAAAGACTTCATTGTGACATTGTAGAAGATGGTTTCCATGGGAAGCAAATTCTGGGTCTTGATCCAATTCAGAAAAAGACGAGTCTTTTGCCATGGCTTCAAGGTGTTGAGTATCAACAACACGTTTTCTCTAGTAAGAGGGCGTGGAATATCCTCCAAAGAAGGCAAGAATTCATCTTCAGACGAACCACACTCATTCAGTTTTTGAACAAAGCGTTTCAAATCTTTCAACTGTGGACTGTACGAGTAAGTAGCGCGCTTCTGTCTCTCAGAGGACAACACATTGCGCTTTGCTTTGGTGGGGTTGACCCAAGTGGATTTTCCCTTAGAAAAGGCATAGGATTGGTCTCCTGCGACAGTGGATAGGGTTTTGTTGGCAAGGGGTGCGAGTTGGTCGGATAAGGAAGTGCTCTTCTTCTTGCTGTCTGAAGCTGGTGTGGGAGGAGCCTCTGGAGTAGAATTTGAAGTGGAGCAGTGTATGAAACATTTTCTAATGCCTTTTTGCCTACAAGGGTTTGTGACGCTCAATCTTGTTCTTTTGGTGTCTGTGAAGTACACATCCACAACGGTAGACAGTGGAGTAGCCATTGGAGTTCGTTGGCTAGAACCAGTCCCAAGATATTATTTCATAACCTTATCTAAATCCAAAATATATGAGGTAATACTACAAATTCTGTTTTTATTTCAGGATATTTCGACTTTCAAATTACGAAAAAACACACACACATATGAACTTTCTTTGGACTGGACTTGGAGATACATAGGTTGGGCCGCGTTTGCCATTTGGGCTGGGCTTCGTATACCGTTTTCCTATCTTACAATGAGCTTACTAAAAGTATTTTCTTAAATGTGTTAAAAAATTTAGGTTCGAGCTTCAACTTTATTGTGAAATTAAAATTTACTATTGTCTTAAGTTTTGACGCATTTTGTATCTAAATTTTAAAAATAAATTAATATAAAATTTTAACTCAATCGTGTAATTTTTTTTATATATTAAACTATGTTTTAGATTGATATTTAAACCGAAACCTAATAAATAATATAAAACTCAAATGTTAATTTAAAATACTTTTTAATATATTAATTTTTTTTACAAAAATGGATTAAAAAGTTATATTTAATGACTAAATTATATCAAAATTTTGAAATAAAATTCATTTTTACATTTAAGGATTAAATTCATATTTAACTTAAAAAAATATTTTTGAAAATTAGTTTACAAATTTAGCACAATCTGGAAAACTGATTAAAACATAAAATGAAAAAAAAAAGATAAAAGGATGTTTCGGTAAAAGGGAGGATGTGAGTAATGATTGGCAATAAATAAAAGTAATTTTCTTTCTTCACCTTTGTCCATCTTTTCCCGCGCTTTCACAAGCTACACAAATGTTAGGTAATGGGTCAACAGCGTGAAAATTCTTAACTAATTCATATTCAGATAACCTTCTAATTAAAAGAGTTCATATTTAACAAACTTGTTCAAGGTCGTAGTTTAATAGACTCATTTGATAATTATATATAAATTATTTTTAAAAAAATGAGTGTAGAACTTTATACTTTTTTTTCACTTAAATATATTTTTAATCATTTAAATTTGGGTAACTTTTTCTTTTAATTCTACACATTAAAATTAAAATGTATTATTTTCGACTTTAAATTCAAAATCGCAGTGACATCACCTAAAACTAAAGGTTCAGTGAGGAAATGAGTAAAATCAACTATTTGATTGTACTGTTTCTAAGAAGAAACCTTAAACGAGAAAGAACTTTTTGAGAATCCTTTATTTATGTGTTTACAAAAAAAAATAACATAAGAAATTACTTTTTATACTGGGTCTAACTAGAACTTTTCTATATTGATTATAAATACAAATGGTATAAAAAATGTTATTTTATTTAAATTCCGCCACCGTATCACTTATTATTATAGCGAATAGATTATAGCTAGTATAAAGAAATTGTTATAAAATGTGATTTCCATACTATTGAAACGTTAATACTTATAAAAAATAATATTCTTTGGTAGTTATAATAATTTAGAAATCATACAAATCCATTTAAGCGCATGGTTATGTATAAAAAATATGTGAAAATTTTTCCTAATTGTTCTCGAGTTAGCACAACTTTGTTTTTTTTCATTTTTCATAATTATTTTATCCTGGTTTTGTATGCATTTCAAATTTTTTATGCACAGTAAATACATGTATTTTTATTATTTGAATCAAACGAGGTTGAATTTTAAAAAGTAAATTTAAGTTTAATTTGATCCTACAAGTGAGTTTTACACATACTTATATATATTCATTTTATTTATAGTCGATTTGAAATCCCTAACATCTTTTTCATGTAGCGCATGACAGAATAGGTTCAACAACATATATATATATATATATATATAAGTTTCATATAGCTTTGATATCATCTTAATAAATGGAATTTAAGGTTATCTAAATCTTACAAAATTAGTTTGTAAAACGAGCTTTACAACCATTTTTATGATGTAAATCTATCTAATCAGTGTGAAATTTTTAACAATAAAAACTAATATGCTTGGTTTTAAATCACAAATCCTCCAACTTGATCAAATATTGAGAACGTAATAGTTATTGGCTTACAAAATTTTACTAATATTTCCCAACAAAACAACAGTTGCACACATTTTAAGAAGTTTTAAAAGTGGAAAAGAACATATATTACACAAATAATATGCAATTACTAGTGTATAATAAGCTTTGATAATTTCAAACCAAACAATTTTAAGTTAAAATACAATTCAATATTAACAAATTTTCAATCCAAGAAATATATCAATGGACAAACAAACCTAACATTCTAAAGTTTTAATGTAAACATGCCTTAAGTTAATCACTTCAGCAAAAACTCTTCAATTTAATTTAATTTAATAAAATATTCTACAATTAACACAGTTTATGGTTATAACAAATTTATTATTTCTGTAATGCATCTAAGATAATTTTCTTAACATTTACTCACAGTCTAAGTAAAAGATGAATTTAACTTAAAACTATCAAAATCCAGTCACCTATAATTCTAACCCTAAAAACATAAATAAAAAAGAGAATTAGTAGAGAGAATCGCAATTTTTAACTAATATGAAAAATAAATTCATCAAAGATAGATCTAAATGATAAAAAATAAATTTACTCTATATCAAATTATATACCAAGTGATTTTTAATACGATCTGATTGTGCAAAAATAGAGACAAAAAAAAAAAAAAGAGATGCTCAATAAAAAAAAAGAAAAAGAAAGTACAATGAGAAAGATGAGGGAAAAAGAAAGGTCTCATCTACCCAATATCTCACTTATATTAATTTTCTGATTATGCCTAAAATACGGAAAAAGTAAAACAATTAATATTTTCATACTTACGTGATATTCTCCGTTTCAAAATAATGTTTGACTAGTTGCTACCTATCACTCACGTTTTCATTTGAATTTCTTATCTACACGAGGTAAGCCCGAGTAATATTAAAAGGTAAACCTTTCTTTACTTTTGGGTAAAAAAAAAAGGAAAATGTTATTTGGACAACAAAAGTTTGACACAATTTTGACAACAAGTTTGACACAAAATCAGGTTAAGGAGCTGATAATGGGATGCCATGTGTAACACGACATTATGGTATTTAATTCCAAAGGCTGGATTCCATGTTTTCAGTTTTCATTTCTCAGCAACTTGTGAAGAAGAAGAAGATCGACTTTATTACCGTTTTCAACCATCCCACAAACGTTAAATCATGCTTATATACTTTAAAATAATATGATATGAATTAGGTCTATGGTGCTCTTGTTAGAGGAAATTTCGTACCCTATCACTTCCCACATCGCAAACTTATTATGATATCGACAGTGTCTATGGCGGCTGCTCGTGGATGCACTATACCACGTCCATAACTAAAAATCATTAAATTATTAATCAAATAATGAAACAGACATCCTAAATTGCGTCAAAGATGAAATCGAAGGTTAGAAAACCATGAAATAACTGAATCCTGTTGATACGATCGTGAAGCACGAGGTGAGTTTGGATGGTATTCCTGTTCAGATAATAGCCGCTAAGTGAGACGAGTTTGATTTGGCACTGCATGCATTAGCAGCTTAAAAGTGACTTATTCATGTTTCATGTTTGACTCTTGTGTCTTGCCAATAATGCTCACATTATCACAAACTTGCATTGGATCCATCAACAGATCTCGTGCTTTGTGTTTACAAAGCTACTACAACCACATAATTATTAACCTTATCACCCATATTCCAACTTAATTCCAATACATCTTTTAACAATAAAGTAATTATCCTCATTCCGACAATTTGTCTTCCTTCAAGAGTCTACGCGTAAAGGCTTTGGGTTTATACAACACTTTAGTACAATGGGTTTGGAGTGACTGAGGAAAACAATAAAACTAAAATAGAATGATATTATATTGTTTTCACTATCCAAGTTTTCAACAAAAAAGATAAGATGAATGTGGAGTTTAGTCCAAGTCAAACAAACATACATCTTCTACCACTTTGTAAAAGTCATAACTATATATGATAAAAATATATTTAACAATTTAGGAAACCGCCAATTTTGTTTCTGGATTGGTAAAATATTTCACTTTATTCTTACAAGGAAAATTTAAAAAAAAAACGTTTTGGATATACATTTGCCTTATGCCACACTTGGTGGTACACTCAAACATTTTAGATAAATCTCCAAAATATATATTTTACGATATATTACTTTTATTGAAACTGTCCCATCAATTTGAGCATTGTTGAACTTGAATAAGTTTTTAACGTATTTAGAATTGTCAACAATGAACACTAGTACCATCATGAATTAACAAGGGATGTGAATTGATTTGGATTTTGAGGAAATTTTGGCACCATAGCCATGTTAAGATCTATATTTGGAATGTGTATAGTATTTCTTACTTTTGACAATAGCAAGATCTTTCTTTCAATCCATAGAAGATTGTGTAAAGAATGAACATAATTATGCATTTCATTTACACTAGCAAAAAAGGTGCAGACACGTTCTTTATAAATTTCTTTTTGTCCACCTTCTGTAACTTCAGGTTGTGTGAACAAAATTAGCTTATTACAATGATCAGCTTTTGCCATATTGCAAACAAATCAACATACGTTAGATATGATTTTGTTGGCAATTTTCTATCAGGATAATACCAGATATTAACATTAAATTAATTATTTTCATAAATATAATTTATTTAGTCAACTAATTTTTGAAATTATTGTATAAATTTTGGTATTGTAATCTCCCCAAATTTGTAATAATTTATTCTAGTAATTACTATGTAGTGGACAAGATTCTATAAATTTCACATGTGTGTTGTGTTTTTTATCACCAAATTTGTTCTCTTATACAACATATTATTATAACATTAGAATTTATGAGATTGAAAGTTTGAAACTAATAAACATATTAAATCATTATTGTAATATACATGGGTAGCCGACTGTCCTAGGAGAGGGTCATCTACACCGACCGGTAATTTAATGATTGTGAGCCAGGTAAGATGGATGTCATTAATGACTAATTAATACACTTATTGACCATATCAGTATGAATTAATGACCTTGATTGCCATAAGCCCTATAAATATAAGGTTAATGGCCAGGTAAAGACATCTTAATCTATTATAAAAATATATAGACCTCTTTATGAAAGATATCTGACTTGAGCTTCAGAGTGTCTTCTGCAGGTCAACCACCCATCGGAGTGGATTACGTTTGCGGAGAGCATTGGATGATCAAAAGAGAGCAGAGCAAAGAAGGACGATCGACCCTCATACCAATTTAACCGAAACAATTGACGCCCACCGTGGGGCCAAGCGGCATCCCCATGAAGCCACAAGGAACCAGACGCGCGCTCGGTCCCGACATCGCTACTTCGGATCAAT
The DNA here is from genome assembly GCF_029865625.1 of Vigna umbellata. Lineage (NCBI taxonomy): Eukaryota > Viridiplantae > Streptophyta > Magnoliopsida > Fabales > Fabaceae > Vigna > Vigna umbellata. The sequence continues at coordinate 92,455,873 of NC_142165.1, read as the reverse complement.
ACCAGGAAGGTCCAGACTTACGTTCAACCTTATCGATTCCAATGACTTTTGATTATAATTTATAAATTATAATATATTGAAGCATTTACTTTATTTTGTTTAACTCATATTTTTGTGAGTAAAAATATCCTGGACAGGAAGATTCAGTCCTACGTTCAACCTTATCAGGTTCTAGTCTAGTGATTTTTTATTATAATTTATAAATTATAATATATTGAAGTGTTTACTTAACACATATTTTTCTGAGTAAAAATATCATGTGTAGGAAGGTCCAGTACATTCAATCTTATCAGGTTCCAATGACTTCTGATTATAATTTATAAATTATAATATATTGAAGCATTTACTTTATTTTGTTTAACTCATATTTTTGTGAGTAAAAATATCCTGCACAGGAAGCGCCATACCTACGTTCAACTTTGTTAGGTTCTAATGACTCTTAATTTTAAATTATAAATTATAAAATATTATTTGGAGGAAGGTTCAAACCTAAGTTCAATTTTGGCAGGTTCTAATGTCTTTTATAATTTATAAAATATTGAAGTATTTGCTTTATTTTGTTTAACTCATATTTTCGTGAGTGAAAATATCTTGCGCAGGAAAAAGTTATAAAAAGAGCTCCTATCATTTATCGCTCGGCCTAGAGGAAAAAGTTATGGAAAAAGAACTTCTAGAGTCGACATTCAACATGGGAAAAGGCTCTCGGGCTATTAAGCTTAAAAGGGGGTCCCCACCGATCATTGCCCAACGTAGGAAAAGGTTCTCGGGCTGTTAAGCTCAAAAGGGAGTCCCTACTGTTCGTTGCTCAATGTGCGAAAAGGCTCTCGGGCTATTAAGCTCAAAAGGGGCTCCCCACCGATCATTGCCCAACATAGGAAAAGGCTCTCGGGCTGTTAAGCTCAAAAGGGAGTCCCTACCGTTCGTTGCTCAACACAGGAAAAGGCTCTCGGGTTATTAAGCTCAAAAGGGGGGTCTCCACCGATCATTGCCCAACGAAGGAAAAGACTCTCGGGCTGTTAAGCTCAAAAGGGAGTCCCTTTCGTTCGTTGCTCAACGCAGGAAAAGGTTCTCGAGTTATTAAGCTTAAAAGGGGGTCCCCACCGATCATTGCTCAACATAGGAAAAGACTCTCAGGCTGTTAAGCTCAAAAGGGAGTCCCTGCCATTCGTCACTCAATGCAGGAAAAGGTTCAAGAGCTCTTAAACTCTAAAAGGAATCCTTGTCGTTCGTTGCTAGCGAATCTAACGGTGAGGAAGATTCGACCTTTTGAATTCAACTGGAACGATCCCATGTGTCTCATCATCAACGGTTACTTGTCTTATCGCCAACTGCTCAAACCGCTCCTACCACGACTCAACTACAAAAAGTTAAACCCCTTCGCACCTGCAAACAACTGCTCGGGGCTTGGGGGGCTTAATGTACTATACATGGGTAGCCGACTGTCCTAGGAGAGGGCCATCTACACCGACCGGTAATTCAATGATTGTGAGCCAGGTAAGATGGATGTCATTAATGACTAATTAATACACTTATTGACCATATCAGTGAAAAATATACGGTATTTATGGGCAGTTAGCAGGTATATTATTAAATATTAATGGTTTGATTGTCGTATCAAATATGAATATACAAAATTATTGTCATATCCAATATGAATTAATGAGCTTGATTGTCATAAGCCCTATAAATATAGGGTTAATGTCCAGGTAAAGACATCTTAATCTATTGTAATAAAATATAGACCTCTTTATGAAAGATATTTGACTTGAGCGTGTCTTCTGCAGGTCAACCACCCATTGGAGTGGATTACGTTTGCGGAGAGCATTGAACGATCAAAAGAGAGCAGAGCAAAGAAGGAGGACCGACCCTCAGACCAATTTAACCGAAACAATTCTCATGACATTTGGTACAAAACAAGGTTAAATACCATTATCTTGAGTATGTCGTGATTATCCTTTTTTGGATTATTTATTTGTGTGTTCCTTTGTGTTTGATGTCGGACCAGACATTGTTAGTATTGGAGGTATTGCCATTAGTGAAGTGGTGTTAACAAAATTCTCGAAGCATCGACACTACAATCCTTCGATGCTTTTGTGGAATAACTCTAAGGAGTTTGAGATTTGTTCTGTGTAGTAATGTAGTGTGGAATGCTACCACTTGCTTATGGCAATTGACACCATTTTTTGGACAATGGATGTGCTAAAAAACAATGTGTTGGGAATCCAAGTGAGTCTAAGTCCCACATTGGGTAAAAATGGAAAAGTGAAGCACCATATAAAAGTGAAAACACATTAACCCATTGTCTTAAGCTTTTGAGTTGAAAGTAGTGTTAATCCCTTATGTCGCTAGACTTATGTCTCATTGGTATTATATGTTCCCAGTGAATTTTCTCTCTCCTTTATATCAAAAGTCTTCCTAGTAAGAGTTAATATTGTAAATATTTTTTTTAAATGTTTGAATGGTCGATATAATTTTACTGAATTAGAGATTACCCACAACTTCTCTTATGGATTGATATTTATAATCACATAATAAACATGATTTGTAATTAATTATATGCAATGTGGTGAATTTTTACCCACAAAATTTTTTCTTACATCTACATGATTAATTAAAATAAAATATTGTATTATATTTCTTAAATTTTCCACGGGAATTAAGAAAATGAACATAGTTGTATAATAGTTTATCATTTAGTTAAATGACTCTAATTTAGTAAGACTTTAACCCATAGACAAGTTTTATCACTAGATTAATTTATTAAGACATGTTTGCATTGTCAAAACATGATTTTGTTATAGTGTCAAATTATGATGATGAACATGTATTTTATAATTTTCAATTTCTCAATCTATGAATATTTTTTATATCAATTGTGGTATTCCCAAATTAAAAGGAGATAGTTATAATTTTTGGAAGGAAAAAGTTCTTCTCCATTTGGGTTGGATGGACATTGATTATGCTATTAGAAAACCAAAGCCACTGGTTATTATTGAGACCAACACTCCAAATGCTATTGATCTTGATGAAAAATGGGAGAAGTCAAATTGTCTCTTTGTAACGTTCCTAAAGAACAACAATTTTGTTGGAATTTGGGGTTGCAATGTGAGAGATTTACTAAAGACTATTGATGAACAATCTATTACATTTGATAAATCTCTTTCCAACACTATTATCATACATTTTCTCATCCTCAAAGCTTACAAGACTAAGGGAGTCCGTAATCACATCATGCGCATAAGGGACATTGTTGAAAGCCTTGGAGGTTACCATGTCTAATTCCTTTTAGTAGATTATATTTTGTGTACTCTACCTTATAATTATGCTCCTTTTAAAATTTCTTATAACACACATAAGGATAAACAATCTATTAATGCATTATTGACCATGTGTGTTTAAGAAGACGAAAAATTGAGGAAGGTGAAACAGTGAACTTGACTACTTCTTTTAAGAATAAGAAGAATCAAGTTAATCAGAAAGGAAAAATGTCAGCTAAAGCAGTTATAAAGAAGAAGTTCAAGTGTTTCTTTTATAAAATAAGGGACTTGTGTAGAAGGATTGTCCAAAATTTAAGAATTCATTAGAGAAGAAAGGTGATAATTTTGCTTTCATTTATTATGAATATAATATGACTAATATTAATCATAATACATGGTGGATTGTCTCTATATCCACAACCCATGTTTGTAATACCATATAAGGTATGCAAAACCTAAGCCTAATGGAAAGTGAATATTGCATTTATTCACAAAGCAAGATGAGTCGCGAAAGTCATCGGGACATGTAATTTTGTTTTAAGCAATAGTTGTATTTTTGTGTTTATAAAAGGTCTTTTATGTTCCTAATTTTAGTAAGAAATTAATTTCTATTTGCCAACTTGCACCCTTAGGTTTTTCATTTATTTTTATGGACTTTGGTTTTACTTTATTGAATAAATTGAAAGTTGTTGGTTTTGATGGACTATGTGATGGTCTTTACTCTATTAAATTACAAAACCACAATACTTATAGTTCAATGCATGTTTCTGTTGTGTTAAACAATGTATTATGAATGAGAATTCCTTTATGTTATGACACTAAAGATTGTACATCTCCATTGAGAGAATCAAGCGACTAATAAATGATGGAGTACTTAGTACTTTAGATTTTGTTGATTTTAAGACTTGTGTGGATTGCATTAAGGGTAAACAAACTAACAAGTAAAAAAATGTGCTAAAAGGAGTTCAAACCTACTAGAAATAATTCATACAAATATTTGTGGGATGCAGATAATTTGAGATACTTCATCACCTTTATAGATGAATCACTCACAATATATGTATTTTTACTTACTTTGTTCGAAGGATGAAGTTTATATGCTTTTAAAGTTTGTAAAGCTGACATAGAGTTGCAATGTGAAAATCAAATTAAGATTGTGAGATCATATAGAAATAGAGAGTACTATGGTAAATACACTGAGTGAACTTCATTGTGAAATTTCTTCAAAAATATGAGATTATTGCTCAATACACTATACCTTAAAATTACAGAAAAATACTTGAAGGAAAGGTTAAATAATGTTATGAAAAAACTTTTTTGCATATTAACATTTAACAACCTTAGTAATATTAAACGATCTACACCTATTGTTTTTGATTTATAAAATAATGTTTAAACCACATTCAGAAATAATTACTCCTTATTTCTTTTATCCACTTTAAGTTGATCATATTACCATGTTACTTCGTCTGCATAATTCGACGAGAGATATGATAGATAATTCACATTATCATTTTTCTCAATGATCTTCTAGAATTTAGGGATGGTAACTCTCAATGTATGTAATTGTTCACATTATATCCGACCACATCAATCAATTTAATATTTTTGAACCATTTATCTTATATTTTTTTCTTTCGTTTACATCTTCCTTAAATCGCACAAATTTTATAGGAGTAGTGTAACATAAAATCTCCCAATTGATGGTTTGTTAGAAATTAGCTATTTAAATATATAGAATAATATTATAATCAAAGAACAAAATTCATCCCTAGTCGCCTAAAAGAAAATCGTTGGTTGGTATGGGCTGAGATGAGGATGGTTCAATCCACAGAATTTCCCCTCATTATAATCGCTTTTCAATCCATTAGGACTTGTTGATAACAGATGCCACGGGATTGAGTTTCTTCGTTGAACTTTTGCTTTTGCTTTTGTTTTCGTTTTTTTTTAAGTTATCTTTCTTTATCAGAAAAATATACTAAATTCAGGTAATATTTTTCAAAGTTAGCAAAATCGATAGATTTTAAGAAAAATATTAGTATAGATAAGTTGATTTTGGAATAGATGTTTTTCAATCTACCCATTTTTATAATTTATAAGTTATAAAATTCAGCATTTATTCATTCTTTTACTAACTACTAAATTAATCGGTGACTTGGAAACAATGTTACTCAAATACTGTAAACAAATTATAAATAAATACTTTTTAGATGAAAATGTGAAAGTGTTATTTAGCATTAAGTACTTTAATTTAGTGTGCATGTAATAAACTTATTACACCTTAATTTATAATACAAACTTCATTGTATATCTTTTAAAATAAAATAAAAAGTTTATTATGTTATATTTCTTCGTAAAATTTATCAAAATATCTTAACAATCATAAAATTTATCAAAGCTTGACTTGATCTCGGTAGTAATGCTTGTACACGCATGGTCGGGGGCAAAAATTAATCACCCTTGACGAATATCATTTCTAGACCTTTTAAGTATTTAACTATTTTTTATTCAATTTAGCTAATTAAGAAAAAAGTGATTAAGATGGTCCTTATTAATTAATTGAAACTAAGTGATCCATTCTTACAATGTACTTATGACTTAGCTTAAAGATAGGGGCAAGATTTCTTCATATACATATATTATACTTATATGAAAAGATTTTAATTAGAATATTTTCAAGCCTAAGTGACGCGATATTCAGTGTAAATAGAGTTGAGTTGAGTGAAAAAACACTTTCCGTACTAAGTAGTTATTTAATAAGTAGTAGTTATATTATTATTTTCATGATTGTAAAGTAAAATATGTTATTAAAAATCCTCCTTAATTAGTTGTCACAACAGTTAATTTGATTTATCTGTTTTTGGAAATTGCAGAATACTAGCTGGTAACACAATGAGTGGAGTATGAAAGTCAACGAAATAAGAATATATTATCTATTAATTATTACTAATATTGAAAATGTGATTCCATCTAGCTGAATGAGAAGATGGTAATAAGGTTGAAAAGAATGATTTGATATGGATTATGAATGTCGAAGCAGGAGACCAAAGGACCAAAAGGAGTAGACAAACCATGATAAGGTTTATTGTCTCCTTATTTTATTCATCACATTCAACTCTTGGTTTTCCTCTCTCAGACACTCAAACCATGGGTATCGGCTTTTGTTTCGCTACAACATAAGGTCAATATACTTTGTCTTTTTTAGTTCATCAATCAATCTCTAGACACACAATATTACAAAAATGTAGAAACTTTAAGAAATCACATAATAAACCAAAATTAATCCTTACAAATTTATTACGTTCATCATTTATTTGTAACAAACTTTTTAATACATTGAAGGTAGAATTTGCACTTCCATCATTTTTCTGCTACCATCTTTATAATCTATACCTATAAATGTGGGAAATTAAATTTAGATTTATAATAACATCTTTTATCCTATTTTTTATGATGGATATCGGTTTTACCACCTAAGCCTATTAAAATTGGTAAAAAAAATAATAATTTTTGGCATTGGTTATAAACCAAAACAAAAAAGTTCATATTTGTTTTGGGTAAAAAAACTCGAAATACTAAACCAAAAATTTAAAAAAAAATTATTTATTTGGTTTTGGTTTTGCTCAAAACTTAAACTATATATTCATTATGATTTAAAATAATTATTTAATTTTTTAAAAATATTTGGTCTTGATTTGAATGAGAACATATGCTAAAGACGCTTAAAATTGAATAATTATTTTAAATCAAAAAGAGTATATAGCATTGATTACGAGGATAATCGAGGTCAAACCTCTTTTATGCTTTAATTCTGCGAATAACCGAGACCATATACACTTTCTAATTTAAAATAATTAATTAATTTTAAGAGTCTTTAGCATTGGTTCTAATTATAACCGAAGCGATATACCATTTTTTTCTTCGATTTTATAATAGTCAAGGCCGAAAGTTGTTTATTTTTTTAAACATTTTTTTAAATGATATTTGGCTTCGGCTATAGCCTGAATCGAAGTAAAATACCCCTTTTTTTCGATTTTAGCTATAACCAAATCCTAATGTTAGCATTTTTTTTAAACATTTTCCTTGTTTTTGTTNTAATCAATTTTAGTCATTAAAAATATGTTTAGAAACTAATTTAAAAACTAAAATTTTAATTAAAAAAATTAGTAATTAAAACCTTTATGGTAATATTAATGACCAATTTAAATATTATTTATAATAAAAATTATTTTAGTTACTAATTAGAAATATTCTAATTTTTTCTTCATAATAAAAATTACTTTAATTCCAATAATTTATAGTTTTATAAATTGATATTTAAATTCATATTGAGTAATTTTTTAAGTCACTAAAATTTGTCATTATTTAAGATTATTTTTTTCAGTGTTATAATACCATTTCATTAGCAACTTGTTGATATATCCTCATTTAAAAAATAAAAGGAAACCAAATATTGATTACAATGCTTTATATTTCATTTTTTAAAATATTTAGTTATTCTATTAATTTTCATAATCTTTTTACTTGTAGTTATTAGTCATCCATAATTCACTAATACTTCAATTTGGATTACATCTTCATGTCGAACATATTCTGGATTGAATATTTTATGATATTTTCCTTATACTCGTCAATAAAGTATTTAATCTATAAAATAATAAAACTTTTATAATGATAATAATTTATATATTTTTATTTTGACAATGTTTAATACGTATGATGTAACATCTCAAAATATAGTATAAATCATATACGAGATAATCACATATTAATAATATGACAAATCAGTCTTACAAAAGATTGGAAGCACAATTATGACCAAACGACCTTACAAAATACTACAGAATTTAAAACTGTAAAATGGCTACAACTAGACCGATCGGTTTACAAAAAAACTTATAACGAACGGTCTTACAAAAGAAGAGGCCAACAACTAACCGAACGTTTTCTAATGTTCGGCTTCACTTCCACTCTTCCAGTGCTTCTTCCAGCAACTCTTCTCATTCTGCTCACATCCACACGAATGATCATTGCAACAGGACAAACAACCGAACGTACAACACAGACAAGATAATAAATAGGGTAAGCTTATGTAATTTAATTAATTCAATAAAACATACAATGTTCGTGATTAAATCAAACACAACCAAATCATAATTCATACTCATGGCATGCAAGACCGACCACTTGAATCGGACTGTCCGGACTGTATGAATCCTGTGTAGGTACGACGTTTGTGCACCCGGGTGATGTAGTACTGGGATACCCTCACACTGCCACCCGAGGTTAATCCGTTTTGTCCAAGTTAACCTTATGGACTAGGACCTCCTGCCATTCTCACACATGACTTACTCCTCTCTACGTGAGAATGAGTAATCACGGAATATCAGGATAAACGCCCGCTAAGATTTGCCCACATTCATACTTTACCAATCAATAACCACTTTCTGAGATATTCCTCCCTGGGATACTCTTTCATAACCAAATTATTTCATTCACATCACATTTCAAATTCTCTTATACTTCATCATCAATATATTCAACTGAAATAAGATCACACTTTCTCATCATAGCACAAGTCTGAATGGAATAACACTTCTTAGAAACTAACATGACCGAGCGCTATTTACGAATTTATCCACTTCAATGAACAGACCCTTAAGAGTTCAAACCGGACGCCACGAAGCCTAGGCCGAGTACTAAAACTCTAGGCCGAACACCTTTTAAAGAGCAAAACTGTTTGACACCAAATACTAATAACTGATGAGATACTATGAAGAACGAACGCTATTGAGTTTGGCCGAAGACTCTTATTTTAAAAACGATAATAATAGATTACTGAAACGAGATCGAGCGCTAGGTTTAAGACCGAGCCCTGTAGAAACCGAACACTATTGAACGAGCGCTGGTCCAAGACCAAGCACTTATCAAAATGAGCGTTACTGAGACCGAACACTTGGTCCAAGATCAAGCACTACTAACTTACTAAAATGAATCGAACGATCACGAACGACACTCGACCACACTTACAACATTTACTCAGAATATTGCAGTTTGAAGATCAAACCCTATTTCAACTCAGTTCACAACATTTATCAATCATCCATCCACACATCCAAACATGCAGTAACGAATATTTCATATTCATCAAACAATCAACAAAGTATCATACAAACATACAATCATTCAAAACAAGAATCTTAATCAAATTATATAAGCTCCCCTTACCTCTAATGTAACCGAACGCTCACTGATGCAGATATAGCTCACCACTACCAAAGACCTTAATGTTCGACAATCACGCTTTAAGAAACTAAACCAAACAGAAGACCAGAAATACTCAGAATAAGATGATCCGCTCAGGCAAACCAGAAATCTGGGTTTGCATGCGAAAAGAAACGAATGTGCTAAGGAAAAGTAACTCACCGGCTTAGAACCACAACTCGATCGGTTTAAACGAAAGCCCTTGACGCTGGGAGAGTTTAAACGGTGCCTGAGAGGTGATCGGAAGAAGAAAAGATGATATTTTCTTTGAGAGAATGTGGAGATGGTAGAGAGAAGGAGAAGATTCAGAAGGTTGAAGATGAATGGTGCATGCAGAGAAGTGGCATGAAAATTTGAAAAGTTTTAAGTTTTACTCATACCGTCAAAACCGTTCGTCCAATCTGCATCACACACCTGTCTTCCATTTTCTGAAAAACACCCCTTTCGCTTACACATGTATTCCACTAAGTTGGGGTTTTTATGGGTTTGACATATGATTTTAATTTGGAGTGATACAATAACAATTACGTATTTATGAAGTGTTTAAAGAATTTTTGTATATGTATATATAAAATATTGTATTTTATTATTTTCAAAATAAACATATTAACGTATTTGATACGTATCTTATCTTATCCGTGTATCATAGTTAGCCAAATTTCTATCAAATTTGAGAATTACATTTCATTTTTATTCATAATAAAAAAATGGATTTTAAAGTATATACTTGTAATATATAGTGAATCTATTAATAACCATAATTAAAAAAATGGTTTTTTAAGTATATACTTGTAATATAGTGAATCTATTAATAATCATAACACAAAACTTAATTACACACATCGATCATGAACCAACAAAGCACACAAGAAAGAAGAATCCAATACAGAACAAGGAGTAGATCATCGAACATAACCACCAACCAAGTACTAAATTGGTAGAATACCATCCACCTCCACATACAATGACCAACCAAAGCCAATGTAAACCACAAACCACCGGCAAAACTTCAACACCTACATAGAATACCACGTATCAAACAAAACAAAGTGAGAAAAAACCTTTAGCTACATGAACAACCACCTAACCTCCACCACCTCACAACCACGTATTGTACCTCTACACCACCTACAGATCCATCACCATGTCTTGTACCGCAACACCAACGACATTGGGAAGTAGCGCTTAACGTCATATTAGAACTTGAAACTTTATTTCTATGACTTTGGGCACTTCCTACACCATCTCAACTAATCTCTAAGACCCTCTTGACACTAAGAAACCTCATAAAACACCACTCTAACTTAAAATTACCTCTTCAAACTGAATCAACTTTCCTAAACTACCCAAATTCATTTCTACTCCTTCTAACACCAATTTCAATCAACCAAAGGTAGAAACAAGTCATAAATGACTTTAGGACAAACCTCAAACCATCCTTTATACCCTAGACCCTCTAATTTGAAATTTCACTAGTCAAAACCCTTAAAACTAACTCTTAACTAAACTAAACTCCACTATCAACCACCAAACACTCTTGCATCATATTCCTACCATTCTTAAAGTTCAAAACAATTTTAAATCACCTAAAGACAACTCTAAACATTCAGTTTTACATAAGACTTGTTTCCTTTAGATTTTCACTTATCAAAACATTTAAACTACCTTTGAAACAACATTGCAAAGACACTATAATGACTATAATTCCATCTTACACTACATATCAATTGATTCTCATTATAAATAAGTTACTAAGGACCATATAAACTGTCATAAACCACAATTTATAACTTTAGACTAAGATTTCAGAACATCACCTCTTAGACCTCTAATTTAGACTACCAATGGACTTATAAGTGTACTTATGCCTTTTCTTTTTTGCATTATAACCAAGATTCACACCATTGTCATCATACCAATTACTTTCACACAATCTCTCCAGTTCACACAAAATCATACGGGAAATCAAGCTTCATTCATTCATTATTTTCAATCAAACACAGTTAACATCAAAATAGGCATTTCATAGATAGTCAACCAACCATATATGCAACAACATACATACTCACAATTCCAATTTCATACATTATAATTCAATTTAAAAACAAACACTAGCTTCCTTTACCTTGCACTGAAGCAACATAGTTTTATAAACGTCGAACCCTTGCTTAGAGCTCAAGGAATTCTAGCAACACATACAAAACACCGAATAAAGATCAAAGAAAGTCTTTAGAACCTCTGATCAACAAGAAACTAGGAAAAGATATTACAACTCACATGCGACAAGAGATCATTAAGCATGATCATAATTAAGAACGAAAAAAAGAAAAATGAGTCAAAACTTATCTGCTATATTGAAGAAACTGATCGGATAGAAACGTGGATCTCGTTGTCATGGTCGTTTAGGTACCTTTTAATTATCCAAGAGATGACTCAGGAGTTATAACTCATAGAAAAAAGGTAGAGAACTAAAGAGAAAGAGTTTTTAGTGAGAAGATGAGTGTTTTAGATAATGAAACGAGTTTAAAATTTTTTATTTATATTATCAAATTATTTTAATTTTATCATACTCGGTCTCATTATTTTAAAACATCTATTAACTCCAATATTTTATTTTCTAAGTTCTTACATTTTTTATTTTCATTTAAATTATGTTTGAAATAAACTCTATTTAAAAATGTGGTTTTTTTTTTTCAATTTGGGTTAAATATGTTTTTAGTTGTTGTACTTTAATAAAAAAATTAAAATTTGTCTCGGTTAGGAAATTGATACTAGGGATGACAACGGGGCGGGTCGGGCACGAGTATTGCCTACCCGCAACCCGACCCGCCGGATAAAATTGTACAAGCTACCCGCGCGGGTGCCCGATTAAAAAATACCCGCGGATACCCGCAAAAAAAATATTTTAATACATTTTTAAAATAAAATTTAAATAAAATTACAAAAAAAATATATAATATAATATAAATTAAATTAAATATAAATTAAATTTAACCTAATAAAATATAATTTTATTTTATTTTTAATTAAATTTAACTACCCGCCGTGGATTTTACACGCAGATACGCGTATCCGGGGTAAAATTGACATCCCTAGTTGATACATTTTAGTTCCCAAACTTAAAAAAATATAATTTTTTAAATTCAGTTACATTAAGTTTTTTTGACATATCAAATGTATTTTATGTTAGTATATGAGATCTTTACACCATTTTATTTGAGTTATTTACATAGTTTAATATTATCCCGTTTTAATATTAAATAAGAAACTTTGATATATAAAAGGAAGGACATAATTAAATTAAAATGATTATATTAATTTATTTTTAAAATTTGGTGATAAAAATATAATAAGGTCTGTACAAATACAAATCCTAATTTTTGCCTTAAAAGTTAAAAATCTAAAATTATATGTATATTTAACACAGGTTAGCCGTTTCTTGTTGTATTGCATAAGAAAATTTTCTCAAGTTGAAAAATCTGGATCTATCATGAATCTTTTCAACAATAAAGATGTTCAAAATTAACATTTAATACGCTCTAATACGTTTTAATGTTAAATAACATGAAAGTCAGCCTCTTCCTAATTAAAAAGTATTTTTAACTTTACAGACATAGATTGAATCTTAACGTGTTCAAGTAATTCAAATATTTACCAACCATACGACTTGGGTAGTTTAATTCACGATTCCAGTATTTGAATATCCAATAAAAAAAATACTACCTTACGCGCATATAAAACAACACGCTTCACCGTTACCAACCTCAACTTAAAAAAGAAAGTTTTTCTTCACCAATTTCTTCGATTAAGTTTACCAATTCTAGTAGTACCTGTTGAATTAATAATTTGGTGATTCAATTATTCAGTTTGGTCAACCTCTCGTGTGGATTATATAAACCCTTGCAATGCAACATTTCAATTTTGAATCTTCTTGCCATGCTCATCGTTTAATTTATTTTCTATTCTATAATCCCTTTTACAGAAAATAACGACAAATGCTTAAAACAAGAGTAAGCCTTTTGGTGCCTACAACTATTTATAAAAAAATAATCTACAAACAACTTCATAACCGAGTCAACGTACATTTCTTCGTAAATCAATTTGCATGTTGCATCTTAGTGTATTAATTCATCCACGCCAACTTCAAAACGTGATTAATTCCCAAGTTGAAGTCATTAACCACGCAACGTATATAATAATAATAATAATAATAATAATAATAATAATAATAATAAATCGAAAAAAAAGAAATACTAATAACAAGGTTTGAATAGAACTATGAATAAGGTCTGAAAACAATGATTTAAAAACATTAAAATATGAAATTAGTCAAATTATTTTAAATTCAACACGTTAAATGACGAGAATAAATTGTTTTATATATAACGGAATGCAGTATTGAGAAGGGAGAAATAGTCATAACAGTGTTCGGTCTACCTTTGACATGTTTAAAAATTCAATAGCTAATACAATGACTTCATCACATATGTCTATATATTTTCTTTGTAAATGTTGCATGATCGATACGGCATCAGAAATTTGTCGTTGCAGCATGAAAGTGATGTATAAACACACGTATTTACACTTTTTTAATCAACCCCATAAGGATTGGGACATTTTTGAAGTCAAATTATAGATTGTTTCTTTTTAATTAACTTTATTTTGCTGTTTATTTTTTTCGTATCACACTAAAAAAACCAATAATTATTTTCCTTAACGACTCTGTGATGCAGATATCTCACAAAACTGTTTCTGGAACTCGTGCTTCTCGGTTCCTTCAGTCTTATACAATGCCCACATTGGGGTAAACTCTATGTACAATAATATTTTATGAAATTATTGCGATTATTTTAGAATTGAAATCAACGTCTTGTTTTGATAACCGGTGCTGTTTTTAATAATTAAAATACAGGGATGATGTTTGCCAAACATGAAATTTAATTTAAAAATAAGACTAACAAGACATGGGATTAAAAATATATGTTTTTTATTTGGTCCGATTGTAATATTTCTTACAAAGTAAATTAAAGAAATGTAATTAAGAAAGATGGGCACATGGTTTGAGCCACAAGAATTAGAACAATAGTTCAGTTTTGAGAAGGAGCATGTGTCAGATTATTCAATTAAAATCTCACCGGTTCCATTATTATTACTAAAATGGTTGGTTCTTTTGTTAACCGATTCTCTTATAAGATCAGAAATATTAATTATTTTCATTTAATTTTTATAATGTATTAAAAGACTGATAAAAAGCTTGCATGAGGACATAATATTGGCCTATTAGAAGTGTTTGGTTAACGAAACGGGAAGGAAGTGGTTTGGTTTAAAAAGAGGCCTTGATCTGATTTGAAAGTTGCCTTGAAAGTTGAAGCCAATCCCACTTTTGTGAAAGAAAAAATTCCCACCAAAACCCTAAAACTAATATATTAAGGGCAACACGCAAACCCTTCATCCACCATCGTCTACCGTTTCCTGATAAAATGTTTGACTGGTATTTTTGTAGTGCCTGAATGTTCCGTTTGAAGTGTTTAACGCTGTTTGAGAGACATAAATTAATTGAGTAATCTGAAACGACTTAAAAAGAAGAAAAAGAAATTGGGAGTGTAGAGACGAAAGAGAGATATTTTAGATTAAAAAAATAAAAAATGAGATAACCGTAAGAAGTGTAATTGATGATACACAGCTATGTTTATGAGCTTAACCGTCAACTCACATGAGACCGAAGGCAACAACTTGACACGCAAACAGAAGAAAAAACATTTGAAAAAGGCGCAGAAAGGACAAAAGATCTTCCATTTTTCTACTCATATAAAAGGGCTGCTGTCTCTCCTCCCATTTCGAAATGAAATCTTAACCCAAAAACATAAAATATTATTATAATAATAATATCTTCTTTAAATTTTGGTGTTTCTTCCCTCTGGGCTCTTCCTCACTGAGCTTCCTCGTTTGGTTATTGTTGTTTATTTAATTATTGATTGATTTGTTGGAGTTGGATTGGTGGGTGGGGAAAGAAGAAAGAGTAGAGGTGAATGAGAAGGGAAATGTGATGGGAAGTGGAGTTTCAACCCTCTGTTGGTGCTACGGGAGGAACCAACCGGCCGACCACCATGTCCTATTCAAGGCCACGGACCCATTGGACGAAACCCTAGGGCACTCCTTCTGTTACGTCAGATCCTCCGCTCGCTTCCTCTCACCTACTCACTCCGATCGCTTCCTCAGCCCCTCCACCTCCCTCCGCTTCTCTCCCACTCATGAGCCTCGAACCCGACCCGAATCCCATGAAACCGGCTTCAAAGCCATTTCCGGGGCCTCCGTCAGCGCCAACAGCTCTCTCCCCACTACGGTCATTCACTTTGACGAAGACACCCTCGATTGCGTCGGAGCTACCACCAAGGGCAATATCGTCAATGGCTTCGAAAGCACGGCTTCGTTTACCGCGCTCCCGCTCCAGCCCGTTCCCCGAGGCGGCGAGCCCTTCCAGGTCAGCGGCTTCTTCCTCTCCGGTCCAATCGAAGCCAACGCCGTCTCCGGTCCTCTACCCGCCGCCGAAGGCGGCGGCGGCGGTGACGTTCCCTTCTCTGCGCCGCTCAGCGGGCTCTACGGAAAGAAGAGCAGGAAGAAGAAGGTGATTTCGGGATTCCGGAAGGCGTTCAATCGGAACGCCACGGAGATGAAGAGGCCGTGGGTGGTGCCGGTGCCGGAGAAGAAGGAGGCGGCGGCGGCGGAGGCGAGGGGCGGTGAGGGCAATGTGCAGTGGGCGTTGGGAAAGGCTGGGGAGGATCGCGTCCATGTGGTGGTGTCGGAGGAGCAAGGGTGGTTGTATGTTGGGATTTACGACGGTTTCAATGGCCCAGACGCGCCGGAGTTTCTGATGGGGCACCTCTACCGTGCCGTTCACAGCGAGCTACAAGGCTTGTTCTGGGAGCTGGAAGACGAACAACCGTTGCCGCAAGAGAGTAATCCCGTGGTGGAAGGAACGCAGAGTAAACGGCGTAAACTGTGGGAGCTTCTCGCTGAGGACGGACTCGACCTTTCTGGTTCGGATAGGTTTGCGTTTTCCGTGGACGATGCGTTGAGCGTTAACAACGCCAATGCGGGGTCTGCTGTGAGTAGGAGGTGGTTGTTGCTGTCGAAGTTGAAGCAGGGGTTATCGAAGCAGAAGGAGGGTGAAAGGAGGGGGTGGAATTTGGGTAATGAGGAGAAGGAAAAGGAGAAGCCGTCTGGGAGGAAGCGGAAGGTGGGTCCTGTGGATCATGGACTTGTTTTGAGTGCGTTGTCTCGGGCACTTCAAGTCTCGGAGGTTGCGTATTTGGATATGACGGATAAGCTTCTGGATACGAATCCGGAGCTTGCTTTAATGGGTTCGTGTTTGTTGGTTGTGTTGATGAGGGATGAGGATGTGTATGTGATGAATGTTGGGGATAGTAGGGCTATTGTTGCACACTATGAACCAAAGGATGTCGATTCTACTGTTGAATCGGGAAGCAAGGGAGGTGTTGTGTCCGGTGCTGAGTGCATAGTTGAGGAGTCATTGTGTTTAGGTCAAAGTGAAAATGCTCAACAAATGAGGTTGGCGGCGTTGCAACTCTCTACTGACCACAGCACCAGCATTGAAGAAGTAAGTTCTAGATTTGGTAACATGCAGTATTAAGTAGTTATTGTATGTTCACGAAGTTTTGATTTTTTGTTGTTCTTGTTGTAGTTGAACATACTAGAAGGTATTCTTTTGTTAATGGTTGCATTTATTGATATTTCCCCCCCTTTTCTTTAGTCATTTTGTGATATGCTTAAGAGTTGGCTGAAAAGTGGTGCTTGTTGTTTTGCAGGAAATCATTAGGATTAAAAACGAGCATCCTGATGATACCCAATGTATAGTCAATGACAGAGTCAAAGGTCGCCTGAAGGTCACCAGAGCATTTGGGGCTGGATTTTTGAAACAGGTGTCTTGAAAATGCTTTGTTTTATTAATACAATGTTTTATGTGTGCTTCTGGACCATTTTCTACTTCCATCGGGAGGAAAATAATAAATGCTGTTTTTTTATAGTTCGTGCATCATGGACGGGGGGATGATTTACTCTGTTATTTTTTTAAAACAGACGAATATTTATTATTCATCTACCTTAGTAGATAATCCTTTGTTTAGTCAACGAGTGTGTTTGCGTGCTTAAGAATATCTTATGGTTCTCCATATTGTCAAAATTAACTCTCCTCACCTGTTATGCTTTCACTTATACGAACGTAAGCTTTGTTAGTAGTGCATATGCACAGATAAACGAGTCTCTAAATAGATGCTTG
Source organism: Vigna umbellata (assembly GCF_029865625.1). NCBI lineage: Eukaryota > Viridiplantae > Streptophyta > Magnoliopsida > Fabales > Fabaceae > Vigna > Vigna umbellata. The sequence goes on along the minus strand of NC_142165.1, from coordinate 92,438,056 downwards.
AAGTCATGAGCATATTTGTATCCATAGATTCTCTGATGTGTGCTTTTAACTCTATTTACTAGCACTCGCATCTCATTGGTCATGATCTTTTTGTATTTTAATTATAGATTTTTGGAATGCCAAAAATTTCCACTATATTAGTTATTTTGTAGAATAGAAGTGTATCTCAATATGAGACGGCAAAATTAAAACTTGTCATGTTAATAATTGAGAATTTTGTTTTCATTGTTTTCTTTAAAAAAATTATGTAAGTTTGTGATACTTTATGATGTAAATTGTAGTGTCCAACAATATATGGTGCGTTGAATTGTTGCCATAGGAGAATTGATCGCTTTCCTTTTCTCTCTAAGCCAAAGAGGTTACATTAATTATACCCAACACACGCATAGACCTAAGTCTCGCAATATACTCCTATTTGATAGAATGATAAGCCGCCAAAGAATAAAGCCAATTGTTGGTAGACCATGCTGACACTGCTAATTCAATATTGTACTAAAGCATCTGATGAACAATGTTGGTACCAACATTAGACCACGTTGGTTTTCCAAGTAACGAAGCCCATTTTTGTTGTAATGAAACCCACATTTGTTGTGCTCGTGATACTGCTGCTCATGTTGATGCACATCTACGTGATAAATTATAAGTCGTCTTGTTTTTCTTATTTAGGGTTGCTACATTCTTCTCAATTTAATATAAATGTATTCTGACATGACTGTCTGAATTGATTTTTTCCATAGCCGAAGTTAAATGATGCGGTACTAGAGATGTTTCGAAATGAATATATTGGCACTGCTCCGTATATTTCATGCTCTCCTTCACTACGTCACCACAGATTATGCCAGAGAGATCAGTTCCTGATCCTTTCATCTGATGGTTTATATCAATATCTAAACAATGAAGAAGTGGTTTCTCATGTTGAGAGCTTCATGGAAAAATTTCCTGAAGGAGATCCAGCCCAACATTTAATAGAAGAGGTGCTTCTCCGTGCAGCTAAGAAAGCTGGTAAATGAATCTTCTGACTCTTTCTTGTTTTGCAGTCTTGCTCAACATGTTAAATGTGCAATTTGCCGAGTGACACAAATGTGGAGTATTAATTAGTAATTATTTTTTTATGTGTAAATTAAAAGCTTTTTTTGCCATGTCTTGTATGGTCATGCTAAATTTTAATGACGATGACGATGACAAATTTTAAGAAGTAAAACACCATGCCTTGCAGAGTGTACAGTTTGAAGGATCTGAACCCCGACAAAAATTTGGTGTTGGAGTTAATTAATTATTATTTATTACCTCTTGTTCTCAATCTTTTCTGTTAAAATGTTATGTTCCTCAGAGAAATGTGTTGTCTTAGTGCGAGATTGTTTATATTTTCCTTTCTTAGAACGCCTACTCTTCTGCTTTAAAAGTTCGTAGTTTTGCACAACACCTACTTCGTAATTGTCCTTCTTTAGAAAGGTGGCAGTTTCTTTGATAGTCTTATATTTGACTTTCATTAAAACCCATCACTTCTGTGGACTCCTAAATTATTTGCGCAATCTGAGTTTGATATAGCCAATTTCAGAAAGCATTATTTTAGTGAATAGCCTTCTAAATTCAGGACGCTTGTCGTGTTTATCTGCTATTTTAGTGAATACCCTTCTTGTAATTTGGGTAAAACTTATTTTGAAATACGTTTAATGCTGGTGGGTCTTTTTCTTTTTTCAACCTGCCCGGGTTGGAGATTATGCAATAAATATGGCTAAAACAAGAAAATAATTGATGCAAGGAATATGTTCATTTCTAGTAGAAACTTTTGACTTGCCAATTCTTATGCCTACACAATCCCCATTTATAGGTTATTTTGGATTGATTTGTGGCAGGAATGGATTTTCATGAATTGCTTGATATACCACAAGGAGATCGGAGGAAGTATCACGATGATGTTACTGTCATGGTAATTTCACTTGAAGGGAGAATCTGGAAATCGTCAGGAAAATATCCGTGAGACAATGAGACCTTCAACTTGTTGGCTTATACATGTGATGACATTTTTACACCTGTGTGTGTCATGAAGCCAGTGCTGAAGTTTCAAAGCAGGTCCATTTGTCATTGGTCTGGGTGTGTTTTTCGCGATCTTGCGACATTAAAAATTATCAACTGAGGAATCTCAGATTTAACTGGCAAAAAGCTACCGCTATAGCTCTGTCCAAAATTAAGGAAAGCTAAATGCAATGGTATGAGCTAAGAACAGGCATTGCAGATGGACCTTGTGAATTCTGTTGATGAGTTAAAAAAAAGAAGCGAAGCCGCTGCTTCTTTTTCCATTGGCAGCTCGATTCTCTCTCCCCCGTTTTTTTGCAGCTGTATAGATGATAAATTATAGAAATTTTGATAGCCAAGACACTTTCCAATAGTTTTCATTCTTCTTTTCTTTCTGATAGCCAAGAAAATGGGTATATATGGGTGGGGATACAATTGTATTGATTGAACTCGACCAGTCAGTCCTTAGTCAGAAATGACGATCTGTAACGGAGAGTGGATTTCCACCGTTGCCAATTAAAATGATTATTCTCAATTAGGGGCTAATGCAATGCATTAAACAATGCAGAATGGAAATGGCCATTCGTAAATTAAAGGCGAAAAATTCGGTTGTTTCAAGGATTACTCGTCCGGTATTTCAGCATCTGTGTACAAAAAGGTTCTTTCGGAAGCAAACATGACGAATTCTAACATCAATAAAGATAAGAAATAACTTGAGTGAAATTTTTGGGTAAGTTGAAGCAAATTAGTGAAGTATATACATACATACATATACAAGAAAAAGAAATATTATATTAAAATATCTAATTGAAAGAGTGAAAGAAGTAAATTCTCAGTTGATGCATTTATTTTTTCTGTTCACCGTGGGGGAGGATGATAGCAGTGTACGAAATTCAGCAACTATTTCTCTCCAGACCAAAAAGTTCAATGAGTGTGAAGCATATATTGGTTAAGAAAGATATAGAGGAGTCAACAAACGTTAGTAATATTTATAAAGTGCCGTGTCCAATTTTTATAAAGTTGTTGTAGGAGTCTTTAGTAAAGAATTAAGCACGAAGTATTCCTCTATTTTTCTTAAGAGACTCCTTGACCTTCGGATCAGGACAATTTTAGTCTAACAGGATTTGACATGAGATAGTCAAGTGAATACATCTCATCCATCCATAACTTTTAAAGATGAATTTATAGCATTTTTTTTTTTATAAATAAACTAAATAATTGTAATGAATAAAATCTAATACAACGAAAATGTCACTACAGATTATCTAAACTTCGAATATGCCTTGTTAGAATTTCCAGCATTTTATTGTAATGAGTGGCATTTAGCATGGGAGACAGGACTGTAAACAATTTTCATAATGACAGATTCATGGTAGCATCTATCCAGCCTCTTCCCCAGACTTGAAGGTGGGTTATATAAAATGAAGGGAAACAAAAAAAGAATAGTAAATTTCAGGATGTGTTTACATTGTAAGAAATGAGCGGAAGATTATACATCCCATCTCTGCCTTCAAGACTTCATATCTTGGCCTTTCAAGTGATGATAAGTAGACCTGAAAGTATCATTGTATTATGTTTTAGCCATACCGTGCAACATGAATGTCACTTGAGCTACCATCATCTATGTAGCTGTAGCAGCTGCCGTGGAGTTCGATTGCACCCAAGAGATTAAATCCTCTCTAGTTGCACTGAAACAGCCAACTTTTTCTTCACTCTGCCTAAATGGCACAGCTAGCTTCCTCAAATGAGAGGAAAAAGAAATATGGAGCCCTTGGGCAAACTTATGAGCACCAGTACCAGTTTGGGCAAGGAATAACTTTGGTAGTGTCTCCTCCCGCTTAACAATTTTGGTGAGCGTCCACATCCACTCTTCAAGTGCTGTTAGTGCTGCACCAACTGATAATGATCTAACGTCCAAGCACCATTCCTCATCAGTTTTGTGGTGCAAACTTGGGTATAATCCATACAAAGTTCCCAAGTACAGTAGCTCATGGGCTCTCTCTAGAAGATCTTTGTTTCTACATATGTCAATCAAGCAGTTACAGAAGGGTCTTCTTACTTCAACCACTGCGCTGTTCATTATACCCTTGAACTCTTCCTTGACAGTCTCAAAACTAGTTTTTTCATCTTCAATCAACTGAATAAAGGCAACCAATTTTGGGTTAGCTTGCAGCAAACAAGCAAGGACTTTTTCCTCATCCTTGCTACCCTGAGAAAGGGACACAACAGATAGCAAGCAACCACATAGCCTATCATCTGGCTTAATGCCCCTCTCAACTGAAGAATAAAAAACTCTTACCAAATCATCAAATTCCATAGCCCTTCCCAAGCACTGAATCAAACAAGTAAACCCCATCACATTGAGTTCAACACCCGACTTGCACATCTCTTCAAACAATTTCATTGCCTTGTCGACATCTCCTTGACTCCCGTATATGTTGAGCATTGCCGTGTAACTCCAACTGTCTGGCTTGCAATGTGCAGACTGCTTCATGTCCCTGAACAAAGTTTCAGCTTCCTCCACCAGTCCAACATCTGCACACATGTTCAGCAATGTATTATACAAGATAAAATCCATAGGCCAGTCATTTTCCTTCATTCGTTGCCACAACTCCAAAGCATCTCTAGACCACCTGGCCTTTCCATATATCTTAATAACCGCCGTCAGAGTCTTCTCGTTCGGTACAACCCCTGACTCAATCATTTCTTCAAACAGGCCCCTTGCGAACCCAGGCTTGCCAGCCTTTCCCATTGCCTCCAGCAAGGTATTATACACAACCAAATTAGGCTGCACCCCAACAGACTCCATCTCCTGAAACACATATCTAATGCCATCATAGTCCCCAGCCTCCCCAAACATCTTCCCCAGCACAGAGAATGTGATGGGATCAGGCTTCCACCCACTCGCTCTACCTCTCTCATACAAACTTATCACCTCTTCAACCTTGCCTAACCTAGCATAAACATCTAAAATAGCAGAGTAAGTTACCTCATCAGGCATCAAACCAGTCTTGTACATCATCTCAAACCACTGCACAGCCTTGTGAAAGAGGTTACACTTCTTGGCACACGAGATGATGGTGGAGTAAGTGATGTTATCCAGCGGAACCCCAGTGTCGATCATCTGGTGTGCAAGTTCTTCTATCAGCGCAAACTGTTTCCCAAATCTCAAAGACTTCATTGTGACATTGTAGAAGATGGTTTCCATGGGAAGCAAATTCTGGGTCTTGATCCAATTCAGAAAAAGACGAGTCTTTTGCCATGGCTTCAAGGTGTTGAGTATCAACAACACGTTTTCTCTAGTAAGAGGGCGTGGAATATCCTCCAAAGAAGGCAAGAATTCATCTTCAGACGAACCACACTCATTCAGTTTTTGAACAAAGCGTTTCAAATCTTTCAACTGTGGACTGTACGAGTAAGTAGCGCGCTTCTGTCTCTCAGAGGACAACACATTGCGCTTTGCTTTGGTGGGGTTGACCCAAGTGGATTTTCCCTTAGAAAAGGCATAGGATTGGTCTCCTGCGACAGTGGATAGGGTTTTGTTGGCAAGGGGTGCGAGTTGGTCGGATAAGGAAGTGCTCTTCTTCTTGCTGTCTGAAGCTGGTGTGGGAGGAGCCTCTGGAGTAGAATTTGAAGTGGAGCAGTGTATGAAACATTTTCTAATGCCTTTTTGCCTACAAGGGTTTGTGACGCTCAATCTTGTTCTTTTGGTGTCTGTGAAGTACACATCCACAACGGTAGACAGTGGAGTAGCCATTGGAGTTCGTTGGCTAGAACCAGTCCCAAGATATTATTTCATAACCTTATCTAAATCCAAAATATATGAGGTAATACTACAAATTCTGTTTTTATTTCAGGATATTTCGACTTTCAAATTACGAAAAAACACACACACATATGAACTTTCTTTGGACTGGACTTGGAGATACATAGGTTGGGCCGCGTTTGCCATTTGGGCTGGGCTTCGTATACCGTTTTCCTATCTTACAATGAGCTTACTAAAAGTATTTTCTTAAATGTGTTAAAAAATTTAGGTTCGAGCTTCAACTTTATTGTGAAATTAAAATTTACTATTGTCTTAAGTTTTGACGCATTTTGTATCTAAATTTTAAAAATAAATTAATATAAAATTTTAACTCAATCGTGTAATTTTTTTTATATATTAAACTATGTTTTAGATTGATATTTAAACCGAAACCTAATAAATAATATAAAACTCAAATGTTAATTTAAAATACTTTTTAATATATTAATTTTTTTTACAAAAATGGATTAAAAAGTTATATTTAATGACTAAATTATATCAAAATTTTGAAATAAAATTCATTTTTACATTTAAGGATTAAATTCATATTTAACTTAAAAAAATATTTTTGAAAATTAGTTTACAAATTTAGCACAATCTGGAAAACTGATTAAAACATAAAATGAAAAAAAAAAGATAAAAGGATGTTTCGGTAAAAGGGAGGATGTGAGTAATGATTGGCAATAAATAAAAGTAATTTTCTTTCTTCACCTTTGTCCATCTTTTCCCGCGCTTTCACAAGCTACACAAATGTTAGGTAATGGGTCAACAGCGTGAAAATTCTTAACTAATTCATATTCAGATAACCTTCTAATTAAAAGAGTTCATATTTAACAAACTTGTTCAAGGTCGTAGTTTAATAGACTCATTTGATAATTATATATAAATTATTTTTAAAAAAATGAGTGTAGAACTTTATACTTTTTTTTCACTTAAATATATTTTTAATCATTTAAATTTGGGTAACTTTTTCTTTTAATTCTACACATTAAAATTAAAATGTATTATTTTCGACTTTAAATTCAAAATCGCAGTGACATCACCTAAAACTAAAGGTTCAGTGAGGAAATGAGTAAAATCAACTATTTGATTGTACTGTTTCTAAGAAGAAACCTTAAACGAGAAAGAACTTTTTGAGAATCCTTTATTTATGTGTTTACAAAAAAAAATAACATAAGAAATTACTTTTTATACTGGGTCTAACTAGAACTTTTCTATATTGATTATAAATACAAATGGTATAAAAAATGTTATTTTATTTAAATTCCGCCACCGTATCACTTATTATTATAGCGAATAGATTATAGCTAGTATAAAGAAATTGTTATAAAATGTGATTTCCATACTATTGAAACGTTAATACTTATAAAAAATAATATTCTTTGGTAGTTATAATAATTTAGAAATCATACAAATCCATTTAAGCGCATGGTTATGTATAAAAAATATGTGAAAATTTTTCCTAATTGTTCTCGAGTTAGCACAACTTTGTTTTTTTTCATTTTTCATAATTATTTTATCCTGGTTTTGTATGCATTTCAAATTTTTTATGCACAGTAAATACATGTATTTTTATTATTTGAATCAAACGAGGTTGAATTTTAAAAAGTAAATTTAAGTTTAATTTGATCCTACAAGTGAGTTTTACACATACTTATATATATTCATTTTATTTATAGTCGATTTGAAATCCCTAACATCTTTTTCATGTAGCGCATGACAGAATAGGTTCAACAACATATATATATATATATATATATAAGTTTCATATAGCTTTGATATCATCTTAATAAATGGAATTTAAGGTTATCTAAATCTTACAAAATTAGTTTGTAAAACGAGCTTTACAACCATTTTTATGATGTAAATCTATCTAATCAGTGTGAAATTTTTAACAATAAAAACTAATATGCTTGGTTTTAAATCACAAATCCTCCAACTTGATCAAATATTGAGAACGTAATAGTTATTGGCTTACAAAATTTTACTAATATTTCCCAACAAAACAACAGTTGCACACATTTTAAGAAGTTTTAAAAGTGGAAAAGAACATATATTACACAAATAATATGCAATTACTAGTGTATAATAAGCTTTGATAATTTCAAACCAAACAATTTTAAGTTAAAATACAATTCAATATTAACAAATTTTCAATCCAAGAAATATATCAATGGACAAACAAACCTAACATTCTAAAGTTTTAATGTAAACATGCCTTAAGTTAATCACTTCAGCAAAAACTCTTCAATTTAATTTAATTTAATAAAATATTCTACAATTAACACAGTTTATGGTTATAACAAATTTATTATTTCTGTAATGCATCTAAGATAATTTTCTTAACATTTACTCACAGTCTAAGTAAAAGATGAATTTAACTTAAAACTATCAAAATCCAGTCACCTATAATTCTAACCCTAAAAACATAAATAAAAAAGAGAATTAGTAGAGAGAATCGCAATTTTTAACTAATATGAAAAATAAATTCATCAAAGATAGATCTAAATGATAAAAAATAAATTTACTCTATATCAAATTATATACCAAGTGATTTTTAATACGATCTGATTGTGCAAAAATAGAGACAAAAAAAAAAAAAAGAGATGCTCAATAAAAAAAAAGAAAAAGAAAGTACAATGAGAAAGATGAGGGAAAAAGAAAGGTCTCATCTACCCAATATCTCACTTATATTAATTTTCTGATTATGCCTAAAATACGGAAAAAGTAAAACAATTAATATTTTCATACTTACGTGATATTCTCCGTTTCAAAATAATGTTTGACTAGTTGCTACCTATCACTCACGTTTTCATTTGAATTTCTTATCTACACGAGGTAAGCCCGAGTAATATTAAAAGGTAAACCTTTCTTTACTTTTGGGTAAAAAAAAAAAGGAAAATGTTATTTGGACAACAAAAGTTTGACACAATTTTGACAACAAGTTTGACACAAAATCAGGTTAAGGAGCTGATAATGGGATGCCATGTGTAACACGACATTATGGTATTTAATTCCAAAGGCTGGATTCCATGTTTTCAGTTTTCATTTCTCAGCAACTTGTGAAGAAGAAGAAGATCGACTTTATTACCGTTTTCAACCATCCCACAAACGTTAAATCATGCTTATATACTTTAAAATAATATGATATGAATTAGGTCTATGGTGCTCTTGTTAGAGGAAATTTCGTACCCTATCACTTCCCACATCGCAAACTTATTATGATATCGACAGTGTCTATGGCGGCTGCTCGTGGATGCACTATACCACGTCCATAACTAAAAATCATTAAATTATTAATCAAATAATGAAACAGACATCCTAAATTGCGTCAAAGATGAAATCGAAGGTTAGAAAACCATGAAATAACTGAATCCTGTTGATACGATCGTGAAGCACGAGGTGAGTTTGGATGGTATTCCTGTTCAGATAATAGCCGCTAAGTGAGACGAGTTTGATTTGGCACTGCATGCATTAGCAGCTTAAAAGTGACTTATTCATGTTTCATGTTTGACTCTTGTGTCTTGCCAATAATGCTCACATTATCACAAACTTGCATTGGATCCATCAACAGATCTCGTGCTTTGTGTTTACAAAGCTACTACAACCACATAATTATTAACCTTATCACCCATATTCCAACTTAATTCCAATACATCTTTTAACAATAAAGTAATTATCCTCATTCCGACAATTTGTCTTCCTTCAAGAGTCTACGCGTAAAGGCTTTGGGTTTATACAACACTTTAGTACAATGGGTTTGGAGTGACTGAGGAAAACAATAAAACTAAAATAGAATGATATTATATTGTTTTCACTATCCAAGTTTTCAACAAAAAAGATAAGATGAATGTGGAGTTTAGTCCAAGTCAAACAAACATACATCTTCTACCACTTTGTAAAAGTCATAACTATATATGATAAAAATATATTTAACAATTTAGGAAACCGCCAATTTTGTTTCTGGATTGGTAAAATATTTCACTTTATTCTTACAAGGAAAATTTAAAAAAAAAACGTTTTGGATATACATTTGCCTTATGCCACACTTGGTGGTACACTCAAACATTTTAGATAAATCTCCAAAATATATATTTTACGATATATTACTTTTATTGAAACTGTCCCATCAATTTGAGCATTGTTGAACTTGAATAAGTTTTTAACGTATTTAGAATTGTCAACAATGAACACTAGTACCATCATGAATTAACAAGGGATGTGAATTGATTTGGATTTTGAGGAAATTTTGGCACCATAGCCATGTTAAGATCTATATTTGGAATGTGTATAGTATTTCTTACTTTTGACAATAGCAAGATCTTTCTTTCAATCCATAGAAGATTGTGTAAAGAATGAACATAATTATGCATTTCATTTACACTAGCAAAAAAGGTGCAGACACGTTCTTTATAAATTTCTTTTTGTCCACCTTCTGTAACTTCAGGTTGTGTGAACAAAATTAGCTTATTACAATGATCAGCTTTTGCCATATTGCAAACAAATCAACATACGTTAGATATGATTTTGTTGGCAATTTTCTATCAGGATAATACCAGATATTAACATTAAATTAATTATTTTCATAAATATAATTTATTTAGTCAACTAATTTTTGAAATTATTGTATAAATTTTGGTATTGTAATCTCCCCAAATTTGTAATAATTTATTCTAGTAATTACTATGTAGTGGACAAGATTCTATAAATTTCACATGTGTGTTGTGTTTTTTATCACCAAATTTGTTCTCTTATACAACATATTATTATAACATTAGAATTTATGAGATTGAAAGTTTGAAACTAATAAACATATTAAATCATTATTGTAATATACATGGGTAGCCGACTGTCCTAGGAGAGGGTCATCTACACCGACCGGTAATTTAATGATTGTGAGCCAGGTAAGATGGATGTCATTAATGACTAATTAATACACTTATTGACCATATCAGTATGAATTAATGACCTTGATTGCCATAAGCCCTATAAATATAAGGTTAATGGCCAGGTAAAGACATCTTAATCTATTATAAAAATATATAGACCTCTTTATGAAAGATATCTGACTTGAGCTTCAGAGTGTCTTCTGCAGGTCAACCACCCATCGGAGTGGATTACGTTTGCGGAGAGCATTGGATGATCAAAAGAGAGCAGAGCAAAGAAGGACGATCGACCCTCATACCAATTTAACCGAAACAATTGACGCCCACCGTGGGGCCAAGCGGCATCCCCATGAAGCCACAAGGAACCAGACGCGCGCTCGGTCCCGACATCGCTACTTCGGATCAATACCAGGAAGGTCCAGACTTACGTTCAACCTTATCGATTCCAATGACTTTTGATTATAATTTATAAATTATAATATATTGAAGCATTTACTTTATTTTGTTTAACTCATATTTTTGTGAGTAAAAATATCCTGGACAGGAAGATTCAGTCCTACGTTCAACCTTATCAGGTTCTAGTCTAGTGATTTTTTATTATAATTTATAAATTATAATATATTGAAGTGTTTACTTAACACATATTTTTCTGAGTAAAAATATCATGTGTAGGAAGGTCCAGTACATTCAATCTTATCAGGTTCCAATGACTTCTGATTATAATTTATAAATTATAATATATTGAAGCATTTACTTTATTTTGTTTAACTCATATTTTTGTGAGTAAAAATATCCTGCACAGGAAGCGCCATACCTACGTTCAACTTTGTTAGGTTCTAATGACTCTTAATTTTAAATTATAAATTATAAAATATTATTTGGAGGAAGGTTCAAACCTAAGTTCAATTTTGGCAGGTTCTAATGTCTTTTATAATTTATAAAATATTGAAGTATTTGCTTTATTTTGTTTAACTCATATTTTCGTGAGTGAAAATATCTTGCGCAGGAAAAAGTTATAAAAAGAGCTCCTATCATTTATCGCTCGGCCTAGAGGAAAAAGTTATGGAAAAAGAACTTCTAGAGTCGACATTCAACGTGGGAAAAGGCTCTCGGGCTATTAAGCTTAAAAGGGGGTCCCCACCGATCATTGCCCAACGTAGGAAAAGGTTCTCGGGCTGTTAAGCTCAAAAGGGAGTCCCTACTGTTCGTTGCTCAATGTGCGAAAAGGCTCTCGGGCTATTAAGCTCAAAAGGGGCTCCCCACCGATCATTGCCCAACATAGGAAAAGGCTCTCGGGCTGTTAAGCTCAAAAGGGAGTCCCTACCGTTCGTTGCTCAACACAGGAAAAGGCTCTCGGGTTATTAAGCTCAAAAGGGGGGTCTCCACCGATCATTGCCCAACGAAGGAAAAGACTCTCGGGCTGTTAAGCTCAAAAGGGAGTCCCTTTCGTTCGTTGCTCAACGCAGGAAAAGGTTCTCGAGTTATTAAGCTTAAAAGGGGGTCCCCACCGATCATTGCTCAACATAGGAAAAGACTCTCAGGCTGTTAAGCTCAAAAGGGAGTCCCTGCCATTCGTCACTCAATGCAGGAAAAGGTTCAAGAGCTCTTAAACTCTAAAAGGAATCCTTGTCGTTCGTTGCTAGCGAATCTAACGGTGAGGAAGATTCGACCTTTTGAATTCAACTGGAACGATCCCATGTGTCTCATCATCAACGGTTACTTGTCTTATCGCCAACTGCTCAAACCGCTCCTACCACGACTCAACTACAAAAAGTTAAACCCCTTCGCACCTGCAAACAACTGCTCGGGGCTTGGGGGGCTTAATGTACTATACATGGGTAGCCGACTGTCCTAGGAGAGGGCCATCTACACCGACCGGTAATTCAATGATTGTGAGCCAGGTAAGATGGATGTCATTAATGACTAATTAATACACTTATTGACCATATCAGTGAAAAATATACGGTATTTATGGGCAGTTAGCAGGTATATTATTAAATATTAATGGTTTGATTGTCGTATCAAATATGAATATACAAAATTATTGTCATATCCAATATGAATTAATGAGCTTGATTGTCATAAGCCCTATAAATATAGGGTTAATGTCCAGGTAAAGACATCTTAATCTATTGTAATAAAATATAGACCTCTTTATGAAAGATATTTGACTTGAGCGTGTCTTCTGCAGGTCAACCACCCATTGGAGTGGATTACGTTTGCGGAGAGCATTGAACGATCAAAAGAGAGCAGAGCAAAGAAGGAGGACCGACCCTCAGACCAATTTAACCGAAACAATTCTCATGACATTTGGTACAAAACAAGGTTAAATACCATTATCTTGAGTATGTCGTGATTATCCTTTTTTGGATTATTTATTTGTGTGTTCCTTTGTGTTTGATGTCGGACCAGACATTGTTAGTATTGGAGGTATTGCCATTAGTGAAGTGGTGTTAACAAAATTCTCGAAGCATCGACACTACAATCCTTCGATGCTTTTGTGGAATAACTCTAAGGAGTTTGAGATTTGTTCTGTGTAGTAATGTAGTGTGGAATGCTACCACTTGCTTATGGCAATTGACACCATTTTTTGGACAATGGATGTGCTAAAAAACAATGTGTTGGGAATCCAAGTGAGTCTAAGTCCCACATTGGGTAAAAATGGAAAAGTGAAGCACCATATAAAAGTGAAAACACATTAACCCATTGTCTTAAGCTTTTGAGTTGAAAGTAGTGTTAATCCCTTATGTCGCTAGACTTATGTCTCATTGGTATTATATGTTCCCAGTGAATTTTCTCTCTCCTTTATATCAAAAGTCTTCCTAGTAAGAGTTAATATTGTAAATATTTTTTTTAAATGTTTGAATGGTCGATATAATTTTACTGAATTAGAGATTACCCACAACTTCTCTTATGGATTGATATTTATAATCACATAATAAACATGATTTGTAATTAATTATATGCAATGTGGTGAATTTTTACCCACAAAATTTTTTCTTACATCTACATGATTAATTAAAATAAAATATTGTATTATATTTCTTAAATTTTCCACGGGAATTAAGAAAATGAACATAGTTGTATAATAGTTTATCATTTAGTTAAATGACTCTAATTTAGTAAGACTTTAACCCATAGACAAGTTTTATCACTAGATTAATTTATTAAGACATGTTTGCATTGTCAAAACATGATTTTGTTATAGTGTCAAATTATGATGATGAACATGTATTTTATAATTTTCAATTTCTCAATCTATGAATATTTTTTATATCAATTGTGGTATTCCCAAATTAAAAGGAGATAGTTATAATTTTTGGAAGGAAAAAGTTCTTCTCCATTTGGGTTGGATGGACATTGATTATGCTATTAGAAAACCAAAGCCACTGGTTATTATTGAGACCAACACTCCAAATGCTATTGATCTTGATGAAAAATGGGAGAAGTCAAATTGTCTCTTTGTAACGTTCCTAAAGAACAACAATTTTGTTGGAATTTGGGGTTGCAATGTGAGAGATTTACTAAAGACTATTGATGAACAATCTATTACATTTGATAAATCTCTTTCCAACACTATTATCATACATTTTCTCATCCTCAAAGCTTACAAGACTAAGGGAGTCCGTAATCACATCATGCGCATAAGGGACATTGTTGAAAGCCTTGGAGGTTACCATGTCTAATTCCTTTTAGTAGATTATATTTTGTGTACTCTACCTTATAATTATGCTCCTTTTAAAATTTCTTATAACACACATAAGGATAAACAATCTATTAATGCATTATTGACCATGTGTGTTTAAGAAGACGAAAAATTGAGGAAGGTGAAACAGTGAACTTGACTACTTCTTTTAAGAATAAGAAGAATCAAGTTAATCAGAAAGGAAAAATGTCAGCTAAAGCAGTTATAAAGAAGAAGTTCAAGTGTTTCTTTTATAAAATAAGGGACTTGTGTAGAAGGATTGTCCAAAATTTAAGAATTCATTAGAGAAGAAAGGTGATAATTTTGCTTTCATTTATTATGAATATAATATGACTAATATTAATCATAATACATGGTGGATTGTCTCTATATCCACAACCCATGTTTGTAATACCATATAAGGTATGCAAAACCTAAGCCTAATGGAAAGTGAATATTGCATTTATTCACAAAGCAAGATGAGTCGCGAAAGTCATCGGGACATGTAATTTTGTTTTAAGCAATAGTTGTATTTTTGTGTTTATAAAAGGTCTTTTATGTTCCTAATTTTAGTAAGAAATTAATTTCTATTTGCCAACTTGCACCCTTAGGTTTTTCATTTATTTTTATGGACTTTGGTTTTACTTTATTGAATAAATTGAAAGTTGTTGGTTTTGATGGACTATGTGATGGTCTTTACTCTATTAAATTACAAAACCACAATACTTATAGTTCAATGCATGTTTCTGTTGTGTTAAACAATGTATTATGAATGAGAATTCCTTTATGTTATGACACTAAAGATTGTACATCTCCATTGAGAGAATCAAGCGACTAATAAATGATGGAGTACTTAGTACTTTAGATTTTGTTGATTTTAAGACTTGTGTGGATTGCATTAAGGGTAAACAAACTAACAAGTAAAAAAATGTGCTAAAAGGAGTTCAAACCTACTAGAAATAATTCATACAAATATTTGTGGGATGCAGATAATTTGAGATACTTCATCACCTTTATAGATGAATCACTCACAATATATGTATTTTTACTTACTTTGTTCGAAGGATGAAGTTTATATGCTTTTAAAGTTTGTAAAGCTGACATAGAGTTGCAATGTGAAAATCAAATTAAGATTGTGAGATCATATAGAAATAGAGAGTACTATGGTAAATACACTGAGTGAACTTCATTGTGAAATTTCTTCAAAAATATGAGATTATTGCTCAATACACTATACCTTAAAATTACAGAAAAATACTTGAAGGAAAGGTTAAATAATGTTATGAAAAAACTTTTTTGCATATTAACATTTAACAACCTTAGTAATATTAAACGATCTACACCTATTGTTTTTGATTTATAAAATAATGTTTAAACCACATTCAGAAATAATTACTCCTTATTTCTTTTATCCACTTTAAGTTGATCATATTACCATGTTACTTCGTCTGCATAATTCGACGAGAGATATGATAGATAATTCACATTATCATTTTTCTCAATGATCTTCTAGAATTTAGGGATGGTAACTCTCAATGTATGTAATTGTTCACATTATATCCGACCACATCAATCAATTTAATATTTTTGAACCATTTATCTTATATTTTTTTCTTTCGTTTACATCTTCCTTAAATCGCACAAATTTTATAGGAGTAGTGTAACATAAAATCTCCCAATTGATGGTTTGTTAGAAATTAGCTATTTAAATATATAGAATAATATTATAATCAAAGAACAAAATTCATCCCTAGTCGCCTAAAAGAAAATCGTTGGTTGGTATGGGCTGAGATGAGGATGGTTCAATCCACAGAATTTCCCCTCATTATAATCGCTTTTCAATCCATTAGGACTTGTTGATAACAGATGCCACGGGATTGAGTTTCTTCGTTGAACTTTTGCTTTTGCTTTTGTTTTCGTTTTTTTTTAAGTTATCTTTCTTTATCAGAAAAATATACTAAATTCAGGTAATATTTTTCAAAGTTAGCAAAATCGATAGATTTTAAGAAAAATATTAGTATAGATAAGTTGATTTTGGAATAGATGTTTTTCAATCTACCCATTTTTATAATTTATAAGTTATAAAATTCAGCATTTATTCATTCTTTTACTAACTACTAAATTAATCGGTGACTTGGAAACAATGTTACTCAAATACTGTAAACAAATTATAAATAAATACTTTTTAGATGAAAATGTGAAAGTGTTATTTAGCATTAAGTACTTTAATTTAGTGTGCATGTAATAAACTTATTACACCTTAATTTATAATACAAACTTCATTGTATATCTTTTAAAATAAAATAAAAAGTTTATTATGTTATATTTCTTCGTAAAATTTATCAAAATATCTTAACAATCATAAAATTTATCAAAGCTTGACTTGATCTCGGTAGTAATGCTTGTACACGCATGGTCGGGGGCAAAAATTAATCACCCTTGACGAATATCATTTCTAGACCTTTTAAGTATTTAACTATTTTTTATTCAATTTAGCTAATTAAGAAAAAAGTGATTAAGATGGTCCTTATTAATTAATTGAAACTAAGTGATCCATTCTTACAATGTACTTATGACTTAGCTTAAAGATAGGGGCAAGATTTCTTCATATACATATATTATACTTATATGAAAAGATTTTAATTAGAATATTTTCAAGCCTAAGTGACGCGATATTCAGTGTAAATAGAGTTGAGTTGAGTGAAAAAACACTTTCCGTACTAAGTAGTTATTTAATAAGTAGTAGTTATATTATTATTTTCATGATTGTAAAGTAAAATATGTTATTAAAAATCCTCCTTAATTAGTTGTCACAACAGTTAATTTGATTTATCTGTTTTTGGAAATTGCAGAATACTAGCTGGTAACACAATGAGTGGAGTATGAAAGTCAACGAAATAAGAATATATTATCTATTAATTATTACTAATATTGAAAATGTGATTCCATCTAGCTGAATGAGAAGATGGTAATAAGGTTGAAAAGAATGATTTGATATGGATTATGAATGTCGAAGCAGGAGACCAAAGGACCAAAAGGAGTAGACAAACCATGATAAGGTTTATTGTCTCCTTATTTTATTCATCACATTCAACTCTTGGTTTTCCTCTCTCAGACACTCAAACCATGGGTATCGGCTTTTGTTTCGCTACAACATAAGGTCAATATACTTTGTCTTTTTTAGTTCATCAATCAATCTCTAGACACACAATATTACAAAAATGTAGAAACTTTAAGAAATCACATAATAAACCAAAATTAATCCTTACAAATTTATTACGTTCATCATTTATTTGTAACAAACTTTTTAATACATTGAAGGTAGAATTTGCACTTCCATCATTTTTCTGCTACCATCTTTATAATCTATACCTATAAATGTGGGAAATTAAATTTAGATTTATAATAACATCTTTTATCCTATTTTTTATGATGGATATCGGTTTTACCACCTAAGCCTATTAAAATTGGTAAAAAAAATAATAATTTTTGGCATTGGTTATAAACCAAAACAAAAAAGTTCATATTTGTTTTGGGTAAAAAAACTCGAAATACTAAACCAAAAATTTAAAAAAAAATTATTTATTTGGTTTTGGTTTTGCTCAAAACTTAAACTATATATTCATTATGATTTAAAATAATTATTTAATTTTTTAAAAATATTTGGTCTTGATTTGAATGAGAACATATGCTAAAGACGCTTAAAATTGAATAATTATTTTAAATCAAAAAGAGTATATAGCATTGATTACGAGGATAATCGAGGTCAAACCTCTTTTATGCTTTAATTCTGCGAATAACCGAGACCATATACACTTTCTAATTTAAAATAATTAATTAATTTTAAGAGTCTTTAGCATTGGTTCTAATTATAACCGAAGCGATATACCATTTTTTTCTTCGATTTTATAATAGTCAAGGCCGAAAGTTGTTTATTTTTTTAAACATTTTTTTAAATGATATTTGGCTTCGGCTATAGCCTGAATCGAAGTAAAATACCCCTTTTTTTCGATTTTAGCTATAACCAAATCCTAATGTTAGCATTTTTTTTAAACATTTTCCTTGTTTTTGTTTCATCCTACATATATAACTTGCTTAAAATCCAACACAAAAATAGAAACAAAAACAAAATATGATTTCCAGAACAAAAACAGAATAGGATATCCTTAAAAATAAAAATTTAGATAGTTGTACAAATTATGATATCCTAACAATTACATACTATTATATATTTTTATTACATATTTTGCACAAGCTTTCCTTAAGTAATGAATGGCATTATCGAAAATTGGTGTAAGATTCTTAAATTTCTACAAAAAGATAATGGTTTCAATTAGTGTGTAAAAAGACAGTAGAGAAAAATATTTTATTCAATATAATTATTAACGTTTTCCAAGTACTTATAATATGAGCACGAGTTGTCATCAAATGCATTAGATAGTAATCTCTCTTATATGAGTCGGTTTGTATATTATACTACAATATACCACTATAATTATAAGTAAATGAGGAAGATCACTGGAATAAAACAATTATGAATGTATGGACCAAAATACCAAACCTTGAAGGCCAACCATACAAGCTTTTTAGCCTTAGTAGTTGATTTTCCTGGCAACATCATATGTCCTGCAATTGAACTACAAAAAAATGGAATATTTTAGGATACACTTTTACAACAAAGAAAGTTCATAACATTGAGATAACATTGAGATTTTTTACCAATCTATAACTTGTTTGAGATGGTTGGTGAGAGACTTGTGCAAGTTATATCCTTAACACTAGAACATAGCATAACATGCATCACGAATAACATATCACCGTAAACTGGGAAGTCACTAATGTTGCCAAATAACATAGCATGCATCACGAAAGTTTCAGAAGCAAAGTCATACTCCATCAACCTACAACAACTTCAAGTCTTCAACTAGTTGATTGAGATAAACATTTATGTAATTTTCAGACTGTCTTGAACCAGATATCATCATAAAGAACATCAAGTACTTTTTTTCATGCACAATCTAGGAAATAAGTTGTAAATTATCAATATAATGAGCCATCAACTCAAGTTTGTACTTAAATTATCAAATGGATTCATTCTATTAGTAACTAAATTAAATCGAAGATTTCTACAATCTTGATCAAATTTGGGAAGTTCATGATCACTATTTTTCCATTGCATTGAATCATATGGATGATGAAGCAGATCGTGAATTGTTCTCTCAGTTGCATGGCACCTAAGGTTTTTAGTGTCTTTTAGATTTACAAACAAACGCTGCTTAAGTCTGGGCAGAATTGGAAGGTACCAAACTACTTTCACAGCGGAGCCATCATTTTTTATCTGACCACTATATTAACTGTTGTTTTGTGGCTTGTACCATGATAACCCACATTTCATACATTTTTTCAAACCTTCAAATTCTTTTCTGTATAATATTTAATCATTAGGACATGCATGTATCATTTTATACTCCATATCCATTGGACAAAGAATTTTCTTAACATCATAATTATAGGTGGGTAATGTATTTCCATCTAGAAGCATTTCATTCAATAACACAAATAATTTTATGAAATTCTTATCGGTCTATTCATTAGTCGCATTCAAATTCATGAGCCTTAATATCGTTGATAATCATGTGAACTTAGTTGAGTCGACATACAAAGGAGTTTTTGCATCATTGGGCATCATGTCATTCACATGCATGGATGACAAAAATACTCGTGTTCATGGGTATCTGCATATAAAATTCAGGATGAATAGTTGATATCCGCTACTTATTACTTGTGGGTAGCGAGTAATGGATATTTTAATACCCGTTTATAAACAGGCCGGGTATGAGTATTATACTACTTGTATCCACGGGTCTTCGCTATCCGTAAAAAATAAAAAAATTATATTTTATTAAATTTAATTTAATTAAAATTAAAATTAATTTATATTTTATCAAATTAAATTTAATTAAAATTAAATTTTAATTGCCTTGTGGTTTTAGTTGTTAATAGAACTGAAACAGAAAGAACATATGGCTTTGATTCTATTAAATCTGAGGCTATATATCATTTTCAGAAGAAAAAAAATAAAATAATTTTTGAAAATTTTAATATATCTTTCTATTTCGGTTTTCTATCAATAGATACTAAAAAAGATATGGTTTCGGTTCTTTTACCCTATAAATTTACAAAAGGCTTAAATGCTTACTTCGTTACCATGTTAAGAGGTGAATTTCTGTTTAGTACCCAGTTTTAAAAATGAAGACATTCGGTCTCTATGTTATGAAAAGTATATGAATAAGGTCCACAAAGAACAAGTTCAACAAATCATTAAAGAAAAAACTAAACAAGAGAGAGCAAAAGCTGGACAGCAGAAGAGAGAAGAGAAAAAGTACGGCCACATCATGGACTTAACGCCGTTGCTGTCAACTTAACGGACATCACATTATTCATACACTTTTCATAACGCAGGGACCCAATGTCTTCATTTTTAAAACCGGGTACTAAATAGAAATTCACTTAAAACTGGATACTAAATAGAAATTCACCTCATCAGGACGAAATAAACATTTAAGCATTTACAAAATTTAAAAAAATTGTCATTTCAGTTTCTTCAAAACTAAAACATATTAGATGAGTTAAAACGCCAAAACAAGTGTGTGTGAATATAATTTATTCAAATTGGTCTATTAACCAGAAAGTACAAAATGAAACGTCTTACCTAATTGTTAAAAAGATGCAAATTTTTTCGCAATTTTTAACCAGTGATCTTTTGTAACAGAAGCATGTAAATTTACAAAATTTTAAAAACTATCACTATATTGTTATATATTTCATTTTCTTCAAAACTAAAACATATTACACCAGTTAAAACGTAAAAACAAGTGTATGTGAACATTTATTCATATTTGTTTATTAAGTGGAAAGTACAAAAGATAAGCTAAGAAAACTAATATAGGTTGAAACCTCTTACCTAATTGCTAGAAAGATGCAATTTTTTTTTTTGCAATTTTTAACCAGTGATTTTTTTCTACTGTGAAGAAATTTTGCAGAGAAACTAAAAAAATAAAAATAGTTGAATTGCCCCGCAATATTGAACGCCGATCTGTCTCTAATGTACGTTATTTTTATTTAGTTGTAAAGTAAAACTATATTGGTTGGTTAATATTTTCAATTGGATAATTAGATATCCTGAATGATTTAATTACTTAATTTTATTAACAATTATTTAAGAAATTAGTTTATAAATAAATAATTTGATTAAGTTTCAAGTTTTTGATGAATTTGAATAAATTATAATTAAGTTTGAATATTCAAAATTTATATATCTTTTAATTAAGTATATATGACTTAATATTTTTTCATGTATAAAATTGCATCATCTTTATGCTTTAAGAAATTATTGATACATAGAGCGTGAACAAGGTCTAGCGACCATGAAAGTTAAAAGTCATAATTAGAATCATAGAATAATCTTGTTGGATTTGTAAACTTGGTGTGTAAGGGAGATAAATCCAAAAAAGACGTCAAAGAACCATGCATCTGATTCTAAAATGTCACCTGGTGAGGTATGCAAGTATTGTCATTAAGATTTTGGATATAATCTCAACTCAATAATTTTTTCATTCTTCTTCCATTTTTGTTCAGATTCACGCATACGCACGCACACCGTGTATTATATATAATTGACAAACCTAACCTAATAGATTAAAAAACAATGTGTGATATGATATAATTCAGAGTAGAAAAATTAAGAAGATAGGGTTGATATGCAAGGATAAATGGAATATGATACACGAGGCAAGAAAGTAAATTAAGTCCATACATAACGTTGTTTGAGCCTTTTGATTTTGCTTTCTCCCACCCACTGTGTGAACGCAAAACTCTTAAAGGTCAATAAATTATAGCTATGTCCTACAAAGCCAAAATAGTGAACATCACTCTCCAAATAGAAACAACTCCGCGTAACAAAAGGAGTTTAATCATACCCAGTGTTGTTCATTCTGACAGGTAAAAATGTGACAAATCTAAAAAAACTGCAAACCAGATGACTAGGTTGTGGGATCCATCAAACCAGAGTGTGCTTCTTTTTTCCTTTTCGTTCTAACATTGATGTAAAGTTTTTATCAACTTTAAATTCAATCAAAGATTTATGCTAGGATTGGATGATTATCTCTGCGGAAATTTCTTTTCCAATGACGTTTTCGATACACAAAAATGCTAATTAAGATTTAAATTCGATAAGCCAACTTATAGTGTAAAAACTCGTAAGTTCTGCTTAATTATTGGGGCTCGTTTCCTTTTGCCTTTTTCACATCTTAAAAGATAGTGCAAGGTACTTCCAAGCCATGCTCTCTTGTTTTGCTTTGCTGATCAAACTTTTCCCCTCGGCCACAAAAAAAAAACAGACCAAACATATCAATATTAACGAGGAAATAAATATCTGGTAAGAACTCTTACGTGATGTTTTATTCTTTTGGAAAATACATGTGAGATGAAATAAAAAAATAATGGGAAGGAAGACGTAAGTTTGTCCCTGAGAAGATAAAAAAGGTAGCCATCATCCCCAACTACCCATATAATAATGCAATATTCCACAACGAAATTGGGTGTGGTTAGAGTAATAAAAGTTATACATGTCCCATAGTTAAGACTAAACTGACTCAACTTAAGGATTTTAATCAGTTTGCCCTTTTGTTCTTTCTCTGATAAGTATGCAAGATATCCCACTAAACATTGTCCAAGATTTTCCTTCATCACCAAACACTGTAAGATGGTCCCACCAAAAAGAGTTGAGAGGGAGTTTGGTTAAAGCATTTTACATTACATAGTTACATGTGAATTCACCAGAAATAAAGATCATAAACTGATTAAGCACTTTTTGGGAATTTTCTTTTTCCAAGCCTCGGTCCCACATGATGACACAATCACTTCAATTTTAAATGTCCCATTATTCATAGTGACGTGGCAGAAACTTGACGGTAGCGCCAGCACCACCGTGGAATCTCTCTGACCCCACTTCACTCTCTTATTTTCCTCACTTTTCTCCATTCATACCACTTCTGTCATCTTTAAACCTTTTTGTTAACATTTTTTAAGATAAGAATGTTAAATTCTCTTCGATGTTATAAGTATTTACGAAAAACCATACATAATCTTCTTTTAGACGACAATTTAGTATTGCATGATGTTGTAAGAGAATACAATTCTATCAGTGTTACAGTGTGTGTTCTGATTTTAAAATATGCATAAAATGGTAGCCATGCTACTCTTGTTGTTGATGGTATGTATGTGTTCCTTTGATTTAGCTTTTTCTTATCAATTTGCATTAAAGGTTCCAATGAGGTTAAAGATAGAAAAAGCTCCCATCAAATCAATTGTGTGTATTCCTAGGTCTCGTGCACTTGAAAATTGAAAGCTATTCTACCAAACACATTCAATTTAGAATTTACTGAAAATGAATTCGTTGGTAAAATATATTTTACATCAGTGTTATTAATTATTCACTGTGATAAAAGATACAGTTATTACTTTTATAATATTTGTTTTAAAAATTATATTTAAAATTATTTATAATTAATTAATGGACTTTGTGCTTGTAGTCTGTCAGAATTAAGCTCTTTAGTTTATTAAAATTTATCCTTTGTGTTTCTCCTGCGGCATAAAATTATAGTAAGTAGTTAGAGTAAGCCCAGTATCGCAAAACTATATTTTGTACTTTTAATGAAATGCACATATTTTAATGCAACTTTTTTAAAATCAACTTTACTTCAATGGTAATTCAAATATGGCAATAAGCTTCGCAATGCTGTCGCTTTAACACAGGTGATTGCTTTTAACCTTTTTTATTTCCTTTCAAAACGTAACAAATTACGGGTTATATGTTTTCAGCATCACAATGAACATACTTTTCTAAGTGTTCTTTGAAGAAGAAAAAAAGTAGGGATTCAAACAGAGAAAGAATGGTTGTAAGTCCCAAAAAGAGAGGGAGAAATTCTACCAAGAGTGGCTTTTAAGACTCTTGGATAATAATTTTGTACTTTCAACGTTTTCTTATACGGTCAATGTTGAATATACTCACTCATGAATATACTTTGAAAACTGAAACGTACTTTGATGAAATTGGAGGCACAACGCCCTGCTTTTGCTATAGATTTAAGCCAGGTTAAATCATTACCTTACCTGGTTTTACAATCCATTTTTCAACTAGAATGCAAATTAAGGAATAAGCCATTGGGAAGAACCCAAATCGCATGAAATGGAAAACATTAAATAACGGTAAATTAATTGAATTGGCAGGAAGTAAACTATAGTTCGTAGGTGTGAACGTAAACTGGTTGGAGTGGTGGGCCACTTTACTTTGGAATTTTTGGTGCACTTGAGACAAGTAATCTCATTCTCAAACTTTCGGTGTGCTAAATTTTGGACTTTTGGTTCCCTTATCAAATGCTATAAATAGCACACCATCAGTGACTCATGCTTTTACTCTACATTCTCTCATCTTCCTCATCTCAAAGAACTCACACATCCATCACCACTTTCTATTAGTGGGCGCATCTCACTCAATTTCAGTGTTATTCTGAATTTGTTCATTCCTTTTGGAAACTTGTGACGAAGTTCCCATTCTTGTTCTCATTTTTGCTTTGCAAACTTAATTGAGTCGCAGTTATTTTAACTTCTTGATACTACTCATTTAGTTTCATTCATTTTGTTCCAGCTTTCAGGGTTTTGAAACTTAAGGGTGGTGGTGGGGTTGGAGGGGAATAGGTGCCATAAGAGATTTCTAATTTCTTCAAGACGATGATCCTTGCATTTAATGGATGCACTCTGTGGAAGTGTCACTTGACATTTGATAAAAAATCTGTTGTAGACAAAAGCTTCTATTTCTGGATCTTCCAAATCTTTAATAGATATAGTCTTGGCACCTAGCAATAATTATGTCCTAATCCTTCCAAAAGATCCTGGAAACTACTTTTTTTTTAATCTCTTGCTATATAGCTTTGGTTACTTTTTCTTCATCAGCTTCACAATTTTTTGTGACTCTTTCTTTCAATATGGGAGGGGCAACACTGCCGCCAGGATTTCGTTTCCATCCAACTGATGAGGAACTAGTGGGATACTACCTTAAAAGAAAAGTAGAAGGGCTTGAAATTGAGCTTGAAGTTATCCCTGTGATCGATTTTTACAAATTCGATCCCTGGGAGTTGCCGGGTAATCTTCGATTTCACATTTTGATAATTTTATCAGCACCCTTACTATACTATGCAGAGACGTAAAAAAGAAACCTTTCTGATGCAAGTTTAACATAGTAAATGGACCAGACCAGTGTGAAACGCAACTTTATGAACACCACAAAGAAAGCGAGTGACTGTTTTGTCTGTTTTTCTTTTCACTTTTTCTTTAGCGGTTAATCATTCTGAGCTGTAAAACTAAAAGCTGTTCGATACGAATTCCTCAGTAAAAAAAAGAGTCATGGTTTTACTGGATTTATTTGTTGCATTTTATTTTTTCTCGTAAGGAAATGTGAGAAGGCTAACTCGTATCAGGTGTGTAATGCAGAGAAGTCTTTCCTTCCAAAACGGGATATGGAATGGTTTTTCTTCTGTCCACGGGATCGCAAGTACCCAAATGGATCAAGAACAAATAGAGCTACCAAAGCTGGGTATTGGAAAGCCACCGGAAAAGACAGAAAGGTGGTGTGCCAGTCTGATCCATCCAATGTTACTGGGTACCGCAAGACCTTGGTTTTCTATGCTGGGAGGGCCCCTTTAGGAGATAGAACTGATTGGGTCATGCATGAGTATCGCCTCTGTGATGATCTTGGCCAACCCACACCTTCTTTCCAGGTACAATCACATTCATGCCATATTTTGGATAAATTTCTGTTTTAACATTGGTTAAAAACATCTTATGTACTTCAACTTTTATAAAGCTTTTGTCTCAAAATAAAAATTGAGGTGTATAAGTTAAATTTAACTTGTAAAAGAATTTTGATTCTTCTTTGTTCTTTATTATCTTCTTCTATAAAGGGTTGGCTTTAATTTGCTAGGGTAATACTGAAAGACTTCAGCTAGTTTGTTTGTGGTCATTGTAGGGTGGTTTTGCCTTGTGCCGGGTTATTAAGAAGAATGAGAAAGCAAGTGCTACGAAGGGAGAAAACAAGGGCAAAAGGGCTGCAAGCAGTTCCATTAATGGGAGTGACACCTCAGTGAGATTCTCTGGTGAGCCATTCAGCAACTCTGGTGATTCTTCCTCTCATGCAAGCCAACTGAATAATGAGAGTCGTTATTCAAGCCCAATTACTTCTCCATACAATGTGGCTCCAATGGGAGAAATTAACCAAGCTTCTCTGGAAACCGATCCTTCAAACTTCTGGATCTCCCCGGACATGATTCTTGATTCTTCAAAGGTATATATCTAAGTAGAAACAAAGAAAGAAAGTTGAGATTGAATAAGTAGTTTTTGGAGAAGTTGCTTACTTTTTCCTTCACTAACTGCAGGACTACCCTCAATTACAGCATGCTGTATCTGAATATTTTCCACGGTATGACTTACCATGTATGGGGACACAATGGCAATCAGTTGAACATTCAGAAACTCCATCTAGTTTCTCCTACTCAAATGTCAATGGAGAAGTTGAATTTGCTGATACTCTCAGTCAAATTGGCGGCATGTCACCTTACTCAAGAGAATGGAATTCCATGGACTTCTATGGAAATGGAGATGTCCCTTATGAAGATTATGATCAAATTAACTCAATCTCATATCCATGACCCTTTTAAAATCTAAAAGCAAAAGGAAGACCATTCTCTCACTTTTCTTGCAACGCACGGTGTCAAATTGTGATGAAGGACTAATTCAAAGGCCAACAAGTGGAGATAAGAGCTGGTGATCTGAAGTTGCAGGAAGGCAATTTAAGGGTTGTCATAACTCCTTGTGGGGATTAGTTAACTATAGTTTTACTTGGTGTGGCATTATAAGGAATCTGAGACAACGCTTTTTAATGTATGTCTTGGAGTGATAAATAATGAGTAGAATCACCTTGTTGTGTAGCAAGCAGAAATTATTTTCTGCCTGAAGTGGTATTGATTATGTTTATCATTTACACCGTTATGTAGGATCCCCAGGCAACATCACTTTTATCCATATTGCCGGAGTTGGTTTACATTCAGCCATCTGTATGTGTGGTTCTATAAAATAAAGTTATATAATGGGAAAACTTCATATAAATGCTGTCAAGACTCAAAATCCTCTCCTCCTATCATCTAGTGCATATGTTATGATTGTCTTCACTCAAGGCTTCCTTGCATGTTGATATTTTCGTATATGTTCAACAAGCTATAAGAATATTGAGGGATAGATTCTATTTGTCACATTGCTCTACTATGTCAAAGTTTCTATACAGTAAGATTACGGATTTAAAATAGTTTGTATACCAAATAAAGAATGATGCAGACCCTTAATTTTTGAAAAACTGAAAGTAGAAGACAAAGCTAAAAGAAATTAGATTATGCATGTGAATAACAGGACTCTTTGGTTTAGCTTTCAGTCAACTCAGCCGCCACATATGGTGGTCATTTCATTTTTGTTTTTTCCTATAAAAATAAAGGTAAAATGAAATTCTACATTTAGAATTGACATGACATTTCACCGTACAGTTGTTTTGATTAGCATCCAAGATACGGCTGGCTTGTCCTTTTTGCCTTAGTGGGTGATAATAGGTGTTAATGACCTTTTAATGGATTCTATGTCAATGAATCAGCAGCTTTAATCAAAGAATATTTTATTGGAATACTTTGTGAAGTAAGGAAGAATTATGTCAACCCGTTATTTGGTGGTAATTGAGAAATTCTACCATCCTTACCACTTAAGCAGTGGGGTGTGTTAAGGATTTGCTTTTAGGTTCTGCAATCCACCACTTAAGTGTTGTGTTAATTGTGATGACTGTTCAGTGCAGCTTTTGGCTTTTTCTCCACTCAATCAGAAGCCACCGCCTCTGTAAAGACACATGCTATCCAAACAGTTCAAATAACTATTCACCAATATGATAGTCACTTCAATAATTCAACTATAAGAAGAGTTGTAGAGCAATGACTAGAGTTACTATCATTATTTTCAATCATTCATACCTTCTCAAATATCATTTAACATATTGTAAAAGTTAAACAACTAACCACTAAAATTGCTAGCTAATGATGTGGGGGCGAAGTTTGTGCTAAAGAACAGTCAGGCATAATTGGTTTACTGAAGGGTGGTTCTAATTGCAGTCATTCCTAAGATCTTTAGTTGGAACTTTTTGAGGGTTTGTTGTTTTATTTGCAGCCTTGAAAACAATGGTTTAATCTAAGGTTAATGAGAAATATGATTTAAACAGAACATATTGCAAAAACAGTTAGGATGTTGCGGTGGATTAACCTCCAACAATTGTTTTCTTGACAAAATCTGCATCAACCCATATTAACGATGCAATTGTAAATACAAGTAGTATTATGATGATGTTTCTTGAGCTTTGCATAACTAACTGCTGGGCTCACCATTTGCATGTTTCTTTACTAACTCAACTCTGTAGTTTGGATTTTGGGAGAGTATATAACAGCAGCAGCTCAAAGTTCCAAAGAATCGGTTACATTACTGAACACTTTTTTCACCACCATCTTGCAGTTCATCTCAAGAGTGAAATTTGTATATTGATATTCAACCAGCCCCTGTATAGCTTTTAGAAGCCCCGTTGCTGCATCTTCCAACACCGCAATTCAAGGTTTCCACGAAGCCACAATACATTGACTCTATTTTAAAATGTCTGTTTCATGAAAAGCTCTTTGAGTAACGATTAAGAAATTTATTGAATACTCGTTGTTCACAAAGAGGTTCCCATGTATAAAAAAATACCAAGGTGATTACACTGTCATGTTTCCAATACATCTTTTCTGGCAGACGGAAGCACAACAAAGGATACTTTATAAGAATATAACTCTTAACATTTCTTTTTATTGCTTTTAGTTATGTTCTATCACTATTAAAAATTTATTAGCCCCAATGATAAAGCTTGTTCACCAAACCCCTCCCTCTATTTGTCAATAACAACACAGTTGTAACAATTTCGAGAACGATAAGATTAGGCTGGGATCTCGACCTTCTAAAATATTATAAATTATCTTATGGTTATCCTTTGCCATCATGACTACTTTGTTATTCTTTCTAGTAAGTAAAACTACTTAAAATAACGATTAAAATGTTAAATATTAATCTCATAAATTAACAGATAAAATGACTAATATTTTGTGGAAGTACAGAAGTAAACAATGACACACATCTATGCCTTCTTCTGAAGTAAGCATATTGTTCCCTCAGCATCTTCTCATTCTCAAGCGAAAATGCATGTCAGCAAAGCAAGATTTTCAGGAACACTTTCATAAAGGGGCAACAATTCCAGAACTCTTCAAACACAAAACGACCTATAATCTGATAAAGATTGTGACAGATTCTGGCCACCAACATACAGTTAACTCTTAAAGTACTAATGTGACTTTTTCCTCGCTAAGCATTGCTTTAATGTGGTTGATTAAGAAATAAATAATCCTTCAACCATTATTCTCCACTGGAGGAGTTGAAAACGAAATGAGTGAAAAGCATCCTCAGTGGAAGTTAATTTATTCAGCAGGTATTGGTACTTTATAAATTTCTTGGTGAATCCTTGTAGTGGAAGATGAGATCAAAGACCCAAGTGGTTACGTATTCATTCATGCACAAAATATTACAATACACAGACATTGACTCATTATAGACGTGGACAGCACAAAATATACTATTATAGTATAGTGTTACTTACCCTCTTTATGAAGTTCTAGTATAAGCTTGCAATTTGAGGACTACAAAAGACTTCCACTTCTTGAAGGGTTGCCCTTGACTCATCACCAAATATAGACTCCTTCCCATCCTCTCTTTTGGCATAAGACAATCCCAATCTAGACTTCGCTTGTCTCAAGTCACCAATGCCAGAATTGGTATCAGGCCCAGCAAAGCCCCCCATAACTGGGGCCAATGGGGGCCCTATGAGAAGCCCATCTGCCCCAAATTGTGGGCCACCACGTGCATAATCAAACAGGGCTGCACCACTTCCACCAACTTTGGGCAAAATAATGGGCTTAGCTTCATTGTCTAGCCAGTAAAATAGGAAGGCATCAAATGTATCATAGTAGTCATCTGTGCTTCTATACCCTTCAGGGTTAAATGCACCAAACTTGAAAGACTTGTTTGTGTAGCCGATTATCACGCATGGCCCCTTGAAGTCACAGCATTCGTGGAAATTTGTAGCACTGAACCCATCAATCGAAGCCCTATAGCAGCACTTTAGCTCCTTCCCTGATAAAAATTATGTCAAATATATATTTTGAGTTCATGGATCATTGTAACAGTATATAGAAATAGTACTATGATTCTATGTGTTGTTCAGTAATTAGGCAGATAGAAAAAGGGATCGTAGAAGTACCTCTCAAAAATGTTTTGTCCACCAGAGAAGTTGAGAAAGTGAGATCAATATCATAGTATTTAGTCTGAGGTTTGTCATTAACATTCTTCTTGCCTATGTTCCAACCAAATAAGCCATTTGTGCTTGTCTTCCAACCCTGGAGTGATGGTGAGTTTGGAATGCAATATGCCATCCACAGATCACCAACTAAGCACTATCTCTTCTCTCTTCCTCTTTTGAACCACAATTCAACATCTTATCCATATTTCCTCACAAAATATCTTCTACCCCTTTTTCACCCTATGTTTTTGGAATAAAATCTCTCACTGGCTCTCATTTGCTTGGACCCATTTCTACACAAAACTTGGCTCAAATGTACATGACAATGAAAAATCATATCCCTAATATTTCATCCCCTTTACCTTGTAGACTGTGTCTAACTGTTTTGTTTCAGCTTAAAATTAATTTTGGAAATTTATTAAATTAGAGAGAATTCTTCATCAGTGCCTTTTCTTTAGCCCTTTTGTCATGGGTACGTTTATATCGTGACTAAAGGCTTTAATCGCGTTCAAATAAATATACAAATTAATATATATATATATATATATATATATATATATATATATATATATATATATATATATATATATATATATATATATATATATATATGTATGTATGTATGTATTTAAATTCAAGAAAAACGGAGAGGGAATGGATGATATTGGAATTGGCTTGACTATCCTAGTCATATGGGAACAACAAATTAGTATCCTATACAAATTTTAAAAAATAAGTACAAAAATATAAAAATCTAAACTTTGAGATTGGATTAGTATTATGCAGTCCAAACTCAAAGAAAGCGGCAAAAAGCAATGGGCAGCTTCGGAAATCTGTTTTCAGTGATTGTCTTTCTCTTTTTCCACAAATTCAAATCACGTTCACTGAAGATTTTTGACGTTCCAAGTCAGAAATGAAGAAGCGAAGATGGATTGGAGTTATGTTGCAACTTATATTCAAACACACACCAAAGTCTTGAAAAATAGCCTGCATGTCAAAGTCTGCATTTTCTCACCTCCATTTTTCATCTTTCACTCTGCTCTACCTAACACCGTGTGCTCGTAATATTTGTTGTTAGATATTATCAGAATGATTTTATTTTTTATCATATGATAAATCTTACACACTTATATTATGAGTGCTAGAAAACATAATTTTGTGCTCATTTAAAGTTTACATATGAAAAAACTTTTTTGAAAATGTAATTTTAATCCTAGTAGATTAATAGGTCTGGATTTTTTAAAGAACTAAAGCATACAGTTGTACAAATATTTACATAAATATTACAGGTGACATTTTCTAAATTATTTAGGAAACTATAGATCTTGGTTCTTTAAAAAACCAAAGCATATACCATTATAGGCTTAAGTTATTTTAGAATCAAACTTATAATTATACAAAAATTTTAAAAGTGTCGTCGCCTTTTGAAAGACTTTGTTTTTCTTGAAATCGAAGCATATTAAGTGATTTCATCAACCTTTTTGTAGTAATGTATTCTTTATACAGAAGTTGTACAGACCTAGAAATTGACATTTTAAAAGTGACAGTTTAAAATTAGTGAGATTCGGCTATTTTAATATTAAAAGATTTTAATATAAATAGTTTTGTTATGAACGAGTTTCATCATTTTAAAACACACTATCTCTAGAAACCATTTTTCTAGAGTTCTTTGACTTCTCTCTAAGAGTTCTCATTCTCTGTTCCTTAGATTGAAGAACCAAGACTATAGGAGTGATTCTTATGGCGAGCTCTTCAACTTAGACCGATTAGTTTCTCCGTTTGAGTAAGTTTAGTTTCAATCCCTTTTCTTTGGTATTTTTTATAGGTTTAATTGATTCGGAGGTCCCTATTTGTGCAGTTTTGCGTCAATCAGGTCCATGTATTTTGAAATAACTCAATTTGGTCCCTATTCATGAAAAATTGAAGCAATACAATCCCTGCCGTTAAATTGTGGATGACGTCAAAATTGTTGCCAGGTGACTAGGTGAGGTGGCATTTGAAAAGCACATAACACATATTTTTGTAACCTTTTACAATTCCTAGCACCGCCACACTCAAACCGCACTACCACCAAGCCGCCGTCGCAAAGCCACCCCAACCTGCACACAGAATCGTAGAAACAAAACCCTAGCTGCTGCGACTACCACACTCATCACCATCAACACGCAAGCTTCTTCATCCAGCAACCATGGCAGCCCAAAGCGCCATCACGGCCATCCTCGCAGGCAACCGTCCTCTCTAACGCATCATCAATGCCCAAGCCGCCATCGTAGAACCAGCATCTCGCACCTTCATCTTCTCCAGCAAAGCCACCACAGCGCCGCCGCATCACTCCGCCACCACGACCCAAAATCGCGTAAGCTTCGAGCCTCACTCACGTAGACCATCATCGCGAGGTTGCCATCAACACCTCGTCATCCTCCAAGCTCGCATCAGACCACCACCATGAGCAGTGCCGCTTCTTCATTCACGCGCAACCATGGCCATCTTCCATTGACGCTTCGTGCCGCCATCCTCACCACCTGCACTCAGAAAAACTAGAGGACCAACAACCATCACACACAGAGACCCAATTCGAAGAAACCCTTCGAACTTTGAATCGCCATCCGCAAGAGGCCACTACCACGAGCTTCTGCCTCGCACCTGCAAAGATAGGAAAACCTAAGAAGACAACCAAACAACAGAGAGACTCAGCAACCACCCCCCAGGAATCACGCCGCCATGAAGAAGAAACCTCAATCGTGCAACCAAACTTGCAACCAGCCAAGCATCGTGAGTGACTACCTTATCTCCATCAGCGAAATTCCTTCTCTCGCGCAAAGACTTCCTGACGGCGCAAGTTCTTTTTTCCCAATCTGGCAAACCCTAATTTTGGGTGGGGAAGGGGATGACACGTGCCACGTACTTTTCAAATGAAATGCCACCTCAGCTAGCCACCAGGCAACAATTTTGACGCCACCCACATAATTTAACAGTAGGGACTCTATTGCTTCAATTTTTCATAAATAGGGACCAAATTGAGCTACTTCAAAATACAGGGACTTAATTGACGCAAAACTGCACAAATAGGGACCTCCGACATAAGGGGCCCAAACGTTTATGTGTATTTAAAAAAATTAATTTTGGCGGAGGCTATAAGCGTCCGACATAGGGTCTGGACGTCTATAAAGACATCAGACGTTCGACATGGGGTCCGGACGTCTAAAGCAATGGAACATGGCAACTTTTCACCTACCTGCTAGATCATTAGACGTCCGACATAGGGGCCCAGACATCTATAGAGAGATAACACGTCCGGCATAGGGACCCGAACGTCTATAGAGACATCAGACGTCCGGCATAGGGGCCCGGGCGTCCACACTACGAAATAAAATGACTTTTGGTATTTCTTTGCCACCATTAGACGTCCGGGTCTTCCTAGTCCGACGTCTAAGAGCTGTAAAAAATTATTTTCTACTACATTTTGGCATGGGAGGAGCTGACATTTTTGTCAATATAGACGTCTGGGACCACCCGTATCAAACGTCTATAACATTAACTTATTTATAGAAGTGTCACCAATCATTTTTTTTCGTGAAATATGTGTGGGTTCGACGTCTAATAGGTGACGTTAGATCATTTATCAAATGCAAATTAGATAATGTTTTAAAAAAATTACCAACACGACATTAAGGTTAATTTAAGAAAAATAACCAAATTAGATGCTATTTTAAAAAATGAAATGACTAAATTAAATTTAAAAAAATAATAAAAACAAATTAAATCAATCGAACAAATTGAGAATAAGTACGATGACTAAATGTATAATTAAGTATTAATATATTAACAGTAAATAAATGAAATTGATAATGAAAACATATTTGTATTTAAAATTAATTAATAATACAAATATAAATATATATTTGAATTTATTTTAGCTTCACAAAAAGAAAACTTGTGTATATATAACTTTAGTATGCATTGGCATCTATACTTATTTAATTTTTACTTTTATATATATATATATATATATATATATATATTAAAATACATATCTATTAACATATTTTTTGATAAAATTATAATATAAAAGATGAGTAAATTTAAAAAAAATGTAAATTGTAAAATCAATATCCATGAAAGGAATGAGTGCGTTGTTTAAGTCCTGTTTACTCGAATGAATTTGAGCAAGAGTAATTGATGGATTGGAGAGGATTTGAAGGTAAATTTTTTGTTATTTATTTGAGTGGATTTTGGAGACAAGTGAGAGTGAATTTGGAAGTAATGTTTATGAGAATTAATGTAGAATTTGATTCATGTGACAGATTAAAAGAATTTACTTCCAAATTCACTTTCACTTACCTCCAAAATCAATTCAAATAAACAACAATTTTTTTTCTTTAAATCATCTTAAATTCATTCAATCATTCTTTCTAATTCTAGTCAAATCTATTCAGGTGAACAAGAGCTTAAAGAAAAAAAATGCAAGTGCCCTTTAACTAGAAAAATTGTGCCGAAAATTTCCTAAAAAATATTAAATAATTAACACTAAGTAAAATTTAATTTAAAGAAGTAAATGAAAGATTGCAAATAATTTAACTAATATAACCGTAAGAAATTGAAGAAAGAAAAGGATTAACCTTTATGGAGAGTTGAAAGACCTATCTATCCAATAACGCTGAACCAAGAGAGGTTGTGATGATTCTCAACACTGAGCTCTCTCAGAACCAATAACGCTTAGCCAATCAGCAACCCTTTCTTTCTCTTTTTCTTTTTTCTTTTTCCATCAAAATCCAATTTATCTCTCGTCTCCCTCTTCACCCACTATCCCTCGATCCTCATCTCACCATTCTTTAATCAAGCTTCGATCTTGATCTTCTTTTTCCATACCCAATCTTTCGTACTCCAGCCCCTATATTCACCTCCCTCTAAAAGTCCACAAAAACGCAGAAATCTACATGGGTTGCACCATGAGGGAAAAACACATCAGGGCTAATCGGAGACCGCGATCGGCGAAACCGGACACGGATTCTTGCGACAAGGATGCCATATCCAAATCCATAGCCGAGTCTGGTCTCAAGCCCTTCAGATACCATACGGCTTCCAATGATTCTTCCCCAAGCCTAAATTCAAACCCTAATGTGGAGGAAACCGGGTGGGGTTACTGTACAGAGGAGCAATTGGAAGAGATTCTGTTGAAAAACTTGGAGTTTATTTACAATGAAGCTGTCTCGAAGCTTGTTGCGTTGGGTTACGATGAGGATGTTGCTGTTAAGGCCATGCTTCGAAATGGGCATTGTTATGGTGGCATGGATGCGCTGACAAATATTTTGCACAATTCCTTGGCGTATTTAAATAGTAATAGTGATGGTGGTGGTGGGAAGATGGATGAGACTGAGCCTGTGTTCTCTAATTTGAGGCAGTTAGAGGAGTACTCTGTGGCCGCTTTGGTGTGTTTGGTTCAACAGGTGAGGCCACATTTGAGCAAAGGTGATGCCATGTGGTGTTTGCTCATGAATGATCTTCATGTTGGGAGGGCTAGTGCAATGGATATTCCTGTGCCAGGCACTGGGAACCCTGCTCCGGCTTCAGGTGAGAGTTGTGGCAATTCGGTTGGTGTTATGGGGCCGGCTTTTTGTAGGTTTCACGGAGGGTGGGGATTTGGAAATGGGGGAGGCTTGGAGTTTCCTGTAAATGGGGTATTCTCTTGCGGGACAGAGATGAATTTGCAGCTACAAAGAGACATTGAGTTTCCGAAGAGGTTTAATCTGTCTCCTTCAATGAAGGCCTTATTGAAAAGAAATGTTGCAATGTTTGCTGCTGGTTTTAGGGCAAACTCCAAGCAGTTACAGACGCAGGCAAAGACCATTTCTGGGCGGAGTACTGCACATAGTTTGGATTCTTTTGCTGCGATCGGGACAGGAGACCCGGCTGATCAATCTAGAGGAGATTCACAGAATGTCGATAACCAAGATGCTGTGAATTCGGTGCTGAGTAAATTTCGTGATTTGAATCTTGATGAGAATTTGGAGCTTGTGGCGGAAGATCAGAAGGATGAGGTCATAGTCACTTTATTTCATCAGATTAAGGATCTTGAGAAGCAGGTCAATGAGCGAAAAGACTGGGCTCATCAGAAGGCAATGCAGGCAGCTAGAAAGCTAAGTAGTGATCTAACTGAGCTCAAGATGTTGCGGATGGAAAGAGAGGAGACTCAGAAATTGAAGAAAGGGAAACCGGCCCTTGAGGACACAACCATGAAGAGGCTCTCAGAGATGGAGAATGCATTGAGAAAGGCCAGTGGTCAACTGGACCTTGCGAATGCAGCTGTGAGGAGACTAGAAACTGAGAATGCAGAAATGAAAGCAGAGATGGAGGCTTCTAAATTAAGTGCATCAGAGTCAGTGACAGCTTGCTTAGAAGTTGCTAAAAGGGAGAAAAAATGTTTAAAAAAACTTCTAGCTTGGGAAAAACAGAAAGCTAAGCTGCAGCAAGAGATTTCTGGTGAAAAACAGAAGATATCGGAGACACAAGAAATGTTGGTTCAGATTAGACAGTGTCAACAGGAGGCTGAGGTTTGCTTTTTATACCCCATTATTATGTTTAACAGCGCCACACACTGTCCACCAAAAAGAAAAAAAATATGGTTTTGAGCTTTTACCTATGTTTGCATTAATTGGATTTGCGTTGCATCTTTGTCAATAAAAATAACGTACTTCAACCACAAAGTGTAGCCCAATCTTGCAAATTGATCTACATATATGGCTTGAAGTGGAAACCCCAATTGGAACTACCAGTGTTTTAAATCATGGATGGTGGCAGATTGTGGTCAGCCCTAAAATGGTCTTAGTGGGATAACTACTATTTTTTAATTTTTATGTAGTTTTAATAATGTATACTGCATGATTTAAATTCTCAAAAATGATAAAAATAAATCAATTCATGACATTTATAATTAAAATAAAAAGTCAAAGGTGGTGTTATATGCAAAACATATCAGTAACATATCAATAAAAAAGTTGAATACGAGTTTCTTAGGTTGGAATCACCAATCATGATCTTCTACATCCAAGACTTTTTTCTTTGTCATTTTCACTACCATTACAGTTGTAGATTTCATAGGAATTGAAATCCTAAAATCTAGTCCCCTAAAACCCTAATGTTTTTGTGCGGAAGGATTTGTTGGAATCTGCTCATAGCATCACTACAGCCACTATTTGGTCTGCTAAACTGATATACTAAACTGCCCGCAATTGCAGCCCCTGTAGAAGACAGGGACTGCTCTGTACTGCTACGTTGCTCGAGTGGTGTTATCTGAAAATCTGGAAAGCATCGTGTGGCCTGGGACAAGCAGACCCCAAACAGGGATCAGTCTCTGTCAAGGGGTTGGAGTCACCTCATGGTCTTTCTGAAAAGGAAAAAAAGTTTCAAACTTAAAACATCAATATGACCTAGACTAGTGTGACACAGTTTGCTATTGTCACATTGGAATTGATTGTTTCTGCGTCAAGAATTTTAGTAATTTTTAACCCGAGCAATTGAATGCATATCTAACATTGAAGACTTTAAAAATTTATATTTCAGGGCAGTTGTTAATAATTGTGACTTGAAACGGATGAAATGTATTTTTTTCTTTCTTTTTCTTCATATTATTGCATGTGCTGTGTATGCTTTGAAGGATGGAGATTTATGAAAGCTGTGATCAGGTTGGATGCATAATTGACATTTATGTCAGGATAGAGTACATGGCAAGAACTTGATTTCTATGGACAATTTAAATTGTCCACATCTACTACATTCGTCCATACTTTGTTAATATGTATATATGCACTGTTATGGGATTGCGTGCTGTTAAAATACAACACACCACAGCCATTTAATAATACAAACCTAATGTCTGGAAAATAATGACAGCTCAGGATATTATTGACAAAGCAAAAGTTATCAATGGCATATTATAACAGCTCTGTGGCAGTTAAGAAGCCTCTGACTGTTATGAAAATCTAGTTATGTCACAATTTGCTATTGTAACCTTGGGTTGCAGTCTCTGTCCTAGAAAAGTGCAGCAGCTATTCTGCATGAGGACAAAATCCCTTCTTCACATCCTGTTATTCTCTGCGTTATTAAACTTGTTTTATGTGCATTCTTTTCTGTTTTTTCCAGAATTGCTCAAGGTTTTTAATTATATTCAAAATCTTTAAACTCCCCCTTCTTGGGACAAAGCCATCAAACCTGGCTTGTCTTTTGTTTCTGCCCACGGACCACAGTTTTCTGGCATCATTTCTGGTCATTCCAAAGATGTGTCATTTTCAGGCAACCCACGGATATCTAGTGTTGTTTCCAGTCAATACTGTTATTGCATCATAATACAGCTCTCTGGTCTGTTATTTTTTATTATGATGCTGTGTTCTTTCTTTACTCCTCACGGCCATGGCATCATCCACTCAATTATAACTTCATAGCTTTTGTGTTATTGACTTGTTAATCATACTTTTGATTGAGGATGGTGTGTATTTCATAAGTTTAAAGAACTCTGAATTAGGTCCTCCAAAGTTATGTGGCCAATTAGTACTTTACAAAATTTGATCATCAAATTAGTCTCACTTTTCCAAATATTTTGTCATCAAAGTAGTCTCTCAAAGATAATTGTCATTGTGATCATTTTAGTCCTTTGATAAGGATTAGATTGGTAAAATTTTAGATCTTTTCTCTCAAATGTATAATCTGTCACCAAATTTGACCATGAAAGATTTTTTTTTCATAACTATAGTCTTTTATGGGAACCAATATCTTGAGATTTTAGATCTCTGAAAGACTAATGCGATGAATTAAATATCTGATGGGTAAACTTTGTAATCGAAAATTTTGAAGGACTAGTGGGTTTTGTCTGTTGACTATTAATGTTGTTGTATTTTGTCCTATTTGGTATAGCAGCCATCTAACTAGTTTGCTTTTTGGGATTGGTTACACTCGGAATTTGATAAAATGCAATTGACAAACCTGAAAAATTCAAAATATCTGGTCTTCAGGCATATATTTTGGACCTGTTATGCAAAGTGAGTGGATCTTCAAAATGCATATGTCCTGATGGAGAATGGGATTTAACTTCATCCCAGCATATAAAATGCCTCTGATATTTTAGGAAGCAGGATAATGTAGCTTAAAGATAAACTAACTTCATTCATTTTAGTTGTTTTTACTATTGATTTCATAGAGCCCAATGGTGATGATTTGTGATTGTAGCCAATCGCATTTATTGAGATGAGTCTTGGGTGTGTTTATTCCGTCATGTCATGTAGAAGTTTACACTTTAGATGCTTGATAATATATCTCTTACATATGTTAAAGGTATTGTAGTATTAACACATAACTATTTTGATTTGAGTTAATATCTAGTGAGGCTTTAACATATTTACGTTTGTAGCCCCTTTCCTGGCTATTGGCACCATACGATGATCTTCCAAACTAATCCAAATAAAAGAAACCACTCCTTTGTCATATTATGAGATGTATCTCTTTGCTGTTTATTATCATATGCTTCCTTGATCTCATCAGATTAAAATTAATTATGAGTTAAATAGGACAATAGGACAATGTTTGCTTCTAGTCCATAACAAAATCATCTCTCATTTATTAAAATGTGACAAATGTGATCCATATAACGAGAAATTATTAACTAAAGTGGAAAGTGAGGCCACGAACTACACCTGTCATATTTCTCATAAATAAGAAACTATAAGGAGGTAATGTTTTTTAGGAACAAAAAACAAACGTTTCTTTATTTACAGTGATTAACAGTATGTAGATTATTTGGTTCCAGCTATCAGCCTAGGCGTACTGTGAATTTGTTTCCTTCAATCCTTGATGATCCTTAAATTATATTCTCTAAGTGCATAATCTAGTTATTGATGATTATTACACCTGGATCTGTTGATTTTTACCGGTTGTTTTGCTCTCCTCACCACTAAATCATTATTCCGTGAAAAGTGAAATCTCCGTGATAATACTGATATTGCTGAAGCACTTATTTTGTGTTATAAATTGTTACAGGTGAAGTGGAAGGAGGAGTTGAAGGCTAAAGAGGAAGCCTTAGCAGTAGTTGAAGAGGAACGGCGCTCTAAGGAAGCAGCTGAATCTAATAATAAGAGGAGGATTGAGGCTTTGCGTCTGAAGATAGAGATAGATTTCCAGCGTCACAAGGATGATCTACTAAGATTGGAACAGGAACTTTCGCGCCTTAAAGCCTCTGCTCAGTCTGCTGAGTTGCATCACCAATCAAGCACTTCACCCACAAGCGACTCTGAGGGCACAAAGCCCCAAAGAGAGACCATTGCTAGGCTGCTTCAACAATTAGATAACCTGGACGATTTTTCAGATAAAGAAGTGAATAGCAACAGAGAATGCATTATATGTATGAAAGATGAAGTCTCCATTGTTTTCTTGCCATGTGCACACCAAGTTATGTGTGCTAGTTGCGGTGATGAGTATGGAAGAAAAGGTAAGGCTGCTTGTCCCTGCTGCAGGGTTCAAATTCAACAGAGAATCCGTGTATTTGGGGCAAGTTCCTAGCTCCATTAAAACTTATGTTACAATGGGACTTGGGCAGGTATACCCTATGAATTTTTACATAATTTTTGTGCACTAGATTGGTGGGGCTACTTCTCCCGCTAAACCTCACAATATAAATAAAAAAAAAAAAACTAAGTCCTGGCATTACAGTAAATGTCTCTTGGAATGTCTGAAATATATTTGCTTCCTACGGTTGGCTTGAAAATTAAAAAAGAAAAAAAGTGATATTGTGTTATTGTTTTATTCTGAGAACTTTCCCTCGTGCAAATCTTTTCATTTGATCCCTATCTCCTTTTCTAAGTATGGTTTATATTATCTTGATCTGTTTCCAGAAAACAAAGGCTTTGCTTCTTCTTCTTTTTTTCTTTCATTCCCCGGGAATGAGGGATTTTACTCATTTATGGAGTTTTGTTTTGTGTTAGCTGATTTATAATACACGCCTTTTTTATTATATCACTCCATGATTTGTTGACATACTTATTGCACTGTAAGATAATGATTTGAAAATCACAACTTGCCAAACGCTGTAACTGATGTGATAATAAATTAAAATAAAGCATTCAATGTATGTAAAAAAACTAATTACAATAAGATGTCGTAGTAATATTTTTATTTGGGAAATATATGTTTTTGATTGCTTTTGGTTTTAAAAATTGATTAATTAGTCATCAATTTTGTTTTTTAAAAATATGTGTATTTAATTCCCGTATCAATTTTCTAATAGAAAAAGAAAGTTACTAAATGTTAAACTTAGATATAAAAGATACTATTGCTTTATTGCTTTTTCTTCAGTGGTTTTGAGAAGAGAGAGGCGCGCGCAGTGGTATACAAATAATTATATAATATAAATTTATTTTTTAATTGTAATATTAGATGTATAAGCAGATTAAATTTAACTCAAACTCCTCGAACTAAAGTCGTTTCAATAATGTTTTCATACGAGTATGTTGAGTTTTTGTAGTTCATTCTCTTCTAAGAGATAAAATAGAAGCACTTTTAATCATAATTTTTTTTAATGTTAAATACACTAGGAAGGAATGCATATGATTATGTAAATTTATTTTATTTATTATATAATAGGGAAAGCACTCCTTTTTATATGGACCAAGACTCAGATAGTTCAGACCCTAATATCTCTCCTAGTCACGAGCCTATATGTAAATAAAGAAAGATTATTGTAAAAAGTAGGGTTAAATATGTTTTTAGTCCCTAAACTATTGGTCGTTTCTGGTTTTCGTCCCTCTTTCAAAGTAAGGTACAATTTGGTCTTCATTTTTTTCGAAACGTTCGTTTTAGTCTTTATTTGATGCAAATTACCACTTATAAGGACTTAATTGGAAATTCCAATAAAAGGGAATCAAAATGAAATTATAAAGACTTAATTGGAAATTCCAATAAAAGGGAATCAAAATGAAAAAATCTCACAGAGACAACTAAAAGATTTAAACAAAAAAAAAAAAAAAAGCTACAATCCCGCAAATTACTCGAATTGGGAATTTATTCTCTTTAGTCTGTAATCAATTTCGTGCATGTTATATCTTTTTTTATTTTTTTTGTTATGTTGTGATAACCCTACCTGAAAAGTGCACGGTACATTCATCTCTTTCATGTTTCAAAGGGATGATAGCGACGTGGAAATTATAATTATAGTTATGTCAAAGGTTGGAAACAATATTTTCTTAGAAAAAACAGTTTTTTTAATTATTAATATTATAAGTTGAAAGATGATATAATTTCAGTTGTGATAGTGCGTGAATCATTGATGGATGTGCTTAGAACTTCAATTAATAATTTTTAAACACAGATTGTTATTAAAAGATTAAAAAAAATTGAAATTTTCTAAATATAATTTTATATGACTTTTAACATAAAAAATAATTTAATAATCTTAACTTTTTATTTATTAAAATCCTTTTTAATACATCATTCACTTCCACTTTTAAATCTCTTAAACAATACAAATTTTATTTTCAAATTTACCCTATAAAAAAAATGCGGCCCAGACACACATGCAAACCCGACCAATGAACAACTATTTAAAAAAAGAATATATAATCTTTAAACATCAACTTAAAAAAAAGGTTTAATTCGTATTTTGGTCCCACTTTTCGTAGGGTTTGTTCAAATTGGTCCTACGTTTTTTCAAAAGTTCACTAAGATCCCACTTTTCGTAAAAACGGTGCAAGTTAGTCCTTTTTGGTTACGGCGTTAAAAAACTAACGGCACAGCTGCCCAGGTGGAAGAAAACTGATGAGGTGTACATTTTTTGTTGACGTGGCACTGTGATATGTGTTAAATTAATTAATTTAAATTAATTTAAAAAATAGGGTTAAAAAAATTTGACAATTACATTTGGGGTAAATCTGCATGCGATTTAGGGTTCCAGAATCTCGTTTCGAAGAGTGCAACTGTGAATGATTTATGATTCGTTTGTGAATGATTGAATACGAATGGGTAATAATTTTCTTACCAGTGGCAAAAGAGACTGCAAGCTCGTCTACGGAA
This sequence comes from Vigna umbellata, assembly GCF_029865625.1. NCBI lineage: Eukaryota > Viridiplantae > Streptophyta > Magnoliopsida > Fabales > Fabaceae > Vigna > Vigna umbellata. The sequence continues at coordinate 92,394,095 of NC_142165.1, read as the reverse complement.
CCAGAGAACAATGATGAACTGGAACATATCACAATAGCGCGGGCTTTACTGAATTACCGTTTGAAGGAGAAGATGACAATGTCTAATCCAAACACTCTCATTCCATTTCATAAAAGGTTTCAGATTCAAAATCCCAGACCAATCAGTTCTCAACCACCGCCAGCCACTTCGTCAAAAATCCTTCCCCTAATTTGCCAAAGGACCGCACCTCGAAGCAAGCCATCAATGGCAACAGCAAATGAAAGTTCTCGAAACAGGCATCCACAGGCTGCAGTGACCGGCGACAATTCCACCCTACCACCACAGTCTTGTGCTCTAGAAAGCCGAGGGATCCGTCCCCTTAAGTTCCCTGCAGTAGGAGCAGCACCTTATGTTCCTATTCGACAAATTTGACAATTACATTTGACAATTAACCCTATCTTTTAAATTAATTTAAATTAATTAATTTAACACATATCACAGTGCCACGTCAACAAAAAATGTACACCTCATCAGTTTTCTTCCACCTAGGCAGCTGTGCCGTTAGTTTTTTAACGCCGTAACAAAAAAGGACTAACTTGCACCGTTTTTGCGAAAAGTGGGATCTTAGTGAACTTTTGAAAAAACGTAGGACCAATTTGAACAGACCCTATGAAAAGTGGGACCAAAATACGAATTAAACCTAAAAAAAATTAGTTAATACTAACTTGGAAATAGTCGTACCGTATTGATTGAGAAATTATGAATAATATCAACAGAAAAATAATTCCCACAATCTCAATCGAAATATAAATTTTATCAAAAGTTCACTGCAAAATCCTTACTTACATCACTAAAAAATATTGATATTTTGTTTTAAATTTTCATCGGGCCAAGCATAATCTCAACTCAATTATAGACATTGACCAAAATATACCACTAATGATGACTAATAAAACTTTGGTTGATAATATCGAAAAATAACATGAAATTTTATTAAGAAAAAATAGCATGGTAAATATAATAAAAAAATAATTACAACTATTTTAGTTTCAAAGAAACATTAATATCATTAACTAAAAAAATATATTAAATAAATATTAAATTAAATTTTAAATCTTTTCATCAATTTGAATATTTTTAATTAAGTTGTTATTAATTTTTTTTCTGTCTATTAATATTCAAAACTTGTTTTTATGTATTTTAGTTGAATCCATGCTATTTTATTTTGTTCGATAATTAAATTACATTATTCTTATCTTAATTCATAATATTGTAATTGTGTTAAAAACGGAGAGATTTTATAATTAATAAAATTACATTATGATAAATTTAAAATAATAAATAATTTTTTTAATTTAATATTATGCTATATTAATCATAAAACCTAATCTTTTTTCTGACACACGAAATATAAAGAACAAAACTTTTAAGAAAAAAAAATACCACCCAATTCAAAAAATAGTTAAATAACAAATACTCAATTAAAAAATATAAATTTTTAAAATATTTAATAAAAAAGTTAATAATAAACATAATTAAAATTACAAAGGAGATTTTTGAGAAACTTAAAATTTAACAAAGTCTTCGCTAAATAACATGTGCAAATTTTAAGATGTCTTAATTAAATCTGAAGACAAAATAAAGCATTTAAATTGAGATCAAAATGAGAATACCTGATCAGAATTAAAAAATATAGTTTTAAATAATGAAATTCTATAATTAAACTGATTGAGTTATTATGATATATTTATATAATTTAAATTTTTATTAAATTTATTGTCCGAAAACGTATTTTAATGATTGAAGTTAAATTTTCTATAAGAATCAATTACTAATGGAGAGAGGTGACATTCATTTTCAATTCCTTTAAGATTTTTCTGAAAGGAAAGTGTTTATTTTCTATTTTTCTCGGCAGCCTGTCTGAGCCTGCAAGGATAGTTTGTGTCTACGCTAGAATAAGATAAAAAGCCAAATCCTGAAAGCACAAAGGAACACATTGAAGCCTCTCTCCTTCTTCCATTATAGCAATAATCATGGCTCCGATGCTTGAGAGTGAAAAAGACCCTCCAAAACGACCTTCACGTGCCTTTCTGGACACAGTTGAAGAAATCACCGCAATTTATAGGTCACTGCCACCTCGACCTTCCATTGAAGAGGTGGAAGCTGCCACGTCCACTGTGGATACCCTCAACAACGAGGAACAAACCAAACTCCACCAAATCTCAATGCAAAAGCCTCCTCGCGATGTCCCCGAGGACCTCTTCTCTGTCCTGCAGCAACTCAAGAAGACCATGCTCCTTTTCCATACCCAACAACACAGGAGAGAGGCTCTTCAACTTCTTGAGCTCGAAAACATGTTTCAAACATTCGGTCATCTCATTCAGAGGGCTTCTGAATTGGTCTCTGGAGATATCCACAAGCAAAGTCTTCCCTCTATACCTGAAGAACTCGTAGTGATCACTGACCAAACTGAAACTTTGGTGAAGGAAGACGAAGAATCACAGAAGAATGATTTCCAAATGATACAGCTGTCCTTCTCTACAGGTTTGTATTATGGGAAATAACCAATTTCGTTTTTACTTGTTATTATTATTTTAGTGATTATGTTCTCTCATCTAATTATTGTTCATGGATTATGGTTAAGATTTCAACACCTTTTTGTTTTTCTCTCTTACGTGAAAGAAAAACAAATTTACTTAGCGTTTGTATGCTTTATGAAATGTACAAAAATGGTTTCATAGTTGCTTGATTACTTTGACAACTTATCAATTAGGTAGATCGCTGGGATACTTGTCTTGGTAGAAGTCTTAAATTTCGGTCACGGTCATGGTTCGTTGCGATACTTGATATAGCGAAAATTTATGGACAGGTATTTCTGATGTGTAGTGCAGTCACAGATACCCTAAAAACTTTTATGTTGAAACTGAGATTGTGGTCGTGGAATGTTTTTCGAAACCTTGATTTGCTATGATGTTCTTCCCTTTATTAATTTTGTAGGGAATGGAAGCACTGAGAAATTAAGTCTAATGAAAGTTGCTACTCTTATTGAAAGTTGTGCCGGTAGTGGAGCTACAACCCTTGAACTTAGAGGGAAGTTGGAGGATCAGATGGAGTGGTTGCCGGTGTCAATTGGGAAATTATCTGATGTCACTGAAATGGACCTATCAGAAAACAGAATCATGGCTCTTCCTACAACCATTGTGGGACTCAAGGCTTTAACAAAGCTTGATCTTCACTCAAACCAACTTATAAACCTTCCCCATTCATTTGGGGAATTGATAAACCTTGTTGATCTTGACCTCCACGCCAACAGATTGAAATCACTTCCTGCTACTTTTGGAAACTTGACAAACCTCATTGATCTAGACTTGAGCTCAAATGGGTTCACAAATTTACCAGAGACAATTGGGAATTTGAGCAGCTTGAAGATATTGAATGCTGAGACCAACGAGCTTGAGGAACTGCCTCACACAATTGGAAATTGCTCATCACTATCTGAGCTCAAGTTGGATTTCAATCAGCTAAAGGCCTTACCTGAGGCAATTGGGAAGCTTGAAGGGTTGGAGATTCTCACTTTGCACTATAATAGAGTTAAGAGGTTGCCTTCCACAGTGGGCAATCTATGCAATTTGAATGAACTTGATGTTAGCTTTAATGAGCTCGAATTTGTACCAGAGAATCTGTGTTTTGCAACTAATTTGAAGAAATTAAACTTGGGGAAGAACTTTGCGGACTTAAGAGCCTTGCCAACATCAATTGGAAATCTTGAAATGCTTGAGGAGTTGGATATAAGTGATGATCAAATAAAATCTTTACCAGAGTCTTTCAGGTTCTTGTCCAAGTTGAGAGTTTTTCGAGCTGATGAGACCCCCCTTGAGGTGCCACCCAGAGAATTGGTCAAGTTGGGTGCTCAGGTAAACCTTTAGATTCACTTGTTCCTACTTTGTCACCTTCTCTATTTACTTAACTCTTTGCTCCTTGTTCTTCACCAGGAAGTTGTGCACTATATGGCTGATTTTGTCACCAAAAGGGACGCAAAAATCGTGCCATTAAAGAAGAAAAAGAAGGGGTTCTGGTCCTGGTTTTGCTCCATATTTTGTTCGAAGCTTGAATGATAATCGAACAAAGTCTATGCTAATTTATGTTTCTTGTGCTTGTATTTTGTCTGTCTGCTGCATATGATTGAAACACCTTGTTTTTTCCTAATAGAAAGTAATCTGCAACCTTTTAAATTTGTTTATAACTTTGATTTTCTGCAAATATTGTGTATACAGTGAGTACTTTTGTAACTGAAATAAAAGATATGGCAATTCCTGGGTTTTTAACCTGTTTGTTGTGTGTGGTCAGTTACATTTCTAGCTCAGAGGGTAGATTCATGTCTGTCTGCATCTGCAAATAAAATCCACTTATTGGAAACTGCTGTAAGCATGTCTTATTTTCAACGCTTTGAATTTCATGGAAAAAATAGATAAGAATTAATAGCGTAAACCTTTTTCTTTCTCTAAAATTAAAAAAAATGTGTCAAATCAGAAACCAGTCATAAATCATAATCCTTAATTCAGTCTCATATGGTTGTGCATACTAGACATGAGCATCTTTGGTCTGCATACGACTATTTTTATTTTTCCAATTTTGAATAGACTTAAAATAACTCGTTATTATTAATAGACGTAATATAATAATCTATTGCTAGCGTCAAGAACGGTTGACTTTGTTAAAAATGTAACTGCTGTTGGAATACATGAAGAAATGTTTAATGTTAATACCATGGGCTTAAACTCTGGTATTAGTATTATGCTGACATTCATTTCTTCAACCGCAAAGTTTTTAAGAAAAGTCTTCACTTTGGGCTGCTTAAAAATATTCTTGATACTAAGCAAATAATCTAATTAAGCTATCTCCACTTTAAGAATTATATTGAGGTAATATTTAGTTTCATGTAAATCTTATTGTGCCATATTATTTTGAAATTTTTTTATATGTTTTTTTCTAATAAAATAATTTTATGAAATTTACAATTTAATAACTTTTTATTTACATTTAATTTTTCAAAAGTAAATTTTTTTTATTCTTCTCATTCGTTACTTGTTTGAAATTTAAAATCTTAAATTTCACGGTATATTTGAATACTTCTATGAAATGTTTAATCTTAAATTGATGACTATGATTACGACCTTGTATTAGATATGCCTTAAATTTTATAAGTTAACATAGTCTAGAAGAGTTAATTTCACTGAAAACTATACACGGATGAAGTTATTCCTTTTTAAGCATCTTGTCTGTTGGCTTATGTTTCTATGGACAACTTTTAGTGTCTTACATTAATTATTAATAATTCGATGTTTACTTTTGAAATTACGTAGCTATATACAGTATCTTTTTCGTCTTTTAACAGGTGTTTCATGAGTTTATCTATTAAATTAAGTAAAAAATTTCTTCAGTAAATAACTAATAGTACCATAAAATAATTATAAATCAACTAATACTCTGTGAATTACATTAAGTTTCACTTTTTTAAAAAGGAAAAGTTTAATTTTTTATGGGCAAGTTTGTTGAAATTAAAAAAGAAAACATTGAAATAAAGTCTAATAGAAAATGTTAATCTTTTACAACGTGGTGAAATTAAGGTTGAGATGTACGTTTACTAGGAGAAGGAACTTTACATTCAGAAAAACGTATCCAAATAGGATTGTATTCGGAAAAAACACAAACGAAAAACTAAATTATAATTTTGATATCCTGTCATAATAAATATCCCAAATTTACCACGAAAGATGGGACATAGGTTAATATAGTAAAACTTTACAAAATTTTACCATTGTGATTTTCACTCTTACAAAAATATTAAGTGTGAGATAATGAGAAAAGTCATTTTTTTTAGTGTAATAAAACATAGTTGTCTTTTTTTAAAAATAAAATAAAGGAAGAGCTTTGTTAAAAACATAACTTCAGCTGTTGAGTTTCAATTAGATGATCATTTATATCGTTATTTTATTGTTACTAACAAGGAACCAACTTATGAAAATTTCATTTAGTGAAATATTTAATATTTAGCGTTTGTTCGGTTATTTTGGTCCCTTTTGTTTTTGCGACTTTAGTTCCCAAAATTTCTAAAATATGTAATTTTAGTTTACTACACTGGGCCCGAAATGTGGGCTGATCATTTGGGCCTATGTGAAAGCGAAATAAAAGTAAACGGAAAAATTTGTAGTTCCGCTAGATTCTTCATCTTGATGGTTTCACTCAGTTTAACGTCACAACTTCATCGTCCTCCTCGTACTCATGTCCTCTGCAACTTTAACCTAAAGTAAGCAACCTCCTTTGTAGCCACCTATTTCTCTACATTCATTTATTTTTTATACCTCTTTTTGTTGGTTTGTTTATCAAATTTACTCGCTGATTGGAATCTTACCGATTTTGGTTATTGGAATTAGTAATATAGTATGTCTATCCTAGTAATTTTGGTTTCTGAATTCACCACAAATTCGCATTCTCTCTCTATTTTCTTATTTTTTAAACTTTCGTTTATTTTAAACCTATTCAATTAATTTCGATTGTGGTTGCTCAAGTTTGTTCAACAACTGAATGAGTGTGAGCAAGGTTGAATATATTTTTATTTGTTCTAAATCATGATATTCTGAGTGTTAATTCACTTAATCACTGACACATTTCATTCTTCCGTGTTGAAGATGATCTCGGCATGCGGTGATAAAAGTGTTAAGTAACTTGCTGCAATGAATATTTAAACATGAACTTTTGCTGCAGTGCACTGCGACTGTGACTGTGGGGTGAGTTCATTGAACACACGTAACAATGGCTGGAGCAGTTGGCATGCCTGAGCAGGAGACACCGATTTTTTCCGGCAACAATGTCCGTCCAAGGTTGGATGTCTATGTTTGGGACATGGATGAGACGCTTGTACTACTCAACTCCTTGCTGAAATCATCATACGCAGAGGCTTTTAACGGTCTGAAGGATGTGCAGAAGGGAGTTGAAATCGGGAGGATGTGGGAAAATCTCATTCTACAAACATGTGATGATTATTTCTTCTATGAACAAGTAAAATTTGGGTTATATGTTGAAATTTCCAGGGATCTTTTTGCTTGTGGAGTTTATTGATTGATTTGGGGTTTCTATGCTGCAGATTGAAAATTACAATAAACCATTTCTTGATGCTCTGGCCCAATATGACGATGGGAGCGACTTATCTGATTATGACTTCAACAAAGATGAATTAGGTGCCCCTCAAGATGATGCCAACAAAAGAAAACTTGCATATAGGCACCGAGTCATTGCCCAAAAGTACATACAGGTTAAACTTCTGGAGCATTATTAATTCTGTATTCAACTTTTGAAACTAAGTACTATGATATGGAATTTTGTGTTGTGTTATGTGTTATAATAATGTTGCAGATTTGTTGGCGATTATTGAAATTGGTGTATATAATTGATGTATGTATCTATGAAAGTACTTTCCTTTGTATTTTCAATTTTCTTTTTTATCATGATGAAATGGTTCAGTTATGAAGCCATAGCATTGTTTTGATTTTATGGACCATGCCTATAAATAATAGTTTCCACAACACATTATCAATTACTTATAAGCTTAAAGAGAGATTGATTGAGTTCACTTTTTATGCCTGCATGTTATAGTTTGCTGTTGTCTATAAATGCATCTTTGTAACAAGTTTTTGAACCTTATGAAACTTGTCTCAAAGTGCATATATGTTAAAATACGTTATAAAACATTTTGTGGAGCAATTTTGGTAGTCTTACATTTAACATAAAAGGTTTTGATAGGCCTTTGGCATCTGACTAGGTGGAGGGTAAAAGGGAGGGGCCCAATGGTAGCACGAGCCTGATGTTTATGAGAGGAAAAAGAAAAGTTAAAGTAAGGGGAAAGAAAGGGAAAATTCAGTTAGCAGATAGGAAAAAGGTTCATTACTGAATTGTGATGGGTTGCTTGTTGTGGGGAAAGGAGGAGATTCCGGAATCAGGATTAGTTGGAGGAATGGAGCGAGAGAGAGAAGGGTTGTATAGAAGATAGTTTAAGGTCTTGAGTGTATGTTTGGTGGGTGGTGAGTTAGTTATGCTATTTAGGTTCTGTTTGGATGAACTTTTCTATGGACATATATAAGAGAATAAAATAAGAAGGTAAAATAAATTGAGTTTTTCTTGTAAGTTAAATCAACTTATATAATTTAACTCTTTTACTAGACCTCTCTCCAATTTCTCTAAAAGTTTAAATGATAAGCTAATTTTAGTTTATAGAAGAAACATAATTCATTTCACTTTCATATTTTCTTCTAAGTACATATCGAAAAATTTATTCAAACAAAGTGATAGTGACAATGACGTCTCCTTTCTTTTTGTTGAGTATTCTGTTTATCAGAAGGTTTTTACTCAGCTGTAAAGAGCTTTGAAGTTCTGAGTTAGTATTATTCAGTATATGTTGTTTCTATCAGTTTTTGAGTTAGATATTTTCTGATTTTTGTGATGCTTATTCTGAAAGTCAGTTGTAAAACTTGCATCTCATTTGCTTTTTTGTCTTTACTTATTTATTACTGGATTTTGGATTGAATGTATATCTATTACTTTCATAGTTTGTGTTTTAGATATAGAATAGTTTGGCCATTGATAATTAACCACGTTTCCTTAAATTTGTGTCTACGGTGATCTATTTTTGTATTGTTGTAATCTCAATCTCACATTTTATCTAGAAAGTTATATCTTGACAATGGGACACCACTTGACAACCAATGATAGACCAGTTTTTTTGTTAAAAATGCATGACAATGGGTCGTGAAAAGAAAATACCATAATTTTTTTCAATTAAAATATTACAATTGTAGAGTGGTTTTGGGTGTCCATGTATCACTACTTCTGAAACACAAAAATACACGAGAAGCAAGGGTTGAATTTTGGATTTAAAGCTCAAGCTTTTGCAAATCAACATTTGATAACAACAATCAGACAAAGTTTAAACTTGACAGACATACTATCTGGCAATTTTCGGAATAGTAGCATCTAAGGAAAATAGTCTGATGAAACTTTAAGTTGACAATCGTACTATAGAAGTCTTTTTCTAAAATTCATTTGAGTAAAACTCTTCTTCTTTGATTAGTTTTAGATAAATAACATGCAATTTAAACAAATAAGAGTTGAAAGAGATTTACACATGGTATTTTTATACTGATTCATTTAAAAATCCAAACTACATATAGTTCTTGATCAACACAATGAAGTTCCACTAGCATGCTAATGCTACAAGATAAAGGCATGTATTCCCTGGACCCCAGCTAGTTTTGGCTAAATACAAACTATTAGTTAAACCGCAGCCACTCTTAGTTAGAACTGAGTATAATTTGGAATACAACCACTCATGACTAAGATAGTGTATTCTATGGAACACAACCACTCTTGGCTAGTATCGAGTATTCTTTGGAACACCACCACTTCTTGCTAAGTAATCTTTGAAACACAACCACTCCTAGTTAAGACCAAGTATTCTTTGTAACATAAATCACTCTTGGCTAAACAACTAAGTATTCTTTAGGCACACAACCACTTTTGACAGAACACTGAGTATTCTTTAAGCCCAGGTCCTCTTGGCTAACCACTTTCTTTACACAAAGGGTGTGATTTAAATGATCACAGGTTTGCTAGATAAAAAGTGTAACATCCTAAGACGGGTACAACATGATAAACAACATCTCTTAAAAGATTTGTAAAGTAAACAACAGCTTATTGAGCTTTAACAGTACCCCTTTATTAAGAAGTGGGTTTTAAACCTAACTCAACCCCACAAAATCGGCTTATAAGGTGAGGTTTGCACCCACTTATATATATATATATATATATATATATATATATATATATATATTATAAATTGGCCTTATCTCAAGTAGCTGTGGGACTTCTAACACACCCCCTTCACGCCGAAGTATAGACATCTCGAGCGTGAGAGTAGACATTAGATAACGGCCCGATAGCGGGTGGAACAGAATGCCCACATAGATCTTGCTAGGATAGGCTCTAAACATGGTTCTGACACCATATTAAGAAGTGGATTTTAAGCCTAACTCAACTCCACAAAACCGGCTTGTAAGGTGAGGTTTGCACCCACTTATATATATATATACATATATATACATATATATATATACATATATATACATATATATATATACATATATATACATATATATATATACATATATATACATATATATATATACATATATATATATATATATTATAAATTGGTCTTATCTCAAGTCGATGTGGAACTTCCAGCACCCTTTTATCTTTTATTAAAAACAGTAAAATGTAAAATGTAAGACCTAGCAAGCTGAGTGCTTCATCTTTAGAGAATTGTTTTGGATTAATGTTAAAGGCAAAAAAGGCTACGCGACTATAGACACCTGACTACTGCAACTTTTTTTGTTAATTTATATTTTATTTCCTATGCTAACAGATCAATAGTTGTAAAATGTAACTGAAACAAGCTTTGAAGTTTCAACAAATCAATGTTCATAATGTAAAACTGGATTATTGTTTAGAAAAAACTTCATGAGTTTTTAGTTTATTGGTGAGATATGCGGCTTTTTTTTTTCTAATGACTGAAGCTCTGTAGATATCATGAAGTGAGAATCTAAGTTAGAGACTTGGAGTTGGAGATTTACCAAACAAGTTGTTGTTTACTTTTATTTGATAGCTTTTCTATTGGTAGCTTAACATAAGATAAATCTTTTCTTGTTTGGTTTCAGGGTTTACAGAATATTTTAGATCAAGAGACAATAAAACACTGGGATGAATTGTATGATAAAACTGATGAATACACTGACAGGTGGCTTTCATCAGGTATGTTTTGATGCTTAATTGATTTTATCTTTTGTTCACGACCTGTATTACTTATATCTTTCATGTTTAATATATTGTAGCACGAACCTTTTTGAAGGAGTGTTTGGGTGAAGATGAAGATGCAGTTTCTTCAATTACTTCTTCTGATACCAGCTATAACTCAACTAATGTAAAGCATGTTAATGTTTTAGTGACCTCTGGATCGTTAATTCCCTCACTTGTGAAATGCCTGCTCTTTCGTCTGGACAGCTTGATAAGCCATGGAAATGGTGAGTAATTTTATCTCTTCTGGCTACTGTGAACTCGCATAATTGACTTTTTTATGCCATATTTCTGAAAGCTCAGCTCGCGATCATGTTATTAATGAACCTTTTTGAAAACCTAAAACTACTATTCATTTCTGTGACCAGAGTTTAATCCTGATCCATGTTTAATTATGTATGGTGCATTTCAGTTTATAGTTCATGGGAAGTGGGAAAAATTCAATGTTTCCGATGGATCAAGGAGCGTTTCAACCATCCTAATGTTCGCTTTTGTGTATTTGGAGATGGATGGGAAGAGTGTGAAGCTGCAGAAATCATGAGATGGCCATTTGTTAAGATTGATCCACGGCCAGGAAAACTTCACAGGTTCCCTGGTCTTACTTTGACAACAGTTAGCCACTACTTTTCTGTGGTGTATGGAAGGCCAAACAATGAGAATGAAGATGGTTGACCCAAGATCTTCATCTCATCTACACTTTTCTGGTATTCATGTCTGTACCAATAATATATAATGAATGCAGCAGCATAACCAGCAATTGTGTTGCCAAGTGTATGCATTGCTTCCGTGAGATGGCTATCAATCTCAGGTGCCAATTGCTTTTGAAGAAATTAGACAGCTATTTTTCTGGCATTCGTGATGATAACTTCACGATGTAGAAATGAATGTAGATCATTCACCAGTCACCGCTTCTAATGTACATAAGATGTTTAAAATTCATCCATGTGCACTTTCTGTAGGGTCCTCCACCCATTATACGTCGTTTTTACGCTTATTTCGCGGTAGAGGAAGGCAAATTTGAAAGTGCATTACTAACCACCAGTCACCATACATGCATGGCTTTTGCTGCACAAACAAGTCCTTCAAAAGGCCCAAAGTTCAATGGATTCTGGGCCTATGTGAATTCGGAATTTTGCTGCATAATGTACATTCATAGCAAATCCATATAAATCTCATAATTTTTAGTTAAAGGGGGGGTATTTTTTCGAGTATCCTAGAAATTCATCATACACCCTCTTTAATTCTGAAATGAAAAATGTTGGACTTTTTTAGGGGACAAGAAGCCACTTCTAAGTTTTGTTTCATGATGCATTGCGGATGAATTGCTGACATCAATATTTATATGCTTATTATGGCTGGTGCTTCGCAAAGTGTTAGCTTCATCTTCATTTGCAAGTTTAGATAATGGAGTTTGGCCTCACATTCACAGCAGTATCTGATGTGGAATGGTCGTCAACTATAACTATAGGATAAAAATCCTGATGTGATTCTGAGAATTGACCAAAAGATTATAAAGATTTTTTAATGTCTTCGTCAATTTTTAAATTGCCAGACCTAACATTCATCTGAAAAGGTAGGTCCTCATTTGATTAAGTTTGCCAAATTAATCTGAAGCTGCATGGCTGGTGTTAAGTCCACTTTTCCTTCCAGCACGCCTGTTATCATATCAATTAAACAACTTGTCTTCTTGCCAAAAGATAAGTCCTAAAATGGTATTGGTATGGTATACCTTGGGATTTGACATGCACTGTATATTGTTCTGACATTTGGGATATACACAAAATCTATCCTTTGTTCTCCTTTACTTTGTTTGAGACTATGAATTGGTTCGAATTAAGGATAAGATCATTCGATAATCTATGTAGATCAGGTTCAGGCTATGCGTCCAAATGAACACTTTATCCACTTAATCATCTACTAATGGAAGACAAATTAACCACAGATTTATTTGGCCCTGCTCGATTGGAGGACGGAAACACTTTCATTATCAATTTTGGCTTGGTCCGGTGACACAGACAACTTTCTTTCATAACTTTATACTACAGTTTATTTTTTCCTTCTGCAAACCACATTTTACTACAAAATAAGCCTTTTAAATATTTACCCTCAATAATATGTAAGGATTTGTATTTTTTATTTCCTTTTGTTAGTCAGTCATTAATTTATCATTAAATAAGTGAAAAAAAACTGTTATATTTAATCACTGCCCTGTTAAATGTGGAGCTGCTCTCAATGTTTCTCTTAGAAAATATTTGACAGGAATGCCAATATTGTTAATTCTCAAATTGCAATACTTGATATTTCTTATCTTTGAAGACAAATTAAGATTTTAGACTTATCATTAGTGTAGGGTAGATATAGAGCACGTGATATATTATCAATGGCAGTGGATTTTGTTAGCAAAACAAGATATCTTTATAGGGGTCCATTGCTGCATTTTTTCACGTTAAAAGGCATGGCCCGTGAGGTTTTCATTAGTAAAATCATCGTACTCAATTTAATAAGTTAGCAATTTTATCTTCTTCTTCATTGGCTATTATGTACTAACTCTTCATTGGTACCCACCACTCTTCTCTCATATCATTGGATTTGGAAAGTATCTGAAATTTTCATGATAAAATCTAAAACCTTCAATGCTTCAACATAATTTATAAAGACCCAATAAAAGAATTTGTTGAGCACTTCTAATCTTAAACCACGAATCTTTAATTTTTGTGGGTTTTTTGTTCCCTTGTTTAGAGTTTGTATCAGAACATAACTTCGACACCGTTCTCTATTTTCTTCCTGGTTAAATTAATATCTATTACAACATTTAATTTTATATAATTTTAATTAAATCTTTATAATGTTAAAAGTTTATAACTGTGTCTTTTAAAGTTAGTATTGTTAAAGTTCCGTTAAATATTACTAATATTTTTATGATGGTAAATTAATCCGTAAGTACTTAACTTTATTGGATTTTCGATTAAGTTGTTATGGTTTTACTTTTTTAATAAAATTTAATAATTATGAAATTTTGTAACTTTATCCCAAGTCAATACCGTTAAACTTCTGTTAAGTATTACCAATATTTTGAAGTAGCAACATAATGACGGAAAAGAAAGAATGACGGAGAAGAAAGAAAATGAATTGGTGAGAGAAACTTATTTTATATGAGATGGGTTCGTAGAGTATAAAATAAACACAATTTAATCTATAACATTTTTAATCACTTTTAGTGTGATTTTTTATTTGATATATTTTTTTAAAATAAAAAAGGATATATTTTTTGTAACTAATGCACAATTACTTTCTCCAACTATAACTGTCCAACTTCTCCACTTAAAATATTTGAAATTTTTTTACACTGCATTATTAAAATTAAAAATTGCATATACAAAAAATATAAAAACGTACATGATTCTGATAATAATATTCATCAACTGATCTTAAAAGTACATAGTTTTGGAAATATTCAATTATAAATTTTAAAAGTACATATATTTTATAAAAAAAATCAATTTTAGTACCTAATTAAAAATGTAATGAATGATGGGTTTACATATTAATTTTTTTTTTCGTCATCATCAGGTTCTTTAACGAAGGTTTTCAAAAAATAAAATAAAATTTCAATATTTGATGTGTTTAGTGAACATAAAAAGTAGGCCTTTACATGTTATTATTTGATCGAAAATTTTGATCATGATAATAGTAACATTGATATAAAGAAAATAATCTAAACTTTGTCTTTTGTGTATAAACTTTTTCCACCTAACACTTCTTTTCCTTTTTCCTAGCTGTCCTTGTTAAAGATGACAATGATCAGAGTGAATATTAAAGAGTTAAAATGGTTGGTATAAAATAAGTGGTTGTTGTATTAATTTTAGGGTTAAATATGTTTTTAGTTTCTAAATTCAAGTGAATTTGTTTTTAGTTCCTCTTTTAAAGTAATGTACATTTTACTCCTCCTTCAAAAAAATTTTAATTTTTGGTCCTTCTAGAAGGATAAAAAATTAACGTTTTTTTAAATAAAAAGACTAAAATGTACTTTAAAAGAGGAAATAAAAACAAATTCGCTTGATAATTTATAAATTAAAAACATATTTAATCCTTAATTTTATGTTATTAAGGATATAAACTCTGATTTAAAAGAAGAATTTAAAGTAAGGAAACCTTGACACATAAATGTATTAGTCACAAAATAAAAATATTTTAATTTATGATTTTTTTTATCCATTACTAGGTATACACGATCAAAAAATTTGAGATAAAAACGTCTAAAAAAGGTAATTTAAAAAATATATTTTAATAAAAACTTAATTTTGATCCATTTTTGTCTTAATTTTTTTTCCATCTTCATGCCAAGAGTATCCCTAGCATTAGAAGTTTTCCACTTATTAAAGCAATTAATTTTGAAACTCTTTTAATATTAGCTAAACGTGGCAGCAAGAGATAGTTTTCAATGATTTAATCTTTGAACTTCTTTGTTATATCACATGTGCATTAAATTGATGATTTATCCTTAATTACTTTGCTAAGTACATTTAACGAGTAATTGAGAATGCTAGTAACACAGAAGTTTAAATTAAGCACAAATTTGCAACCATCTGCCAGAAGTTAACCGATTCTTTCAATGCTCACCTCATCTAAATATACTTAATTTTTTTATGGAGCCAACAAGTATGTTCTACCAGAACCAATTTTGTTAAAGTGGGACAAAAGCATTAAAAAAAACAAAATTGTGTTGTATTTGATTTGATCCTATTGAATGACTGAGAAGAATGTGGTATGAGTAGGTGAGTTTTCCATGGGCCATGCTTATAAAAAAAAATAAAGAATAGGTTGAAAGATATGAAAGATGAAGATGTATTTAAGAAAGGTTGAATGAAAAAAATGCAGAGGTGAATAATTGAGCGACAGATGTAGAACAATAATGGTAGGAATATCCAGTTAGGATGAAAGTTAGAACGCGGAGAAAATCCAACAAAACTACACCTTTGTGGTCCCTTATGCCTCTCTAATGCTTATCTCTGCTTCTTGTTTTTGCTTCTTTCTAATGTTGCTTACTCCACCCAATTTTTCATTCTCTCTTCCTTTCTTCTCAATTCTTATAATAAACCCACTTTCCTCTTTTCCCCATACCGTATCTTTCAGACTAATCTTCCTCTATCCACTTCGACCAACACCTGCTTATAAATTAGCTTAAAAAAGATTAATTTTTCATCTGTCATAACTAAAACAGAGATGTCTGCATAGTTACAGAGTGTTTAAAAATGTCTTGGAAAACAAAAACAGAAAGAACACTGACGAGGATTCTATTTTTTGTCTTTAAAAGGGAGGTAGTGTGTGAGTGTTGAACTTAGTTGTTAAGAAATCCAATTAACGCTGCTGGCACGTTTAATTAAGTGAAAGTCGAGAGCTTTATGCCTTAAAAGTATTAAAGAGTGAGATGGAAGGAAGGTGAGAAAGTGGCTGGTCCAGAATCTTGTCTATTAATTGCACTGGGTTGTCCTCAGGTACATGGGCACATGGGTAAAAGGATGGGAAAGCTGAAGAAATTGGGCCACCAGAAAGAACTCTAACATGGTTTTGATTGACCTACAATAGCTAATGATCATGAAAGTAACAATAATGCTTCTGCTAAAGCACTGATATCACTTATGATACTGTTTTTTCCTAATTAGATGAAACACCAGAATTTTTCACACACACATACCACACATGTTCACTTTCTTTTTACAAAAACGGCATATTGCTGGTTCACTTTATCAACATACCAAACTTTTAGTGCGCTGATTCAGAATTTGGTTATCAGAAAATCATGTTTTTAGTGAACTAACAGAGTAAAAGTGTGGTGGGAAACAACAGGAGGCTTGAAAGTTGAAAAAAAAGAAGTTACCAGAGACAGAGAGAGGACCACAAAATTAAACGAGAAAGAGGTTAAGGTGAGCCGTGCGATGCATGGTTGTGTACTCAACATGCAGAGAGTGATTAGTTTTGGCAACGTGTACGTGGCACATCATCCACCATCCAAACGAGTGTGCCAAGTTTGCATCTCTGACGTGTGTTACTGTAGATGGCATTGCATTTGCATTACACCAATGGTAACTTAAAGAAAGAAAGACGGTGAATGAGGTGTAGGACCCTCATTGGACTCAGTTGTCAGTTTGATCTTGATATGCCACCTACAACTAATAGTATGGTGGAAAAGTAGAGAATCAAACTTTTCTGTATCTTGTTCCTGTCATCTTTTTCTTTTTCGAATATTACCAAACTCCACCTCCTTTTAGACTATCCCACTCACAACTCATACAATATCATTTTTCATAATAATACATTTTTACTTTCAATAACTAATATATTTATTATTCTGCTTAATATGTTCAAAATAATATTTTTATTTCAGAAGATTTTGGGACAAACAAACATAAGAATTTTTTATTAAAAAAGTATTCTCTTTTTCATATGAATAATTGAAAATTAAAGGGTTTGAGATATGAATGCGTGATTTGAAGTTGTGAGAGTTGCGTCATGCTTACAAGTTACAAGGCCACGACGGTCTTTTTGGGATACACGTGTACTGCTTCCTCCACTTTCTTTCAACTCATGCATCCAATGGCAACTGTCCTTCTACGTTTATATCATGTCTTCATTATTTTATCAAAAAGAAACTTCTATATACTTTTTATATTACCATCTATATCTCGTTTAACAGTACTTTCATATGCATCACAATACAATTATTAAATAAGACAAACAAATAATTCATTATTATATTCATTCGTTTAAATACTATTTTATATCTAAAATCATTTTATTATAAATACAAAATTATAATTATTTTGTGAATTAGGGTCTAGTTAGTCTCTAATATTAATTATTAAGGAATCAGTGTCTAAACTAATCTTTAATTTAAAATTAGAGATTAATTTAGAATCAAGAATAATAAATAATTAAAGTTCTGGTTGCTAATGTTAGAACCTACATAAAGCTTAATTGCGTTTAAAACAAAGACACAAAAATCATTTTACAAATTTTCAAGAGTTTTGGAACTTGATCTTTAATCTTCTGTTCTCTATTACATTTTTTATACTTCATCAATGGAGAAGTTATATTTAAGGTCTATTCACAAAACCAATATAAAACAAATCAAATTAAACTTTGTATCAATCTTGATTGTTTCGAGTTTTTTCTTCTCTTCTTTAATCTTAAATTTATTGTTTGTATTTGTAAATCGTATTTTTCATTTTAGAAATTAAATTAGAAATCAATTGAATATAAATTTAATAACTAAATACGTATTAAATTATATGATATTTTAATTTGATTCGTATAATCAATTTAACTATTAATTATCCTATGAATCTAATTTTCAAAGTATGGAGGAGATAAATAAATACAAGGGCTTAACTACTTTTACTATTCAAACAACAATAGGAAAATATTGCAAGCACAATTGGACTAAATGTCGATGACTTAATTATGATGCTAGAAGATTATTGGATATTTTATGTCTTAGGATAGTTTATAGACTGCATTAACTGTAATAGCAAAGAAAAGCATGCCGTGTTTCTTTATCTTGTAAGAGTATTGTAAGTGTGCTCTCGTAAGAGTGTTGGTTGACAAAAAAGAAAGTGATCTCTTTAAATTTGTTCGAAAGTAAAGTTGTGAAAATTATTGTTTGTAAATATTTTGTAAAATGGTTATAATACCCCCAATTGTTATACTTTATATTAATATATATTCTTGGCTGATAAAAATATGAATAAAAAATTATAATTAGTTTGTGGATTAAAATTTAATTAATCATTAATATCATTTACCAAAATTTTAGTTACTTATTCTTATTGATTCTAATTTTAAATTAGAGACTAATTTAGACATTAATTTTTTGATAGCTAAAAATATTTTCATTTAAAGGATAAATAAATTATTTTTTAATATGTCATATTTATCTAAAAAACACAGTATTATTTTAAATATTGGTTGTAACATTTCAAAAATACAGTCTAAAACCATATAATAGAATGATCACATATAATAATATTACAGCTCAGTTCTTACAAAAGATAGGACGTATGGTTATGGCCGAACGGCCTTACAAAAGTAGCAGAGAGTTAAAACTGTACAAATGACTACAAATATAGAACGAACGACTTATAACTCTTCCTATGTTGAACGGTCAAATCAAAAGATAAAGTAAACAAATGATCGAACGCTCCTACAAAAGAGTAGGCCAATAACTGACCGAGCGTCCTAAGTTTCGACCCTCACGTCCGTCTCTTCCAATGCTTCTTCCAGCAATCTCTTCTCCTTCTGCTCCCACCCACAGGGTAATCATTGCAATGACAAGGACGAATGAACGGGAATATATGACAAGACAAGAAATATGGTAAGCTTATGTAATTTAATTCAAGTATCAACATATATTTCACACAAGTCTAATAAAAACCATCATGTACAAAAATCATATTTTTCCCAACCATAATCATATAACAATGCATGCAAAGACTGTTCTTTTTTTTTTTACTCTGACAATCCGGACTGTATGAATTATGTGTAGCTACGACGTTCGTGCACTCGTGGAAAGGTAATCTGGAAAATCATCAAAATTACCATAGCTGGAAACCCAAGCCGCCACACGAGGTTAGCCCTTCATCCCTCATTGTAGCTGGAAACCCAAGTCTACACATGAGTTTAGTCCGATAGCTAGAACCCCAAGCTATACACAACCAAGCCTCCTGCTATTCTCACCACATGCGTCACCATTCTCTACTTGAGACTCGGTGACCATTAGAATGTCAGGATGAACAACAGCTTAGTCTGACCACATTCATACTTTACCATTCCAATATCAAATCATGAGATATTCCTCCCCGGAACACTCTTTCATAACCAAAGTCATTTCATCCATATCATATTCCATCATCTTTCATTATTAAAACCTCAATTGAACCAATTTGAATAAAGATCCCGTAGGATACCAAATAGCGAATGTTAGTTTTTAATCCAGAACAAGACCGAACACTTAAAGTGAGACCGAGATGTCTCCAACTCAAAACAGATCAAATCGAAAGAGTTACTCACTTATTGTGAAAGGGACCGAATACAATAATAGTTCTCAGAGGCTAATAGAATCGAACGTTATTTACCAAAGTGAGCCAATTTAATGAACTGACTCTTGAGAGTTCAAACCGAACACCGTAAAGCCTAGGCCGAGTACTAAGACTCTAGGCCGAACACCATTAGAAACGGATACTGTAGGACATCAAATAATAATAACGGACGTAATTATGTGAAGAAACCAAACGATATAAATACTTAGCTTTGTTAATGAGTTTAACATCAAGGAGAACGAGTGCGCACTGTAGAGACCGAATGCTATTGAGTTTGGCTGAATGCTCTTATTTTTAAAATCATATTACTGAATCAAGGTCGAGCGCTTGGTTTAAGACCGAGCACCACTTAGTACGAGTACTTGGTGTAAGACCGAGCACTTCTTAGTACGAGCGCTTGGTGTAAGACCGAGCACTACTTAGTACGAGCGCTTGGTGTAAGATCGAGCACTACTAAACTTATATAATAAAGGCTTAATACATATAAGATATCATTTAACTAGTATTCAAGATCGAACGAAATATACAAATGCATATAGATATACTGAAGTTTATAACCAAATACCAAGGAACGACTACCCTTGACCGAACGCTCATGTACGAATATTACAAAACGAAGACGCTCGTCCTTAACTAGAATTCTCTCCAAATGAAAGAATACAGTTCCAACCGAGTCCACAAGAAAACTGAATACTATATCGAACGAGCGCTGGTCTAATACCAAACACTTATGAAGAACGAACGCTACTGAAACGAACGCTTGGTCTAAGACCGAATACTCAAGTATAACTGAGTGGTCAATACTGACTCTCGACAACATCCCTACCTATTTCATGGCTTTCATTAATCATCAATACTTTTAAACAACATACAATATTTCATCATCAACACAATATCATTCCAGTTTCTCATCTCTTAGATTCATATACTCATACAGCCAACAATGCAGTAACAACCATATTTTATATTCATTCAACAATCAACGAACATGCATCCATACAAAGTAAGAATCTAAATCAAATTATATAAGCTTCCCTTACCTCTAACGTAGTCAAACGCTCACAGATACAGAATAGGGTTCTCCTCTACCAGAGGCCTTAACGTTCTACAGTCACGCTTTAAGAAACTAAATCAAACACAAGATCAGAAATACTCAGAATGAGAGGATCAACTCATGCAACCAAAAATCTGGGTTTGCATGCAATAGAAAACACACGGCTGAGGGAGAGATGAACTTACTAGCTCGGAATCAAAAACTGATCGGTTCAAACGAACGCCCTCGACGCCGAGAGTACCCAGGTGTGGTTTGTTTGATGATCGGAGGAAGAAAAGAGTAAGATTTTGTAGAGGGAGGATGAAGAAATCTTAGAGAGAAGGAGGAGAAAATGAAAGTTCAGAGCTTTGGGGAAGAAGGGTGCATGCAGAAGTGGCGTGAACTTTTGAAAATCCAGAATTTTACTCCTACCGTCATTAGCGAACGACCAACCTCCTGCTGCGACCTGTTTTCCACTCTCTGATTTCCAGCTCTCTTCCTTGACATTTGGCTTCCACTCAAATGGGGTTTTTAGTGGATTTTAAATGGGTTCTGACATTGGTTGAATTATTTCTGTAATTTTTGTTGTAATATGTTAAATCAATATGCATTATATGATTTGTATAATGCATTTACCTTATTTTCCTATAAAAAATTATTTAATAACTTTATGTAGAGTTGCAAAACGGGTAACCTGACTAGACTCGGCCCGATTCACCATGGGTTAGTCACTTAGTGAGCCAATCCAATTCGACTCATTTATTAGCGAGCTAGAAAAATTCGAACTCGACCTGGCCCAACACGGATTGGTGGATTAAATAGGTTGACTCAATGGCTCACTGACTCACTTAATTATAAGTTTTTTAAAATAAAAAAATTATAATTTTTTTAATTCAAACCTAAATAAATTTCACTCTAAAATGATGTTAAACTCCAGAGACAGTTCAAAATAAAAAACAATATCATACAATACAAGCGTAATCCAAAAACAAACACAAAAGGCGAATAGATAAGTTTTTAATATTGATAACTTGTGTATCACTTGTTCATCTATAACAATAGAGTCTTGAATAGATAAATCTATAATATTTTTCTCTCTTGAAACATATTTTTTTATTTCATCTACAATATAATAAAAAAAATGCTAACTAATAATATTTAAACACAAAATAATAAATAATTAAATTAAATTAGGTGGGTTGGTGAGTCGGGTTGAAAACTAATCCTCATTAAATATATTTTTTTCAAACCCAACCCGACTTAAACTCGTGATGGGCCAAGTTAACTCACGGGTTATAACCCATTTTCACCTCACTAATATTCTATGGGTGTTGCTCCCTCCACCACCCCAAGTGCTCCTGCACCTCTCCACTATTTTCTTTTATTCCAAAAATACTCTATACCTCCCCACTATTTTCTTTTATTCCAAAATTTCTCTACACCTCCCCATGCATTAACATAGTTCAGATTTAGACTTGTGATATATTGTAAAATTTTATTTACACTTTCCCTTAAATAAGTTTGATTCAATCTTATTTTCATTGTTCAATATTTTTTTTTCTTCAAATCACTTAATAAATGGTAAAATTTTTTAGAAAAATGTTTATATATATGTGTGTTTTTTTTACATTTAATATCTATAATTTTTAACATTATATTATGTTTTAACTTACCGACATGTTTGACTCAAATAACTTGAATAAAGTATTTAATTTATTAGATAAATAATATAAAAATATTATTAAATACTTAAAATATAAAAGAAAAGTTATTTGTTAAAGATTTGATATTTATTTAGTTCTTTTGTCGTTATAAAGTTAGTATATAATATTAATAATAATAATATAATATTATTTACTATTAATATTATTATGTTTATTATTTTGCATTTGCATCTAACCTTTAAGTTTATAAAATGGAAGTGGTAGAAACACTAATATTGAAGTTTTCTCTCAATTTTATATTTTGCAATATATCACAAGTTTAAATCTAAGCCATATAAATGCTTCATTAATGTAGAGAGAGAAAGAGAAAGATAATGTTCCATTAATGCAGAGAGAGAAAGAGAAAGATTGTTGAGGATAGTGGGGGAGGTGTAGGGTATTTTTGAAATAAAAATAAAATAGTGGAGAGGTGTAGAGTATTTTTGGAATAAAAGAAAATAGTAGGGAGACGCAGAAGTACTTGGTGGTGGAGGGAGCAACACCCATATTCTATTGTCATATAAATTTATAATATTTGCATATAGTTTTAATATATATATATATATATATATATATATATATATATATATATATATATATATATATATAGCTTTGGTCCTCTTCCTTATTATTATTATTTTATATTTTGATTTTGGTCGCTATCATTTATTTCCACACGTTAAAACATGAGTTCTTCGTCAAGTAATATGTCGGTGACTAAGTAAAATTGACTCTTATTTTTGTTATTTTTTGTTTTAGATAAATTTTTATATCTGACTTTTGGTGAAAATTTTAATTTTTTTGTCTTATTCACATCTTTCAAGTGATAAATTATCTGATAAGTGATAACTCAATGTTGGAGTAAAAGTAATACAAGTATTTTTCAAAATCATTTTTTAATGAAAAATAATCAGTGTTATAATCAATGTTTACCTTCGTTTAGAGTTTGTATCTCCTTATTTTGATGTCTTTTATATTTAATTATGAAATTAAAGAGAAACAAAATTGATAGGTATAGGATATATAAAATGTAAACTCTAATATACAAGTAATTGAACAGTGAAGATTAAAAGAAATAGAAAATGTAAACTCTAATAGAGAGAAAACAATAATGTTTAATGTTTATGTAATGTTCATTATCTTTTCCTTTTAAACAAAAATAATTAAAAAAAAAAGTGTGACAATTTTAATGAGTCATGAATGGACATAATCATTTACGATAATAATAGAGGTACTGCTAAGTTGGATGGGAGTTGATGATTAAATAAATCTTTAAGTTATAAATTATTTTATGTATACAAAATTTAAGTTTACTTATAATTTAGAATTTTAAAATAATAAATTTGTGGATGTTTTTGGATACATATTAATTACTTCACTCATCTATTTAATATAAACTTACAAATGACAAATTTGTTAGAAATAAGTATGAGAGTAAGTCTCAGGATAGAAATGAGAAAGTAAAGCAATATATAAAGGTGAAAGACATGTTAACTCATTTGTCTTAAGGTTCTTGATAGAGAATGATATAAATCCTTTACATGATTGGATTCACTTGACATTAACATTTGTGTCTCCTCGAAAAAAAAAGAAGGAAATATTGTAACAATGTACTTCTTCTTCAATGCTATAATGTCATATATAGCAAGGTTGTTAATTATGCTATACTAGATGAATTAAAACTTAATGTTTCGATTATCCTATCAAATTAGGGATGTATATTCCTAATTTTTCCTAATTTAAATGTTCACGAGGTAAGAGCAATTGGGTTATGTGACAAAGTTTCTTTACGGTGATTTATCAAATTAAGCAATTGATGAACATCTCGAAAAGAATGTTGGAAGAATTCAAACTGACTTGGAATATTCAGTGTTGAAAGATATAGTAGCATATACCCTCTTGAGTGTTGAATTGACTACTTCCTAACATTAGAAGATATAGGCTTTCTAAAATATCATTGCGTGGGAAGACTTACAAGGAAGGCTTCACTATGGGTTGTGAGAAAGTTTTTGAATCACATATTCAATAATAGTAATGAAATTGAATCTCACTTATCTTTCATAAAGATATTTATTTCAAAAGAAGAAAAAAGCACTCAATTGGACCATAAAAAACTTGTTGACTGATCATAATCAATCAATATCACAATTTTAGTTAAAGTATCATGGTTGATAAAAGATTTTAGATTTTAATTTCGAAGGATAAAAGAAGAGGGAAGAAGGAAAATACACATAATACTTTTTAGTCAAAAATAAACTTTCAAAGTTAGTTCGTAGTAACCAATTCCAAAGCCTTGGTGCAACCTCAGTTTAAAGTAAATTTTCTTGGTAATATATATAATGAAGATCCTTTATCATTTTATTGACTCACGCTCATAACTAAATTCTGAGGAACGTTCTAACAAATGGATTAAGCCCAGACAACCTTTCAATTTAAATAAAATAATAAAAAAAAAGCTCTTCAGAATGAATGAATTAGTTCAATTCTTCAATTTAAATAAAAAACAAATAGTTTTCATATATGGAAAAGTACCCAATGTAGCATGATGCCATAAATCACGTAAGAAAAAAAGGGTATGTTTAAAATATTATTTTTAGAAAAAAAAATCAAATTGTAGCAATATTTATCCTGTGAGTTGAATAAAGTACAAGTTTGAAGACAAAATGACAAAGTAATTTAAGACAGTGTTTGAGCATGCTATTATCTTAAAATCTTTTGTAAATCTCAGTTCTTTCTAGTGTCCATTTATATCCTTTTCCTTTCCTTTTATTTCTCTTTCTAGTTGGTCAGTAGCAACTAGCAAGTTGGAGCAGGACATGTATAATGAATGTATTTTGCTCTTACATAAATACCACTTTCAGTGAAAGGCCTTAGCTTAACACTTATAGTCTTCTATTATTCCTTCTGAACTCTTTCCCTACAGTTTCATGCATAGGGAGAACCTCTTCATTTGACTCTTACTTTATCATCTGCTTTACCATTTGATTTGCTGGCATCTTCTGCTTCACGGGTTTCCTTCTCACTCTACATCATGCCTTTCTGTTCCATCTCATCATGTGCATCAAACTTTTTTTTTTCTTTCTTTCCCTCCCCAGATTGAATCTTTACTATATTTGCTTATTTTCCAGGAGCTGAAAAAAATGGGAGAAAGTTCTTTGTTCTCTGAGTAGAGTTCGCCAGAGAAAGATAACATTTTTTAGTCCTTTATAATGCCAGTTCCACTTGCTCCCTACCCTGCACCACCAGCTCCTTATACACCACCAGCTAATGGTATCTTATCTGCCTTTCCCTTTTCTCAACTGCTTAACAAGAAATCTTCCCATCATCTCATTGCTTTTTGTGATGGAATGATTGCAGATTTGAATTCTTACTTCTTTTCCATCATTTGGACTATATTCTAAAATTGAATGTGAAAGTAGCATAACTGAAAAGAAACAATAATTCCTCTTTTCCATTGGCTAAGAAGAGAAGTGATGGATTAGATATGAATATTTTTAAGTGAGATTCTTCTGAGACTCTGATTTGGGTGGAATGTGTGGATTTGAGATGGCTCATGATATGCTTTTCTTTTTTAATTTTGGTTTTCTGAAATAGTCCAATTTCTCATCTGGTGTGGCTTGTAATTTGTAGATTGAACCTCTCTTTGAGAGAGAGAGAGAGAATGCTAGAGCATTTAGAATGTTGTGGCTATTTGTTTGATACTTGGAGTTATTTACATATGAAAAGTTTTCTTGACTGCTGTCAGGTGCACAGAGTCAACTAGTCTGTTCTGGATGTAGAAACCTTCTCATGTATCCAGTTGGAGCCACCTCGGTGTGCTGTGCTGTTTGCAATGCAGTCACAGCAGTGCCACCTCCTGGTACGATGCAGTTTCTACTCACTAAGTCTATTACTCTTGATGTAATTCCAGTGGTGTTTATGTTATTTGAAAGTTGTGTGATTTCAATGAACTGATGATGAGGTAGCTAAATCAGAAACACTAATGTGTGACAGGCACAGAAATGGCCCAGTTAGTTTGCGGAGGTTGCCATACTCTACTCATGTACATCCGAGGAGCGACAAATGTGCAATGTTCTTGTTGTCACACGGTCAATCTAGCGTTGGAAGGTATTTTACTATCAATGGTCTCTCTGATGTTTAAAGAATTGTGTATGCATGATGGACAGAATTTAGGACATGTTTGTCTTGTGAGCTAAATCATTGTGGTTTAAGTCTCTATTTTGAGGGTAAGCATCAAGTGTGTATTGAATCAGCAAATCAGGTGGCACATGTCAACTGTGGGAACTGCAGGATGCTACTCATGTACCAATATGGAGCAAGATCCGTGAAATGTGCAGTTTGCAATTTTGTAACATCAGTTGGGGCCAGTGTAATCTCTTGTCCCTGCCTAACTAGATTTTCTTTTAACTTTCTTTAGTCTAAATCTTTTTGAGAACGATCCCTGCAACTTGTGTCTTTCTGTATCAGTAGAACAAATACCTTTCCCTCTATTCATTTTGGCAGAGCAGAGATAGACTTTTACTTTTCATTGGTTGCAAATCATATCAAGTTTTTGTTTTGTTTTGTATACTTAACAAATAGAAGGAATGAAACTAGGGAGAATTTCTCCCATTTTATAAGTACTTTATATATATATATATATATATATATAACAAAATTATTGACTCTGGTGTTTGTAAATGATGCAGGCTACAACAAGCACCACTGAGCAGAAGTTCAACACTGTAACCATACAATAGGAAGGTCATTACAGACTGTACAACCTTGGTTTTGCTAGTTACATATCGCCCTTAAGGAATAAAGAGTTATCAGATTGGAGAGGAAACTCTTTTCACATGTATAGAGTTATTTTTTCCGTGCGTGATTGTATTAAATATTTTTGTTAGATTGGGTGTATGAAAAACTATCTATGATAAGTTTTCAGTTTGAGTGTTTTTAAAATTCCCATCTTTAGATTGGGTGTAAAGTTTATTTTCAGCTGTAGATAATTTATGTAAGATATGCACAAAAAGAAAGTAACTGACAGAACCCTCGCAATCACTAAATATGTGATTGAGAAATATTTAGAATGGGTTTAAAGCAATAGATGAGATGAGAAAATCTCAACTACTCATTTACTTTTCTGTGCATATACGTTATGTATGTATATATATATATATATATATATATATATATATATATATATATATATATATATATATATATATATATATATATATATATATTTATTTATGGAGCATCAAAGACCATTAATTTCTTTGGGATACTTTGTGACTTTTTGAATCAGAAAAGGTCCAAGTACGGCCACAAAAGGTAAGCAGTGAGTTGAAACAGCCTATTCAAAAGGATAACATCTGGGTCCAAAATTCCAATTTAGATATTTCACAATGAAATTGAGGTGAGAATTACTTAGCCAATGCAGCATTTATTCTATGGTTTCCCATTGCTGATTTTGACTTCCACTTGGACAAACCTTGCAAATCAAGAACCAGATAAACATTGGATACATCATCAAAATCTTAAACAGTGCTTGCAACGTACTTTTATTATAAGTTCAAATTTATTGAAAACTCCCATCTTTATACGTTTTAGTGTTTCTTCTATAGTTGATAGTTACTTGATAGCTACTATAGTTGAAATAGGTAGGTAATTGTAATATAATTCATTACTACAATGGTAAATAAGGCTGTGTGTCTAAATTTGCACCATTGAGTATTTCTTAATCCGTGTGTATTACTGGTAAACATCTAAAGATAAGGGGAATAAGAGTGAGATTCACAAGTTTTTTTATTAATGACCAATTTTAGCATAGAAAGTGTTACAAAGAGCAATGTTAACATCTGTCAAAGTTGAATACGACTAAACTCTTAGCATGCCTTTTGGGTTTGACTAGTATATGATAACCTTTTCTAGATACTATGTTTATTTATCCTTGTTGTTGGTGAGAAAGTGGGTTTGAAAATGGTAGCATGTCTAGAATTTTCACAGAAGAGTGGCAGGTCAAGAAAACAGAAAAATTGTAGTTTTGATATGTGCAGTGAACAGATTCAACATGCTGCAGTTGCAAAATGCAGACAGGATTGAGGCAACAGCAACATCATTTTGAACTCACAGACACAGCATAAGCAAACATAGCTGATAAAAAAAAATGTCTTTCTCAACCTCATATATGCCCTGTCTTCCACTTAGCACTAGGAGTTAACAAAAATCATAGTGAGTGAATGACACGGACATGTCTTCTTAAATTTCCAAGCATTGCCCTTTGATGTTGGCCAGTGTTCCCTATTGTCTTGCTTATGTCAACCATGCCGTTATCAGCACTCCGGAGCATATTTTGATTCCAATCATTTTGTAAATGTCATGTTCAATTGAAAATCAGGGGTGTAAAAGATATTTGGCTGTAACTGTCTCTCTTGAACTTGAATTCCGTAACTTGCTGATAGATTAAAATAACAAGTAGTAATATCACAACAAGTGGCTGTGAATGATGGGAATACTGAACCAGATATATGAGAGATCGCTTGTCTTTGTCAATCTGGACAATATTGGATACAAGTTTCTCAATTTACACTTTTCACTGTTATCTTTTCTTTTTCCCCTCCTTGTTCTTGCATTTATCATTTATCATTTATCATTATCAACTTTGCATTCTTGCATTTACTTATAACTTTTCTCATAAACTACTTCAGAATATCCTTCACTAAAAATGCGTCTGACACTATAACACTTATCTGAACAAGTTTTGAGTAGCACATTACATCCACATAAACCCATTAAGGTAGGTCAAAGAATCAAAGACACATGGAGGCTTGGTAACTAAGATTGGCTTCTTCATCATAACAACAACTCCAACAATTTGAACTTGTTGAGAAGAAAAGCTAATCTATCAATTTTCCATGCTGTGCATCACTCACAATTTGAACTTGTTGGAAACAAAGACACAGTTTTTTTCACATTGAATTCTTGTGGGACCTGGGGTATTGCTGTGCATCACTCACCATCTTCTTCAAGGGGACTAATTTTCTATTAGAACAATGGACCACAATGGTATATTCTTGTTTTGATCCTGAATTATTTGATCAACATTATGCCAGTGTTTTCTTCTTGAGCTGGACCAAAACAAATTTTGAAATTTCTATCATGGAGCCCAACCGAATGAAATTAAAGGGTAAATCCAATCTTCTTTATTCGTGGGTTTATCAGTGTTCCCAAATGACAAAATGAAGGCATACGTTATCCTGACGCTGCATTATTTCACCTTCGTTATTTCTTCTTCAGCAGGTCCATCACCATAGGGCATATTTATATCATGGAGCCCAATTGAATCAAAAGACAGATTGCAATCCCAATCCTTTTTAATGTTTCTATTCAATCGCTTTTCTAAATTGACACAACGGAACAGTGTTAATTTCACATAAATTATTGCCAAATTCAATCCCGGCCCATTGCTCAATCTTTCAGAACGAGTTACTATTTTTGTTTTTACATTGCCATTCGGTTTTAAGGAAAACGTTCAGAAGCTTTTGAGATACTTCGTAGCTAATCATTCTGTGCAAGGAAATTTTATTATTACTATTCATATTTATCATATATGAAGCTAACATTATTCATATCATATAATTAAAATACATGTATATCAAATAACTAGGATATATTTTTTTATAATGTAATACATTTCTTTGCATAACAATATTAGTATATTTAAATATAATAGTTTAAATAGAAAAAAAATTGATAATTTCAATTTAAAATCGGACTGTTTGATTCAGTCCACATGTTCTTCTTTAGAGGAAAAATCACAAATATGAACAAATAGGCCACAATAATCAAAATGTCCACGCCCACCCTATAAAAATAGACTTGGACAACTTTTCTTTCTATATTAGGGATCACAATACTTAGTCAGAGATCAACTTTTGCTATGCCGGCAGCTAAGTAACGGACTGACCAATATAATATGATCTTTATCTTCTTTATAAATATCTTGTGTAGATTTTCAAAATATTCTTCTTATTCTTGTGAAAAGATGTGGTTGACACATTTTAAAAATAAATCTGAAAATAAACTACTGAATTATTGTTTTTGAATTCACTTAAACTGAAAACTATACATTAATTAAAAATTTTAATAGTTCTTTTTATTCTATTATTATAACCGTTTTTTAAATTTACTTTATTCTATCCATCTATTTTGATTATTATCAATTTAGTCTAGTTTTTTAACAAATTAATATAATTTCTTTTATCAAATTGAAGGTAATGTAATTATTACAATAACACAGATTATTTGTTATTTGCATTTTTTGTCAATATGTCAATTATAAATAACAAGTATATCATTTACTCTTTCATTTCATGTTACTATGATAATCACATTACTACTAATTTAGTGGAAATGATTATATTAATCCACCTTGTTAAGTAATACCAAATTAAAAACATCCAATTTATAAGACAAAATTTAAAAATATAATTATGATACAAGAAAAAAGAGAGAATTATGTCATTAAAATAACATGCATGTAGACATTTCTTGGTTATTGAATTAATGGTTTCTGTATTCTCTTTAACATTTTCAAATGTGTTCTTGTGCAGGGGTCGTGGACACAGTTAATAACATGCATGTAGATAGAAATGCTTTGTAGCCTCCCCTCAGTCCCATCCATATTCATCAGGACTACTTTGGAATTTTTTATCCCCACTGCTTCTGTAAAATATTTTAAGCGTTATTTATTTATCTCACTTGACATCAAAGGTTGTTGATCTACTTTATTAGATTTCAACCCAAAAGTTTATTCAGTATGGTTCAACTCGCTAAACCAGGCATGAGGACATTCTTTAAGTCCATAAAGAGGTCGGTGCAACAAGCTCAGCAGGTTGCCTTATGTGTATATTTTTTCATCAAGATTACCAAGAAAAAAGAAACATTCTTGATATTTAGTTGATGGAGGGGGAAATGATGTATAGTGATCATGGCAAAGAGTGTAACAACGGAAATTTTTTACAATAGGAACAAAAGTATCAATGTGATCAAGACCGTCTATTTGTATACCCTTTGGCAATTGGTCTTACTTTGAGTCAGACAACTTTACCATTTGACTCAACTTTAATAGCATAAACTCACCTACATCCAACTGTCGTTTTCCCAAATGAAAGAGAAACAAGTTCCCATGAGTAGTACTAGTCAAGAGTTTGCATTTCAATAACCATGGTTTATTGCCATTCAAGATGATAAAGTGATTCTTATACATTTTAAGGAATAATAACAGAGAATACATGAGACAAAGGAGAAAAAAAGGACCCAAATGATAACTTAGAAAGTTGTACATATAATGAATATTTTGAGTAGAGCGAGAATCTTTAACATCAAAATCTTTAACAGAGCTATGTAGAATGTTATGAACTTAAAAGACTACAAAATCGAAAGGAAAAGTACTTTTTTCCGCAATATCACTCCTTAAAGCTTTAATAACTTTGCCAGATTGATTTTTAGTTTCATTAAGACATAAAAATGGACAATAATTTAAAATAAATTTTCATTAAATAAATTCAAATAAAGTGAGAATATTCATAACAAAATAGCAAAATCCAAAATATGTGACTGAGATAGGATATTGATTAATGTATATTTATGTTCTTAGTCTTTAATCTTAAATTCTTAGTTGATTTTATCATTTTGATTTTTATTTTTCCTATTTTAGTTTAATTTTGTTTATCACCAACATATTCTTTTTCTATTTTTACTAACATTTATTTTATTTTATTTTATTTAGTTGTTTTAATTTGGTAAGTTTTTATTTTATTTTCTATCATAATTTTTATAGAGATTCTTTTAAAACAATGAAAAATAATTTTTCATTACAAAGTAATCAACAATGAAATTTTCAATAATTTTAGCAACCAAAAGCATCAACGAAATGCGTTATCGGATCCTAAATGTCATAATGGATTATATAAAAGATAGAGCACATTTTGTTATGGATGTTTTTGGAAAATATAATCTTACATTTTTTTCTTAATTGATATTTTTTTCTTAATTGACATGAGTCACAAACCTGAAGTTTGCTAGGTTTGCTAAGGTTAGGAGTCAATTTCTTCAATTTGGATAGCTGTGGATCTTAGGAGTCAATTTCTTCAATTTGGATAGGTGTGATCATAGACACGATCATGCAAAAGTTTTGGCAATGGAAAGTATTAAAAAGTAAGTTTAAGCCTAACTCTAGTATTCTGACTCAATAAAACGAGGTTTATACTCGTTTATATATTTAATTAATGTTGGATTTTCAACCCTCACTCTCACGTTAAATACATAAAGTATGAGAATCGAAAGGAAGGCCAATAACAAACGACATAATATGTTCA
The DNA here is from genome assembly GCF_029865625.1 of Vigna umbellata. NCBI lineage: Eukaryota > Viridiplantae > Streptophyta > Magnoliopsida > Fabales > Fabaceae > Vigna > Vigna umbellata. The sequence continues at coordinate 92,361,037 of NC_142165.1, read as the reverse complement.
ACAAACTCATCCTAGATATAAACTTCTAATAACTTTGATAACATATTAGTTAGTAAGTGAGTTTGTTTCTATTTCGACATCACAACCCATTTACACATTATAATTTATGCTTGTCTCCAGTAGACGTAGAATCTCCAACCAGAAGCAAAACAAGACATAAAAGATTAGAACAGTAGAGTCCCCTAGATTTTTGTCCCTTGCCACCCTACCGCACTCGTGTATAACTAAAGAATTGGCACCAAAGTTTACATAATAATTTAATAATCTAGTTAATTGACTAAAATAAATGAGATTAAAAGGACAGGCATAGACAAGAACAAATTTAGGTTCAAGGAAAGAGAGAAGAAAACTTGACCAACTATTCAAGAAGCAACTTTGGACCCATTATGGGGAACTCTATAAAAAGAAAGAGAAGAAAGCAGAAAAGTATTAGCAAAAATATTTTATCAGTAGCACATGAATGAAGAATGCATGGACTTTGACTTACAATGGTTTGAGAAATGTAAGTTGTTGATAGACCAAATTTAAGAGGAAGATTATGCTTGGCTGCTAGATTTAGCCTGAGATATTCCTGATATTCTTCAATAAAAAACTTAGGATCAACCTTCTTAGATTTGGAGACATTGGCTGCCTTGTCAAGTAAGCCATCTAAAGAGAAGCAATTTTCTTGAGTATGTCTCATCCTCTTACAATAAGAGCATTGAGGATAACCACAACTACTTTGTCCCCCTCAATTCCCCCGACCAACCCCTTTGAGTGTAGAAACCATGACAAATGATTTAATAGAATCATGTAGATTTCTAGTGGTGACAGTGAGAAGTTGTGTTATGAGACTATCCATTGATGGAATTTCTTTACTAGTCATAATTTGGTTCTATACATGATCAAAATCTGGGTGCATGGCCTGAAGAATCATAACCATGCAAAAGTTATTCAACTTCTTAATCTCTTCCAAATAATCAACTTCTAGAAACATCCTTCATTTCTCAAGGGTTGATTGTGCTTCAACAATAAAGTTCATGTCGCAATTTGTTTGTTTCAAAGATGTTAGCGTATGAGCAAAATCATAGATGCCAAAATATCATTTGCAAAGTTTATACTTAGCCTTCTTCCAAAAGAAGTTACAAGTTTAATATGTTGTGAGAGTTCTGAATATATTGGGTTCCATAAATTGCCACAATAGAGAACAAAGCTAAAAATCCATCTTCTTCCCATGTTCAACCTTATTGAATGGCATTGTACTACCATCTTCCAAATGATTATGGAAGCATAGGTCAAGAAATTAAAGATCAATAATGTTGACCAAGATAAGTAATTTTTGCATTAAGCTTCCCTGAAGTAATTATGGGAGAACCAGGAAAGGAATAGACAAGTTCTGAAGCGACACTTTAGAACAAGAAAAAAACATAATTTCAAAAAAGGAATTCTCAAGGTGTTCAACTAGAGTTATGCTCGAATCAATATGAAATGAAGAAAAGCCAGTTGGAACAGGAACGAAAGAGGTCAGCACCAACAACGAAGGTGGTGCGAAGTCATTCTGGTGCTAGGAAGGTCACGCACGGAGGAGAACACACACCTAGGTGCACAATTTACAAATGGCAGGCATGGTGGTGGAGATAAGTTGGTATTTGAGATCAATTGGGTTCTCCACTCAGAGAAGCGCTTTAAATCTAATGTTTATCCACCGAAAACAACAACTACAGTGCTGCCTGACATTGACGAAGGGGTATTAGTTCTGCATCCCTTGATGAGATGAATGCAACCCTTAATAGACAGAGGTGTGCACCAACCGGTGATGGTGAACACACTGAGAATGACAGAAAAATGGGATTGACCTACTTTGATACCAACTTGAGACTGGAAAATAAGAAAAATATCTAAGATATTTCAATGATCTCTTAGCATATTCATTAATTTATAAGAATTATTATTAGAGAAACAAAAATTATAAATTATTTACACATAATAGAAAAGATAAGTTAACCTATTCTAACATGTTGATTCTTTTACATAAGTGAAGCAATTCAGACATGATCACATGAATCATTATAATTTACACTATCACTTAATCGCGATAAAGAGAACACTTAATAAATTTCAAACCTACACTTATGGACAACTAAAAAATTTCAGATTCAAGTGTAAAACAATAGAAGCTACACAAAGACAAAGTGCATAACCAGAACAATATATCAAGCCCCTAACAAATTTGCTAACCATACCTAATGTCAAGAATCTACCAAGTAGCACAGCACTTCAATTTTCAAACCAAAATAGTAGTATCTAATGGAGATAAGGATGATGGTTCAAAAAATGCAAAAGCCTTTATCATTCTTGGGTTTGTAGGGTAACAAATGGAAGAGTGCTCGAGAGAGTGAAAAGAGAACATAGTAGTGAAAACCGTGCTAATCAATTGTATTTCGGATATCATTTTAATTCCTACCACATACAAACACATGTATTTCAAATGTCATTTTAATCTCCGCCTCATATTGATACACTTAACATGCCATGTTAACTTGTCTAACAGTATTTATTTGACAAGAGAAAATGATTGAACTAACTAAATCAACTATCTTCAATTTCAAACAAAAATTAGGGGCGATGCTTTATGTATATATATAGGGGGGGAGGGGTGAATAAACCAAGACAAGACTACAAAGTAGAAACATGAAAAAAAAGGGAGAAAAGAAGGGAAACCGAATATTCACATTCTTTGCTCCACTAATTGTCAGATATTTACATTGCTTACTCATCAGCCATGGCCAACTCCAAGGCATAGTCATCTCTTTCCTGTAAAAAGTTTCCAGGTTAAAAGTCACATGATCAGAGACAATGAGCCATATCAATTCAGGAAAAAAAGAAAAGTTACAAACAGAATTTACCACTGGTCCTCTGGCAAAATAACGTCCAAATTGAAGCCAATACACCTGCATGAGCCCGAGATTTATTAAACTCAATCAATATTAAATAAATAACAAATGATGTCAACAACAATATCCTTATTTCACAAATCCAATAAATGACAACAACCATGGCAACTTTATTTAGCCTCAAAAGCACTTTAGGAGAGCAAACTACACATTCTACAATTTGTTGAGATTGAGAATAAAAAAAAAAGGAAAAGAGGAATACAACACTAAATATTAGGGTTCTAGATTGATAGTGGTTATTGTGATGGGATACAAAATACTAACTAAAAGATCTGGTCACACTAACAATTAGGTTCCGTCCTAGTTATTACAAGTTCAAGCCTATACAACTAATTGAGATATTAAAAAATGTCCAGAGACAAGCAAGATGTCGTGAAACATTTTGTAGATATTCTAACACTTCCTCGCAGTTTAAGATTATTGAAAATAAACACTTCTAAGACAAAATAACAAAAATATAAAGTTCAACAAAACATAAAACTCAAGATGATAGAAGTACAAAAGAGATGAACGCTCACCTCAAGAAAGATTATTATATATCGAGAAAGAAAAGACTTCCTGGAAAGAGGCTCGGCACAAATATCCTAGCATGCTAAAGAATGAAATTCATTGCCCAAAGAAAAAAGGATGGAGTTCACTAACTTCCGTTACATTAGGTACTAGGGATCCAGAACATATACAAGTTTGTGTATCTTTCGAAATTATTTTAAGACCAACCCTCTGATACTTCTATCAATCTGGATAGAATATATCTATACTAAGTAAAGAAAATAAACACCATAGATAAATACGGAAAGAATTAGAAGCCTAAAAAGCATGTTACAATAGTTCCTAAATCAGAATAAATTACAAATTTACAATAACTCCTAATTGAATCTAATAATTGATGGGAATCAACGCTAATTTGTGCAAATCATATACTACAAGAAAGATTCTCCAAGTTCAAGAACAGAATTTGGTAGCTTCAATCATATCATGATAATTTTTTTGCCTCAAAACAACATTGATACAAACTATCAATCGGATTGGCCGATAACTAATCTCTGTAAAAGATTCTAGCGAGCCACCTTTAAAGGGGTCTAACTTCACCTCCCTATCATAATTTTTCAAGCAACAAAAAGACCAAGGGTCGAGCCTAAGATGTATCTTAAGTGATCCAAATCTAGTTCCAATTGGACCATCAACATGTCCTAAGTTAAGAAGATAATTTAAAAGACCCAATAAAATTGGAAAATAGATTCAAGAATTGAGTCAAAATTCAGAAACAACATTAAGTCACCATTGAAATGATAATAAATTGGAAAAGTCACCCTTGATATAATTCTCATGGAAAATAATCTATCAGTGAAATGAAGGTGAAAGACAGTGACCTAACAAACACCAACATCCAGGTCTAGCACATGTTATCATTCTCACTGTCCTCCTTATATGCCAAGATTAGAAAACCAACAACAATACCATGGCAGGGAAGAAATTCAGCAAAGATGACGATTTAATATGAACATACTCAATGAAAGAAAAAAAAAAAGTGAAAGTTAGCTGGACAATAAAATATGGTGAACCATGAGAGGATAGAACGGAAAAGATAAAAAATGGAAAAACCCTTGATTGTTGTAACTGGTGCACAACCAATAGACAGATAGAAAATAACCATAGAGATACGGACATCTCTGCAGTTGGTTCCATATTTTAGGACCTCAACATCAAGAAAATGGCAGGACTAGGTCACAAAGGATGAAACTACTTTAAATCATGTAATAATTATAGTATTGAGGAGCTTATAAATAATATATATACACACACACACACACACTATTCAGGATAATGCAATTTACACTGATACGAATACGATGCATTACCATGTGATACAGAAACCAACCCGAAGACCATTTTCATACTAATAATAACATCAAATACTAGTGAGTACAAGCTCTAGTCCATTGATATAATAACAACACTGCTTAAATACGATGAAAATGTGAAATAACTCCAAAGGTTGTTTACACGATTGATGATTTATTGATTCTATATCAAATAAAAAATATTCAATATTAAAAGGTACAGTACAGATAGTAAGACACATTTTATTGATATTCTAGTAATATCAAAATAAAAAGCCATCTCCCCATAGTGTCACAAGTGGAATTGAGGAGACGGCAAATATGTAAGAGAATGTTGAGGAAAATGAAACAGTTGTGCCAAATGGACAGATGGTAACTGATATGAAGGTAGGGGAAATAAAAAAGGAGCAGAAGACAGAATAACCAGTTCTAGTTTGCATGATTATGAGTAGGGTGGGAAGTGAGTCATGGGAGGTAGTTGAGGAGTGCTTGGATTTCTGTTTTTCATTCTCTTGTAGAACCTATTAGGTAAAAATGAACAATATGAACAATATAAAAGTAGAAGAACTCACAAACCTATTGTTTTGAAGTTTAGGATTGAAGGTGGTGCCTTAGTTTCTTATAAGGGTTTGTTCACTACTCATGATGTCAAATCTCCATAGTGTTTCCCCTCGAAGAACTTATAATTGGTATTAGAGCCTATGGTTCATGATGATCAACTCAAATGAGTATGATATATGTGAATTTCTTGTATCGAAAGTCTTTTGTTTCAAGAAAGAGTCTCATTTTCAAATGATGGTACAAAGTAATGTCCCATAAGAGGGAGGTGTAGCAATGTGAAAGGAAATCACACTTGAGAGGGCAACTGTTAGAAATTCAAGGTGAGTTGAAAATTTCACATTGTATAAAAATGAGTAAGATGAACAATATATAAATGGAATGACCCTGATAGGTTTCTTCTCAAGAAACCTTCACAAACAAACACAGACTACACCAAGCACACAATATAAACTGATGAATAACCTCCTCCTTTTATTAACAATAACCCAAAGTGCAGAATATCAGAAACAAAGAGAGCCTAACCTCCCCCACAGGATGATAATTCCTGTCAGAATTCACAATTAATCCAAAACTGTATAAAACGTTTATTCTAAACTATTTATATGAAGTTATTTCCCGCTCTTCCTAACTGCCAAGGCAGTTAGCCTATTCACGTTTCTTACGTCTCTCGTATACTTTCAACCTCCTAACATTACCCTCCTCTTTTTCAGCAACTTTGTCCTCAAAGTTGAAATCAGGATATTGATCTTGGATTGTGATCCTGTCTTCCCATGTTGCACCCTCTTTTCCTCCTTCTTGCCACTCCACCAGAACTTGCTCTAACAGCTCATCTCCTTGCTGTACTTGCCTGCTGTCCAGAATCCTCACAGGCCAGTATGTGGGGCCTTCTCCCTGCAGTTCAGAAGGCAATTCCTTCTCCACCGTCTTGTCACCTATTGCCTTTTTTAGTTGGGATACATGAAACACTGAGTGGATCCTAGCAGATTCTGGCAATCTGAGTCTAAAAGCCACTGCACCCACTTGTTGCACCACTTGAAACGGCCCAAAATACCGGGCTGACAGCTTTGGATGCAGTCTCACTGGCATGGAAGACTGCCTATGAGGTCTGATCTTAAGATAGACCCAATCATCCACCTTAATGTCTGTTGGCCTCCTCTTTTTATTCGCCTGTTGTGTCATCAAATCTTGTGCTCGAGTTAAATGAAACTTTAATTGCTTAAGTGCTTCATCCCTTGTTCTTAGCTCCTGAGCCACCGCCTCCACAGGTGTTTCTCCTGGTACAAATCTACTCAAAGATGGGGGAGCCCTGCCATAAACAGTTTCGAAAGGGGTGCATCTTGTTGCTCCTTGGTAACTGGTGTTATACCAGTACTCGGCCCAGGGTAGCATTGCTTTCCAGCTTCTTGGTTGTTCAGAGCAAAAACACCGTAAATAACCCTCCACAATCCGATTTAAAACTTCTGTTTGACCATCTGTTTCAGGGTGATAAGCTGTACTCATCCTGAGTTGGGTGCCCTGCATCTTAAACAGCTCCTTCCAGAACAAGCTGAGGAATAAGGGGTCCCTATCACTGACAATCGAAACTGGAATCCCATGCAATCTCACTATCTCTTTAACAAACACCTCGGCCACTGTCCGTGCTGTATAAGGGTGTTTGAGTGACAAAAAATGAGCATACTTACTCAAGCGATCAACCACCACTAATATTGCATCATAACCTTGTGATTTGGGCAGCTTCACAATAAAATCCATACTCACCTCTTCCCAAACAGCATGAGGTATAGGTAAGGGCTGTAACAACCCTTGAGGAGAAGCTGCCAAGTACTTGTGCTGTTGGCACACCAAGCATTCAGCAACAAAATCAGTAACGGACTTCTTCATTCCCACCCAATACAGAGATTGGGCCACCTTCCTGTAAGTTCTATAGACCCCTGAATGACCTCCTGTGTTGGTCACATGAAACTCAGCCAATAATTTGGGAATCCACACAGATTGGGCGGATATTACCAATCTTCCTTTGTAATGCAACCTGTCATGCTCTAACGTATAAGCCGTATGCGAATTTGGGTCCTTTTGAATTTCGGATATCACTTTTCTCAGCCCTTCATCTTGCTCCACTTCTTTGAGGACTTCTTGAAAGTCCTGCCAATATGGTCTAGCAATCATCTGCAGTTCCTTTTCTTCCCCACCTCTTTCTCCTCTTCTAGACAGGGCATCCGCCACCTTGTTAGTACTTCCCACCTTATACACAATCTCAAAATCATAGCCCAATAGTTTTGCTATCCAATTTTGTTGATTTTGAGTTGTTATTCTTTGATCGAGTAAATATTTTAGGCTCCGCTGGTCAGTATGTACAATAAACTTCTGTCCCAACAGGTATGGCCTCCAATGTTGAATAGCCATTACTAAAGCCATTAACTCTTTTTCATAGATTGATTTGCTTAAAGATTTATCTGATAGAGCCTTGCTGAAAAAGGCTATTGGTTTTTTTTTCTGAGTTAACACTGCTCCCACTCCTCCCCCAGAAGCATCACATTCTATATGAAAGGGTTGGGAAAAATCTGGTAATGTCAGCACCGGTGCAGATGTAACAGCTTCCTTCAGCCTTGTCATGGCAGCCGTGGCTTGATCAGACCATACAAAGTTACCCTTCTTCAACAACTCTGTTAATGGTTTTGCAATTTTTCCATACCCCTGTACAAAACGTCTGTAGTAGCCGGTTAAGCCAAGAAATCCCCTCAAAGCTTTTAGGCTCTTCGGTTCTTCCCACTCCAAGACAGCCTTAATTTTCTCTGGGTCCATCTCAACCCCTTCTTCTGAAATTTGATGCCCCAAGTATCTAATCTGTCTTCTCCCGAATTCACACTTCTTTTTATTGGCCGCCCATTCATTCTGCTGTAACCTATGCAGCACCAAACTCACTTGCTCCAGGTGGTCTTCCCAAGTAGAACTGTACACCAAAATATCGTCAAAGAAGACCAAAACAAACCTCCTTAGATATGGCTGTAGTAAACTATTCATGGCACTTTGAAACGTTGAAGGTGCGTTGGTGAGGCCAAAGGGCATCACTAAAAATTCGTAGTGGCCCTGATGTGTTCGGAACGCTGTTTTACACACATCCTCCTCTTCCATCCTAATTTGATGGTATCCCGCTTTTAGATCTATTTTTGAGAAATAGGTAGCCCCTCTCAACTCATCCAGGAGCTCTTCTATTACTGGAATGGGAAACTTATCTGGTATCGTTGCTCTGTTCAAGGCCCGGTAGTCCACACAAAACCGCCAGCTTCCATCTTTCTTCTTTACCAAAATAACGGGACTTGAATATGGGCTGATGCTTGGACGAATTAACCCTGCTTTCAACATATCAGCAACCTGTTTCTCAATTTCCTCTTTCAATAGATGCGGATAACGATAAGGTCGAACGTTTACAGGAGCTTCTCCTTCTTTAAGGGTGATGCGGTGCACCATATTTCTTTTTGGCGGTAGGCCACCCCTTTCTTGAAAAACACGGGAGTGTGAGTCCAGAATTTTCTCCATCTCTGCCTGTTGTTTCTCAGACAGTCCCTGACATACTACTGTATCCTCTTTCTTTTCCACGTGACCTAGGTCCCACACCAAGGTCCATGATTCCACCTCTGTAATTTTTAATAAAGACTTGGGCCCCACCACTCGTCTAGTCAAAGTGGGATCTCCTTTAATAATCACCTTCTCGTTGCCCTGTTTATACACCATAGTCATCTTCCCCCAGTTAAGCATTACTTCTCCTAACTTTGCCAACCATTCCACCCCTAATATGACATCCACACCTCCCAACTCAAACAAGTGAAACCTCTCTTCAACGTCGGTCCCCGCTAATGTAATCATTACCTTTTCACAGTACCCCCGTGTTCTCTTTCGGTGTCCATCACCCAGACTTACATTATATGGGGGTGTGTCCGTTATTGGCAACTTCAGCTCCTCCGCCAGTGCCCAACTAATAAAGTTGTGGCTGGCGCCACTGTCGATGAGTACTAGTACGCTTCTTTCTCCAATCCTCCCTACTAATTTCATTGTTTTGGGCTGCGTTATCCCCTCCGCCGAGCATGCCGACAATTCCATGGGTTTCTGGTCAACGTCGGTTATTTCTACATTATCATCTTCTTCCTCATCCTCCGCAAGGAGTACCACCCGTAAACTCTTCTCTGGACAGTGGTGTCCAGGGGCAAATGGACCCCCACAACGAAAACACCGTCCCTCTTCTTTTCTCTTCAAGAACTCCGGGTAGGGAAGATTCCTCACCAATCTTCCCCTGTTATCACTTCCCCCGACATTGCTAGATCTCACGCTGCCATTTGTCACGACGCCCTCTCTCCTCACTGAACCGACACTTTCCATTCCTCCTGGGCGATTCATGCTGGGTCTCGGAATTTCGTTACGCACTACCACCCCCATCGCTCGCGGCCCCGATTGATTGCTCTTGAACCCATTCCAACTTCCTCCTCTGGCTCTTCGTGCAGCGTCCTCGACATCCCTCGCGATTCTCATCGCCACCGTTAATTCTTGAGGATCGTGAATACGGACCTGTCCCTTAATATCCTCACGCAGACCAGCGAGAAAATACCCCAACATCTGCTCATCAGAAACACCCCGTGCTTGCCCCACCAGCATCTCAAATTCCCGGACATAATCCTCGATGGTTTCCTCCTGTCGCAGCGTTGCCAATCGTTCAAACACAGTTCCCCGATATCCGCCTCCAAAACGGCCGATCATGGCTGTTTTCAGGCCCTCCCACGAACGATTGGTAGCCTTCTCTCTCCAGAACTTGAACCAGTAACTCGCGCTACCCTCCATGCTTATGTAGGCGAGATCTACCTTCTCCTCTTCCGCCACTTTCTGAATATCAAAGAACCGTTCCGCTCGATTGATCCAACTGAGAGGTTCTACGCCTTCAAATGTGGGTAAGTCCACCTTCTTCCTCCAATTACTCTGTACCTCCGGTTGATCGCCGTTCCTTCTACCTCCATTTTCCTCCTCGCGCCTCCGCTGATTCCCATTTACGGATGCTTGACTTCCATCCGACTGCCCGTCGTTGTTATTCGTCTGAGCCCCCATCATTCTCATTAGTTGTTGCAAAATCTCTTCGTACAGCAGCGGACTCCTCCTTCATACCCTCCATCGTAATCTCCAGTGCCTCCAGTCTTCCTTCAGTGGTTACCTCCATTTTTTGGATTTTGCACTCAATTTGGGATCCGGCAGGTCGGACCAAATTGATAGGTTTCTTCTCAAGAAACCTTCACAAACAAACACAGACTACACCAAGCACACAATATAAACTGATGAATAACCTCCTCCTTTTATTAACAATAACCCAAAGTGCAGAATATCAGAAACAAAGAGAGCCTAACCTCCCCCACAGGATGATAATTCCTGTCAGAATTCACAATTAATCCAAAACTGTATAAAACGTTTATTCTAAACTATTTATATGAAGTTATTTCCCGCTCTTCCTAACTGCCAAGGCAGTTAGCCTATTCACGTTTCTTACGTCTCTCGTATACTTTCAACCTCCTAACAGACCCACAAACCTATTGTCTTAAGATTTTGGTTTAAGGTAGTGTCTTGGTCTTTTAGATGAGTTTGTTCGGAACTCGTTGGTGTCAAACATCTTATTTGAGTATTATAATGCTGAAGGTGGGGTTCTATATTTCAGCCTAAGAAATATTACACATGTTGATCAGAGTGGCATCTACCTCATGCACATATCGCAAAATGCTTCAAACTACAATTGTAGTCTTGCTCATTACCTCATCTTCATCTTGAGTTTCCACTTCAACATCAGACGTTGGGAAGCCCACACAAAGAAGTGCATAACCCTGAAATGCAATTAAAACTTCACATACTTGCCCAGCATAACAGTAAAAGACAGTGGAACCCATAAGCTTGAATATGTTCTGTTGTATGTATATGTATATGTATACACTTAAATATATTCATTTGTGGAAGGACTCTGGAATAGAAACACTGACCAAGAAAATAGAATGCAAACTATGCATTCAAACACTGCAGGAATATACTAGAAAGAAGAGTCAAATAGTTGTACTTCTAAGTTTTAACTTAACTCTTATTTTGACTAAAGTCAATCTCGTTGTTCTTAACATTACAGGAATGAACCAAAAAAGTAGTATTTTGTATTTTTTTTATTTTGCTTTTCTGAAAATTGTAGTTCAAATATTTGTCCAGGTTAATATATAAAAAATCCCATTAATAGAATGATTTGTGTAGGTACAGTGTTTCATTGTTAGTAATTAAAGTTGATTTTTATTTTGGTCATGAATCAAAATTACAAGTTATGAAAATAGTTGAAGAAAAATAGTCTATACTAGTTCAGTGCATTGAGACTGAAAAAAGATAAAACCTTCAAAATCTTCTTCTTTTCTAAGGGAAGAGGGTAAAAGCTATTCACATGTCTTTGGGTGCTGGCATCTGAAAACTTGACAAGCATATTGGTTCTAAACTAACAACTTACAACATACAATAGAGATATGTTGAGAAAACTTACATTAATAATCTGTCTTGAGAGGTACAGCTTGTTGCTATTTAAATACTACTATAGTTGGTTAAATTTAAAGAATTATAGTAGTCTATCGTAATAAGTTGAAAAATCATGATTCATGTCCAACATTTTCTTTTACCCTTAATAAAATAAGGATGGAAAATGCTGATTATTGGGTATACCATGTGAAATTTGTGCTTTGGTACTTAACAGGTCGAAATTACCAATTCAAGTATGTAATTAAAAAAATCATAAACATGGAATATAGATGAGCTACACGTGCCTTCTCTTTCAACTCGGCAGATATCCCAAGCGCCTCTGGTTGTCTAATCTGTCCATTCTTTATACGTACAGCACAGCTAGTACAACAACCTGCAACAAAAGGTTTTAAAGAAGCAAACTTGATCAGGAAGCAAGAAATAGCATCACAAATCCAACAGATTTCAATCACGATGGCAATAGAAACAGCAGAGAGAACAAGTGTCAAAATTCATTGCAATCATCTACAAAGACAAACTTCACCAGATTTAAACAATTACCATATTTTCTTTGCTCCCAATAAGAGGAAAACAAAACATCACACTGGTTTAAAGTCAATAAAACTCATGAAAAAACGGAATCTAACATCAGCAATGACCACCGGTAATAATATAGATGGAAAAACCAAATTTAATAGGTTTGTAAAATTCTTTCCATGACTTCCTACCAAAGGTTAAGGAACTATTTGGACAAGTTTCTCCATAAACACTTTAAAAAATTAAGAAAAATCAGTTTCCTCATAAAGTAAGATTAGTTTTATGCATATCCTAATGTAAAAACTCTTTCATATGGTTCCTCCAAATTGAAATTTTTAACTTATGCGTAAGTTAATTTTAACTTGTAGAAAAATCTGTTACATTTTTTTCTTGTTTCTCTCTTGGATAAATGTTTATGAAGAAGTTCATGGACCCTAACACGCACTTACAGATTTATTTGGAACTACTTTGAAAAGTATATCATCTCCCAAAGGTTATGGTAAATATGTCAAATTTGGCACTAATTAAATCTCTATTTTACATGACTGAGTTGCGCAGATCATAAACATACTCAAGATAATGAAACGCCGTCAAATGCTAAATGGTGAAATATTAACACTAAGATAACTAGAGAAATCCATCGCCGAAGAACGTCAATACATGTGCAATGAAGCACCAAAAATACAATATAACATATGGATGAATGAGTGTGCAAGTGTGAATTTTCTATTGGGATTTCTGTGTAGATTTTTTACAAAAAGCAGAGGAGATACATTATGCAGAATTTAATTCCTGTATTCTGAGTGTAACTCAAACCTGAAATACTAACAATATACTAATCCTAACATTTAAATTTAAACAGCATCCTAAAAAAATTATCCATTTTCAAACTACCGGCACAGTTTCAACATTCTCCTGGGTGAGAAAATAACTGAAAAATAAAAACAAATTGGATAAAAGAAGTACCGTGCCTGCAGGCGAACGGAAGGGTAATATTCTGGGACTCAGCAGTGTGCAATATATACTGGTCCTGCATTTCATCAAGCATAGTAACAATCACATGTAAATTTTCAAAATACAAAAAAGAAGGATCGCTAATTTCTTTGTTATATCACAAACAAAAATCAATATTCGATAATATAAAAAGAGAACAAGATAACGTATTAATAGCAAGCAGCTAAAACAGAGAATGGAAAATAAGGAGGTTATAACATCGATGAAAATGATGGACTGCGAAAGATGGTACCTCAGGTACGACAAACTCGTGAACGACTCCTCTCTGCCTGTCGTGGACTGTGACCTTATGAGTGGGAGCATCAACAGACGGAAATTGGAAATCGATTCCACCGGTCCGCACAACCGCTGTCTGGAGCTCCGCCGCCACCGTGGTGGCTCTGCGGCGGATATTGGAAGGGAATGATTGTTGTTGCTTGGGAAGTGGAATGATGGGAATCGGAAGAAGGGGAAGTGCCATCTTTTTCTTCTTCTTAGAGGTGACGCAGCACTCACAGACAGAGTGACGGGATAACGTGAGAGAGTGGGAGTGAGGTGAGGAACCAAACGGTCGTTCTCCACCAACCGTTAGATTTTCTTCCAACTAAAACTCTACACGTGTACTGTCATCAAGACTCTCCATGGGCTTTCAATGAACTAAGTATTTAATGGTGTTATTGTAATCGAATTAAGATTTATTAGACAACAGTTGAATAATATTTTAAAATCTTAATATAAAAGTGCATTAAATAAAATTACATAAAAATAAAAATATTATAGCATATGACACTCATAGTATTTTTTTTAAAATTATATAATTCACCCAATCCAATTAGTTAAATACAAATAAAAATTGGATACACTTTTAATCGTGACAAATTTTTATTACGTGTAAATATCAAAAGTCCCTATTTTTATTACATTCAGCTATTTAAAAATTCCTTGTTCAGCCTTGCCTTTACCAATGATTTAAAATAAAATAGTGGACCTTTTTTATAATTAATTACATTCAGTTCATCAACCGAAAACAACCCATCCATGTCCCAAATCACAAACCTGATTAGTGAAATAAATGAACCAAATTTCCGTAGGAGTGGTCAATCATTATTCAAAATTGATTGACCAATATTTTTTTAAAATTCCAGTTGTTTGTTTCAAAATTGGAATTATGCTTGTCTGGCTTTCCTAAGTCATCAGAAAACGGAAACCTTGGCTATAATATACTTCTCAATCACTGATTTGAAACTAAACTAGACATTTTCTAGTCAACCCAGTTTCAATATTCTAGTTCGGCGTTGTTTTAAACTATTTTACTTCAAAATCTAACATCTGTCTGTCTTGTACGCAGTTGGCCTTGGCTGCTCTGCGCAATGCAAATGCAGTCCATAAAGTTATTTACTTTGATAGGTACTTATTACTTTATGATTCTTCCACTTGGTCTTTTCCCTTTTGTTGTTACAAGGTCAATAACAAAATGGCCTCGTGGAGTATGATATTGTAGGATATTCTTGACCTGAATTTGTGTATTGCTTAAACTAGCGCTTAATTGTAGTTATCTTAGGAGCATTTTTTTCCCGTCAGAGTTCCATGCATACAATGTCCGAACTTTCCGAATCACTGAATGCTATCGATTCTTGGGTAATCCTTATTCTGATGTTTTTCATTGAACTGAGCAACTGATATTTGATTCCAAATTTCTTCTGTTTAACATGGACCATTGGGGCCTTGGTTACTATAAATAGATGCAGATTAGCAAATACGAGAGTGTCCTTCTAAAAAGGTAAAAAAAAAAAAACATATTGACCGTAAACTGACGTATTGTTGGGGTTGTAGCTCTCATTTACGTAAAACTTCCAATTAACAAAGTACTATATAGGGAAAATTTTGTGTGATATAATAACTTTGTGTTTTGGTTTACAGGCGAAAGAAACGGGAGAAGAAATTGAAGACCAAGTCTGAGAAGAGCTCAAAAGAAGCAAAATGTTCCATGCCATCTCCTGTATAGCTATATATATATATATATATATATATATTCATCTCATATAGTTGGCAATTTGGTTTTTCATTTGGACATGAAGGATAAAATATTCTATTAACCGACAGATAACGTTTGCCTGATCCTAGATACAAGAGCGTACAGTGGCCAAGGAATCTTTTGAAAACTGCTTCTGCTGGATCACTACGAGTCTGATTTTTTTGCTTAATTTGTGTCCCTCATTGTCATTCGTGTGACTTGTTTGTGACTAAATAATGTCATTCATACTCCCGTAATCTCACCTCTTTCAAACAATCTAGTCTACCGCTTTGTTTTAACCGAACTGAAAATAATTTTAAAGTTACTCAAAATGTAATTCTTCCAGTTGCTTAAAGTTAAGAATAACAGTGCGGAATCCGAGCGAGAAAGGATTCAGATTAAAGAAAGACTATATAGAAATTTTTAAAAAAAGTTAATGAACAGGATTTTAGGAAACTTAATTTTTGTCCTCTTTTAATTCGCTTCTTCTGCGAAAATTAAGTTATTTTCATGCTAAACTCTAACCCCGTATTCGTATGATGAAATCTAAGAGAACTTCTTCCTGGACAAAGAAACCGTTAGTTTACCATTTCATTGGTCATTTCCTTGCAATATTAAGCACATAAAATCCTAAAATCAACTCCAAGATGAAATAATGTAATTAACCACCACTCAATAAAATTCTCATTACAATAAATCAATATTATAAAAAATATAACAAAATACAAAGAGTGCGAGAGAACACAATCAATTTTAGGTTCCAATAACAAGCTGGCCTTTTGGAACAAACATATTAAAACTGATTTTCACACAAAGAATCATACCGACAACACCTTGAGTAAGGCCTGAACTTTCATTACATCATAATAGTTGATAAGAAACTTTGAAAACTTGCCTAAACTGCGCCTTATTTCGGATTTTGCTTTAATCTCCACCCAGCAACGCCAATTGTGTCTAGCACCTAATCTCGTAGGATCCTGCTTTTGTAATATAACGAACCCACTCAACGGTATTGTACCCGCTCTTCTCCCACACCTGCAGGGAGTAAATAAAGAAGATAGAGCCACGTAGTTGTGAGAGGATGCACGAAAAAATAGTAGGGAAGGTCGGGATGGATACCTTGAGGAAACGGACACGTAAACCAGATGCTGTGAACATGGGAACCTGTCTCAAGAGAAAAAGTACGTATAAGGCAAAGTTTCGAAAGACGGCTCCAGAAGTGAATATGATAAATTTCTCCAAAATTTAAGCCAACGGCGGAGGATCAAGCATGGCCAAAAGGAGGGAGGGTTAAAAGGAAATTTAAAACAAATAAATGGTTATTTTAAATCCACGCAGTTGGACAACATCTGGCGAAGGAATGTGATTGTAATTCAGCGTCTAATTGCCATAATTTCTTCCAAGAGACAGACAAAAGCGGACCCTTTATTTTGTTTAGAATCAGAAATATTATGACAAGGATAAACCAAAATCACAAGATGCCAAAGTTGACAAAATTAAAATTAAAAGCAACATTTAAACTAAAGAAATTATTGAAACAACCACTAGTGATGGAACAACACACCTGAAACTCCATCTGAATTGGTGGTCTAGTCCAAGATTTCTTTTCTGTTGTTGTGGAAATAAGTTCAACCTCTGCACTTAAGGTTGACTCAGTTTGCCCAGGGAATTTTCTAATCCTATAAATAAAGATAAAGCAAGCAATAATGATATTAGAATGGCAAGTCTATTATGATGAAAATGAAAAACACTAAAAACTAAAATATAAAAGGAAAAAGAGTGGGAGGGGAGAATAATGAATGATACCAACCAACCAATAACTTTAAAAATAATTGGAATTATTGTTCAAATAATAAGCAAAATGAAGACACTTACTTCCAGACCAAAGAGTCAATAGAGGCATTGTATTTTGCTCGGCCAGATGTAACTGTGAAATTTGTTTTTGCTGTTTGTTTTGGCACAGGAATCTTTACTACAACCCCAAGTGCAAACATTTTTGCACCAAACACACTCTTTACCTGAAAAACATGTACTGAAAAAATAAATGAACAAGTGAAGGATAGCATATCATCAAGAAAATGAATATCCAACATGAAAATTTACAAACCTTAACGTTCACTTCTATGCGTGATCGACCAAGTTCCTTGATGGTAGGCAATACTTTAAAAGGAAGATTAACTCCCTCAGTTATACGATACCTGCATAAATATAATTGTATTTGCTGATATTACGTTAATGGTTAAACAAGCTAAGTTTGAATGACAGACAGAATTAAAAACAATAAAGAGCATATTGCTGTTAATTTAAGAAATTAGATAGCAATAGATAGGATTGAAAGAAAAAACCTACTTCATTAGTTCAAATTCACCATCAGGTGGTACAAAACTAACGGTCTTCTCTGAGTTGAACCTTGTCAGATTCACACATTGATGGAAAGTTACATCATCAAGCTCGATACTTTTACCACTGCAACATAGATTTGTTTTTGAGAGGGGGGTAAAATACACTTTCTGTTAGGAAGTTACGTGTAACACTTTCTAAATACAGCATACAGAATTGGTACTATAAAGGGAAAACAAGAAAACAGGCACCCCATGTAATATTCAATGCTAACATCAGGAGAACCTAAAGAAACGTGTTTGAATTGGCGATATTTAAAGCATAAAAAAAATAAAGGCAACTGAAGGCTACCTTTTAGCAGGACGTGATTTAAGTTGTGCTTCTTTCTCAAGACCAATCTTGTCATTCAAACCCAACTTTAAATCAGGCATTCCAGAAAGAAAGCATTTCATAAGAATCTTCCCAGTGACATCACATCGCAGAACACTACCTAAATTCACAAACTAGTCAGAGGGCAGGCAATATAGCAAATACCAATATGGAGAAAAATGAAATTCACAGCCTACCTTTTGAAGACATAAGAAGATTTACACTTTCAACAATATCCAGGAAGACCTGCAACAGGCCAATGTTACAACAGCACAAGCTATGTGGCAATAATTGTATGTAAACAATAGATGCCACGGTACCTCGTTCTTTTTGTATACAAGACCCTCTCTCCGCCACCCAACAGCACCAGTAACTTGTAAAGTTGCATTTGGAACAGGCCTGTCTGAGGGCTTTTATTTGATGTACAAAGAATATAGCAAGCAAAGGATTTAATGGAACACAATCAACCGGGTAAACATATTGGGTTAAAAGTAAAAATATACATATAGATAAACATTGCACAAAACAGTAAAACAAGAGTAATCTGAATTGATACCAGCTTTATGGACAGAAGTTAAAATTTTGCATCATAATTTTTTTGTTATTATAATAATTACACCTGACCTCAGTCCATTGGTATAACTCCAGCCTCATCAATCAGGAACGGTGAAGAAAAAGGTGAACTTTTAGTATAAGAAAACAGTTTATTTGCTCCTTACAAATATGAAGCAATTACAAAACATTTTAAAGTCTGCAAAAATATTAACTTGAGTGATATGCTTTTAGAAAAAACAAGCACATCATGACAGAATAAACATTCCACTTGAGGAGACATATGCCAGAGACAGATTAGCATTAAGTACCAACACAGAACAGATCAATATAATCTATTAAATTCCCAAACAAAGGTCGACAATCTGATCATCAACTTAAGCAGCCAACCGATAGATTGGAATTTGGCCAGAGGCAATTCTCTGTTCACGGTTGGAAGAACAGAGGTGGTGCATTTCCATCTTTTTCAACTATAACATCAAGGTAATGACAAGAGAAGTAGAGAAGTTTCAAAAAGGGAATATATTGCTGATATGGAGCAAATATCTTGCATATCAGTTAATGTTTTGGTATTTCCATACATTTGTATATCTATATGGTGTTCTCTGTATTTTTTGCTGCTTTGTCAATATATCCATGTTTTCTCCTATCATATTCATATCTGTGGCCTTACTTCATAGTAGCTACTAGCAACAACAGTGTTAACTGGCTAACCTTGGATGAAAATGGGGAACGCACTCCTTCCTGTGTGATATAAAGCTTTAAGATCTCTGGTGAAAGATTTTGTGGGTAACCAAAGTCCATAATTTCTGCAAAAACCAGTAGTTAATAACCATTCGCCAATTTAATGACATGTATCTTTTTCTATATCACAGAATTTACTCTGGCATTCAATACTGAACAAATTTTGACTTGGCAAAATATATTTGTTTATCGTTTCAATAATGTAGAATAAACCCACAATGCAACACATGTATATCACAGAATTTACTCTGGCATTTAACACTGAACAGATTTTGACTAGGCAAAATATATTTGTTTATCATTTCAATAATATAAAATAGATCCACAACGCAACACATCTAATAGTTATCAAGCAAGAGCGTAATGAGAGTTGCACATGCACAACCACAATCAAGACCATGTTCACTACAATTCAAAAGAAAAACCTAGTTTATTGTTTATATGCCCACTAATTTTCATTGAGCTCATGGCAATCATTTTGATCAAGATGTTAGAACTTTGAGACCAATATAATGAACATAGAGTTTGCCAATGGCATTGAGATAAAGGAACCCTATGTATCCTTTCCTTTGTTTACTTGCATCATCGCCAATAGCCAACATACATAAATGTGACTTCTTTTGTATTCACACCAGCTAAAAGTATGGTTATTTCAGTTATCTGCATAATCTAATTTGTATTTCAATGAAAACAATATCATTAAAATATATTCGAATAACTAAGATGCACAATAATAATACAAAAGCATCTACCTCTTCTGAATAATTACCAAAATTGACATGTATTACTCCTCACTTAAACAAACTTGCGATGTAACTTTGCTACAATATACTCTTATAGTTTCTAAAAGTTTAAAAAATACAGCAAACTAAAACCCCAGCGCTGAGTTTCAAGTCTAAAATATAACACACAGTACACAAAAATATCAAGGCAAGACTGATTGATTCTCTGTATAAATTACATACCATCTAGGAGCTCATAAATGAGTACAAAATTATTGCGAATTGCATCCTCGTCAAAAGCTCCACCAAAATAAGATCGGAATAATGCAACAGCCTGTAAAGAAAAAAAGTACAATTATCAACCACCGCAAAGCAAAAATGATATTTTTTAATTACAACAGGATGTAAACCTTTTAGAGAAACCACTCAAAGTGATCTATATAAGGTGTTAAAGAAAATTTGGCTTCTCCAATGTTGTCAATTGATCAAAGGGACCCCGAAGAAGAGAGATAGGGATTGAGTGATTAATTTGTTAGCAGATTGAAATCTTAAGTCACTCTCTTAATGGCATTTGAAAGAGTTTTGTTACTACTCTGATTAATGATCATAAGATAATATCTCCTAGACTTAATAATAGGTCAATTGGCAAATAAACTCAGCATTCCTGAAATCAATCCAAAGATAAACAGCTACAAATTAACAAATACATAAAATTACTTTATAGCTCTGTACTGACTCTCTCTTCTGGCCAGAAATTATATCCAATAAGTTAAACTGAAATTTATATCAGAAATTCTACTAGGATATCTGCATCAGTGTTATATACTATTCCGAGGTCTGTGTCATTTGACCTTAACATCCATGATTCGTTCTCACCCTTTCTTATTAGTTGAAAATTTCCATGATGTGACGATAGGATGGGATGTCATAAAAGCATTGTTAAAATAAATGCCAGTGTTATATTAAATATATTTTGCAATATAGACTACGACGAAGGTCAATTGTAAAGAGAAGGAATTTCAATTAGTCAACTGCCCTGAATAGAAGGCCACTCAAATTATCACAATTAATGCATACAACCAGCATATCCAGAATCTAACTACTAATCTGTTGCTGCCTACAATATAAAACTAAAAGGTCACAAGCACCAGGTATATGTGAAAACTACAAGACAGAGAACATAGTGATTCAAGAAATAAAATCATTGGTATCACAAAAAATCCCTCTGTTTAGATGCTTCAGCCAAAAAATAAATGCTGTCAAACCCTAACTGATCTTTGTGACCCCTAGTACTTATACAAATCTCAAGTGCAGTCTGACATGGGTCATCATTTATCCATGCTCCTCCACTAAATTCATGGAAGCTTACAGCCCTCTTTTCAATCATCCATACATCATAACTTGTGCTAACTATTAGAATTTAGAAGGTTCCTCTCATCTTGTTCACTCAGTGTAGAAGCTAACACCAAACAATCATTTAGAAAACGTTAACAACAATCAAAACATCAATAATTACAAGCTAAATAGGAGAAAGTCCTGAACAAGCAGCACCCCAACAAAGCCTTCATTTCAGATATAGGTGAATTACAGGCAGAGGTAGCTGAGTACCTCAACAACAAACTTGAAAGCGCAAGCCACATTGGCATTGTTGCTGACAACAATGACAATGTAGACATTGCTGATCCTCATGTAAAAGAAAGAGCATCCACCAATCTGCCTCACAGGGCAAGTACCAAGCTCCTTCGTTTGCATAATATGAGTCCTAAAAGCATCCACCATATTTCCCCTGCAATAAGATCACCAATCAACCCTAGCTAAGTCAACTCTTTCAAATACGAAACTATGATATAATCGATGCATACAATTCAACAAGCTGCGATCGAAAGGCGTAGTAACAGTTGAAGAAAAATCCTATGTACGAATCTGAGAGAAAAGTGGAAGCAAGAGTACCCAACATCGTCGCGATAGAGGCGGTTGATGAGAACGTCGCCACGGAGGTTGAGGAAGTATATGGCGGAAGCGGCAACCGGCATCTCCGGTCCACTTTATCTGAAGATCGATGGAGACTAACGAATACAGTGGTTTTACGCTGGCGGATCTGTGGTTTCGTGAGAGAGAGGCAGAGAGAGCAGATACCAACGGAAGGCAAGGTCGCCGATTTGGTGAATTGGACTAGTTCGAACAAGGGAGGAGACAGAGGGTGAATTTGACAATTCAGAATTGCTTAATGTGAATTGAAAATTGAAAAAAAAAAAACGCACACACATAAAAACAAAAGAAATATGTAAAAAATTGGAAAAAATAAATTAAAAAGTAACACTGAAAATTTAAGTTAATTATATTTTAAGTTACAATACATCAGTTTTAGGCTTTCTTCACTTAAATAGATTTTGAAAAGAATAATTGAGGAGATTTGAGAGATTTGAAAGTAAATTTTTTTATTTTTTATTTGGATAGATTTGGAGGTAAGTGAGAGTGAATTTGGAAGTAAAGTTTGTGACAATTAGTGTAGGATTTGATTGATTTGACAGATTAAAAAAATTTAACTTACAAATTCACCCTCACTTACCTCTAAATTTACTCAAATAAACCACAACAAAAATTATCTTGAAATTCTCTCAAATCCCTTGAATCACTCTCTCTCAAATTCATTCAAGTGAACAAAGTCTTACGCCGTGTTCTTTTGAGTGGATTTGAGAGGATTTGAAGATAAATTTTTTTGTCGTTTATTTGAGTGAATTTAGAGGTAAATGAGAGTAAATTTGGAAATAAAATTTGTGAGAATTAGTATGGAATTGTATTGACGTGACAAATTAAAAAAATTTATTTCCAAATTCACTCTCATTTACCTCCAAATTCACTCAAATAAACGACAAAAAAATTTATTTTCAAATCCTCTCAAATCAACTCCCTCAAATCCACTCAAAAGAACAGGGCCTTAGTGTTTTAGGTTAGGATAATAATACTTTAACAACATTCTTTTGATAATATTTTAACATTATTTACTTATTATTTTGTGATTGATCTAAAATTACTCCACAATCAATAATAATAATCATAAACACTAACATGAACCAATCACATACACGTAAATGATATTAAAACGTTATAAAAAAAAAATTTTGTCAAAAAGTATTATTATCCAGGTTATATAAGATAAGACTCGATTAATAATTTGCTCTTGTATTGATGATTGAATTCATTCTGGATCCACCATTTGTAAGTGGTAATAGTTAAGTATGTGTAAGGGTTTTCTTCTGCAATTTAACGTAGATAACTAATCGGATCTCATCAAATTTATTTTAAAAGAAATCAATTAAATAAAAAAATATTAAAAAAATTATATAGACCAAATTACTGATTAAAACTTTATATAATTCTTTTTACTTTATATATTCCAAATTTTTATTTTTAATATTAACTATAACTAATTTAGTATTAAAAAGCTAAAATAAAATATTAAAATATTTATACATAAAATAATTATATATAGTTTATTTTAAATTTTGTGTATTATAAAGAGTACTTTTATATTGTTTTATGAATAAATACTGATTTCAAAAAGGTAATTGCGTATATTTTTCACTTTGTATTAAATTAATAAATAATAAATAATGTTATTTATCATTTTATAAGTAAAATATGGTTGATAATAAAATATATAAATTATATTTAATATTTGATATATATACGTTAACAAAGACATTTATTATTTTATAATTATGTGAGAATATAAAAAAAAGATAACTAGGATATCATTGGTAATATTGTAATAGTAATTTTAAAATATTTAACATATTTAATAATTTTATTTTTTTAAAGATAAAATTATTCTCTATGATATTTATAAAAATTATTTTAAATGTATATTTATTATACTAAAAACTGTTTAATTAAGTTTTAAAGTCTCTAATGCTAAAATTTTATGCTGTGTTAGATCCTAAAAAATCTAATATTTTTCAATTGAATATCTGCTTTTATATTTTTATGATAATTAGGTTATGGAGGTGATAAATTAGGTGGTGTGACCATTATTTTGCTTGGTTACTTTTTTTCGTGAATTTTATAACTTATTTATAATTTTATAACTTGTCAAATAGTTATATTATTTTATTATTTAATTATACCCAAATTTAACCTTTTTTATAATTATATCACTTGATTAATGACTAAAAATAAATAAATTATAGAGTCTACGTGCTATAATTATTTATATTTAAATTTATATTAGACTTAATATTAAAATAAGAATAATCTTAACTAAATTAAAGTTTAAAATTTTTAAAAATTAATTTGGTTACATTATATCAACATCGCTATTAATATTGGAGAATGCGTTACAAGATTTATTAATAAAAGAAAAATGTACTAACAATTTAACAATAGTTAAACTAATATTAGAATTAATATTATAAATCACTAATAATGTGAGAGTCTATGAAATATTAGTTTTTAAAAAATTGACACGGGATTATTTCTATTATTGAAAATATCATATTATAAATATAAAAAAATATTAATATGAGTTTTATTTTATAAAAACCATCGTCTTTTTAAAATATTTTTTTAATTCATTTTCACGTATTTTTTTATTTATTTGATTCCATCATTTATTTGTTTGAGGATCAAATATCATAAAGATTTTTTGGTGTAACACTTCTATTGGACCACTATCATAAGTTCATTTAAAACTCTTATTTTGAGTTGTTTAGTAAATTTGATACATGTGCGGGGATTGTTAGGTTTACTTGTATCATCTAGAGTATCAAGATGAATCTTGGTTTGAATAGAACGGTCAAGGAATGCTGAGATTGTTGATATGAGTTTTTGTGTGCAAATATTATATTCTTTGTAAGTATAGATCTTTAGAGGTAATATAACTATGTGATAAAGCCTCGCAATTAAGGTAAGAGAAGTTAAAGAATTATAATGTTTAAATTTTAGATTTATCAATCTGATCAGTATAAGTTGGCCAAAATGCTTGTTTTTTTTTTGTTAAGTTCATTTGTTAAAATTAAGTTGTCAGTGTTACTTAAATTGTTGTATCTATGTTTTGAAGTGTGAAAGCTGATATATGAGTTATAATGTGTCAAATTGGTTAAATTATGCTTATTTTGATGCTCAAGAAGAGTAAAAATAACTTAGATAGAATGACTCGATCTGATAGGTATATTATACCCTAAAGATCTAATATGGCGTTGAGCAAGACTTCAAAATCGTTGGACGCTAAGAAAAAAATGTTATGATAGAAAATTCCAATGATTTATAGCATCGGGTGTCAATAGAAGACCATTGGATACTGTCTATATTTAAATTGTAACACCCCATTTTAGGATGCCACGAGTAAAGGACAAAACATTCTTATTTGGGAAAATTTAAAATCTAATACCATTGAGGAAAATGGAAGTAATAAAAACCTTAATTGATTTAAGGACAAATAAACGAAAACTTATTCTAACTTTGAAAACTTACAAATATTAATTTGAAATCATTACATCAAAATTAATTGAAACTGTCTAAACCATAAAATAGAAAATTTTTGAAGCATTCCAAAACATCTCGCCGCTCTACTCATCAGCTATAATATTTGTAAGAATTTTTACTTCCATATAACAACAAGAGTTATACAATCATCATAACACACACAAACAATAAAGTTGAATTACTAGAATAACCATCTAATAAAAGAACATGAATAATAAATATTAGCCATCATAATAATATCATCAACATGACACACCAAACAAGTCATCTCAAATATAAGTCACCCAAAAAACATATCACAACCAAACAGTTTCAAAGCATGTGTCGTTCTCCCGTACACTATCGTACAAAATTGTTCACCAAAATAGGGCACATATTCAATAAAACAAAATAGTTCAAGTTGTCTTTCACTGCAACTTTAGACCTATCTCTCCTGCTCCTTAAGGACTTGCGAGTAAAAACTTCATCAGTGCTCACAATGGACACTACACTCAGCTCGAGCCAGAAACCTACGGGTAAGACATCCTTCTCTTTCTACCCCTCGAAAGAGGAAAGGACAGCAATCGAACATCATCTATTCTATCACCTCTTATAGATAAAGAGATTCACCTTTATACCCCTTAAAAGAGGAAAGGTGATTATGTTTCTACTGCCTCACAAGACGAAAGGTACAACCCTGAATTTAAGAAGTATGACAAGAATATATAGCATCCACAAAACATCAGAGTCATTACAACATCTTGGCACACATGCCGTCACAAGACAAACATTTTGGTCTCACTCCCAGATGACCCATCCACATCGTCTAACAACTAATTTACATCCTCAGACGACCCATCGTCTAACAACTCAATTACACCCCCAAACGATTCATTGTTTAACAACTTAATTACACCCCCTAGACGACTCATCCACATCGTCTAACAACTTAGTTACACCCAGACAACCCATCGTGTAATAATTTAGTTACATTCTCAGACAATCCATCATCTAATAACTCGGCCTCACCCCTAGACGATCCATCCACATTGTCTAACAACCCAGTTACACCTGAGACAACCCGTCGTCTAATACCTCAATTACACCCCAAATGACCTACGTCTAACAACTCAACCTCACTCGTAGAATACCTAACGTCTAACAACTCAGTTACACTCTCAGACCACCTACATCTAACAACTCAACCTCTCACCCTCAAACGACCCATCAATCTAAGTAAAAGTCAATCTTAAGTAATTTTGATTTTGATTTTTATTTACGACCTTAATTTACAGTACCCCAAATAACGTTAGACATTTTTTTAATATGATGCGTGAATATACTTATGACTATGTAAATTAGATTTTGAAAGAAATAATGAATCTTGTGTCAGAGAGAGTGTCTAAAAGAGCCTAGAAACTCTCGATATTTTTAAATTCAAAGTTTAATAATTTTTTATGTCCTTAATTTTGTTGAGAAGTCTCAAAAAGGTCCTCACTTAATTTTTTTCTCAATTGGGTCCTTATTTTCGAAAAATTAAAGCAATTAGGTCATTGTTAGTTCTATACTAACACCGTTAAAGAAGGTGTCACATGTCACTTTATGGTTTTTTTGAATTTTGAATTTTTTTTATTATTTACTTATTTTTTATTTTTTCAAGAAAATAAAATAAAAATGTCATGTGTGAAACTGACACTGTGCCACATGGCAATGACAATATGACATGGCACTAACAATGCCACGTGTCATTGTTAAGCCACGCGTTATTGCATTAGTCTCAATTTGGTTCCTGTATTTTTATTATGTCTCAATTTGGTTCCAGTATTCTTATTTAGTCTTAATTTTAAAAATTAAATAATTTTGTTTTTCCCCAAATTCAAACAAAATTTAAATTATATATAAATCTTAACAAATATTTTTATTAAAATTGATATATTTATTAAATATTTTTAACAAGATTAAGTTTATTTATATTTATATTTAATTAATTATATAAATTTAATTACATTATTTAAATATACCTATAAGGGTTTAAAAAAATAGTAACATAACAAGCTGGTGTAAAAGAAGAAACTTTTAATTACCGTTTTCATGGAAACTTTCTCCAATTTTTTATTTAAAAAAAGTGAAATTTCACATCAATAATTTGTTCAATGATTTACCTCATTTTAAAAATTCACACCAGTTTTTTTAACTCTTATAGGCATATTTAAAAAACATAATTAACATTTATATAAGTAATTAAATTAAAATATAAACAAACTTAATCTTTTTAAAAATATTTAATAAAAATATCATTTTTAATAAAAATATTTGTTAATATTTATACACAAATTAAACTTTGTTTGAATTTGGAGGGGATTAAATTGCTTAATTTTTAAAATTAGGACTAAATTGAGACAAAATAAAAATAGAGAAACCAAATTGAGACAAAATAAAAATACAACAAACAAACTGAGACTAAACACGTGGTCTGAGAGTGACATGTGACACGGTTAGTGCCATATCACACTATCATTGTCGCGTGGCACAATTTCAATTTGACACGTGACATTTTTTTATTTTATTTTCTTAAAAACAATTAAAAATGAATAAAAAATAAAAATAAAAAATATTTTAAAAAAATAAACTCACAAATGACACCTTAGATGTTAGTACATAACTAACAACAAGGACTTAATTGCTTTAATTTTTCGAACATAGAAACTCAATTGAGAGAAAAAAATAAGTAAAGACCTATTTGGGACTTCTTAACAAAATTAGGGATCTCGAAAATGATTAAACCTAAATTCAATTATTATTTATGTGTAAACAATAATATGATTTTTTTTATATATTGAAATATAAGTGACTTGTTAGTGGTGCTTACGTGTTATGGTTTTATCGCTTTTAGATGATAAATAATGTCCTTTTTTATTTGTTTTAAATGGTGTTGCTATTGTGTGCAATACTTGTTTTTAACTCAACTTATTTATTAGTAAATATATTATATTTCGCACATATATCACGAAAATAAAATTTAATTCGTTCTTTAACATGACATAAATATCTAGACAGAATAATCACAATAAAAATTGTATAATTAAAATACTAATTGAAAATAAGTACATGAGAAAGCAACACAAATACTTTGTAAATTAACCTTTCACCCTAACAAAATTGGTGTAATAACACATAATTTTAGTAGAATTTATGTTTACTTTTAGAGGTTTTAGCATATGTCTTTTCTTCTTTTTTGTAAAACAGAGAAAATGGAACGAGGGAACTAAATGTAAATTTAAAGATTTTGTTTATTTTTTCTTATAAAGTACGTAAGGTATCACTTGGAGATTTTGAATACAAATAAAAAGTAGTATTTAAGGTTTTGAATAAACGATGAAAATTGCAACAAAAAATAATTTATAATACAAATATTTTTAACAAACAAAAAAAGTTATAGTTCAAAAAGTAATGGAAAGATAAATATTACAAATTTTTATACTTCATCGTCTTAGTGTGTATGACATGACGACGTCGAGTTCCTAAGTAATTAGTTAAATTTTATTAAGCATGAATAACTTTTTAAGGATGTTTTTAGATAAAATTAAATATTTTGTTTAATATTTTATTATTTATAACTTTTGATTTTAGTTGTTCACAATATTAACTTTTATTTATTATAATATTTATCAACATAATTTTAGGTTGGTATTTCTCTTTATTAACATAATTACATATAATTACCTGTTACTAATTATTTTACTTTTCATACACTTTTATATTTAAACACATAAATTATAAATGAAAATCACAAAATTTAATATTTATTTTTTATCTTGGTATCTGAGTTTTTGATCCATAATCGCAACAATCATATCATTTGTTGTCAACCAAAAAAATGACCTCTTCGTCTATAATCTTTATCAAATTGGACAAAAATCATTATTCACTATGTCTACTATTACCAATTATTGACTTGATGATTATATACCGAGAACAATAAAAAGTCATGATCAATTCATTGTTGCAGATAACACGACAACAAAAGTCAACACTAGTTATAAGGATCGGCAAGCCCAAGATCGAGCTATTTTAGGATGACTGACGAATTCTATGTCATTTTACATTGCAACTCAATTGCTTCATTGTGAAACATTTAAACAACTATGGGATGAAGCTTAGAGCCTTGCTGGTGTGCATAGCAGATCCAAAATCGTTTATCTTAAATTTGAATTTCACAACACACAGAAAGGAGACATGAAGATGGAGCAATATCTTGACAAAATGAAAAACCTTGCCAATAAGTTAAAGTTGTCAGGTTAACCAATTTTTAACTCTGATTTAGACAATAAATGGTTTAGATTGTGATTACAATCTAAAGGTTACCAAATTGTCTAATTAGATCAATTGGGTTGAATTGCAAACCCAATTGTTAACCTTAGAAATTCGATTAGATCAACTCAATAATTCCAACAACCTTAATTTGAATGTCTCTACAAACTTTTCTGTCAAGAATGAGTCCAAAGCCAACAAATTTTGATCCCAAAATGATTGGAGAGGTTTTAATTTCATAAGCACGATAGGTGACACAGAAAGAGGTAGAATGTCTAAACTAATATATCAGGTATGCACAAGGATTGGTCATATACTGCTATACAATATTATAACCAATATGATAAGTCCTATACAAGAAAAACTTCTATTGATAGTGAAAACAAGGAACACATAATGCATTTATAGTTTTACCTTATCAAGGTCAAGATCATGAATGGTATTTTGATCAACAACCATGTGACTCACCAAAGTGACAAAAATCAATAACTTGTGAAAATAATGGTAAAAATTCTTTACTTGTTGACAATGGTGAAAGACTGAAAGATGGCCTCAAGATCAACCAAATTGAATAATAATCTTCATTTGCATGATGTTCTTTATGTTCCAAAAATCACCAAAAAATTGTTGAGTAGTTCAAAATTGACTGTTGACAATAATATTCTTGTTGAGTTTGATGAAAATTGTTGTTTTGTGAAGGGAAAAATGATAGGGAAAACTCTTCTAAAAAGGGAACTTAAAAATGGCTTGTATCATAATAGAGACTCTTATGTCTACATGTTTCTTAAAAAAGTTGGCATAGGAAACTTGGACATCACAACAATAAAGTTCTAGAAAATGTCTTAAAGGAATGCAATGCGAAAACATCATCCAGTGACTCATTCACATTTTATGAAGCTTAACAATTTGGGAAATTGCATATGTTGTCTTTAAAAGACTCTTCCTCATCTTCTAATGAAAATTTAGATTTAGTTCATACTAATGTTTGAGGTCCTGCTCCAATTTTGTCTCCATTTGGTTTCAAATATTATGTTCAATTTATTGATGCTTTTAGTAGGTTTACATGAATTTTTCCTTTAAAGAAAAAAATTAGAAACTATACATGCCTCCACCATTTTCAAAGATATGGTTCAAAATTAGTTTAACAGAAAAATTAAAGTCATTCAATATGATGAAGGTGGGGAATTTAAACTTGTTCAAAAGATTGCCTCTGAATCAGGAATTATATTTAGAATGTCTTATCCCTACACCTCTCAACAAAATGGTAGGGATGAGAGAAAACATAAACATGTTGTTGAACTTGGCCTATTAACATAAGCCAAAATGCCTTTACTAGTGGGAAGCCTTCTACTGTTTACCTAATCAATAAACTACCATCATCAATAAATTCAAAGTCCATACTCATTGGTTTACAAGAAAGAACTTGACTATGAAAACTTGAATCCTTTTGGTTGTTCTTGTTATCCTTGTCTCAAACCGTATAATCAAAATAAGCTTGATTTTCATACAAATAGGTGTGTTTATTGGTTACAATAATTCACACAAAGGATACAAATGCCTTAACTCTCGTGGGAGAATTTTCATCTCAAGACATGTGATTTTAGTGAAAATCACTTTCTTTTTCATGAAGGTTTCATTGACATAAGAAATTCTTTAAAAGAATTAATTGAACTTATGTCAGTTTTGCTTCCTAATTACTTTACAAGAATCACTACCAATAATATTCTAGAACCACACAACAATACTACAAGTCATCATAAATAAATCATAGGTGATAGTCCTACCAACATAGGTACAAATGAAGGAGATCTTGATGAATCTTTTACTTATAACGATACATCAAGAGAAAGTCAAGAAAAAGATTTAGCATCAGCAAAGTTAGTAGAAAACAACAGTTAAATTGAAACTGAAAGTAATCAACCCAACACCAACACTTACTAGATGGTGACCAAAAACAAAGTTGGAATTTACAAGTCTACGCAACCATACATAGGATTGACAAAAGCTCGTGAAGATGATAAAGAACCAGGAAATGTTAAAGAAGCCTAATCGTGGCCTATGTTCCTACTACTGATCAAATTACATACATTTTAACACAACCTCTCACTCATACAAACTTGCTAAGAGACAAATTTGGCGTGATCGTGTCATCACTAGTTTGAGAGAGGAGTTAGACTTAATCAAATATTTTGTTCAATATTCTATCATTTATGACTTTTGATTATAGTTATTCACAATATCAATTTTTTATTTATTGTAATATTATAGTAACACATTAACGTTAACTTATGATAATATTTATCTTTAGTACAATTATATGTTATTATTTATTGTACGTTATTATTATTTTTTATATGTCACTTAATTTATATAAGATGACAATTTAAGCATTTATGTAAAACTTTTCTCAATTTTTACACATAAGTATTTTTTTCAATTATAAATTACTATTATTTGTACTCATGATATTAAAACATACAAATTATAAAAGATAACTATCTTAACAAGTTAGCTACTATCATCCGACTATGCTTTCCATATAACCATTACTAAAATGAGACTTTATGATGATTTCTTTACTTGAAGGGTGGGTGTGATGCTCTCTTTTTGATGTTTCCTAACAAAGGAAAAGTCATGTGATTAGCTTGAAGAAACTAATAAAAAACACATGTAATGTATGAGAATGGTGAATTTGTACACTACTTGTGGTAATAAAACTTTACATATGATTTTAATTTTGATATGACTAGTCTATAAATTTTGAAAGAATGAAAAAAAGGTTAAAAGATATAAAAGAATAGATGTTAAGAATAAATTCAGCTTAAGAGTAAATAGAGGAAGCTCAAAAAAATAAATTATTAAAAAGAACAAAATATATAAATATTTAAAAGGAATAAGAGAAATAATGAAATATTTAATGTGATTAAATTATGGAAGTAATACATACTAATAAATGATATAAAATAATTAAAAGCAGTTTATAATAAGGAGAAAAGAGGTTTTAATATAAGTAAGCAGTTATTGGAGGAGATCATTCATTCTTACTGTATGCTAGTTTTAGAAAGGTGAAGTTATTTATGTACGTATACCGAAGTAACATAAATAAATAATAGTAAGTACACCATAAAATTATCTTTACCTCTCTACACACTTTCCCCCCTTTTCCTTCAATTCTAGTTTCATTATCTCACTCTTTCCGTATCATAGTCAGGTGCGCTTTTTGTTCCTCGGTCTCTGAATCCCCACTCACAACACTCTCTTGCACACACAGACACAGTGAAACGTTTCTCTTTCTCTCTCGTCTCATCAATCACTCAATTCCATCCATCGATCGCTGCAGAGACTTGAGAGAGAGGGGCATTCAACTTCAAGCCCATTCGCTGCTTGATCCGCCGCAATGGACGCTCGCGAAC
Source organism: Vigna umbellata (assembly GCF_029865625.1). Taxonomy (NCBI): domain Eukaryota; kingdom Viridiplantae; phylum Streptophyta; class Magnoliopsida; order Fabales; family Fabaceae; genus Vigna; species Vigna umbellata. The sequence continues at coordinate 92,327,734 of NC_142165.1, read as the reverse complement.
CGCCCCGACCACAGCCGCCCTCCATCATGGGGGGCCCCACCTCATATGCCCCCCCCAACATCGGCCCTAATTCGTCCGGTGCCGTCATGATGGCGCCCGCCACCGCGCGATTTCCCTTCGGCGTCGTGCCGCCGCCGCAACAACATCCTCCGCCAGTGTCGGAGCCTTTCCCTGTCTCCCCCGCAGCCGCTTACGACGGCTCCTCCTCGCCGATGAAGCCATGCTCGCTCGCCAAGAAGAAGCGCGGTCGTCCCCGGAAGTACTCGCCGGACGGTAACATTGCCCTCGGCCTCGCTCCTACCCATGCTTCTCCTCCTCCACCTTCCTCCGCCGCCGCTTCCGGCGGCGGAATAGGTGGCGAGTCGGCCGGTACTGCCTCCGCCGATGCTCCGGCGAAGAAACACCGAGGAAGGCCTCCCGGGTCTGGGAAGAAACAGCTGGATGCTCTCGGTAGTTCTTGTTGTTTTTGTGTTTGGTTTTTTTGTTTGAATGGAAATGATTGTGATGGTTCTTTTTTGTGTTGATGTGAAGGAGCTGGTGGGGTTGGATTCACTCCCCACGTGATCTTGGTGGAGTCTGGCGAGGTAATGCTAAATAAGAACTAGACTTTCCTGAAATGCAATGCAGTGTACTCCTTTGCTTTTTTGTGTTATGGGGCTCTTGCATTTGTTTGTTGGTGATTTTTGTGGATTAGCCTTTGGTTTTGATGCATTGTGTTCTTGGTTGGACATGGGAGAGTTTTCACACTTCACTCAACTGGAACTTTTCTTGCACCCCAGCATGAGTGATTATGGACAAATTAAACTATCTTTTTTACACAGTTGTCCAATCACAAATAAATTATATGAGAGGTTTACTTTCTTTTACGATAATTATTTAAAAATTAAACTAAGCATGGTTTTTTAGTGTGTAATTTTTTTTGCTGAGTATACGTTAGAAATTTAACTCATAATTGTGTGTTAATACTATTTCTTTTTTTGGCAAGGGTTAAAAACCTTAGTTTTGAAAGTTTGAAGTTTTGGACTAATAAACCGCGTTGCTATGGTTATGGAAAGGTGGAGGCTCTATTAATAATGAGAACAGAAAGTTTTAAACTGTGACGTGGGGTAACTGCTTTTGACTGTGACCTATCTATTTTGGGAGACAGCATTGCAGTGATTATTGTTTTGTTATTTTTTTTAATGTATTTGTATTTTTGGGTTGAATGATTTCTGTGCTATTGCTCTGAGGTAATCTGAGAGGTTCTTAACCTTTCTGGTGGGGAAACAACATTGTGGAACTAGTCGTACTGCATACACATAATTCTCAAATTGGGTGTGAAATGAGACCTTCATCTAGGCATTTTTTTTTTTAAATATATGTTTGTTTTAGTTTTCTGTGGCTAAAAAAGCTTGCCTTTGTTGCATGGGAACTTGATGTCAGTTGCTCATTCAGTGCTGTTGTATTTGAGTTCAACGATTCTCTTGTCTTTGATGTGGTGTGTGAATGATTTTTTTCCATCTCGTTTAATTAACTTCAGAATTTATGAGGTGTATTTATTTGTCGTAGTTTCCTGTTTTTCACCATTTACATTGTATATATTGTCCCACTAAAAGAGGAAAGGGGTAATTATAGCATTAACTTACCTTTCTCTTTATAAAGATAGTTAGTATCACATTTTCTAACACTTACAAACTGCAAAATCACGAGATGAAAGAATTATTAAATGAGAAGTAAGACTCACCAAAATTGTCTATTTTCAATAATTTTCAGCTAATACTGGAATAGAGTGTTGTTGCAGAGAATGCTTTGCCAGTATTTATTGTCAACCTTCTCTTGTTACCTTTGAACTGAAGCAGACTTGGATTTCTTTAGTGAGCCACTGTTTTATTGTGGAACCGTCATAGTTGGTGTGCGTAAAGTTATATGAATATTTTGGAGGTTCTAAATAATTCTTTTAAAGTTTCTATTGACAGGGTTGGTTTGGGTTATATGGTTACAAATCCTTCTCACTGGCATGCTTCTGTTTGTAGGACATCACGGCAAAAATTATGTCCTTTTCTCAGCAAGGGCCTCGGACAGTTTGTATTCTCTCCGCTATTGGTGCAATCTGTAATGTTACCCTTAGACAACCTGCACTATCTGGTGGTACGGCAACATACGAGGTACTTTTATATCCATTTGGAATCTAGTTGTACATTATATTAAACTTTATCTATACTATGTTGGAAATGATCTGGTAATGTGTGTTTGATTAACATTCATAGCAATGAGAACATAAACTGAATGAATGTGATGACAATTTTCCATACTTACAATTGCATACATAACTATATTCTAGAGAATGAGATATAACACAATCACTTAATTATTTGGAGTGCTGTGCTTTTTTTTTTTCCTTTGTTTCTTTCGCTATTGGAACACGAAAACTGTACTTTCTGAGATGGCAGCTGGAAATGGTTTATTTATTTCATATGTATTTGATATAATTTGTTTTCTAGCATGTACTGTTATCATTATTAACAATTTTCCAAGCAACTACTTCTATGGTCTAGTAGAGTTATTAGACAATGAATTTAGAAATGATAAATGTAACCTTTTAAGTAAATCCAATTTTGGAATCATTGTTGAGTCATTGACAGGTAGGCCAACTGAATTTGCATTCTAGGGCCTATTGCCTAAATATTTTGGATTCTGCTACAAATGTGAGGTTGGACGGGTAAATACTTTAAAATAATTTGAAAATAGTTTGATAGATGCATGTGGCATGGAATTGGTGCTTTTGTACTTATAACCTACCCATTTTGAAAGAAGTCTTTGCAATGATTATTGTTTTGTCCTTTCTTCAAATGTATGAATAATCTTTTGGGAATAATTTCAGTACTGTTGATCTTTGAGGTAATTTAAGGGTTCTTAACTGAAAGGAGGGTGTTAGATCATCATCGTCTAACTATATATGCACAATGGTATATAAAGGTTTTAAGGATACCTGATTTATTAGATGAATACAGTTTACAAGTGTACATTATGAAATAGTTGCCTATTATTTAAAATATTTTTGAAAGCCTAATTTGATTTGGGAAAAGGTGCCTCGGAAGTTCTGTTTCCATAGTTGTGGATGGAACTGAATCATAACGAGCATGCCATAGTGCAATGAGGATACCATCAAGGTAATTTGGCCGTTCCGGAAAGTTCAAACAGAATTGGAGGTGCTTATATTTGTTGCGTTTAAAGTTTGTCTTTCAGTGCATATACTCTTTTATTTCCATTTCTTGCCGTCCCATATCCCATAACTAAATGTGTGTTTGGTTTTAAGTTGATAATGCTTTTAAATTGACATTAAGAATTTCCCATCTCTTGTTTTAACAACTACAGCATCCTTGGTCGATAAGAAATCAAAGGGACCATCTACAGGAATTGTTGTGATACTTGTTTATTGGTTGTATTTGCCATAAGAAAAGTTCCGGAATAATATTGAAATTTAGCATTTATGTTTAATTCGTTTAATTCCAATATTTATAAAAACTTTTCATTTTGGTCCCTTTATCTAAAATCATTCCGTTTTGGTTTTACAAACTATTTTTAATCTTTTATACTTCCCTTGGCATAATTTTAGTCCTTTTTAATCTTTACATCTATCATTTTAATCTGTTTTATTTCCTATGACGAAGACTAAAAGGGATGATTTGAGTACGAGATTTTAATTTTGAAACTATAGGACCAGAAGAATACTTAAGTAAACCTAACTTTTGTCTAGAAGTGTGAGAGCGGAAAGGTTAAGGCTTTGGGAGAGTTGGTTCATCTTTTTGATCAAATAATTAGGAGCTTAATCATCGCTTCTATATCTTTTTTTGCCCCTTCCCTTAGTAGGGCTCTGGAGGGAGTGAGGTTGAGCTTGATCTTATTAGTTAACTTTACGTCATGTCAATTTACATTGCAGGGCCGATTTGAGATTATATCATTATCAGGTGCCATGCAACAATCTGAAAGTAACAGTGAACGTAGCAGAACATGCACTTTGAATGTAACCCTTGCAGGGTCCGATGGACGTGTTTTGGGTGGCGGAGTTGCTGGAACGCTAACTGCGGCATCAACTGTACAGGTATCGCTCTCTAATGGGTTAAAGTTTATGTGGATTTTTATTATTGTATATATAATTCCTTCATCATTATTATGTACAAAACTTTGATGCTTTATTCATGTGACTTTTTTCATTGATAGGTCATAGTTGGTAGCTTTATTGTGGATGGAAAAAAGGCGAACTCGAATGTCCTCAAATCTGGGCCTTCTTCTGCACCACCACCCCAAATGCTAACATTTGGTGCACCCATGACTCCAACTAGTCCTACTTCACAAGGGCCTTCAACTGAGTCCTCTGAGGAACATGACCACACTCCTTTTTGTAGAGGGCCTGGGTCTGGGCCTGGACCTGGACCTGGACCTGGACTCTACAACAATACTAGTCAGCCCATGCATAATATGCCCATGTACCATCATCCGCTATGGGCTGGCCAAACTCATCAGTGAAGTTGTGACTTGGAATTAACAGTGCAGAAGCTGCATATTTTGCATGTTGCCTGTTCAAAGTAGTGGTTAGGGATCGATTCTAAAATGCTAACTGCATTTTTGAGGCTGACTTTAGAACAGTCTGTCTTAAGGTTTAAGCTGTTAAGTTATAATTAGGATTTTTTTTCCGATTAATTATAATTATAACATTTCTAGCTGTGACAGGCAAGGATATGCTGTCCACTATCCATCAGAATTCTGTCATTTTGAAGTTTGCTGTCTGTAGTCCGCAGTAGCAGCATAGCAACAGAATCAGAATTTGTGCTCATGCCTCGTGTATCGTTTATTAATTCTGAGTTTACCGCATATTTGGTGTCTTCTGAGCTGCTTATTCATTTCTTTAAGAGTTTAACTGCGACCAGTCAATCATCCCATAAATTCTTTCAATTCTTCCTCATATAATAACCATAATTTTATTAAATCAAGTATGCAACGTTTTCGACAAATTAAATGTAACAGATTTTTGCTTCATTTAGCGTTTTTTTATTAAATATATCTTAGATATCAAAATCATCACTTCTCATAATAAATGTTGCGCAAAAGGAAAATAAGTTGTTTCAGATAATAGATGTCTTCTAAAGTTATTTATGCCAACCACACTGATAAGCTTTATTTATTCTAATGCACACTTTCCTATTTTATCTATTTCTCTATTAATATGTAATGGAAAACTATAACACAACAATAAAAAATATCAGAAAAATAATTATTTTCAAACTTTCAAAAATAAGGAATGAGCAACAATAATATAGTAATAATTACAAAATAGAATACTATTATTATTTTTAAAGTATCTATAATAAGTCAATGTATCAAAGCAATGATATTATCAAATATAAAAAAAATAAAATTACAGAAAAATAAATCTAAAATAAAGTGAGTGCCAAACTAATTTCTTTAACTACATCCATCTAATTGACAATTTTAATGGTTAAAATGAAGAACCAATGAAGTTGTATCAAAATTTTCAGTCCTTACTCAATAATTAATGAAGTAAAAATCGTAACTTTGTTAAAATGACTCAACGAATATGCTAATAATTTTTTTTTCTTTTAAAGGTTCTGAAATCCTTCTTATTTTGATCCGGATGAAATCTCTATGAAAAAAAATAGTTTGACTAGTTTAGACTTTTTTAAATAAATACTTAAAAACACGACCAAAAATATACCATAATAAATATACATGTAAATTTTTAAAAATTATTGCAAAAATAAAGATTTAAATAAAAAAAATACAGAAATGTGTTACTGAAATATCAAAGAGACAGATAAAAAAAAATAAAATATTAAACAAATTAAAAAGAGAGTATTATTTTATGTTTTAACTATAGATTATATTTTATTTATATTCTTAACAATCTTAATTGTGGATAGCAAAGACTATAGAAAAATTAAAAATGATATTTAATTTTGTAAAATAATTACTTGTCTGTTTGTGCATATGACTTAAGTTAGAGTTCATGTTTTATTTCTTCATAAGATCCAATCTATAATGTTTATATTATTCAAGTGAGATATTGTACCAAAAAGAGTAAGGAAAACTAACGATATAGGTAGTTTTGAAAAAATAATCAAGATAACTTTTCACCATTAATTAAATGAATCACCATTTTATTAGGATAACGAATTACTATAAATATTATTAAAGGAATAACATATGTTATTTATCCATTATTACCTTCATACATATGTATAAATAAAAATACTTAATTTATACTAATTACAGGAAAGTTAGTTAAGCTAATTTAATTTTGTTAATGTCATTAAAAAAAGTACATTTCCCAAACTACATCTAATGACATTTATGAAAAATGATAACTCAAATTTGAACGTAAAACATTTTTAAAACAATAACATCAAATAAAACTAAATTAGTAAGAATTTAATTATGTTTTAGAGTAATTTTCTCACTTCAATATTTAAATTAAATATTCTCAACTTTATTTGTGTAAAGACCAGTTATATTTGACTTATTAATTTTTATTTAAAGTCGATAATCCTAACGGTCTCTAAGTTGAGTCTTAATATCCATCTAACCTCTCTCTATCCTTTATGTCTGTAAGTTTTCAAAATTTGAAAGGTGAATTTCGTTGTCCGTGTCATTTATGAAGTGCCATTAAAACCATCCTTTCTTCTGCGTCAGACCTTCAAACTTTAGCCTATCCAATCGACTCAGTCACCAAAGTAATACTACCACGCGCCAATCCCGAAAGTTACACCTCAACCACTGCCGCGCCACCAGACGAGACGGTGACGTATTACGTTTTACCATCAATAAAAAACCCACGCGCGCACACATCATCATCGTCATCATTAGTTTTACAGCAGATAGATAAATAAATTTTAATTTATTGACGGTCTAAAATCGTTCTCATTCACCACCAAATTATTATCCTAATCAAATTGCTTTAAAAGTAAAAAGAAAATAAATTATACTAAATCATGGGTCAAAAGTTTAAACTTTAATTCTACACAGTGCCCTAATGCCAGTTCAACCTTTGGACAGTTTCTATTTGCGTGTATATATATATATATATATATATATAGTTGTATTTTGATGATCAATCTTACTCCTACACTTCAATTAATACTATGAATTGCTTGGTGCTGCCGTTATCGTTGATCCGAAGACGCTCCATGGGGTATCGGCACCTGAGCCAGGAGAAAGAATCCGACAACCCTATAACCGTGGTGGTCGGAAAAGAGAAGAGGGTGTTCCTTGTGGAGCCTTTCGTATTAGAGGAGAACCCTTTTCGGGTGTTGATGGACACGTCGAAGAGGAAGATGGTAAAAGATCCAAAGAACAAGGATAATCATCGTCTCCGTCACCAACGTAATAGAGTTGTCTTGGTCGATGTTGATGCCATTTTGTTCGAGCACATGCTCTGGCTCATGCATAACGATTGCTCTTCTTTCTTCAACCTTAATTTGAACGACATTATTGACTTCTATGCTCAGGATGTGTAATCCTAACACTGTTACTTATGACTTCTACTTTAACGTACAAAGCCTTCCATGTTTTAATAATTTCAGTTACTAAAACTAGGGTTACTAGTTCAAAGCAATATTTATTTCCAATAATGAAAAAAACATTACGAGATAAATATATTTAATGTTTTGAAAAGATAAAGTAATAACATTTTTCCATTTGATAATTAGAAGGATTATAGTAATTTGTCAGAGGATGTAATTATATTACATAAAAATTAATTTCTCTCCGGAATACTTTAATGAAGCAGAGAATAAGACACAATTAATTCCGGGTATAAATGTTCTTCCAATAGTTTCCTAACACAATAATACTCTTACATTACAGTACATAGAATTATTAATTGAAACCTTGAAACTGTTAAACGTGCCTATCGCCATCGGAGTTAGGAGTTTTGTATGTTATGGTCTTAAGGGTTTTGTACAGTCAACAGTTTATATTGTAGTTTCAAGTATCAGCATTGTACATTAAATATTCTCCATTTTTTGTGTGCTAATTCTCGTATATTATATATCATTAATAACAAAGTTAATTATTTTTTATTATTTATCCATTTTTTATTTAGTTATATATACACCATATAGTAACATGAGTTTGGTAAAGCTTACACAACATGCCCGTATAATCCTTTTATATTTGAATATTATAATGTTTTGTTTGAATAAGAATTTATATTGAAGGGTTAATGAATTAAATTTAATAAAAACTATTGTTTAATGGTATTGTCAAACATATGAAAATGACATGTGGAAGGGAGGGACAAATGTCTCAAATAGAAGAGTTTGAGCATTTTATAGAATTTTTCCAAAGCATAACTCATCCCATTTTCTCAGAATCTGTATCTCTCTAAAACTCCAGTCTCTTCTTTTCTCCTCCTTCTCTCTAGAAACTCTTCATCTAAGTTCATCTTTTCAATCATCTGACCATACTTAATCACCCATAGTATCAAGAACTTCAATTCTCACCGATCAAAGTGTCGTTTAGAACGGATCCGTGAACTGCAGGTTCTTGAGAATTCCTAGTATTGAGAGCAAAATTTCTGAAGTGGTAGAGTTCTTCGGTCCAGTTAAGAGGTAAGGGAAACTAGCTAATTTAATTACTTTGTTTTGATGTATGAAAATGTTGTTGAGGATATTGAATGTATGTGAAATTGAATGAATTGGTGTTCGGTGCTGTTGGTGTGGAATATTGATGCTATGTTTATGATGATTTGGTATCTGCATGATCATGGTTCAGTGACCGAGTGAAATTGGAAGGAAGTGTGGTATTGAAAATGGGGAAATTGTGTTCGGTTTGGGTTTAATCTGTATAGGAAATCTGATTCTCGGTCATTGAGTTCATGATTCTGCAGAATTGACTCTCAAATATGTGATGAAACTCTCTTAACAATGCAAGAAAGGTTTAAACAATCTTAGTCTAGTGTAAAGAAGGTGTTTGATATATGTTTGGAGGATTAGAAGTTGGAAGATTGTAGTGAAATTGGTAAGATTTGGTGTTGATCATAATTCTACAGTTATTGTGCAGAATTATGTAGTTCGCTGAGGGTCTTTAATTGACCGTTCGACTTTTCTCTGGTGCACGGTCTTAACTGAGTTATGCTATTGTGGATTCTCAGTTAATGACCGCTCGATATTGTGTTGATTTTCAATTTAATATAGCATTCGGTCTAGACATAACTTTTGATTTTAAACAGCGTTTGGTATGTCATAGGTTTTAACTGTTAATGACTGCTCGATCACATACTGTCTTGGTAGTGCTCGGTCATTTACCAACACTCGATTTCAGAAGCGTTCGGTCTTGTACTAGTAGTTATGCTAGTGTTAGCGCTTGGTCTCGGTATTGTTGGGTCTTGTACTGTTACTCAGTTTGTATTAGTGTTCGGTCTAAGCTCTAAGTGTTCGATCTAAATCAACAATGTTCGGCCTAAGCCAATATTGTTCGGCCTAAGCCAATAATGATCGGTCTAAGGCATTAGTATTTGTTTTAAATCATAAGGGTTAGGTCTAAGATTCAAATAGTTCGGTTTTAGCTTTAGAATTTGGTTGTTCTTGCATTCAGCTTCAAAGACGTTCGGCTCATGATTGAGTTTTTACTTTTTACATGATCGTTCAGTCATATTCACATATTGAGAGTGTTCGGCCATTCAGCCTTGTTCATAAGATTTGTTGATCTTGTCGTTCGGTCGAGCTCAAGGGTGATGGTTGTTTTACTGTTCGGTTTGATGTTGTTTAAATGTGTTATGGATGAGAAAATATGTTTATATTAAGGTATGGGATTTATAATGTGATATGAAAGAGAATTCCAAGGAGGAATGTATCAGTGGTGGTTTCAATGTAGTGAAAGTATGAATATGGTCAGACTAAGTTGGCGTTCATCATGACATTCTAATGGTCACCGAGTCTCAAGTAGAGAATGGTGGCGCATGTGGTGAGAATAGTAGGAGGTCTGGTTGCGTATAGCTTGGAGTTCCAGCTATCAGACTAAATTCATGTGTAGTTTGCGGTTTTCAACTATAGTGAGGGATGAAGGGCTAACCTCGTGTGGCGGCTTGGGTTTCCATCTATGGTGTTCATGAGGTTTCCAGTTTACCTTTCCACGAGTGTAAGAACGTCGTAGCTACATAATTCATACAGTCCGAACAATCAAAGTAAAAGTGGTCGGTTATAACATGTGTATATGAACTCTGTAGATGTATGATTGTTTTATATGTTTGTATGAATTGTATGATTACATAATTAATTAAATTACACTAGCTTACCCTTATTTTTCTGTCTTGTCATGTTGTCCGTTCGGTCGTTCTTGTCCTTGCAATGATCACCCTTTGGGTGTGAGCAGAGTGTGCAGAATATATTCTGGAGCAGGCGTCGACAGGAGAGGAGGGTTTTCGCTAAGAGTAAGATCGTTCGGTCTTGTACTTGTTTTTGCATTTAGTATAAGACCGTTCGGTGTAATACATTGCTTGTAGGACCGTTCGGTTGATACACCTCTTATATGACCAATCAGTCTGCTTTTATGATTTGTATCAGTGTAGGTTTTTGTAAAGTTTTTAATTTATGGTTATTTTAGGATAACTGTAAGTTACTTTTATTTTCTGTAACTGTTTTATTTTATTGTAATTGTAAGGACTCTTAAATATAATTATAAAGCTATATTTTTGGGATGTTACATGTATCAAGTTTTTGGATGGAGAATTGAGGTGGGTGTTTTCTATTTCCATTGGTCATTGTCATTTTGTTCTATGATTATTACTAATTCATGAAAATGTCATTGACTCTTTGTACTTTGAAACTCTTTCATGTCGTGTTATTCAACCAACTACCAGATAAATGTTATTGATATGGTTAGTTGATAGTCGAAACTTGGAAATTCAATATTTCGTTTTATGATTTTAACATATTATTTACATTTTCACATGATTTATAATTTTGTTTTAACTTCTTTTTGTCATATATACTTTCATCGTTTAAATATGTTTTTATGTTTGTAATTACACTAATTTTAGTTTTTAGTTCCTATTGAAAATAAACAAAAATACACCAGAAGCACATACCTGTAAATAAATCCTGTTAATTGTTATAAACTATATATACCACCAATTGCTATCGAATTAGTAATACGATATTAGATATTCTTAATTGATTGAAGATGAAACGAGACTGATTAACCAATAATCTTCACTTTTAGAAGTTATTTTTAATAATAAATTTTAAAACTAAATTGAAAATGTTCTAGATATTTGAACTAAGTATCTAAAGTTCTGGCCAACAGGCCTTGACGGGCTATTATTGTGTGGGCCTATGTCCATAAAGGGACTGTTTCATCCCGCACATCATTGTTTCTTCTTGCACTCCACTTTATTTGCTCATCTTCTTCCTAGTGGTGAAGGCACGTTGTATTTGCTGCCTGGGGGAGGTGGAGGATTTCTTGGATCTTGATCTCGTCGCTATCGGAGGTGGAAGATCTGCCAGCAACGGTGAAGGTTTCAAGGATTGTGGGGAGGATTGGGTTTCGAGGGTTAATTGCAGTCGTTGGACATGGTTGGATAGAGGGGAAGAAAAAGAGGATAAAATGGTCATTTCATTAAGGCTACGGTATGTAATAAAAAAAGGGAGGTGTAGGAGTAAACACCACTTCTTAGATGGATTATCTGTTAGACACACTTATCCAAAGAGATTTTTTGTTATTTTATTTATATTTTGTTTAACGCTTCCTCTTATGTTAATTATAATTTAGTCTTCCTGAAAATTTCACATTAATTATAGATAAAAACTAAAGATTTAATATATTTTTAATTTTTATATAAAATTATTTTGAAACATTATTATTGAATAGATATAATTGTCGTGACCAAAAACAATAAAATATTTATTAATGTAACAAAGAGAGTTGTCACATATATGACTGTTTTGATATTGTCACATGAGTGTCGAGATAGTGCCCTCCTCTCCCCCTCTCATTCTCATTTCCTCCTCTTCTGTAGTTTCCCAAACTTCAATCCTTAAGGAATAAATTTCGAAGAAATTTCTGATATCGAGCATTAAAAAATAGGTTGAGAATTTGACCCCATCCATTTGAGGAAATATTGTTCTATTATACCCATTTGACTTATTTTTAAAAAAAGATATTATTTTAAAAAAATTGAAGATATTAATTTGATAATATAATTCGAAATATAATTGTTTTTATTATAATTGTTAGTAGAAAAAGATAAATGAGAAATAAAATATACCTTTAAAATTTACAATATTGTTATTGATCATAAATATTTTATATTATAATACTTTTATTTTCTAAAAAATAATAATAAATTTAATATCAAATTATTTGATGAAGAGAGGAACAAGTCTTTTGACATGGTACGTGTCTTAAAAATGAGTTTTATATAAAACTAGTTAAATAGGTTCTAATAGTTTTAATTACATTTAAATGGTAAACTCGCGAAATACTTAAAAAAGAAAAAAGATAAAAAATTATTACTATTCATATAAAATACAATTGAATATAAAAAAATATATACAAAATGTTTAAAAAACAATTATGACTAAACATAACACAGCAAAACTCATATTTCAAAACAGAGAAAATTAACGATAATGAAAAACTGTCCATAAAAGCGTTTAAATTAGAAAAGTAATATTTTTAAGTAAATGAAAAAAATTAGAGATTTATAGAAAAATAACACACTAAAAGGTAATTTGTAAAATTCCATAAAATTGCTTGAGAGTAAAATTTAACAAGATCAAATTGAGAGTAATGTTTATAAAATTTGAAATTGTCATAAAATAATGTAATTTTATATTAAAAAATATAAAGTTTGAAAATAAGAAGAACTACGATAATCTTTTTTTTAAATAAAGTAAAATTAAATACAAAAAAATTATATTTACATAAAAATATTTAAAAAGGAAAACTTATATTATTACTTCAAAATAAGGAAGATAAAATGTTGAGAATGATAATTAAACTAGGAGTGTTAGTGGGTTTAGGTTTTCTTATTAAAGAATAAAATCCAACACTATCTTAATTAGATTCAGTTGATTTTTATTTATAATTTTGTCAAACTATGCTTAACTCAAATGAACTCACTTCTATGTCGGACTCTTATATAAACTTGTGTATAGATAAATTATTTTATTTTATTTTTATATTTTAAATTAGTTTAAACGAATTTGTTATGACTTGAGTTATTCACTTACCTGAAACTTTAAATTAATTTTTGAAAATGTTGTATTATTCTTTTAATTAGGTTCATACTTTCAAATAAATTCATATTAGCTATCACTATAAATTTTAATATCTGAATTATTTTGACACTCTAAAGTTCATCAATCATCCACCATTATATAAAAATTTATTAAAAAAAATTAATAGAAAGCATGGGAAATGATATCAAATTTATGATAAAAAAATTACACTTCACACAATATAGACAAATTATAATTTAAATAAAGATATAGATATAAAACATTAAACCACTATTGATAAAAGGCAAATTAGTTGATATGTCAGCACAACGATTCACCTTAAAAAAAACATAAAAAACTTTGATCTATATATTTATAAAGATACATGCATCGACCACATCTCCCTTTAAGGAATCACTTGATTCAAAAACTCAGGACAAACTAATATATAAACACTTTCCAACCAAAGTTTTCTAAAACCTTTTCTCTATTAATGCCCTGAAGCATTGGTCCACATAAGTTCACATAAACAAAAGCCTAAACCCCTAAAAAGGCTAAGAAAAAAATATAAACATATTTACTTCAACTTTCATTTTTTAAAATGAGTACATATGTAATTAAATTAGAACAACTCCTAACAGCACCATTATATTCATCTTAAGTCAATTAGCACATATATAATCTATAAAAGAAATTACTATTATCTATAGTTTGAATATTAAAAAATTTCAACACAAAAAAATAAAACCAATATCATTATTATTTATATATTTATTAAATTTATTCTCAATCATATCCACTAACTTATTAATTTAAAAAATAACTAGAACACAAAATTTACCACAACAAAATATCTAAATAATCGCAGTGATGATAACTACTCTAATAATTTTAGATTAAAAAAAGTTTCATAAACTTTTATTTCACAACTAAAGGTTGATACTTTAAAATTATATTTTATTTAACGAAAAAATAACTTTTTTTCAAAATTTTGACCCAACGCTATCCAACTTGCTCTAAAGTGACTTGAGAGTTTGATTGAGTTTAATATAAAGAATGCAAAAAATCATCCTAACCCGAGTCAATATCTTTTTAGTTGGTTGATTGAAGTGTTTGCACAAATTCAACTCAACCTAATTCACAAATTTAAGTATATATTTTTATGATAGCTTCAGTTCAAAATGTTTGGATGCATAACAGAGAAATGAGCGCATATTTTGAAAACGAATCATAAGTTCAACCACTCACCACTCTTCTTTCAAGCTATTTTTTCTTTGTCGTTTATTTTATAATTACATTATATTTATGCCAATGATTTTAAGGGGTAAAACAATTAAGCCAAACATTTGATGAAGTGAAAGCCAAGTGTGTTCGGAATGAATTTAACAAGAAAATAGGCACGGTAATCATGCAGTTGTAAATATACTATTCTACGCATCTACATCAAAATTATATATATACTATAGATTTAATATGTCATTTGGTCTCTAGTTTGGAGTGTTGTGTTCAAACTCGTCCTACCTTTTAAAAAAGTTGACTATTGTCCCATATTTCGTTAAAAACAGTTGGTTCTTTTGGCTCACGACGTTAAAAACATAACGGTGCAATTATGTGACAACTGTGACTTGTGCAATGTTTATGCGAGAGAATCTTCATGATTATGCATCCTGACTCGCGGTAGCCCATGGTGGCGCAATGCATTTGACCAGCGATGAACGAAGAAGAAGCTCTCGTTTTGGGCTTTTGCTCTTTGCAAAGAAGACAAAGATGGAGAACACATGAAGAGACTTCTTGCACATGGAGGCACATTGTTTATGTGTTTTTGGCTTGTGCAATTTGCAGGTTGGTGCCCATGGATGCTGCTTGCGAACTAGGATTTCTACAATTTAGGTAGTGATTATGTATGTTTATGGTTTGTTGCAGGTGTGAATTGGGTTTCTAGGTGTCGCGATTGCGATTTTCTTGTTCATGTTTTTGGGATGGAATTTCTGGTTTGCAGGTTAGGGATTTCGATGCGGTTCTTGCTTGATGGTGGTGAGACGCGACACATGGTGGAGATTTTGCCCTGATTACTGGCGATGCAGTTTAAGGTTTCATGGTGACTATGGTTTGGTTAGAATTAAGCAATTTGGGTTTGATTTCTGGGTTTGCTGTTGTTTTTCTCTGCTTCGAATTGTAGGTCTGTATTGATGGTGGTAACGGCGACATGGTGGCCTGAGGGTTTGGTGGTGGCACGTTTCGTTCTGGCCTTAGGGAAATTAGGGTTTGACGATGGTGGCACAAGGGTTTCTGGCCTTAGGGAAATTAGAGTTTCACGGTGTCCTCCTGTCCTTTTACATTAACATTGTCACATTAATTGGGTCACAGATGCCGCATCATAAAAAATTGGACAGGTCACAGTTGTCACATCATTGCACCGTTATATTTTTAACGCCTTAAGCCAAAAGGACGAACTTGAACCGTTCTTAACGAAATATGATATAATAATAAACTTTTTAAAAAGGTAAGACGACTTTGAACACAACTCCTCAAACTAGAGACCAAGACAAATGTTCAACAAATATTTTTAGAGTATCAAAAACTTTACGTAGATGTATAAAATTTTTTGAAATGTCAAATATATAAAGTATATTAAAATTTAAAATAATAGTTTAAATTATATATTTATTTATATAAATATAAAAATAAATTTGGAACGAATGCTCCTTTTATCACCTGAAAGATCCGATCCTGTATATGTTGTAATAAGTATAATAAGCATAAAACATATATACATAGAGAGATTAGTTTATTTTAAGAATGTTATAAAAAATTATTAAAAAATACTAAAGTAAAAAAACTTAATTACATGTTTTATTCCATTTCTTTTATAATTTTGTGATTTTTTTATACTGAATGTCAATTTTTTTCACATTTTATCCTATTTTACAGATCTCACCAAAGTAAGGGAAAATAGAACAATTAACTAAAAATTAAACAAAACCAAACTTCCTTGAATCAAATGGTATATTTTCCTTTAAAGGATTCAATTAATTCTATCAGTTATCCAAAGCACTCTTAAGTTAAAATGTACAGCAATTTGATGTGTTTGTTCGTGTCTTGACCATGGCGACTCAACGGAGCAATGCGGAGCTCATAGGCAGCTTGCAAGCCAAGGTTAAGACATCCGTTCCATTTTATTCAATTTCTAATTTTCTTTCGGACATTTTATCTAATTTCTAATTTTCTTTCTTAATGAAGGATTCACATTTATATTCATTCAACATAAAGAATAAATTAATCATAAAAAAAAACTAAATTTTTATATTTTAAGAGAAAAAAAATAATAGCAAGAGCATGTGAAAAAAAAATTGTGAATTTCAATAACTTATGTTTTCGTTTGGATTATATATGTTAACAATTTTTTTTAATAATTTTTTTATAATATATTATGTGTTCGTATGTTTGAAACGCACTAATCATAAATGATTATAAAAAAATTATCAAAAAAGAAATTGTTAAAAACAACAATTTTTCTTTTCGTTTCGTTTTTGCTGTTCAGCGTTTGCCCCTTTTCTTGTTGAATTTAAGAAAACTCAGTTTAGAATTGTCACTTCTTTTCCGTGCAACCAACGTCTTGTGGATTTGAAACGTCAAACACACACTCCAACAAAAGCACTCACATAGGGTTTAGGTTCCTCAACAAATGCTTCTTCATCTGTTTTCATATTTTCACTGTTTTTATTAACTTCTATGTTTTGATCGATGCATTGGAGTAAAGAATTTTTAAAACAATTAAATTACATTTTAAATCAATTTTATATGAAAATTTTAAATACAAAATTAAATTTGATATATTGTTTTGGAGAGAAAAATTCATAGAGGATTTAATTTTTGTTCAACGTAATAACGATACTTATTTCACTTATATAAAATCAGAAAGTACACTAATGTAACTTGAAAAGAAGAAAAATGAAAATAAATTAAGGTTTAATTATAATTTATAATTAATACCTGAAATTCATTTATATCGTTCTCTACACTATTTTTTTTTTCATAAATAAACATTTTATATTTTAAGTACAAGAAATACTGGGTCAAAAATCCATGCATATATCTCTTGGAAAATCTTTACTTCATATAATTATAGTACATACACAGTAGAAAAATAGAAAGAGTTAATTTTGTAATAAGCTAAAAAGAAATAACTGTATATATATCGACCTTGATTAGCTGAAAACTAATTAGAACTAAGATCAAATTTATTTTATGACAATCCATATAACCTGTGACATCAAATGGATTATTCATAAAGATTTTTGCATAAAAGAGACTAAATAACAGATATAAAATTCCACTTTTTCAAAGCACGTGGTTAAACCTGTGCAAGTTTAAATAGATCACTATAATCCAATGACTTATCATGTTGAAGTTGCAGAAAGCAGATTAACGGAGGACATTTAGAACAAGCAGAAACCTATCATGACATGTTCATTACAGAATTCCAAGGACTGATTAAAGAAGTCGTTGTCATAGAACTCATCATCAAAAGGGTAAGCACACAGGCGAAATTCAAATGGTTATTTATCCTTAGTGCAGACTCCACAGACATATTAGTTGCAGATGAGAGATTATATTAGTACATTACAACATCTAGTGCGCTCGCGCTCGTGTATATAAATAGTATGTTGTGATTCTAGCTATATTTATACACGGATTTGTGTGGTGGACGTATACTCTACAAGCTAAGTGCTTAGTAGAATCGAATGCATTACGCCATTACAAATTGTTTTGATCAAGATTAAAGCCCACAGCTTCACTACCATGAGAGAACAAGGTCAGCATATCATCAGAAACGCAAGTAACTTTGCGAAAAAACATAAAAAAACTTATTAAGTGGAGAATAATTTAAAGCCAGAAGTGACATTAAGTGTATGCAATATTTAAATATAGTCCGCGCCGGAAACCTAAGCAACCTATAATCGAACCTACACTAATTTATCATTTGCTCCATAATCGACTAACTATATATAATTATGTCACAACTCTAATCAGCCCCACAAGCTAATTAAAAATTAGGTAACGACTTGGAAGATCAAAAGCAATTCCGGCCTAAAAATTTCAAGGGCTCTCTACCTTTTAGTAAAACATAATTTTCTTGTTAACTAGCCAGTGTAACAGATTTTATACACTGAAGCTTATAGATTTATAA
Organism: Vigna umbellata; assembly: GCF_029865625.1. NCBI lineage: Eukaryota > Viridiplantae > Streptophyta > Magnoliopsida > Fabales > Fabaceae > Vigna > Vigna umbellata. Next base: position 92,309,326 of record NC_142165.1, on the reverse strand, counting down.
CAGCTATGCAAAATAGATGAACCGAAATAAAGGGTGCAAGTTTTTCACTACGTGGAGACCAATTGTTACTATACCAATAGTATCTTGTATCTCCCATGCATCACTTCCATTCTCCAGATCCGAATTAAAAGACAACAAATATATCATATACTATATATATATATATTTGGTTTCGAGTGTGCGTAGGTCACCATTAGATGACGGAAGTTAATTTCAGGTTGTAGTGTAAATTGCCCCATAAGATAAGACAGTGATGCATGACTCTTTTTTCCTTTTCCAAGATCATACATTTTACCTAAAGAGTAGTACTGGCCAGTAGCTAGCAGAAGTCAAAACTGGACTTCCAAAATTCGTCAGTGGATCTAATTAAATCTTTTTCAGTGTTACAATTATTCAGGCACTAATGATCAGAATACGTACTGAGGTTAGTTAATGCTGGGGAAGGTAACCACCAATTTTAACTTCCATAGATGTAGTCAGTAAACAGATATATACGCATGACTTAAAACAAACATACATATTCATGATTACTATCCATGGGACATATAAATAATACCATAGCAATCATTTAAGTTGTTGTATTTTTTAGACATGAACTTTATTTTTGTGAATATATACATACACATGCACGAAAGGCTTATAAAAATAAAACCGTACATGTCAGCCTTATATTTATCAGTGAATCCCTAGTTTAGTTATATGCATACATTTATACAGAAGCACCAATTATAAATTAATCCTAAGCTTGTGAAAGAAGCAAGGAGGTATGAATAAATATATTTAAAAATAGGACGCCATAAAAAGGCACAGAAATAAAGGAGACGGGGAAGGGGTAGCTGGTTATGGGGTTGTGACTCACAAGTTATTGCTTTGCTTCATGTCGGAACGACAACCAGCTCCTTGAAACATGTAGCTAGGTAGTGCAAGTCATGTTAATAATTAAAAGGCAAATCCTCAAACAGAAAAAAATAAAATAAAATAAAATAAGCAGAGACATGTAATTAAAGAGAAAGCTAGTAATTAATTAAATTATACAGCAGTGTTCCATGTTATAATAATGGAGGAGGAAATAAAGAGATGAAATGAGACTAAAACCCGCCACATAATCATGATCTCATATCATATCGCAGTATCCATTAATTAACATCGGTAGCAGAAAAGGAAGAAGAGAAAACTAATCATAGTATTTATGTAGTCCATGAATGTGCTGACCTTGTAATAACATACAGTAATCCCTTGAAGAAATCCTTGATGGGTGAAGATGGATCTGAAGAGAAAGAAGAAACTCAAAAAGGTGGTGGACGTGAAGCAGCGTTTCCCCCCCAACCCTCACCGGGTAACTGAACGTTCTGCATATTCAGAGGTAAATTGAAGAAGGGAAGTCCCGAAGAAGGGTCAGGGAAAGAGTTGTTATTGCTATTGTTGCCGTTGTTATTTCCAACTCCGTGAGACGACGTCGTAGGGGGTGCCTGAATCTGAAGCTGTTCTTCTTCTTCTAACGGTAGCCTCTCGTAGGCTACGTTCGTGAACGACGCCGCGATGACGATCACCGGCCCCGCTGCGGTCAGCTCTCCAACCACGTTTCCTCCGACAACCTGGCCCTGCCCTCCGGCCACATAGATAGTGAGGCTGGTAGCCCCAGGCGGAGCCGGCGGCGGGAGGAAGGAGCCGGAGAGGGAAAGAATCTCGAAGCGACCGTGGAGCGTGACGACGGCGCCAGCAGCGGCCGGCTGGCGGAGGCTGACATTGGTGACGGTGCCGCTGCCGCTGAGGATGCAGATCCCGCGCTGGCGGCGGCGCGCGTAGGTGGTGACGCAGTCGAATATGTCGGAGCCGCTTCCGACCTCGAGGATGTGCGCTCGGAGAGTGTTGGCGCTCTCCCGCGTGATTATCACCGGCGGCTTCGGCTTGTTCTTGGATCCCGGTGGCCTTCCACGTGGACGCCGACCGACGACATCACCGGGACCCGAGGAAGCTAGTTCCAATCCTTGGCTTCGGTCATCGTCATCGAACGGCACCCCTCCACGGTTGTGTGGCGGCGTCTCTTGGTCCTCTGAATCGTGATGGAGTTGCTGCAAGTGCAAGTCCGGTCTGTGAAGGTTTTGAACAAAGCGTGAAGCGCTTCCTAAATCCAAACCAGCCATAGACACATCCAAGAGAGAGAGAACGATATATAAATATAAATAGCACACGACTTATAAAAAAAAAGGGTTATATTATAAGATAGAAAAAAAAACAGAAAACAAGGAGAACAGAAATGATTATATTATGGAGAAAGAAGGAAATATAGTTAATAAATAGTAGAGTTTTTTGTTGGGCTAAGAACAGTGTTGGTTTGTTTATGGTTACTTTAAGGTAAGTGGTGTGAGTGTGTGGAATTAGAAGGAAGGAAAAGACAGAAGAAGAAAAGGAGATGGATGGGGTGGGTTTTGAAAAGAAGATGGAGTGCAGTGTGAGAAAAGGGAAGAAGAAAGAAGAAGAAGAAGAAGAAGAAGAAGAAGATGATGAGAAAGAATGGGTGAGAGAATTGAAATGAGGTTGAAGGAGAGGCAAAGACTCACAATGCAGTCATTTGCTTGGGCAAACAAAAAGTTTAAAATAATAATAGGCATATGTACTATAAAATATAACAATTAGTTGAGCCAAATCTTTTTAACACACTTGCTCCGATGTCTTTCTTACTCCCGTTAGAAGAGCGTGGACGCCACGCGATCTTAACTTCATTACACTTTATTAAGTCAACATTTCTACCATCAATTATTGCTTAGCTTTTCATTAATATTTTTCTTTTTGCTCGATCTCAATTTATATATACTTTTAAATTTTCTCTAATTTATTATCTAAATTATAATTTTTAATTTTTTTCTACTAAATATCGGTAAGATTTACTTCATGCGGGGTCCTCGTCGGTAATTTCCACATTATTGCAATTGTTTTTTTTTTCTACTGAGAAGGTAAGCAATGATGACAGAGCGTTATAGTTGTTAATGTACTATAGTTAGGATAAAATTAACAACTAATTAAATATATAATAAAAAAATGTATTTACTAATGAGGACAGTAAAAAGTTCAGCTTATTTTAAAAGGACTTATCCAGTACCAAAATAAAAAATAAATTTAGATACGAAAAGGGTAGCCAGTGAGTCTTATAGCAATAACCCATCAAACATCACTCAGGTAAAGAACCATATCATATACACAGATTGTGGTATTATATATTTTATTTATTGGGGTTTAAAATAAAATAATTTTATTATGTAGATCTTCTTAAAAGTTAAATTGAAGGGCCACCATTTGATCCAAATACTTGACAGAACTAATAGTTAGTTGGATTTCGTAAACAACAAAAGTTATTTTAATTAAAAATTTTACATGAAGAATAATATCATTAAAAAAAAGCAAAGAAATTAACTATTCCCTTAAAAATGTAAATGAAGGAAAAAAATATGAGAAAAGCTTAAATTGTTTGTTTTGTTGTCGGACGAAAAGAGTAGAATAAAAAATTACTATCCTGTGATTCTTACCATTATTAGGATAATATCTAATTGTAGTCTACAATTTTTTATTTAATAGCTCGATCGCAATACAGTAAAACTGGATGAGTAAACAATAAATTCATCACATTAAAATAGGTTTTATATAGTCCCTTTATTTTATAACGCTTACTTTTTGAGTCAAACACTTAACTCAATAGAGAATATTTCTTCTTACCTTGAGTTGAGTTTAGAAAGGGAATTTTAAATATATCAAAACTGAATTAATTTTATATTTATTTTTTAAGTTCTTTATTTGAATAATAAATTTTAAATTTATTAATTTTTAAAAGAAAATTAAAGAACATAAATTTGATAAATTTTTTCTAGTTAATTTTAGTTGATATTATTCTTTCTCAAAATTTGTCAAAATTGTTTAACTAATATTAAAAAAAATAATAACGCTGACATTTTTTAATGTATCACAATGATTTAGACCGACAACGATCAAGATTATTTTTGCAATGTTGATAATTTGTGGGATTTTGTTATTTATAGCGTTTGAATTTATAAAAAAAATTGATGAAAAAATTATAACTAGTGATGGTTAAAAGTGAACAACCCAAAAATTCAAGAAAAATAACTAATAGTAATTAATTATGTGAAAGAAAATTAAAATAACAATTGATAGCCAGAGAAGATTATTTTTCAAAATATATTTAAAATGAACTTATAAGTTCTTTAAAATTACATTTTTTTTTTCAAAAGCATCAATTCAATATCTATACTAATTCTTCAATTATCTATTCTTGTTCCGTGTTACTTTCAGCCTTATTTTTTATCTCTGCTTATTTATATAAATCATATTATCATGAAACAAGAGAAGAAAACAAGAAACACAAGGTAAACTAATTTTTACAAGAATAGATGTCAATATATACATTATATATTACAAGTTGAAACATTTCAAATTTATTTGAGAAACCAATTATTTTGTTAAAAATCCTGTCAAATATATACAGAATCTTAGTTTTTTAGAAAGAAAAAGAAAAACAACTATAACCAAAGCATACGTTGATGATCATCATCCTATTTGCTACTGCATGGTGTCCAAGATGAATTAATTAATACTCGAGAACACGCATGAAAAATATAGAATTAAATTAAATAAGTAGCAAAGGAGATGAAAATTTAACAAGATATGTTATTGGGTATAGTAAATTAAGAAATGAAATGACATCAAGATGTGTAGTGGGTAGCGCGTGTGCGTGTGAACGAGTAGAGAAGAGAGATAAAGATTGTGCGTGTGTGGGTGGGGTTTAGAAGAGGAATATGGATGGTGATGTATTGATGTAAATAATGAAAAAAGATATTTTGCGATATTTTTTTTACAACATAGCATAACTATAATTTTTTTCATTGATTATTATATGGTAATATATTTTAAATTTAGTGAAAATATAATATAAATGTTATGCTAAATATTATAATTTTTTAAAATATAAATAATAAAATGTTATTTACTCGTCGGTGTTGCTGCTTCTGCTCTTCTGGTGGCCTTTGAATTGAAACTTTGGGTATCGCCTTCTCATCTTCTTTCTGTGGGTTCCCCTCACTAACCATGGTTTAGGAAAATTGAAACATTACAAGCTACAACCTACGCATTAACATCATTATTTTATATCTTATAATAATAATAATGCATACATCACATTCGATAAACGAGGGCGGAGGAATGGGCAAGTGGGAGATGATGCTGCGGCGGGTGGTTCCCACCGCTCTTGTCTTCTTCCTACTCAACTCTCCACCACTCTCTCTTCGTTTTCCTTTCCTCTTCCGACCTTTTATTTCACTTTTTTTTTTCTATTATACATCTCAACTTTTTTTTTTATTATTATTATTACATATAGATACATGCTACGTTTATATCGTGAACTAAGCAGAAACTAAAATGACTCCTAACAAGAGTGTTTCCAAGATATATGGCGACAAATATACAGTAAATTTTGTAATTTAGAACAATTAACGTAAAAAACAGTGTTCCTGGAATATGTTATCGCATTAGTACTCTAAGTATTATATTATAATAATGTGAGGCTGAAGTGCATTGGCTATCGCATACCTGGTTTTATTATACTTTTAATTAAACAAGTTACTGTTTTTTTCTATACTTTCCTAAACACATTTATAGGTTAGAGTTTGATTCCATTAGTGAGGGAGGCATAACACGTGTTAGGATGAGAACTCAGAACCAATTTAGTTATTATTATCACATTCCTAATATTATTTGTTACTGTAATTGGCCAACGTAAGACTTTTCTATTGGTAATTTAATAAGACAAACAGAGTTAATTCATTAATTAAGGTTCTAAAGATGCAATTTATACTGTTTGCTTATGAACTAAAAACACCAATTTCGCATCTATTTTGCTCATCCTTTACCAAGAAATATATATATATATATATATGTATATATATATATTTATTTATTTATTTATTTGGTTATCCTTGCACACGTTCACTGGCTGCGGATTAGATTTATTAATGCCCTAAAATCTAAGGCATACTCGCGCTTGAAAATGACCAATTAATTAAGGGTGAGATTAAGTTTAAAAAAAGGTTAGGGTTCTATAACGTGCGCAGAGTGCACTGGTGATTAAGGAGGAAAAAGAATAAAAAAAGAAGACGAAAAGCCATTTAAAATATTGTAGTTTTTTAATACAAGGTATGACTGCTTTTTCTCAACCCTTGATCCTGTAATTATGGAAGATTAATGTAGTTAATGAATAAGAAAATATTAACGTAGTCCCTCGAAAAAGAATACATATTTTATATGAATCTCTTTCTATTTGGTATTTCTTTAGTGCAATAAAAAAATAATGGCAGTTCATTAGCTTTATTCCTAACTTGTTTAGAAGGACTTAAAGGTTATGATGATGATGATTCTTTGTGCTTTGGTTGTGAGGGTTTGGACAGGTGGGAGGTACCAGATCGCCTCTTCAACACGAGGAAGGTTTGTTGATTTTCCTATCCTGAATCACACTTCAAATTCACTTTCCCAAATCGTAAGCCAAAGCCGGTGATTTTCTTTAAGCAAATAATAATTTTATAATTACAATAAAGTGTTTTGAGTACTCCGATTCATAATATATAGATACAATAATAATTCAAAATTTCCTTCTTACTAACTAAGATTTCATATTCTATCAAAAATATTTTTCTATGTTATAAGGTTGATTTATTGATAAAAGTTGGAAGGAGTAAAAGAGATTACAAGTTCATTTTTTGTCGACAAAAAAGTATATACATATATGAGATTGAATCATACAAGTTATTAACTTTTATCTAATATATGTGATTATAGTAACTTGATACTCTTCATTATGTAGACCTCTCTCTTTGCTATGTTGTTCCAAAAATATTATTTTCTAACTTGAACCGAGTGTGCATATAAGTCAGCAATGTAATAGTACCACTTCCAAGCTAAATGCTCAACAACCGCAAACGCAGGAAACATGTTTGTTTTTAACTCAGCTTCTCTTCAAATGAAATGTCTAAAGGACACTCTAATATTTCTCTTTCTCTGCATCACAATTTAAAATCAATAACACCATTAACATAATTTGTTCTTGCAATTATTGCTTACAAGACTAGCTAAACAATATATTATTCGTTATTGGTTTAAGTAAATTCTAAGCAATATCTTTGCTCATTTTCATGATCCATAATATTTGTACAAGTACCAAAGCTCTAATTACACTACATTTATTCTTACTATAATATACGTAATTTTGTATATGTTATAAATGTAACATCCGTAAATTTACATCTCTACTAACTGTGTCTAACTTACAACAGATTAAAAGCTTAAAATAATTTTTCAAATAATTATGTCTAACTTACAACTAAATTTACTCGGTTCACCATAATATGTGTAGGACTTAGGAATATAATATAAGTTAAGTATAGTTGAATTGTTTAATTATGTTACACATTTAGAATCCTTTTTTATTTATCTTTGCTTCATTGTAGATGTGTACATGTGCTCTTATTGACCATTTTTTATTTTAAATTGCCTCACTCTTGTTGTGGCATATGAGAAAGTTCAAAAAATAAACTAGACTATGTCAAATTGTATATAGATTCTTTAAGACTTAGACCATACAATCCATATAAAAGTTTAGGAATAAAAAAAAGGCATGAATATCAAAAAATGTGTTTACGTGACTCCTTGATGTATACTTATAACTAATAAATTATCACTGATAAACATGTTTAATTTAGGTCTAATTCACAAATGATGACTATTTACAAAAGATAATATTGTCTATGTGATTTTAATATAAAAAAGTGAGCACATAACATAATTTTTTTGTCCATTCTAAATATGGAAGATTTTTTTTTCAGTTTTGTAAACCGAAACCAAAGAATTGATTTAATTAATTAAATAAAGAACGGTGAAGGAAAGTGACATAGTGATCACAACCACGAAGGTTCTCCAGGCATCAATTAGCCACATTCCACCTCTGATTGTTACCAAAAGTCGAATCTGATTACCAAAGTAATTTTCTGTGTTCATTTCGTTGAACGACAACTCGCAAGTGAAACACCAACCAATCAATTTGATGCGTTCAAATTCGAGACTTTCAAACATTGGATTTCTTTTTCTTATATTTTATGTGATTAATTAACAAGATGATTAAATTAAAGGACAGATAAATTACACACTTTCTTCTAAAGATCCTTCTGTGATGGAAGTGGTCACTCAAAAGAAACTGTTGACTTTTTAAAGAAACAACTTGCTTTAAATATCAGTGGAGCACTCACGATGTGATATACTATTTTACTTCTTTAAAGGCAATTTAATAAGCTTTTAAAGTCATATAAAACCATTATATGGTTGGATCTGACATATACTAATTAGTGTTATTTCTTAAGTGGCTGATTTAAGCAAATAAAATATCATTTATTCACTGGCTCATTATCCTCTCTTAATGTAACCATATATAAGCTTTGGCCTAATATATAATGGAACATGCATGCATACATGGAAACTTCCAAGATGACATATCCCTACAAGTTATGTAAAATTAAACATTAAATTGTACGAGGATTCTTTATTTCCAATGTTTATTATCTATTCTACCATGTTTCATCCTTCCATTCTTTTTATAGTCCAAATTGATAAAGAAATTAACGTGTCACTGAATATTTAACAGGAGATTTTGAAGGATTACTTGAATTAGAGAATCTTGTGTAGATATATTTCTTATGAAAAGTTTTTGTATGACGATAATGAACAGGCATATTTATTGCGGTGGTTCGCGCATTTGACTGATATTTTTCGTAATTTAAACTTTTGTATTAATATCGTAGTATTTTTCTTATGGATTTCTTCATAGCCAACTACTTATGTTTGTTTGCTTTTAATCTTAATTAATATATAAAACATAAGGGGACCTTCATTGGACAGAGGGGCATTGGTCCCCAAATTATATATAAATTAGTATATAATTTATTGATTTTTTTAATATATATTTGACATTTTCAATTTTTTTTATATATATTTATAAGATTTTGACATTGCTAAGTTGAAGATCAGTACCTTCGGAATATTTTTTACATTACCAGATTTTATACGTGAGTTGATGTTAAGGGTTTTGATATACCCCTTATATAATTTATATTAATACACGCTTTCTTGTTGCTAGAGATAAAAAGAAAAACTCAACTCTTGCGAGAATGATACTCTATTTTATTAATAACTTGTATGTCTGATTACATGTACAATCATACACGTCCAACCAAGTCAATGATTTTTAATGGATAAATTTATATAAAAACTCACTCTTGGATTAAAATCTTGTAATATTCAAATCATATTGAAAACTACTATGTTATTATTTTATACCTCCTTGATGTTTGTAAACTTATGTACGCCTTTTTTAATGCATAACAATATGAGTAATTTAATTATTTTATTATTCTTGTTTTCTTTTTACAACATTTAATTATTAATATATAACTTGATGGTTAGATTGACAACTTCAAATAATACTAAATGAAAGTCATTTAATAGTGGAACTTTTTAAAGCATTTACTAAATATCAAATGAAAAATTATATAACTAAAAGCGTTTTGACTTGTCTAAAATGTAACATCAAATATATACTAAAACAATAAATTTATCAGTAATTATTCCTAAAATAATAACTTTACCAATAATCATTTTATTTTGTCTAAAGTGGGCCTAATTTTATTTTGTTCATCAATGTATAAGATATATAAGGACAGTATTTTAAGGTAGCCCGACCAAAGGTACGAGGTTGTTCTGATAACAGTGGAAAAACCCTAGCCACAAGAGTTACGTTAATCCGATCTGGTCAAGGGTTATGGATTTGTGGATACAAACGTACAGAGAGAAGCACACGCCCTAGTCATAGGCATTCTGTGGTTGGGGTTAACCAAACATGACTTAGAAAATGAAAAGAAAAAAAAAGAAAAGAAAAAAAAAGAAAAGAAAAGTGGAAAAGTAATATAAAAACTGCACTTTAGCATGCTGAGATCAGAATTGTTGGTTCTTCTCTCTCCATCAATGTATCTGTCCACGTTCATCACAGCCTGCCCACTGTATAACAACTCACTCTTCACCAATTCAATTCAATCTTTTCTGATGTGATTAAGTTCCACTTTAATTTTTACTTGTGCTGTAACTTTAATACTATGTTTTTACTTTTTTATTTGCAAAACCTTTACTTTTATTATTTTTTCCATGGATAAATAGTCTAAAGAATTCCTAAAATATTCATAAAATAAAATTAAACTATTGCTAAAAGAATAGTTTAAGACATTAAATACTCTTATTATTTATTAAAGTTAAAAAATTCTCATAAATTTGTTTTAAAAAACTATTACAAAAGGACTTAAACTAACTTCTAATGTTAGACACTAATTTATAAATTGGTCTCGTTACATATAAATTTAAACACCAATTTATTTGATAGTCCAAATCATGTTAGGAATAATTTATAAATTAATTATAATCTTTTTGAAGATTAATAATTTTCAATTTATAAATTAGTATTTAGTTACTGTAATAATTAATCATTTGCAATTTTTAAAATTAATTTCTATTTAAAGATTTTTCTTATAACGAAATACAATGGATTATATGGTATGTCACAATATATAAATATAACATAATTTTTTTATTTTTTATCTTTTTTCTTAACTGTGAAAGCATAAACGTTTTCTGTACCTTTATATTTTATTTTAACTCTTATGCTGATAAAAAAGTAAAATAAAAGTTAATAGTGTATATAACTAAAATATTTAATATTAAGAAGAAAACAAATTTATAAATATAATGAGTAGATCATAAAATTTTCCTCCTAATATAATATTAGGTCATTACGTTAAAAAAATATAAGATATGTAACATCCCATAATCTCATACTTGATAATTCATAGTTCACATATATATATATATATATATATATATATATATATATATATATATATATATATATATATATTTTAAACTCAGATTTCAACTACAAACTCAAAAATATAACTCGAATTTTTCTAATTTATTCTTCTATCTCTTTCTTCATTAACACTGAATCAGACGACATTCTTTCATTTCCTCCCGTATAACGAATTATACGATTATCGCACATACACAAACACAAACAAGTAGGGTGAGTTAACATGCAAAAAATCATTTATAAAACATGCATAATTACTTTGATACACTCAACAAATCTCATATAATAATTATGTCAGACACCCTCATACAATCATACAACAATCGCATCATACCACAATCTCTAATAGACACTCATCCCACAATACCCAATAGACACTCATCCCACAAAACTCAATAGACACTCATTTCATAATACCCAATAGACACTCATCCCACAATACTCAATAGACACTCATTCCACAATATCCAATAGACACTCATTCGAATGATACGTTGGTGAGCGGTCACGGGAGGTTATGCACTTGTGATGACTTCTACTTCTTCTTACAAATACACTTCCAAAATACTTCATACAATCCACAAGGTTAGTCCTCAACACTATATCCAAAACCGGCACATAGACCAGGACCTCCTGCCCCTCTCACCACATAATTCATCCTTCTCTACTTGAGACTGGATGATTATTAGAGTATCAGGATAACCTCCAACAACAGGACCCTCAACATCAACATATACACTAATACCATATCATTACAGAATCTCTCCACAAGACTCATACCATGCTCATATTCCTCAACTCATATTATACCGTTACAAAATCTCTCTATAATACTCATATCATGTTCAGATGCATAAATTCAAATCCAATATAATAAAATACAATCATCACAGAAATCATACAAAATGAATATATCACAAAATAAATTAACAATACTAAAATATCACTATAAATGGTCACCGGAGAAGAATCAAATGTTTGACGAATCAAACTCACCATAAACGCCAGTACATACGACTAGTCACAACTTACTGGATTTGACAGGCTACTCTATGATCAGGGATGTACCAACTCCGGTTTTTAAGATTCCTCTATCCTACCATCACAATTATAACCTTAATATAAACGTTCTGGGGAACTAAGGAGTTAAATCTAGCATAGCCGGTTAGACATCTTCTTATCCTTCCAGAAAGATGAATTCATCACATATTTTATATCAATTGAGTATATTGCATAATAGTTTAACAGTACTTAATATGTTCAATAGGATTTAAGTTAAAAACCTATCGAGTAGACTTCCAGGAAGAGGAAAGAGATGTGTGTCACAATGGACAACTTAAGTACCAAGTCTTTCCTTAGCCAAAGTGTTTCTCAAAACAAAAAAGTAGAAAAGAGTTTGAACCCATGTTCTTGAAATCACCACAATTTTCTACCATTTAAGCTACCAAAATTTCTTATTTAGCTTTCCACATTTTATTTTTACATAAACTTATTAATTATATTTTTCATTCATAAAGAAATTTATTACTACTAGTAATAAAATTGTTACTATTAAGGTAAATATTTTTCATGGATCTTACCAGATTGAATCATTATGCTAAAAAGATAAAATTAAATAAATATACTAATTATATAATAAATATGAAAATTTGATTCAAATCGAACTTCAAAAATTGATTTGAATTTTTTAATATCCAAATCAAAATCAAACCAAACCAAACTGCATATATCTTTATATTTGGTTTAATATATTTTTAGATAAAAATAGAAACAACTTATATTATAGTCATTATGTTACAAAAATAAATTAAATACATATAATAGTTATATAATAAATATACAAAACGGAAATAGAACCAAACTATACTACAAACACCTCTACTAATAGTCTAATGAATTTTTTTAATAAATAATCATTACTTTTAATAAATAACACATTTTTAAATTTTATACATATCTCCATTCTGTTTTTCATGTTTCCCAACTAAGAAAGTATGTACCTGATCCTTCTCACTTTGTAGAAATAGAGGAGATTCAAATCCGAGAGGATCTCTCAGCGGAAGTACAACCTGTTTGTATAGAAGACACTAAAACAAAGGAACTTAGAGGAAAAACTATCAATTTAGTCAGGATGGTTTGGGATAAGAGAACAGGTGACTCTACATGGGAACTAGACGAAGAATTAAAGCAATTATACCCTCAACTATTTTCTTGAAGTATAGAATTTTCGAGGTCGAAAATTTTTTGTTGTTGGGGAAAATGTAAGACCATGAAAAATATTTACCTTAATAGTAACAATTTTATTACTAGTATTAATAAATTTCTTTGTGAATGGAAAATATAATTAATAAGTTTATGTAAAAATAAAATGTGAAAAGCTAAATAAAAAATTTTGGTAGCTTAAATGGTAGAAAATTGTGGTGATTTCAAGAACATGGGTTCAAACTCTTTTCTACCTTTTTGTTTTTAAAAAAAAAAAGAAAAAAAAATTTAAAATAGTGATAGTGGATAAGCACTCCACGTTTGAAGTCATTATTAAGGGATCAGATATGTCAAGTAGTGATTAAAATATTAATATAATAAAATAATATTAAAAAATTATTAAATAGTAAATTTTTTGGACTATAAATAGCCATGAAAGGGGAGATTATTCTGCACAAAGAGAGGAAGAATCAAGTGAGAAATCTTGAGAAATAGAGAAGAAAGAGTTAGGAAGAAATTTTTAGTTGCAAGAAGAGTAAAGGTTCTGGAGGGTTTTCGGGGAAACAAATTCTGAGCAAGAGATTAAGTCTGGAATAGAGGTAGGGGAGCTAACCTTTCTAAGCTTTTATATTATGATTTAGTATTGTTTTATTACTATTCATGTCTTGAAATTTTGTGTGAATACTGTTAATGAAAAACATATGTGCTTGTTATATATCTATCTATATTGAATTTCGGTGTTAATATTATATGTTGTTGTTTTGAATATGTAAATAAGAAATTTGTTTAAAATTAGTTAGCCACTACAAGAATGATTGAGATTACCGACGGTCATAAGTCGTCGGTAATGTATAAAATCCGTCGGTAATTAGCGACGGTATTTTTAATCTTTTTTACCGACGGCCAATATACCGTCGGTAAAAACGTTGTCGGTAAACTTTACCGACGGATCTTTCGTCCGTCGGTAATTACCGACGGTCAAAAGCCTTCGGTAAATCCGTCGGTAATGTCGTCTAGCGAAATAATGGGCGGGAAAAATCCCGCTCTTTTTACCGACGACCCAAAGCCTTCGGTAAAATTCGTCGGTAATGTGCATGTCACTTACCGACGGCCTTACCGAAGGCTTTTGACCGTCGGTAAAAAAGATTAAAAATACCGTCGGTAATTCCGTCGGAAATTAAGATATATCGACGGATATTAATCCGTCGGTAAAAATCCGTCGGAAATATTAATATTTTTTGTAGTGATAGGGAACACTTTGGCTAAGGAAATACTTGGTACTTAAGTTGTCCATTGTGACGCACCTCTCTTTCCTAGAAGTCTACTCGACAAGTTTTTAACTAAAATCTTATTGAACAGATTATGTACTGTTAAATTATTGTGCAATATATCTTGTTGGAATGAAAATTTCTGATGAATTCATGTTATTGTGGTAGATATGGAATTATGAATTTGAGCATGGTATGAGTTGATGAATATGAACATGACATGAGTCTCGTGGAGAGATTCTGTAATGATATGGTATTAGTGTATATATTGATGTTGAGGGTCTTGTTGTTGGAGGTTACTCTAATAATCATCCAGTCTCAAGTAGAAAAGGATGAATTATGTGGTGAGAGGGGCAGAAGGTCCTGGTCTATGTGCCAATTCTGGACATAGTGTTGAGGACTAACCTTGTGGATGGTAGGGAGTATTTTGGAAGTGTATTTGTAAGAAGAAGTAGAAGTCATCACAAGTGCATAACCTCCCGTGACTGCTCATCAACGTATCATCCGAATGAGTGTCTATTGAGAATTGTGGGATGAGTGTCTATTGGGTATTGTGGAATGAGTGTGTATTGAGTATTGTGGGATGAGTGTTTATGAGGTATTGTGGGATGAGTGTCTATTAGGAATTGTGGTATGATAGGATGAGTATCTATGATGCGATTGTTGTATGATGGTATGAGGGTGTCTGACATAATTATTATATGATGTTTGTTGAGTGTATCAAAGTAGTTATGCATGTTTTATAAATGATTTGTTGCATGTTAACTCACCTTACTTGTTTGTGTTTTGTATGTGCGATGATCGTATAATTTGTTATACGGGAGCAGATGAAGGAATGTCGTCTGATTCAGTGTCAATGAAGAAATAGAAGAATAAATTAGAAGAATTCGAGTTATATTTATGAGTTGTAGTTGAAATCTGAGTTTAAAACACACACACACACACACACACACACACACATATATATATATATATATATATATATATATATATATATATATATATATATATATATATATATCAACTATGAATTATCAAGTGTGAGATTATGAGATGTTACCTTAAATGTAATGCTACAATATATGAACTATGAATTATTAACTGTGAGATTATAAGATGTTACAAATTGACTTTTTAAATAATTTTAAGTATAGTGAGTTCAGATATGACTGAATGACTTAATTTGACATAATTAATTAAAATTTGAAATTGTAAGATTAATTTTTTTATATGGAGAATTAAGTTAAAATACGATATAATTAATATAAATTTTATTGAAACCAAATATGAGTAATTCTCGATATATTATCATAATTATAAATAAAAATAAGAGATTTTGTTATAAACCTTAAATTTTTTTTCTCTGAAAAACAGTCTGCGGAGGCAGAAAGGTTAGTGAGAGACACTATGGAGAGGCTGAAATTCCGGAATTCAAAGTTGGTCATCATACATAGCTGTCTGCCACCGCAGAGCCATTTCCTTAGGAATCAACTAACTTACCTCGTATTATCTGGTGGCGCGTTTCTATCAAACTCCGATTCTGTGTGAACTTTTGTTCCTTTCCATCTTAAATGGCATGACCAGAGCTTTTTAGTTTTAGTACACTACAAACTGAACTTCTACCTTTTTCATCCCATCGATTTTGAATATGTTTAATTCCACCTCTTCAAATATTACACCTCCATATACATCATCCATTAATAAAAACAAAGTTTACTGTGGATATCATTATCTACCATGATATTTCACAATACATAAATAAACACATAAAAAGTTTATTACAAAAAACAAAACAAAATATTTAAATAATACAACACACTGAAATATAAACAACTAATACCTATAATGAAAAAAATTAGTGTAGCGAATAACATAATAAAAATATCAATAAAAATATTATTATTTAATATATTAGTTTTGGATGAAAACAACAATTTTTCATATAACTTTTTAGATAAAATTATAAATTTTCTCATATAAGTTTTTTTAACAAAATTACATATCTTTTAGTGGTACATACTTATTCAAGTATCTGTGCATCTGAAAAACAATTGAGTTGTAAATCAAAATCAATTTGACTTTTAAGAAAGTTTGTTAATGTAATGTTTCACAACCATGATTTTTTGTATAGAGAATTAAAAGAAAGAAAAACACATAATCAATTTATTTGTAGAACGGATTACATTTATTTCATATAGTTTGATGTTATTATTTGATCTCCGTCGACAACAATAAAATGATAAACTTGGTAAGGATTTTGATAAGTGTGCCGAGTCCAAAAGCATTAAAGTAAACTTTTAAGTTTAATTATGGAGTGTCAAAGTAGTAGCATAGTAATCAAGTTTTAAAAAAATACTGATTCTAAATATAATGATAAAAATGTAATTATTATACAGATAAATTTAAAATCTATCAAATTGAAATTTTATTAAATTCTTTTAATTAATTGAATTATCAAAATTTTAAAATCTTTTGAGTGGATTTCTTTATCTGGAATAATCAATTATTTCATAAGAAAAATGAATATTTATGGATTGTGAAAATATCTATGTATACATTTAAGGTGGGTGAATTTGATGGTATGCATGATGTTTCATGAAATGCAATTGGAATATTAATGTGTGGCAGTTGTTCATACATGATACGGTGGTTATGATGACATGTATAATTCTAACATATATAAATGTTTTATGGATGGTAAGTACAAACTAAGTATGGTGTGAAAAATATTTCACGGAAAATTTTTTATGGTTGTTATATTGTGTTATGTATTGAAATGGAGACTCCGAGATTGAGAGTAGATTCTGACAATCTCAATCTCAAGTAGAAATGAATGATTATGTCGTGAAAAGTAGTGAGAGATCCTAGTTTATGACCATTGATTTTGGCCACAGATGTTTGACGGATTAACCTTGATGTGCGGTAGTTTTATGGAGTGATATTATGATATGGACAAGTTGTTTCACCACACACACGTGACATATTCCCTATGAGTCTGACATTAATACATGTATTTGGATAGTCGAAATTTAAGATTGATATGATTATTTATGTATTGTTTAATTTATATTATGAATGTGATATTATTGTTTTTAAAATGTTTGTATGTTCTTTTGGTACTTTAGTTCACCTTTCTATTTTTGTCTATGCATGTGTGTATTTGTTTTCTCTTTATGGTTACCTTAATTATTTGAATTTAGGGATGTCTCTGGTGAACAAGAGCTAACTAGTGATAGAGTTGAAGCTTAGAGAAAAATGCTTCACCGTTCTTGATTTTGTAAAGTCTACACTACACTTTTGATTCATTGTCGTATATCTCCTTTATATATATATATATACATATATATATATATATATACATATATATATATATATACATATATATATATATATATACATATATATATATATATATACATATATATATATATATATACATATATATATATATATACATATATATATATATATACATATATATATATATACATATATATATATATATACATATATATATATATACATACATATATATATATATATATACATATACATATATATATATATACATATACATATATATATATATACATATACATATATATATATACATATACATATATATATATACATATACATATATATATATACATATACATATATATATATATATACATATATATATATATATATACATATATATATATACATATATATATATATATATATATATATATATATATATATATATATATAATCTTATTTATTTTGGATAATTAAAATGATAATTTATATGTTCTTTTTAATTAATTTTCATATTTTATTAAAAATGTAATATATTAATCAATATAATTGCGAATTTTGATATTTCTATTAATCATATGGTTAAATAGTTATATTGAATTATATTTAAAAATCGTCATGAAATATTTTTGTCATAATAATTCATGAAGAGGATTTTTGTTAAAAAGATAATTGTATTTAATAAAATTTGTTATTAAATTTAATTAAAATTATTAAAATATAAACTAAAAGATTATAAAAACATAAAATATATAACTGTAAGAGTATGAAATATAAAATCATAAAATTACAAAAATTAAAAAACTAAAAAATCATAAAAATAAAAAATTAACAAATTTCAAAACTATAAAATTATAAGGTTATAAAATTATAAAATTATAAAATTTCAAATTTATGAAACTATAAAGTTACGAAATTATAAAATATAAAAATATAAAATTATAAAACTATAAAGTTAAAAAATTATGAATTATAATTTTAAATTTGATAATTTTATAATAGTATACCTATATAACTTTGTATTTCTTTATTTTATAATTTCACAATCTTATAATTTTATAATTTCATAATTTATATTTTCATAATTTCACAATTTTATAATTTTTTAATTTTATAGTTTTATAATTATCTAATTTACAACTTTATTATTTTGTATTTTTTATTTTATAATTTCTTAATTTCAAAATTTTATAACCTTATAATTTTATAATTTTGTAAATTGTTAATTTAGTATTTTCTTAATTTTACCATTTTCAGTTTTATATTATCCTAATTTTAAATTTTCTAATTTTATAGTTAAATATTTTATACTTTTTTACTTTTATAATTTTATAATTTTATAATTTTGGGTTTCTCATTTTATATTTTATAATTTTAATTAAATTTAAAAACATTTTTCTTATATACAGTAATATTTTAAGGAAAATGTCGTGGTCTCCTATAAAGTAGAATACTATTTGATGACATTTAAGTAACGTGATAATAGATAAGTATCACGTCTCATAATTAACATAACACATTTTTTCTTAAGTTCAACTCATAAAAATTTAATGTTTTATTTTAAATAGAATGGAAAAAAAATCAAAGATGAAAAATAAAATTTTAAAATATAGATAAATAAAATATAGAAAACAAAATGATAACAATAAAGAAAATAAAAGGATGTCAAATAAAGATAAAAAAGTAAGAGTAAAGAAAGAGATAAAATATAAGAAGGATTAAATAGAATAAGCTATAAATGATCAAAATAAAGAGAAATATAACGCTTATATATTTACAATACAATATTAAGATTATATGATTTATAAATATATAAATATGTTTATTACTTAAAAAAATTATATATATATATATATATATATATATATATATATATATATATATATATATATATATAGATATATATATATATATATATATATATATATAGATATATATATATATATATAGATATATATATGAACCTAGAAAATAAAATATTAGAGTAGATAAGTATATTAAAATAATGAGATCGAGTATTTTATTTTAAAATAAGATGTACCTAAAACATTGTTTATTTCTCTAAAACACTAATTTCTTAACCTCTCTACAATTTTTGTAAGATTTCTGACTCCCTAGTCATCTAATTGACGATCAGGAAGTGTCTAAGCAATCCTTGCGACAAGGTCTACTAATCTATCCGATCAATTGACTATTTAGCAAATAAGTTTTTACCCTTTTTTCTTGATATTTTCGGTTCATGATCATGCAAAGAAAAATTAGTTTTATATGATATTTTCGGTTCAAACACCAATCGATGAGTTGTAGGTCGTTCTAGAAATTCCTTGCAGTGGAAGCAACGGTTGGGGGTTTCTAGAGTGATAGGAGTTTTCTAAGGTAAGGGAAACTAGAACCTTTGTTTTAGTTGGTGATTATGTTAAAAGAATGTGTATCTCTATGTATTAGTTAAACTTTTAGAAATGTCTATGTTTGGTTATATGAGGATTTTATAAAATTGAGTTGGTCATGTTTTGTTGACATGTTGGAGTTGTATGTTTGTGATGACTGAAACTGTATTGATTGTGTGTAATGAAATTATTTAATGCTTGGAAATGAATGCAAGGTGATTGATTTATAGAAAGAGTCCTTTTGTTTGGGTTTTTAAGGTCAAAATAGGGGTTTTAATGGGTGAATTTTATGAATGAGTGTTGGAGTGATGAAACAACTAGTTAAGTGTTGTTTTGAGGTAATTTTAAACTTGTAAGCATTGTTAAATTGAAACAAATTTAGTATGACATAGGTAAGGGGATAATTGTTGAAATTGGAAGTTACTTTAGTGTAAAAATGAGATTTTGACTAGTGAGAACTTGAGTTAGGCAGTGGGGACTGTGTTTGATAGTTGAGAGTGTGTTAGGAGATTTATTAGGACTTGTGTAAGCTGTCAAATGAGAAAAGTTTAGAATAAAATGATTAATGTTGTGTTTAGAATGAGTTTTTAGGTGTTTTTCGCTAAATTGGAGGTTTTACATGTTGAGTTGTAACAACATATATATGAGTAATTTGAATTGTTAGAGAGTACTAATAAGTATAATTGGACTTGGTTTTGCAGTTTGTACATTAAATTGAAGGCTAGAAGTGTAAAATTTGATTTGGGTAATGTATAAAAGTGATTTTGGGTTAAACAGGATTTTCTGATATTTCTCAAGGTTTGGAAGGTGCTAGGGGTATTTAGAAGTTGGAGGTAAGGTGGGATAAGTACGAAAAATGAGGTTGAGTTTTGCTCATAGCGCTTGGGCGGCCCATTTGGGGCGCTGAGTGCCACCATTATAGTGGCCAAGGCCCTGAGTGCCACCATTATAGTGGCCAAGGCCCTGAGTGCCAGGAATTAGGCAATGAGCGCCACCATAACAATGGCTAGTGCACTGAGCGCCACCTTGTAGGTTGTTATAATTTCGTTTTATGGGTTTTTTTAATGATTTGTTTGGTTGATTATGTTTCTTTGAATTGTAATTGGTGATTTTAGATGTTGTTAATCAAAGAAAAGCTTGTGAATAATTGTTAGACGTAATTCTATGACTCGTTGAGAGGTTACATGGTCGTGCCTATTGTTGTTGTATGAATACGAAAAATGAGGTTGAGTTTTGCTCATAGCGCTTGGGCGGCCCATTTGGGGCGCTGAGTGCCACCATTATAGTGGCCAAGGCCCTGAGTGCCAGGAATTAGGCAATGAGCGCCACCATAACAATGGCTAGTGCACTGAGCGCCACCATAACAATGGCTAGTGCACTGAGCGCCACCTTGTAGGTTGTTATAATTTCGTTTTATGGGTTTTTTTAATGATTTGTTTGGTTGATTATGTTTCTTTGAATTGTAATTGGTGATTTTAGATGTTGTTAATCAAAGAAAAGCTTGTGAATAATTGTTAGACGTAATTCTATGACTCGTTGAGAGGTTACATGGTCGTGCCTATTGTTGTTGTATGAATGTGTGGAGCTTTGAACTGATGGTATATTTCGACACTCTAATGATTATTCATTCTCAAGTAGAGAGGGGTGAGTCATGCAGTGAGAGTAGCAAGAGGTTCTTGTCTATAGGCTTTGATCATGACCCTAAGCAACTGAAATGGACTAACTTTATATGGTAGCTTGGTTTCAACTAGCTGTATTACCATTACAAGTGCATAGACTACCAACAATTCAACATTCATACCTAATTTGGATTAATCTTGTCTAGGTTACGACATGTATAAGATTGTATACCAACAAATGCTTAGTTCCATAGTTTATTTGGATGTATATAGTTTTTGTTTAGACGTTGGATTATATATAAAGTTTATATTATGATTATCTTGATGGGTGTATTAACTTTGTATTTATTGTTTGTGGATTATTCTTGCTTTATTGATTTTGTGATGAATCTATTATAATATTTATACTATGGTTAGTTTTGAATTTTAAAAGAAAAAAAGGTTTTACAATATTTATTATTTTATAGCAAATAAATATAATAATTATTGTGAAACGATAAAGTTTATGATAAATAGAAGTTTTATTATTGTAGTTAAAAGTATTAGTTTGAGAATTTAAATGAGTAAGTTGTTCTCAAGATGAGATGTTCTTAGGTTATTTCTATTGGAAATGGTAAAACTCATTAATCTCGACTAGTCAGTACAAAGTTAATCAAAATCTTTATAATTATAAAGCTTGATACGAATAAAGTTGATAGAATTAATTTTTTTTATTTGAATATGTTGTGATTTTATATAATATTTGTCTCACTTCCTGTTGTATTGCTGTGTAGGAAAAATAAAATTCAATAAACTCATTCGAGTAGATGGTTCCAAACATGTATGATCCTTTCATCGTATAGACATCGTGACAATTTTTAGGGAAACTACTTTGCAAACAAATATTGTGAACAATTTAGTAACATCTTAGGAGACATTTGGTGTCTTTACCTTTACCTGTGTGTCTGTTCCAAACACACATATAATATTAGAAGTACAAATTCGAATTACTTTTTTCATGGCCCTTTCAATACAAGTGAATCTCCTCGTCAATTTTCTTTCCTCCAACTGTTTGAAGATCAATAAAAGTATTACTAGATAATAAGAAATAGTTCTAAATAAATAATATTTCTCCTTTTCTTAAAATATGTATTAGAAAGATGTAGAATGTCAAATATATGATATAAAAATCTAGAATGTAAAAATATGATGTAAATAAATATATATTTAAGGTTATATTAATGTATTATTAAATTTTAAGTATAATATGATTATTTTTTAAACAAAAATTAAAAATTAAAATATTTTATATTTGAAAAGGAACACAAGTAAAGATAAAAAATAATGAAAAAAATATAATAAATCGATGATCAAAATTACAAAAGTATTAAAAAATATATAATTAAAATAAATTTTGACACATGGAAGATTTAGTACTTAGAGGAGTTTGAGTCTTAGTTATACCAAACTTCAACAAGAAGGAAAATTAACAATTTTTATTTTCATAGAAAAATTTTATGGATAAAGCCACTCTAAAAAAATTATATATATTCTTTGTACTAATACTTTGTTCGTTTGAGAAAATTTTATTATAGCTGTAGATTAGTGAAGACGAAAATAAAATGGTTCTGCATTCGTGTGTATTGATTAGAGGGGATTTGTGGTTATTTTATGTGCTTTGACCATCTTCTCTATGTATTAATTATAAATATTATTATAATAAATTGTTTGAGTTATTTGATTCTATCTTCAACTAGTTACTAACTAGTTTGTTACTAATTATTAATTTATAAGATATTTAAATTATAATCTTGGTATACGAAATAGAAATAACAATATACCAATGGTATTGATGACTAATCTCCATAAGAAAAACCTAATTGACCATCTAGTCAATCTTCTAAACAACATTTGCTTCATCTACCAAATTCAAATCTATCACTCGTGTGACACCCGGGCACGGAGACGAGGGCGGGGAGTGACGCCGGTGCAAGAAGCATGGTGCAGGGGGCACAGACAAGGAGCGGCTCCTGGCAGCTTCGGGTGGAAGGGGTACATGGATGAATCAAACATACACCGGAATGAGAGGGATTTGGAGACTGTATAGGTATGGGACTATACAGTTGAAGGATAGCTTAAAGGAATTGATTTGACTACTCATATCACCAAAATGCATTTACTTTTCGGTAGCCTGACTCATAAGAACTCCATGGTTAAGCGTGCTTAGCCTGGAGCAATTCTGGGATGGGTGACCTTCTGGGAAGTTTTCCCAGAAAGTGTGCGAGTGAGGACAAAGCACACTGGAAAGCCTGGTGGTGGTCTGTGGGGGCAGTCAACGGTCCCTGTGAGTTGCCGGGACGTTACAACTCGAATCAACTTGTTGTATAAACTACTTTAATTTAATAAGCACTTTGAAATTGAATTTAAAATATTATATTATACTTTAATTTAATAAGCACTTTGAAATTGAATTTAAAATATTATATTATAAAAAAATGAGAAACATTTAATCATCTGTAGCAATCTTACGTAAAGAAGAAGGTTGTGTGAGTTGAAACTTAGTTTGACTTTGTACATAAATGAAAAAAGTATTTTAAATTGAAGTGGATATTGGATAGCGTAGAAAAAAAAAGAAAAAAAAAGAAAGAAAGTGGCAGGCTTTGAAGAAAGCTGTGGGCGGAATTTTAGGCTTTGCAGGGAGTAATGACTGAGTCAGACCGAGTCGTCAAAGATAGTAACAAAAAGAGGTTTGATCGAAGAGAGAGTCGCACCTGAGCTAAGGGCTCTCACTCTTAGACTGCCATTTTTGTCAGAGTTAGGACTCTCACACCGCAGGGATACATACTTTCTCTTCTTTCAATATAAATATAAATATTCTAATATGTAACTACAGCACAGTTTTTCTGTTTTTTAAATAATATTTTCATTAAACAAGTTTTTTTCATATGGACTCATCCAACATTACTTTTAAACCACCAACGTGTTTGGTGTAATAGTTTAAGATTGGGTTATGGAGATTCGAATTTTTAAATTGATTTTTTATATTTAGTAATAGGAATTCTTTTAAGAATTCAATTTCTTGAGACCAAATTTTAAGAGGATTTTTTTTCCTAAAGTAAGAAGCAAAAATAAAAATATTAAATTTTCATTAAAAAATAAATTTTAATTTTAATTATTTTAAGAAAAGGAATAAAATAAAAATTAACTTAATAGTGAATAAATTTGGTTTTGCAATGTAGTTTAGAATTAAATTTATTATTATTGGGTTTTTTGAAAAATAAAAATATTATAATAGAAAATGCAATCTTAATTTTAGAATTTTAAATTAAAAATAAATATAATGATTTAAATAAAATAAAAATTATTTTGGTTACTGTAAAAAATGTTTATTGATTTAAATTTTTTTATTGTGATGATAATGTTAAAAATAAAATTTAAATGTGTTTAATAACACATTGGAGAGTTAAAATTATTTGAAATGTAGATTATTTGAAATGATGATTAGAAAATGTATTTTATATTAAAATCTGATGATAAAAGTTAAACATAATTAATAATAATTTTTGGTTTCAATGTGAAATTAAAATCATTAAAATGATTTTGTAATAAAAAATATTTATATATGTAATTATTTTCCTTGATATAAATTTAACAATTTTATTTAATATTTGAACGTGTTAAAATAAAAATTAGATTTAAAGTTCACTTATAAAAATTATTAGTTAATTTTTTTTTAATGAACTTTGTTATTTGTTATTTATTATAACTATTATCATATTCATTATTAAATTTTCAATCTCATTTAAAAAGTCAATTTTCTAAATTAAATTTAACTTAAAATTTGTTTCTTAACTCAATTCATGTTATATATTTTTCTTTTACCTTTCATTCAATTTACTTACAAACTCTGATATTAATAACAAAATTTATTTCTAATTATATTATAAAATCAATAACACAAAACCAAAATTATTTTTCCTTTAAACTTTGTTTCATTTTGTTCTTTCTTTTAAGTCTACTAAAATATAATGACTTTTTAACTAATTATCTAAGCTACTTTCTTATATAATGATTTTAATTCTTAATATAAATTTAAAATTATACTTTATATTTGAACTTATTTTATAACTTTTCTCATTTCTTTTAAAATACTTTAAAATATTTATCATCAATAACAATAATAATAACTTTGTAAAATTTTAAATTTATTTTTAATTATTTATTTATCTTTTATATAAACTATAGTAATAATAATATTATTATTAATAATAATAAATTTTATTTAAAATTATATTACAAGTTTAATATTAAAAAATTAAAATTGATTCACATATAAATTATTTTTTATCTACTTTTATTTTCAAAATAATTAAAATTTGATGTTAATATTTTTATTTAATTATTTTAAATTATTTTCTCCTTAAAAAAACAAAAACACCTCCCGAAAACTAGAAATTCTAAAAACTAAATTTCAAAGATATTTCAAACATGAAAGATAAAAAAAAGTCATTCCTTTAAAATAGATGTCAACAATATAAATCTATATTAATAATGTAAGATCGAGATCATTTCACTCTAGAGCTAAAGTTGTAGAAATCATGTCAGATCAAATGAGTCAACATCTTCTGGACCAACATAGAATAATAATATTTCAATATAACATTGCGAAAAGACATTTACTACATCATTTAAACCTTCATAAAATAAGAATTTATTCATAAAATAGAGACATTAAGGTAAGGTAAATAAATGTGACTTACGTACTCTCAGGTGAAAAATTGTCTTTAGTTTTATACATATTGATCATCTAAATCATATTAACTAACCTAAAAAAAATCAAACCCATCCCTTCTAGTCAATTAAAGGGCTATATAAGACCATCTCGGACATTGGAGTAGAAGTATACAAGATTTTGCAAGATAATTCCCTACAAAAATCAATAAATGTTCTATTTATCATTCAAGATGAGTTTTCTCACATTTTTATTTTTCAACATGACCTTTTTGTGCAACCATTACATTAAGTTTAGTAGAATCAATCTTATTCTTCTTCTATCTCAATTATTCATACTAAATTTTGGTTTTTAATGGTGAGTGTTTTTGTAAGACTAAAGATACTCTTAATCCTACAACTCTCTTAACTATTGTGTTTTTGTCGATTGTCTTTATCTATCACTTGTTTATTTATTTTCTGTGATATTATTTGGTCAGTAAGATATTCCTATATTTAAATTCAAGTAAGTATTCACTTAAATATTTCACCTACATACCTTATTTATAGAGGGATTGATGGACTTTCTTTTTTTGGAAAAGTTTAATTATAATCCAATGATACTCTAATATTGTTTAACATGACACTCCGTGAATCTTTCTCCTAATCATATTCTTTATGCTTTTTAATTTATTTCATGAATAACAATCTATCGATAAGCTATTAATATACTAGTCTGCTTGTAAGAAAAATATTTCAGGTACATAAAATATGTGAAATAAAAAGTTATCCGTTATTATATGATCAACATCAACATATATTTAGATAGTGACATTACTGAATTAGCAGTCATTTGACAAATTGTAATATGAAGAGGAGGAGAAAACCCTCTACCAAAACCGTAATATCTGAACATTTATTTTATCATATCCATATAAAAATAGTAAACCAACTCAACCATGTATATACACATAAAGTGTAAGGTCCTGTAAAATTAATAAAGGGGCCTTTGGGCCTTATGTAGGGCAGTCAGGTCCATCATATCAAAGTCACATAACCTTAGCAGGTTTTTCTCCGCTTTCCATTCTGCCAACTTTTTTCTTCTCTCTCTAAAAACTCATCTTCTAAATATTGTTCTGCCTTCTCTCTAAAATACCACTCTGTTGAACCGTTCAATTTTTGAATAGGTGATGTTCAAACGTTCATCACGTCAAGGGCTCCGTAACGGACCGTACGAGTTCTTGTTCCAACCGGTAAGTCACTTTCTCCTTTTCTCCACCGTTTCTAGCACCTAGGGTATTGCTATTTTACTGAATGCATGCCACTAGAAGTTTTCTACTTCAAATTTGTGGTAATTTCTAGTCTAAAAAGCTAATTCTATCACCATTGGGTGATTTATAGGGTGTCTTTGAATTTTGCTGTGAGGAGCACTATTTAGATCATCCTGTCAAGTAAACTGTGAAGTTTTCTAGGTAAAGAGAGCTAATTATTTTTGTATGAATTTATTTTACACAAATATATGCAGGTTGAATGTTGAACTGGTATGTTCTTGTGAAGCTATTCTACGATGTTAATTTTTATTGGATAATTATAACTGAGACTGTGGAATTGTGCTTAAATAATTTATACTTTGGTGTTGAACTGGTACATGTGGCAATTATGTTTGTAAGTGTCTCTATTGAAATTAATCTATTTTGATTGAAATTGTTCTGGTTGGAGGGTTTGGAGTAGGGGCTCTGTGATAGCATGTATATGCACATGTATATGGGCAGGTATTGTTTAAGGTTACTGTGAGGGAAAGAGTGATATATATAATTGGGTATTTGATGTCTAGAACACTGTAGGACAGTTTTAATAACTTAGATAATTAAATCATAACTTGTTAAAAGTCTTTCTTTGTTGGTAGGATAGAGGGGACTTAAAAACCTGAGTTGGTACATCCCTGATCATAGAGCAGCCTTGACCTGGTCCAGTAAGTTTTGACTAGTCATATGTGCTAGCGCCGAAGGTGAGTCTGATGCGTTCAAACATCTGAACCCTCTCCGGTGACCAATTGGGGAAAAGTAAGATCTCTACTATGAAGAAAATTAGACAAGTAGTTTACCAAATAAGAATCATGATATATATATATATATATATATATATATATATATATATATATATATATATATATATATATGTATATATATATGAACATAAACGGGTGAATGGAGGGGATCTCACTCATTTTTCTTCTTCTGTTTGGATTGATTGATGTTGTTTGACTGCCAAGATGTATGTATGGTGTTGTTGAGTGGTTGTAAAGCATATGAATGTGAACTACAATGATGTAATTGAGTATGAAGTGGACATCTCAGGGTGAGATGATTGAAAGTGATGTGTGGGGTATTGTGGTTGTTCTATATAACTGTATGGAGCTTTGAACTGATATGTCTATCCCTACACTCAAAGCACTGTTCATGCTCAAATAGAGGAGAGCAGTGTAAGTGGTGAGAGTAGATGGAGGTTCTCGTCTATAGTCTTAGAGTTTAGACATAGACAGATGGGAGATTTACCTTACATAGTGTTGGGGAGTGTCAGCTCAACTACGCAAGTGCAAAGACGACCAATAGTTCGACAGTTATACCAATCCGGATGAGTCGTGTGAGTGTTTGAGTCATGGTTTAAAGTGGTATGCCTTAATTGTTCTTTATATGTAGCTAAGCACAATGATATTTATTGATTGAACTATATGATTACTGCTTTTTTATCTAGCTCACCCTTGCTTCTTTGTTGTGTGTTGCTTGTGTATGTTTTCCTTTGCGATGATCATCCACTTGGATGGGAGCAGATATTGTTGAGGAGGTTCCCTTGGAGCAAGAGTTGGAGGATGCTAATGATGCAGTATAGTATTTTTAGGATTTCTAAATTTAAGTTGGTCTTATTTTGAAGTACTCTAAACTGTTTAAGTTTTAAGTTCTGTCCTTTTGTGGATGACTGTAATATCAGCTACTGAACTACTATTCTATTCTGATTGTTCTCTTTATTGGAATGTGGACGCCTAAGTTATATAATTGTGGTTATTATATATTTGGGATGACACATAAAGTCACATAAAATCTATTAACATTTGCTTTATAGTTATAAGAACCAAAATGATTTTTTTTAGAAACTTAGAGAATTAAATGAAATTTTTTACAAGTTAAAAGATCAAATTGGATAATAGAAATTGAGTTTAAAGACTTAAAAAATATAATTTAGCCTTTGTTTTAAGATTCTATATATATATATATATATATATATATATATATATATATATATATATATATATATATATTTATGAAGTATTACCTATTGAAATTATTATGTAAATATTAATGAATGTTATTTGGGACTGTTACCTCCATTTTATTAAATGTAACTATTTAATAAACATTTTAGTCACCCACTTTTCATCAAACACATAAATTGTTAATTAATATAGTATATAATAAAACTCAAAATTAAATTAACTTTTGAACAACAAAATAAAAAATAATATTTATGAAGGACTAAAAATAAATTTTTACTCTTTATAGATGTAAAAGTATATATAAAATCAAATATTAAATTCTTTTTATATGTTTAAATGTTAAATATATTTTTTTAATTTTATAAAAATAGTAAACATATTTATACGGGAATCACTGGTAACAGATAACATTTATTTTCGGCCACTATGTCATAAAAGTGTGCATTTGGCCAGAAAAGTAGAAATACAATTAAATTAAATAAAAATATAGAAAAAACAAGTGATTTTTTTTTAAATTATTTGTGTATAGTATGAAATATTAACCGAACGGTTACAAACAACCAATCGGATATTTAGGTAATCTGTTTATATCTTATTCTGTTTATATTTTATTGGGCTTATATTAGCTCAAGATCTATGAGGAAAATAATAAATACAAAGCTAGGGCCAAGAGCCAGGTACGTTCCACTTACGCATTATTCACTCTACGCTACTCTCAAATACTCAATAGTGATAATCATTCACTAAATATTCAACCAAGAGCCGAGGCTCTTCAAATCACACGCCTAACTTGGGCGTCGGAGTACCTTTTGCAGGTACATCCTCCCTCGTCAAGAAGGAGACCGATCGGTTTGTGCCAACACCGATCAGCCAATAGCAGGAGTTTGGAGGCGAGCGAGCGGCCCAGACACGTCAGCAGGTTAGTCTCTCGGTCCCAAAAATATCTACCGAAACATTTTGGCGCCCACCGTGGGGCCGAGCGTCAAACCCAATGATGACCACGAGGAGCATGGAGGAACAACAAAGCACCAGAAAGATTATTAGAAACCACAAGAAACCAAGACGAGCGTTCGGTATCGACATCACTATTTCGGATCAACACGAGAAACTTTCGACAAAGTAAAAACTACACGTGAGACGTCGTCAACAAGATAAGTATTTTTTGAAATATGAATATTTCATAAAATATCTAATTGATAATAGATATTATAACAACTATTTTTATGTTAAATATATAGTATAATCCATAATATATTATATGATATATGATATATAATATAGTACATAACTATAAATATAGTTATCTAATTATTATAACCGAAACATTTTCTGGCATGATTCAAATAGTCAAATAAATTATTGTGTTAGAGATAACTATCAACAACAATATTATAAAATCTCGAAACGGTTTTGATACCTTGTTTATTATCTATGTTATTTATTCGGTGCAATTCATAATATTTGGTAACCGAATAATTTATTATACGGTTATATACCATAATATATATCATCATGAGAATTTCAGCAATGAACATCTTGAACAAATATATATCGAAATCCACGCCATCAACTATGCAAGTGCAGACTAAGATCTAGTCATAAACGAACTTCATGCTTAAAGTATCATGGAATTCAATTAACGAAGGGGAAGTCTCCTATTGCAAGCACTGATTGCCAATTTTGTCAGCAAAGTTCATAATTAACGATCAAGTCCAAGACCGAGCGGTAAATCCCTCTCGGGAGAGAGGTAAAGCCCTCTCAAAGACGAACGGTAAATCCCGTTCACTAGGAAACAATCCTAGCTCAAAACAGAGGTAAAACCCTCTCAAAGCCGAACGGTAAAGCCCGTTCCCTAAGAAGCACTCTTAGGTCGAAGACCGAGCGGTAAATCCCCCTCGGGAGAGAGGTAAAGCCCTCTCAAAGACGAACGGTAAATCCCGTTCACTAGGAAACAATCCTAGCTCAAAACAGAGGTAAAACCCTCTCAAAGCCGAACGGTAAAGCCCGTTCCCTAGGAAGCACTCCTAGGTCGAAGACCGAGCGGTAAATCCCCCTCGGGAGAGAGGTAAAGCCCTTTCAAAGACGAACGGTAAATCCCGTTCACTAGGAAACAATCCTAGCTCAAAACAGAGGTAAAACCCTCTCAAAGCCGAACGGTAAAGCCCGTTCCCTGGGAAGCACTCCTAGGTTGAAGACCGAGCGGTAAATCCCTCTCGGTTCATGTTGAAGGACGAGCGGTAAATCCCGCTCGGTTAATGTCAAAGGCCGAGAGGTAAATCCCTCTCGGTTCATGTTGAAGGACGAGCGGTAAATCCCGCTCGGTTAATGTCGAAGGCCGAGAGGTAAATCCCTCTCGGTTCATGTTGAAGACCGAGCGGTAAATCCCTCTCGGGAGAGAGGTAAAGCCCTCTCAAAGACGAACGGTAAATCCCGTTCACTAGGAAACACTCCTAGCTCAAAGCAGAGGTAAAACCCTCTCAAAGCCGAACGATAAAGCTCGTTCCCTGGGAAGCACTCCTAGGTCGAAGACCGAGCGGTAAATCCCTCTCGGTTCATGTTGAAGGACGAGCGGTAAATCCCGCTCGGTTAAAGTCGAAGGCCGAGAGGTAAATCCCTCTCGGTTCATGTTGAAGGACGAGCGGTAAATCCCGCTCGGTTAATGTCGAAGGCCGAGAGGTAAATCCCTCTCGATTCATGTTGAAGAACGAGCGGTAAATTCCTCTCGCTTAATGTCTAAGGACGAGCGGTAAATCCCGCTCGGTTAATGTCGAAGCCCGAGAGGTAAATCCCTCTCGGTTCATGTTGAAAGACGAGCGGTAAATCCCGCTCGGTTAATGAGGTAAAGCCCTCTCGATTAAGGTTGAAGACCGAGAGGTAAATTCCTCTCGGTTCCTGTAGAAGGTCGAGAGGTAAAGCCCTCTCGGTTAAAGTCGAAGGTCGAGAGGTAAACCCCTCTCGATTAAAGTCGAAGGTCGAGAGGTAAAGCCCTCTCGGTTAAAGTAGAAGGTCGAGAGGTAAAGCCCTCTCGGTTAATGTCGAAGGTCGAGAGGTAAACCCCTCTCGGTTAAAGACGAAGGTCGAGAGGTAAACCCCTCTTGATTAAAGTCGAAGGTCAAGAGGTAAATCTCTCTCGGTTAAAGTAGAAGGTCGAGAGGTAAAGCCCTCTCGGTTAATGTCGAAGACCGAGAGGTAAACTCCTCTCGGTTCCTGTTGAAGGACGAGCTGTAAATCCAGCTCGGTTAGTGTCGATCGTTGATCGTAGAGCGTCGATCGTCGAGCGGTAAAACCCGCTCGCTTATTGTCGAAGACCGAGGGATAAACTCCTCTCGGTTCTTGTTGAAGGACGAGCTGTAAATCCAGCTCGGTTAGTGTCGATCGTTGATCGTCGAGCGTCGATCGTCGAGCGGTAAAACCCGCTCGCTTATTGTCGAAGACCGAGAGGTAAACTCCTCTCGGTTCCTGTTGAAGGACGAGCTGTAAATCCATCTCGGTTAGTGTCGATCGTCGAGCGGTAAAACCCGCTCGCTTATTGTCGAAGACCGAGAGGTAAACTCCTCTCGGTACCTGTTGAAGGACGAGCTGTAAATCCAGCTCGGTTAGTGTCGATCGTCGAGCGGTAAAATCCGCTCGCTTATTGTCGAAGACCGAGAGGTAAAATTCCTCTCGGTTCCTGTTGAAGGGCGAGAGGTAAATTCCTCTCGGTTCATGTTGAAGGACGAGCGGTAAAACGCCATCGGTCTGTCTTTACATGGAAAAAGTTCTAAAGATAACTCTCTTCAACCACCGACAAGAGCGGCAGAAGCTCACCAATACAACAAACACACCCTCCCTCAAACTCATAAGTCCTATAGTTAACCACGGCTAAAGCCAAAAGCTTAACTCGGACTTGGGGGGCATAATGTATAGTATGAAATATTAACCGAGCGGTTACAAACAACCAACCGGATATTTAGGTAATCTGTTTATATCTTATTCTGTTTATATTTTATTGTGCTTATATTAGCTCAAGATCCATGAGGAAAATAATAAATACAAAGCTAGGGCCAAGAGCCAGGTACGTTCCACTTACGCATTATTCACTCTACGCTACTCTCAAATACTCAATAGTGATAATCATTCACTAAATATTCAACCAAGAGCCGAGGCTCTTCAAATCACACGCCTAACTTGGGCGTCGGAGTACCTTTTGCAGGTACATCCTCCCTCGTCAAGAAGGAGACCGATCGGTTTGTGCCAACACCGATCGGCCAATAGCAGGAGTTTGGAGGCGAGCGAGCGGCCCAGACACGTCAGCAGGTTAGTCTCTCGGTCCCAAAAATATCTACCGAAACAATTTGGTTAAAAGAAAAGAAAGGATAAAAAAATGAAACGAGTAAAAATACTAAAAATATTAAATAAACATTCATTAGATTTATAAATAAAATTAAATGAATATACCGAACATGTAAAACAAGTATTAAGTTATTGTAAATTTGTTCATCAAGGAGTAAAATTAACCACGTGTTTAACAGAAGGAGAATATTTAATTTTCGGGAATATGAATTTCAGAAAGTATGTTCCCACATTTTATTTACTTTTTCAGAAATAATATTACCCAGTTACAAAGAAATTTTGATTAAAAACTTATATTATTTAAAGTGATATAAATTAAAATGTAATTAAAAAAGCATTAATTTTTCAATAATTTATATGAATATTTTGACATACCAAATAAATTTAATAATTTTTAGAAATCATAATTATTGAAGAATTGAGATTTACAGGAAAGGAAAATTTTCTCATACCATATCCATGAATAGTAAAAAGATGAAAATGATAAGAAGTGATATGACAACAAACTACCACCCTTGACTCCATTCCTCACCCACTCACTTCATCCCATCGTCAACAACTTCATAGTTATAATAAAATAATATAATAATATGAATTGATAATTGAGATTATCATTTCTGAGAGGGTATTATTTCATATACAAGAAATAAGCATAAGAAAAGTTCTTATTAATTAAAATATGAATAAGAATTATATATATTGACATTATTAAATTTATTTAAACGGCCAAGATTAGAAAATAATTATATAATTGTAGATTTTAATTTTGATCAATAATATACAACTATACACAATAACATATACAACATCTCGCATCAATAAAGCAAGTAATATTTTTTATTTATCTATTTTTTCCTTGTTATTATAAAATTGAAAGTATACAATTTCAAATCACAAAACTTACATATGTAAACAAATAAAGTGTGTATCTTATAATTGTCTTATGTGATCTCTAAGTTTTAAAATAGTTAAATCATTAAATCAGATGAATTATTGGAAACGATAATGATTATCTATATTATTATATAAAGAGTATTTTTTTTTAATAATTATACTAAAAATTTAATTGTTTTATTTCGTTCTTTTTTAATTAAACCATTCTTTTAAATTAATGTAACAATCAAAAAGTCCTTTAGTGATAATAATAGGTTTAATAGCAATTTTGGTTCTTAATTTTGTTAGTTATATTTAAAGTGGTCCTCCTATTATTTTTTTAGTTATTCAGAGTGATCTTATGTTTTGTAAAAATGGTTCAAAGTTGGTCCTTTTTATTGACAACGTTAAAAATATATAAAATACAATTTCTACGTAACCTAAATGGTTCATATGCTTTTAATGAATCCCACATTAACTTGCACATCCTCATAAGTATTTAAAGATACAAAATGACAATTTGACAACATAGATACAAATTATTTGGGATTTTGGAAATAAAACTACAGTTTTTGTAAAACTCCATAAATTTTGTTTTTACCTCCAAATTAAAGATGATTAAGTAAAGAAGACAATGCAAAAGAATCAACCCAATTGAGTGATGGTAGAATAAGTTATGCATCAAATAAGAAACAAAGGTCAAATTGTCAACAACCTATTCAATGAGAACCTTACGAGAAAAACTGCTTTCAATATAAATCTCTCATTCAAGATTTGACTTGTCAAAGTAAAGAACTATTTGTCTAGGATCCGCTTTTAAAATTCCAACTTGATCTAACGGTTAAAAAAATAAGAATCTTCTTTTCACAAAGAGGATGCAATGGAAAAATCTGGGTAACACCCAACACTAGCGAGACAATGAACCATTGTCCAAATCGTGTCCAATAGTAGAAAAAGATGTTTAATGCCAGAAAGTCAGTGGGCTCCTTGTAAAAATGGCACTGAACGACAATGTCTCATGCTCAATGGCCTATAATGAAAGTGCCCCTCAAATTGAAAAACAACACTGGCATTTAGTGCCCCTTTGTCCCACTCAACGCCATGACAAATGCTTTTGACCAATTGCAACACTTCAAATTTCTTATCCCAAAACATCATAAATCATATAATTTACCAAATAAACTATATACACATTTCAACGATACCAATTGAAACAACTCATGCAAACAGTTCACTTAGAAAAAAAAATATCAATCATCAAATTCGTGAAAACCTAGCTTCTGTCACCTTAGAAGACAATTCAAAACTCTAAGAATCTTAAGTCGCCGTTGTACTCATGGAAGCTTCTACCTCAACCTAAAGATAATGGAAAAATGAATGGACTAAACCAAACGAACTACAAATTAGCAACGAGAGAAAACAAAGGCTCTAGGAGCACATGCTACCCAAGAAAAGTTGCATGCAATGCCCAAAACAAATTGAGTAACGAAAGAGGCTGAAGATTTTGTTCTGTTAGACTCAAAGAGGATTCTATAATGATTGTGACCCATGTCTCTAATCACGAAGATGATTGAAGTGAGTGAGAAGCTGAATGAAAAGATGGATATTGTGAAAATGATGCATTTGAGAGAAGAAGAAAAAATGTTTCATATTCTTTTTAACTTAACAGGGACGAGACTGGTTTTGGGTTTTATAAAAAATTTTGACTAAATATGGATTTAACCTTTATTTATAGACTTTGTGATGGACTTTTGAATAATATAGATCTAATTACGGGCTAAATATGACTAATTATAATTAACTCATTAAACAATATGATTTTAAAGTTAATATGCTTTAACGTGATCGTTTTGTCTATATATGCTTCGATCGATTCACTTAACAAAAAGTTGATTTGTCTAGTTAATAATTTGACCAGACAAGCTCTATTGTATAATTAACAAGAATTAAAAAAAAGCTAAATTAAAAATCTTTTTAAATAATAAATTTCACAAATTTAGAATATTTAATAAATAATACTTCTTAAACACACTATTATCACTTACTATATATAACCAATTCAATTACACTTTTTTTCGGTACATAATGACATCCAGAACAAACCTTCCAAACTCTAAAGTTATAAATTTTAATGACAAAATAAAGTATATTTAGTTTCTTGAAATATGTAAACGTGCTAAGAATACACGCTTTGAGCTCCCACAATTGCTTTTATTAATTATTATTTAAAGATGTTGATGACAGTGGGCACAACAACTAAACACATTAAAGGATATGATTATGGTTGCTTTTAATTGACTGTATAAATAATTGATGACACCAATCCCCCTCCAAATTTTTTTCAAAGTTCTACTGAGTCTAAATTTATGTGCAAGTTGTCGTCTTTCAAAATAATTTAAAGTCAACAACATTGCTCTGTTATAGATAACAAGAAAGTCATAATCATTTTTCGCATTAGAAAATCACATCATCAGAAATTCAAGTACCTTTAGCTCATTTTCAAACTTACATGTTTTTATGCGCTGTCTTAATGTCTAGGCTCTAAGCTCTGACCGAGAAATTATATATTTCAATATGGATAATACTAATAATTCAGCCTAGTGGCATATTAAAACAATAAAATGCATATTATAAGGTAATTAGAATCTATTAGTGACCCACTAAGGCAATAAGAAGAACAATTAGTTATTTATGAATTGAATAGCATATATATATATATATATATATATATATATATATATGTTACAACAATATTAAATTTCTTTTTTCCTCGGTTGGATTATCTAAAAGCATTAGTAAGATGTATAATATTTATTTATATAGACTTATTGATGGTCGTTAAAAAATAAAATATATTAAAAAGAAAGTCAGAGTTGACCAGTTGGTCTTCCTATGGCAAAGTACAAGTCCAGAAAACTTTTTATGCACATTATATGTTTCGCGACTATATTTTAAGCAAGGCACCATACTTTTTTTCGTAAAAGTTAGAAAAAAAACATCCACCTGTAATATAAATAATAGGTATATGCATATATTAGTGTTGGACCATATTTAGTATAACTTACTTTCAAACAATTGTCTCAGTAAAAAAAGGCATATCAGATAATGAAATTATTATCAATCATTTTTATGGAAGTTAGATGTGATATATCATATTTTATTGACAGAATGTAAATTAATATATAATAACTTTTATAGGTGAAATATTAACGTGTGACTCGAAGGAAAATATAATGGCGACAAAAGCTTTTTCTATTTTGTGGGGTCGGTTATCTATTTGGATAAAACATGCAATGTATTTTACGAAAAATAGGTTTTAAAAGGGCAGCCCTATATTTAATTCTCGGGCCCCAACAAGTCGTGTATTCTTAAATAAATTCTTGGGTTAAATATGTTTTTAGTCCCTAAACTATTGACCGTTTCTGGTTTCGTCCCTCTTCCAAAGTAAGGTACAATTTGGTCCTCATTCTTTAGAAAAACGTTCGTTTTAGTCCTCAAAATTTTGTTTTTAGTCCTCGTTTTAGTCCTCAAAACGTTCGTTTTTTCGACTAATACGAACGTTTTTTAAAGATTGAGGACTAAATTGTACCTTACTTTGGAAGAGGGACGAAAACCAGAAACGGTCAATAATTTAGGGACTAAAAACATATTTAACCCTAAATTCTTTTGTCTGTTAAAAAAACATGTGTGTGTGGTTCATACGACAACTTCACATGGTAAAAGCATTTTTTTTCTGTTCGTCTTTTGTTTGTTTCCCGCTTATGATTAAGAACTAGATCTCTTACTAAAATAATCTACACTGTGATAATAATAAGATCAATGTGTACCAATTTTTATTAGCATATTTAAATATGATACTCATAACCATACATACCATAACTTTGAAGGGTTCATTATAAAAAAACGAAGTTCAAGACATCTTCCCTGTTCAAATACAGTTTATTTGTAGGTATATATATATATATATATATATATATATATATATATATATATATATATATATATATATATATATATATATATATATATGATGCTGGAATTAGTAATATTTTGTAGCACTTAGTTTTAATTAAATTACTTCAACCTTAATATTGTTGAAATAATCTTAATTTTTTAGTGACGTCAAATTGCTGAATATATTATAACAAGTTTTTAGTGTTGTCAAAATGGGTTGTAACCTATGAGTCAACCCGGCTCATCACGGGTTTGAGCTGAATTTGAAAAAAATGTAATATTTTTATGCAGACTAGTTTTCAATCCGGTTCACTTAGAACTCGGCTCATCGAGTTGAATCCGTGGTGAGTCGGGTTAACTCATTAACCCACCTAATTTAATTTAATTAATTATTGTTTTGTGTTTCAATATTATTAGTTAGCATTTTTTTATTATATTGTAGATGGTGATAAAAAATTATGTTTCAAGAGAGAAAAATATTATAGATTTATCTATTCAAGACTCTAATATTGTAAATGAACAAGTGATACAAAAATTATCAATATTAAAAATTTATTTGTTTGCCTATTGTACATGTTTTTGGATTACACTTAGATTGTATGATTTTTTTTTTATTTTGAATTATCTTTATAGTTTAATATCATTTCAGTGTGACGTTTATTTATATTTGAATTAAAAAAAATTGTAATTTTTTTATATTAAAAAAGAACTTATAATTAAATAAGTCAGTAAGCCAACCCGTGGTGGGTCGGATAGGTTCAAATTTTTTCAGCTCGTTAATAAGTGAGTCAGGTTGTGTTGACTCACTAAGTGACCAACCCGTGGTGAACCGAACTGGATTATCCGTTATTACAGGTCTACAAGTTTCTTGACTGGGACAAATTAGAGTTTGTCGTTAAATGTTTTAAGACCAATTACTTCATCTAAAGTATTGTTTATTTTCTAAAATTCCATTACAATTTTATACTTAAAATGTTTAAAATAATTAAAATATATATTTAAATTAGTTTTAATATTTAC
This sequence comes from Vigna umbellata, assembly GCF_029865625.1. Lineage (NCBI taxonomy): Eukaryota > Viridiplantae > Streptophyta > Magnoliopsida > Fabales > Fabaceae > Vigna > Vigna umbellata. The sequence goes on along the minus strand of NC_142165.1, from coordinate 92,269,448 downwards.
TCACATTTGTGTAAAATTATTGGATATATTAAATCAAATGTAATATATATAAATGATTTGTGAGAAAAAAAATTAAAAGTAAAAAATTATTCGAAAGAGAACTTAATTTGCAATAGCCCTGGCTGCTTCAAAAATTTATTCACATATATAAAGTAATATATAAATAAAAATTAATTTTTTAAATTTTAATATAATTTACGTATGTGGTTTTTCCAAAATTTTGTAGAAATTTTTGAGTATCCATAAAATACTTTTTAAGATCCGTTTAATAATTTTGCATAGGAGAGGTTTCTGTTCGACTGGATTGTGTTCAACATTCTTTAATAAGATCAATTGTCTACATCTCTATTTTACTTTTAAAATAAATATGGTAAAAATTTAGATGATTTAGAATAGTAGACAACTTTCCTCCTCCAACTTATATGGAATAATTTGAGTTATTTTATTAGTTAACTCGTTTTGAGATTATATTTCTTTATTGAAAATTTAGTTTAAAATTTATTGTATTAGAAAATTTTGTGTTTCATGGATTTTAGTTTGACCAAAAATCAAATAATTTTTTTAAAAAAACGCATTCAAAATTTATGGAATTTAAATTCTACCTAAATTTACGTTACTCATATTAGAGTTTTATCTAATAAAAAAATATCCAACATAGAAAAGCCTCTTTATGATAATGAAAAACTTTTAAAACTTAAGCTCAAAAGTGGGATAAATTACACTGGAATAAGTTAGGCACACAACATAACACATAAAGACTTAATTTGTGAACACTAACTTCCTCGAAAATGCCTACCCTAAAACCTTGACCTAGGTTTCAACCTCTAAATTAAATATAGTTACTCATAATTTCCTCCTTTCTTATGAAGTGTGCTACTATTTACGTTTGTTTTGATTTGATTTTATCAAAAAATATTTAAATCAAATTCAAATCTGGTTATGATTTGTCTCTGTATAATTCTAATTTATTATAAAATTCAAATCAAGCTCAATCGAATGATTTATAATTTAGTCATTGGTTTCTGTATAATATGGCCGTTTGGTCAGCTCAAAATCGGACGATTTTGTCAATTTGGAACGTCCAGATGTCCGAACGGTTGATCTTAAGCGAGGATAATGTTGAGGACGATTACATTAAACCTAACTATGATCATTATCGGTTGAGCCATAATTAGATTGATGTTAATCCGAAGTCAATTTTGAAATCTATAAATACATGTTTAAGATATTGTGGTAAGTTGGTTACATTTAATACACATTTATTGTTAGTATTGTCGAATCCTTACTAACTTTGACTATGTAGATATTTCTCAATGTTAGCAAATGCGAAGCAAAGGAAGACATTTACCTAAACATGAATTAGAAGAGCCGATCAAGAAAAAGAGTTGATTTCGACCTCACTAACCGAAACCGTTTTCATCAACTTTATAATTCTTATTACTATAAAATTGATAATATTATTTTATTAAGAATTTAAATTATTTGATGATAAAATTGATAATATTATTCATTGTATTACTTCAATGATTTGGTATACTTGCCAAAAAGTTATCAACTCCAACTAAAAAACTCGGAAACACTCGCTTAATCTTAATTCATCTTCCTCACTTATCCAATTTGTTTCTCTCTCATCTCCACACTCTCTCTCACCTACACACAGTAAACCGCGACACTACAATTTGTTGCTCTTGTTCATTCATTTGTTTTCCACTTTAATAACAAAATAATTGATGCTACTTTTGATTCAAGGGTTGTGTTATATCTTTTCCCTTCTGATTGTTATTAAATTTCATTTTAAAGTAAATCACATCGTGTAAGTTTATTTTAAACAATTCACATCTCCAACTTGTTTGGTCAATATAAACATGATGTTGTGATTTATCATTTGTCGCAAAAATGAAATTAAAAAAAACAAAATGCACTAAATTTCAAATTGAAATTTAAACTTAAGAAATTTGTTACCATCACGCTCATGGTTTAACTTCTACTCCTTTCATTCTATGATTTTATCAAAATTGGTATTAAGAAACTAAATTCTTTGCAACTATTATGGGTCGATGCTAACGTCTTTTCGCGGGGGGTTTCTTGTTTTTTTTAGTTTTGAAATTATTGTAGACATCAACATTGTCAATTATTTTGTTATTATTAAAGTAAAAAAACAAATGAACAAACAGAGCAAGAGCAAAGAATTATGGTGTCGCGGGTTACTATGTGTGGGAGAGAGAGAGGATGGAGATGAGAGCGAAACAAATTGGATAAATTAGGAAGGTAGACTAGGGTTAGGTGGGTGTTTCTGATTTTTTTCAGTTGGGACTACTGTAGAGATGACAAAGAGAAGGTTGAAGTCAGAGAGATGAAAGAGAAAGGGTTGAGAGGAATGATGAATGACACAGAGGTGAGATTTCTTATTTTTTTAAAGTTTTGAGAATGAAAATTATTCAAATACCCTTGACCTTAAAACTTAGAATCCATAATATATAAGAATATTTTTGTCTACTAAAACCCGGTACACATTACTAAAATGTACTAACTCAAAAAAGAGCGTACACAAATTAGATATAAAATTTGGTTTCTTATACCCATTTTCTTCCATTCCATAATTACTATTTTAGTTTATTATTGCTTTAAATTTTAATGATTTTTTATATTTTATAAAATTTTGACAATATTTTTTATTTGTTATTTATGTAGCACGAACCAAGATTGGTAATATCAATCAATCACCAATAGGAAATCAATATAAAATATAACTATAATATTATAAAATATATAATAATGTTTTTAAAGAGTATTTTTATATGTTTTATTTGTTTTGTAAGAAAGATTGTTGAAGGTTAATGAATAGAATAATTCTTTATAAAATTAATAATAACTAAAATTTATAATTTTTTTAACTTTATTTGAATGACGTGCACTCTAATATCCCTTTTAATAGTATACATCTATTAGAGAGACATCACCTACAAAGGAATGAGAAAATAAATTTTTAAAAGAGAATATATACAAAAGTTTCTTACATTAAGTTAATACAGAGAGATTGAACATAACAACAATTGAACATACATATTCTATATTTAAGAGTAATATTACACCAAAACTAAAAATTAATTGAGTTTTACAAAAGAAAAAAAAAACAATATATACTAAAACTAAACATCCTATTCTATGCTTTAGCACCATTCTGATTCTGCACTCAATCAACTAGAGTATTTTCATATGCTCAAACTATTAAAGTGATGATTGCAAATAAAAGGAACACAGACAAACAAGCATAAAGGAAAAAGTAAGCTAATGTACCAAAAACAATCATACTTTACCTTTATAGAAGTAAGCATATAACACAGATAAATCAATCAATCCTAGAACATACAATCATTTCTAGACTTGACCATCCGAATACATGATGTGAAATTCTTGGGAGACCTACCCTGTGTGTGGTGAAACAACTACAATTACCAAACTACCACACACCAAGGTTAATTTGTCAAACATCTATGGCTAATACATGACCATTAGACTAAGGGTTTTCTACTACTTTTGCATGACATAACCATCATTCTCTACTTGAGATTGAAAGCTATGAAGAGTGTCAAAATCATTCTCCATTTTGGAGCATCTTACATCAATTCATTACACTATTGGACATCACCATAGAATCTCTCTACAAGATCTATGGAACTTCATCAAACACATATATCATATTCACCATTAATAACACACTCATAATCATCATAATATCATACATGAAAATGTTCTAGTTGATTTAGTGCAAAACGAGAGTGATGCTTAAGTTTAAAATTAGATCGTTAGGTTTCCTGTCCTATTCAATTTTGTAAAACAATAATAGGTTTTTGATTTGGTGTAAGAGTTTAGAAGCTTTATATGAATATGTTCAATTATTTCTATGGATATGTAAGATATAACTATAATAAGTTTCTGTATATATTCTCTTAGAAAAATTTGTCCTCTAATTCCTTTGTACGAGATATCTTATTAAAATAGGATGTTATATGAAATTGTAAAAAAAATTAAACTGAAAACAAAGAACTATTGTACGTATAAAATAATTTCAAAATAGTGTATAATGATTTTGTTTGTAATAAGTTTATATTTTATGAAATTTTGTTAGAGAATTTGAAAGATATAAAAGACAAACATCTCATTGTTTAGACCAAGAGTTTTAGATAAATCATACCCATTTAGAAAGTTTTGCGGAAAAAAAGTTAAAAGTTATAAAGGATGTTCACAATCCAGCTTAGTTTTTAAAAAAACTGTTCTAGATAATACTTTCAGCTTCTTTTAGTAATCAGAAAGTTTTCTCTGATTAGACTCTAGCAACCGATCTGTCATGCTTTTAGTTCAATATTTTAAAAAAATAATTTTATTATCTTGCAGTCTTTCAAGAATTTATGTAATTTACTAATATTTCTCATGAGAGGTTTCTGACTGGTTTTTGGTAAAATTAAGTTAAGATTACTCTGACATAACATTAAAACTTAAAACTTATTGTAATCAGTCTTTATATCAAATCATCAAAACCTCATAAAATCAATAAAATAAAATAAAAATAGAGTGTACAAAGGAAATCAAGATTTTAAATTTATATTTGAAATATTATTATTATTATTATTATTATTTAAAAATTTCAATGATTTTATGTTTGAATTTTAACCTTTTAGGATTTCATCCATGATTAATTATTTACACCCTTAGCTGTTCCAACTTGTAAAGAACGCCAAATAGGCCATCCCATTGAGAAATACGGGCCATTCTTGGCCATTATTTGGAAGAAAAGGCAGTTTTATTATAGTAATTTAAGAACAACTTGTTAACAACACAAAATAAATATTGTAATCCATGACTAATAAACTAATGATGAAAATGTTCCTTGTTCCATAAAGGAGTGGCCTACACTAATAAAATTGATTTATCTAAATAACCGGCCTGTTGCAAGCATAGATTCTCCTTGGTTTACATATAAAAGAAACAAATGTTGATTAAGGCAGAGAAAAAGAAAGTTAAAAGAGAATGGTGGGTATATTAACAGTGGACCACATGCTGATAATGACCCAAGCTTGTCGTTTTATTACGCATAATAGCTATTCAACTTCACCCTTCTTCATACTCACTCTCTTATTGCACATGCATCGATAAGTTTTTTCATATATTTAATCCATTCCATTCATTAATAAATTCAGCTAAACAAACTCAACTCCTTCTGCATTATTTTCTGCTTTAGAAAAAGATTAATTATTATTAATTCTTATCCACAACAAAAATGTTAGGTTTCATTCAAGCTTTCTTATGTTAGCATTTTAAATCTGATTGAATATGGAAGATGAATTCTGTGCATGGAATATATATATCTATATATATCCTTTTGGAGTAACATACGACAGAGGGTGTTGTGATTGTGACCCTGGTGAGGGAACAGTGTAATTATCTGCTAGTCCCGACAAAGAGACAGAGTAAATGTGGTGCAATGCGTTTGGACAAATTTGAAAAAAACTGAAACGGAGATTTGAGAGTGAAGTAATGGAAAGAAATGTGGTAGATAGAAGCAGTTCAGTTGGTATTAACTTCTGCTCGATATCTAAACGTAGTAGATAGAAATAGAATGGCTTCTGAGAAAGTCCTCAGAAGGTATTATTTTGGGTGAATTGGGTCCTAAACCTAATAATATCAGTTTGGCCCATTTGTTCCAAGAAGTAAGTATACCTATACATGCCCATGCGTGCATCATGTGCAGGTGCAGCCTAGGTCTATCTGACATGCAGGGTACCAAATTTTGACCAAGGTTAGACCTACAAATATAACTATATTTATATTTCTATAATTTCTAACCTTTCAAAAGTTAGCCACGTGATCACGTGCCCATCGCGGGGCTCAAAATTCAAAGGCCATGTGATTTCAAACGCATTCATCATTTTTTTACTATAATTAATTAACTGTGAGATCATTTAGTTCCTATGATTTTGTCTCTGTCCCTTCCTAGGCTACCATGTGATGCCTGGATTCATAGTCCTTATGGTCTTTTCACGGACCTTAGTCCTTGTTTTGAGGAGCTTTTGTGAAAGGAAAATGGGTTTGCAAATTTTAACTTTTCTGGAGAAAGAACTAAGTGAGATTTTAGATATCAGTTTCCGTTTTATCAGAGGATTTATTCTCTTCTGCTAATAAACTTGAAATTTGGTAACATGTTAAACCTTAAAGAAAAGGAAAAAAAATGTTTGTATGATAAGTGGATTTATGCTTTTCGGTATAAACGATAGAGTATTATGTTCTTTGTGAAAGTACCTTGAACAAGGGTTAATGTGAAAATAAAGGACTTTTATAACGCGATATTCTCAGTTTTGATTCTTTTCACGCGATGTTCTTTAATTTAACCCACTTCTCCAACCGCAGCCATTGTTTTCGATTATATACACTTCAAGTAATTTACACATGTAAACAGAAAACTGTATAATATGCACCTTTTTGTGTTGAAACTCTTCATGAATAGATGATATAAGGAAAGAATGAATGAAAAATGGCATAAGCATGAGACAGATAAAATGGTTTTCTTTGAGGCATAAAAATGTGTAACATCAGTGATTTGGGAAAGATCTTGATTGGACTCATCCTGATAAAAATCAGTGAGGAGATAGTCATGTATTTCCTCAAAACTTATTGGACTTTTCAAATCCGTATAGTTTGCAGAAACCTTCTTTTATTCAACATTATCCTATTTGGTGTTTTTAACATTCCCCAACATTGTGACGATATTTTAATTAATTACTTGATTATAGAATGAAGGTTCAATTGATTTCTTGATATTTCTATTAATTGAAACTATTGTATGTAAGGTTTAATATCAGTAAATAAAAATAACAGGAATTAAAAAAAAGTTTTGCAAAGTATTACTTTTGTAGTGTATTTCTTATAACAAGTAGCTAATAAACAAAAGTTACAAAGCTTACTCAATTGAGCTTTGAAGAAAGAATAGAGAGAAAATAACTTGATACTGAATCATTGGAAGTAATTGGTTTTGGTAGAGAAAATAAGGATCTGGTTAGCACAACAAAGTTTCAATTGTGACGAATGGAACCGGATGAATTTTAGTTGTAGTACTTTACAAGCAACATGACCAATCTTTTCAGGATCGGAAAAAGTAAAAAATGCCTGAAATTAAACTTTTGATTCTTTCTCAAAGTAATAAAATGTTGTTTACATGATTAAAACTTCACCAGCAAATTATTATATATCCACCTTAAAGTCGTCAATATCGACCCGTTTCTAATATAAATATTTCTTTATTGTCGGTTAAATATTTTGTAGTAATTGTTCTTGAACAAAAATCGCATTCAGAGGATCAGACATATGCTTAACAACTTGAGAGGATTGACCCTACACCAACTTACAATGCCAGTTTCATAGGAAGTTCTATACTAAAATTCTATCCATGAAAAAAACTTAATTATAATTATGGATAATAATAGCAGTGAACATATTAAGAGTAGTTAAGTGTCCATACTTAGCGAATCTATCAATCAACACCATGATCATTTTATAGCCGTGAGAGGGAGGAAGCCCCGTGATAAAATTCTTTGCTAAATCTTCCCAAATTTGGAAATTGCTTCTATGTTAACATAATCTCTTGTATAAGTAGATCATCTTTGCATCATGCATCCGGTTTCTTTAGAAAAAGATAATGGAATAGGAATTTTGGCTAAGTACAAGGCATTAGTTTCCAAGATAAATGGCTTGTTTAAAATTCTGATTTTTTTTGAAATTCAAAGGAGTAGGCTAAGCCAAAAGTGTTTGAATTTTGTCCTTGTCCATTGTCACACCTTACTCAGAAACAATGTGACTAAATTTCTCAACTTGCTGCAAGCTGGAGGAGCATTCGTTCATGACACTTTGAAATGTTGTCAATGTTAGTCTATGCAAATGACATAACAGACTATTCATATGGACCCTGATGAATTATAAATGTCTTTTTATATTAATCTTCTTCATTGATCAAGATTCGATGGTAATCGAATCTGAGATCCAATTTAGTAAAGAAATTAGCCTTAAAAAACTCATTAATGAGCATTTATTGTAAGACTAGGAAAACTATCTTTAATTATTGCATTCAAAAGCACGACAGTTAGTGCAAAATCTCCATGTCTCATCCTATCTTCTTCTTAATAAGGATTATTGGTATGAAAATAAGTTGTTACTAAAGACGATGATACATTCATTCAACATGTCTCAGATTATACTCAATAATCCCCAATGATAATGATAATTAGGGATTATTGAGATTGTAAAAAGATAGTTTAGCTCTCACTCTCAAGCAATATGAACTCGCAAACCATTTATATGCTCATGCAGTGATAAAGCTTCCAAACTACCAATAAGATTTGAAGGGAGTGTCAAGTGAAAGATCTGCCATGTCATTGAATATTAAATATTAAACATTAAAATAATGACAGCGAACATAAACGATGGGATAAAGAAGAAAACGCAATCATCTTCGATGCATAATTTAGAAATATATTAACATTAATTTTAATGAATTTATGTGTAAATGGTTTTATTTTATTGTATTTTTAATTTTATTTAGAAAATATTGGTCATTATTAGACATATTTACTTAAGAAGATAGATACAGCCATTTTATTTTAAGAGCGAACTACTTACATACAAAAAAAAAAGTTGAAAAGAAATTAAATTAAAATTGCTAAAAAATGACTGAGTCTATTTTTAAGGCAGATGCATATAAGCAATAGGTTATTATTAGCAAATTCCTCCTTTTGTTTTTAATTAGCAATTTGATTTCATCAAATTTATAGATGGGTAAAAAATCGGCCCCATTATAATAGAAAGATGTACAATAAGACAGTGCATTCCAAAATGAAGAAAAACAAAGCAGGGTGTTACTTCTTGCACCCTATCAATTTTCTTCTTACACTCATTAAAGTTTGTGAAATATCTTTTTAAAATAAGAGTGGGTGAGTGTCTTCCAAAAAAGTAAGTATTTTTCAGAAAAATCTTTTCGAAAGTGATTTAATGACGGAAAATAAAATCCGCAGTGATGAGATGCAGGAAGAAATTTGATAGAATGCATAAAGCAGGAAGTAATAGCCAACAAACGTAACTCAAAACTACCCAATAGTTGTGGGTTTTACGTGGCCCAACGGATCCCATAATCCCCAAAATGCAATTCCATCAGGCTATTACTTTCTGCACTACACAATTAATAACTGCATTGTCATACTTATTGAAAAAAATTAAAATACCCTTCTTCACTAGAGTACTCCACAGCCGCCGTCACCTCTACTATAGTCATTGCTGCAGAAGAGAGAAAAATAAAATAAAAAAAGACCTCATAAAAAAATTTAATTCCAAAAAGCTTATTTTACAAACCTTTCAAGATCTGAAAGTCTCTTTTATAAAAGAGTTAAATGGTAATTTTGAAAATTTGAGAGGAAGCGTAAAAAGATTTTGGAAGTACAACCAGTAAGTTGAGGTTTTCCTACTAAAAGCCCAGATTGAGTCATTCTAAATCAGAACTTTCAGTTCTCTGGGGCCCAACAGGTAACTTCGTCTTTCTCATAAACAGTTTCTTGTTTTTTTCTTTTATAAATTTTTGTAGAAGATAAATGAAAATTATAATAAATTGTAGTTAAGGAAAATGCTTCTAAACTAGGTTATCCTTCATCGTTTTATATTTGGATTAGTGTAGAAGTAGGGAATTGAAATGAATTGAAGTGAAATAAAATATAATAATATTAAATGAAATTAATTATGAAATATTGTAAACGAATTAGATTAAATTATATTTTTGACTTGTTGGCGGATCACAGGGTATGACCCTTTATCACACTCTTACTATTCTCTCAACTTAACAAAACCATGGGGAGGGAGAAATGAGTTATTTTTCCATTTCAACTACTTTTATGAAATAAATAAATATTATTATATTAAAATTACTGTATAACAATGAAATTGATTTGAAACTCAAAAAATAATTAATTGAACAATAGTCTATGAATAACCAATGATGAATCTATCTTGAAAAAATGGTGGAATTAAAATATTTTATTATAATTGTTTTAAAGTTTCTTACTTATTCTTCAATTACACTCAACACATTCTTTAATATTAATTTCATTATGATAGATTTTCGTTTTTATTTTTTAAGCATTTCATTGCATTTTATTAATCTTTTAGAGTATTCATAAGAGTCAAGTATTTGAAAGCAATTCTATATTCGTTGAAAAACGACTCAGGGTTACTTTAACTCTATCTAGTTTATTAACTATTAACTTGACAAAATTGAAGTTGCCTTGTAAAGTAATCTTATAATATATATGCACACACACACATATATAAGGTTAAATATGTTTTTAGTCCCTCAACTATCAAGCGTTTTTATTTTTAGTCCCTCTCCCAAACTTTGGTACACTTTAATCCTTGTCCTTAAGGAAACTGTAATCTTTTGTCCTCCATAACTAACGACGTTAATTTTTTTTCTGACCTGGCTAACGGTATGCCACGTGGAAGGCCATTTCAAATTTTGTTTCTGACTTTAATTAAAATTTAAATAAAAAATATTAAATTATAGGGTCAAAACTGGAAAAATTTTTTGGAATCATCATTCTCTTCGTCTTTATCGAGAATCCCCTCTCCTTCTCAGTCTCCTCACCCAAGGCAAGAAGCTTAACAACCTCAGGCAAATCATCATAATCATTAAAAGTCCCACGTGCCCCCGCCGACGAAGATGCCAGCAACGACGCCACACTCTCATCTTTCCCTTGAAATAGGAACTCAGAAGATCCAACTTATTGCTCTAATTTAGTCCCATTCCTTGGAAGCAATGTCATCTTCAAAGGGACAACAAGCGAAAAGTGGTAAGGCTCCGCAGGGTCATCACCAATTGCTGGTGTACAGGGCCTAACGAGAAACATCATACTCAAGCTTATAGCAGGAATACCAAGGGCAAGAAACACCAGGTACTTAGAGGAATTGCTACAAAGCTTATTGTTGTAAATCTTAGTCAAAATGGTAGCACTAAGTCCCCCTTAACCTTTCAGAACCCCATCGACAAAGCCTCTGCTAGCAAGGAAGATTCCCAGTTTCTACAAGAATCCCCTATCCTTCCTAGTCACAACTAAAAAACAGGATCTTGATCGAAAACCAGATCTTACACGAACAAGTGAAATTTTGGTAACAACTCTGAAAAAGGATTAAGAAAAACAAAATAAAATTGAGAAGAGGAGAAAGAAACCTGAAGCACGGAGAGGTTCTCGGTGTAGAAGTCAGGAAAGGTGTTGACCGTGGCTGTTGAAGATGGAGAAGCAAAGAGTGTCTGCATAACCAAGAAAAAAAAATTCAGTTTTGACCCTACAATTTAATATTTTTTCTTTTAATTTTAATTAGAGTCAAAAACAAAATTTGAATTGACCTTCCATTGTAGCACACTTTTAGCCACGTTAGACAAAAATTAACGATGTTAGTCATGGAGGACGAAAAATTACAGTTTCCTTAAGAAAAATGATCAAAGTGTACCAAAGTTTGGAAGAGAGACTAAAAATAAAAACGCTTGATAGTTAAGGAAATAAAAACATATTTAACCCTATATATATATACATATACATATATATATAATATATATATATACATACATGTACATATATATATACATATATATATATATATATACATATATATATATATAATATATCATATTATATATATATATATATACATATATATATATATATACATACATATATATATATATACATACATATATATATATACATACATATATATATACATACATATATATATATACATATATATTATATATACATATATATATATATATATACACATATGTGTATACACACGTATATACATATATGTATATGTGTATATGTATACACATATGTATATACGTGTGTATATATGTACATACATATACATATATACATATATGTATATACGTGTGTATACACATATGTGTATATATATATATATATATATATATATATATATATATGTACATATGTATATGTATATGTATGTACATATGTATATGTATATGTATGTACATATGTATATGTATATGTATATGTATGTACATTGTATATGTATCTGTATATATATATGCATATACATATGTATATGTACATATATATGCATATACATATGTATATGTATATATATATATATATATATATCTATCTGTATATCTATATATATATATGTGTATATATATCTTATATGTATATTATATAACATATATCTTTTTTATTATATATCTATATATATCCACATATATATATATATACTACACATATATATATATACACATATATATATATATATACATATATATATATATATATATATATGGATATATATGTGTGTGCGTGCGTGCATGCGTGTGTGTCTTGAAATTACAGACAAATTTTATTGATAGATTTTGAAATTTTAAGTACTAATATATTGTTTATGAACAAATTTTTTCGTCAGTAAATTTGTGGGTAATACATATTTGATTTATAGATGAATTTTTATCGGTAAATTCGTTGATAAAAAGAGCGACAAATTTTATGTCCAAACATCTCCTTTATAACTCACCATATCTTCATCCTTCATTCAAAGTTTTATGAGAAATATTTCAAACAGCCCAATCATCACCAATAAATACCCCATTTTTCATCCTTCATCCTTTGTTTTCCATTTTTCAAAAAACCCACTCACACGGACCAAAAATTCCATCACCACCCACCAACTTTAAAAGCAATAATTGGCAAATTCATATTTCATAAAATGGAAGAAAGAAGTGTAGTAGCAACTCATACACACAGTTGTGTCGGCGGCTTGGATAAAGCACCAATGACTCCAGTAGGAATCAATGGTTATGAATGGAGAAAACGTCAACGATAAAGACGTGTTTTGTCGATGAGGTCCATGCGATAACAGGTCTTGGCAAGGGTTGTGGTCTCGCATGAATCTAAAAAAGGTGAACTTAAAAAGAAGAAAAAGAAGGAGAAAGGAGAAAAAAGATGAACAAAATCGTAGTATTTATTGACGAATTTTATCAACAAATTTTTTTTGTAGTTATTGACGAATATAAAATTTTGTTGATAAAACCCATTTTTTGTAGTAAATAAACCCAACAAATATCACATTTTGCTAGAATTGGCTTTAACCCATAATTTTGATATCATATTAAGAAATAAAATTTAAGTTTAATTCAACTCCACAAATCTAACTTATTAATATTAAATTTACATCTACTTATATATTATAAATTAACTTTATATTTGGTCGACGTTAGACTTTGAAGAAAGAGTTAACTCACTTTACTTTAATGCATGATAAATAAACTTTTATGAGTGAAATTGACTCACTTCAATACTTTTAAACATAAATGACATTTTTTAATTAGCACTTTAATATAATCAAGAAAAGACTCGCCCCAATAAAAATTAGTGTTGTCAAAATGGATTAGAACCTGCGGGTCAATTAGACTCACCACGGGTTCAGGTTGGATTGGGTTTCAAAAAAATGAAATTTTTTATACGGAACAATTTTCAACTCGGCTCACTTAGAACTCAACTCACCTGAATTGAACCCGTGGTGTTGGGTTGGTGAATTTAATTTAATTATTTATTATTTTGTGTTTCAATATTAATAGTTAACATTTTTTTATTGTATTGTAAATGAGAATAAAGAAAAAGATGTTTCAAGAGACCAAAATATTATAAATTTATCTATTCAAGTCTCTAATCTTATAAATGGATAAGTGACAATCTTTTAAGCTTAACATCATTTTATAGTGAAATTATTTAAATTAGAATTACAAAAAAATTTAATTTTTTTGGATTTTTAAAAAAATACTTGTAACTAAGTGAGCTTTGAGCCAACTCGTTTAACCCATCAACCCGTGATGACCAGACCGGATTCAAATTTTTTTAGCTCATTAATAAATGAGCTGGGTTGGGTTAACTTATTAAGTGATCAACCCGTGATGAATCGAACCAGGTTGAACTGGATAACCCATTTTAACACTAAAAATGTTTAATATAATCAAGAGAAGATCCTCGCCTATACAAATTATTCCTTTTGTAGCGAGACCTTCTCCACAACTAATTTAAGAAAATGGTTTGCATGGCCCATAATATTTATTTAAAAATCTAGAATATTTTTAACGTATTAAATGCGTTTGTTTGTACTATGAATCTAATAATGATTAGGATTATCTCTCTGCATTTGTTAAACATTTTTTTAAGTACTTTTGTGGTCACCCAAAGAAAGTTCCTCCGAAATTATACCCGTGTATTTGAAAAGGGTAATTGCGTGGGTTATATTAAATCAACATTGATGATGCAGCTAGAGAGACTCTCCATTTGACCACCCGCAGTGATATTTTTTGTGTGGCGGTCATTATGAAGATAAAATTGTTGCGTTGATAGGAGTATATATATTAACTTTAAGGTTTCACATATCTTTAGAGAAAAAAAATCTGCCAATAAATTTGTTAATTTAAGGATAGACTATAAAAGTTATTTTATTTGGTATCATATAATTTAGGGTCTCGTTATATTAGACATGATTTTCGTAAAAACGTATGGATGTCCAAATATAGATTATTTCAGTATGTTTATTTTTAGTACTATCTTTGATAAAAATCCGTGAATCAATTTGTTCACCATAGATTCGGGTTGGGTTAGGTTAAAAAAATGTGAAATTTTAATACAAGCTAATTTTGACTGATTCACTAAGAATTTGGCTTACTCGTATTTAACCTGTGGTGAGTCAGGTTGGCTCACCAACCCACTTATTTTATTTTTAAATATTTTTTTAGTGAAATGAAATTAATTAATTATTCAATGAAACTAAAAACATTGCAGCTCAAATTCTTATTTTGCTTATAGAGAACCTTTTTTTATATCAATTGGTCTAATTATTATTGTTTTAATTTTATCAATCAAAGTAACCTGTTATAAGAATTCTGAAAGAAGAGGTAAAATAAGTTAAGTAAGTCAATGACTCAACCCATTTAACCAACATCCCGTGGTGGGTCGTGTTAGGTTCAAATTTTTTCGGCTTGCTAATAAATGAGTCGCGTTGGGTTGATTCACTAAATAACTAACCTGTGGTGGGTCAAGCGAGGCCAAATGACCCATTTTAAAAACACTACTTATATTTCATGTTTATGATTTGGTTTCGCACTTACAATTTTATGTATTTCAATTATGTTATTTTTTTTAATACATTCTTCATTTTGGTATCACTTATATATTGACATTATGTCTTTCTAGTTAGGATGTCAAGGTTTCGTTGTAATGTTGTATGGAATAAAACCTTTTATAGAAAAAATAGTATGGTATCAAATAATATGATAACCTTAAAATATTTACAAAGAATAAAATGAAAAAAAAAACATGTGAATTTTAAAGAAAAAATATAGTGTTGTAGACATGTAGCTCGTTATTTAATTTTGAGACCATGTTCTTTGTGCTCCCAATGAAGAGATAGATGAATGGTGAGGAAAACTGTGGATGATCTGTATTTAAGAATAAAGGTATAAAAAGTGACAGCTATTTCTTGGTTTTTATGTTACCTTTATTTATTACATAGTTTAGTGTCAAGTATTATTATTTCGGACTAAAAAACCGTTTACAATTTTAGTACTTTGTATTTAGTGAGTTGTGTCCATCCCTCTTTGCTACAGTTTGGTGGTCCCCTGTTGCGCAAAATTAAAACGATGTTGATAGATTATCTTTGTTGTACCGAAGCTCTCAAATCCTGTCAGGTTATCATCTTCCCAAATAAAAACATAGCCTTTTTATTTTTATTTTTATTGCTTGAAAGTATGTGGGATCTCATTCAATATTATAGCTCAATGCAATTATTAAAATGGGTATAAAAACTAAGCTGTGTGTATTACTTGACCATTGCGTATTATTTATACACTAGTTTATTTTGCAGATATATAATTGCATGTAATATAATTAATTGCAGATAATAAATTATAAGTTTTATTCAATTTTATTATTTTTATCTAGTGTGAAATTTAGATTTATTTTTTACTATTCTCTCGTATCCAAAATTAGGGAATATAATTTATTTCTTTATACTAGAGACACCATATTTCATTCCAATTTTGTTTCCTTTCAATAGCTACACACCATTGCAAAAATTTTGCTAGGTTTCTACAGTATTATGCTAAGTTAACGCAGACAAGTGTACATACACAACTAATAACAAAAATAACAAAAATTTTGTTATTTCTTTTAAAAAAATGAAACAATTAGGTTAGTAACATAATAACACCGTTAAAGAAAATATCATTTATTAATATGTGATTTCTTTTACTTTTTTAAAAAAATTAATTATTTTTATATTTAAAAATAATAATTTATCAGGTATCAAACTAATATTATATTACATAATAATAATAATAACAATAATATGGCATGACAATAACAACCTTATATATTATTATCCTATCACATGTCATTATATTAGTTTCTATTTTGTAATGGAAACATATTGATTTTAAATAAATTATAGATATAAATAAGTTGTGTTCTATTCCCATGAAAAAATGTCATGTTTTAAAATACAATTCGATTTCTTAATTTATTTTTAACATTAAAATTTGTATATTATAATATGATTTTGTTTTTATTTTTTTAAATAGAAATAATTTGTTAAAACATGTTTTACACTATTTAAATAAAAATTATCTTTCAAGACACAACTTTACTTATATTTCATAAAGTATTTTAAATTTATCTATTTTGATGATTTTTTAATATATATATATATATATATATATATATATATATATATATATATATATATATATATATATATATATATATATAAAGAGAACTAACACTATCGATTGCTTTTATATCATACACGCACACACAAACACGTTACTTTGATTTTTTAAATGCTACAAAAATGACTTTTTTATTTATTTACAATGTTAATTATAGACTTAAATTAACTTTTCTTTGAACAAAAGTTAATTAAAAGATTACATATTCTCTATTGAGAACTTAAGTAAAATCCTTTTTTTTTTTGTATTTACAAGTTCATATTAATTGATATCTTCATTAAAGGAATCGAATTTAATACTATTTGACCAAGGAGTTTCTGATACATATGATATGCACTATTGTTCAGAAATTTTGACATGATTGAATCGTTGTATACTAAGACCAGTTTCAGAACGTTAACAATTCCTATTATTAGGACATGACACAAGTTTCAGAACTTTAACAATTCCCATTATTAGGACATGTTTTCCTTCTGGTAGTAGATCATAGACTCAACAAATACAGCGTGTCAAAAGTTAAGAAATAGTACAACACAGACGCAGACGACACACATGGTTCAAAGGAACTCCTGAAAACAGGAAAAAAAACACCGTATGTTCAAACAACAATTAATACCGTTAGAAAATCTGGCTTTAACTGATATTTCTTATTCAAGATATTTTTCAATGGAATGGAGTTAAAAACTATTTATTTATTTTTTAATTTAATGATTACTGAAGTAAATGTTACCTCTTTCAAGGAAGCCTTTTTTTTTTACACACTTGATAGAGGATCAAATTCATGACATGTTAAAAAATCTAACTGTATCAGCTTTATATTGAAAAGAAAAGGTTTGACCATTTAGGAGAAATATATAGATTGGTCCTTGGTAGATAAGATATGATGTATAACATTTCAGAGAGATGCTGTTGCTCACAGTTATTACTCTCTGACTTAACAAAACCAAAGGAATTGATGTTTCTATATAGTTGTTTTTTGACAATAGAATATGAAACTAATTATTATTTAATAATAGTTTAACCTAGAATTAAGAAGTTGAGATGTGCAATGCAAGTAAAGGATTGGTGAGATGTAATTAAGGGGGTCATGTTTAGGTTGAAGCTAAGAGTAGGTGCTTGAAGAGGACGACACAAACAATGACAAGAATGTAAGATGGGCGTTTTCTTGGTGTGTTCACAGGCGAAGAAAGTTATGTCTGAAGTGTTTCTTTATAGGGGTGTCTTTAATTGCTTGTCCTATATATCTGCACTCAATTTAGATGAAAGGGTCAGAAAAGGGAAATATACAAAAGCACCAATCACTCGTTATGAAACAACACTTCCAAACTTTAAACAATATATATTTTAGAAACACAAAAATACATTTTTTATATATTCTCTTACAATTTTCAATAATTATTTTCCACCTCTAAATCTTTAACCAGTGTCCTTTGAAAATCAATCAACAAGCAGATCCTCCATACCTTGTATGGGGATAGTGAACCATTTTTTAATATTTTATTTTTAGAGTTGCATTATAGACAATAGTATAAAATTGGCAAACATTATTAAATTAAAAAAAATAATTCATATATTAAAAATATATACTGCTTTAATTTTAATATTATAAAAATGCGAAATATAAAACTTTAAACAATTCTTAATCATTATTAATTAAGCTCCTTGAAACAGTCCTTTTGTGAAACTTGTTTGCCGAGAATTACCATCTAACCATCATAAAATATGATGACTTTTTTCATCTCATTTATACTTACAAAACATAAATTTTTTGCTATTTAATATTATTTATTAGTCATTAGCATTTTTTGTTTACTGAAAATTAGACTGATAGTATAACTATTTAAATACTGTGATGACTTTATAGACAAACAAAATGACTTATTAAACATATTATTTGTTTTACCGGTTAATGTTGTGTTGTAAAAATATTTTAATTAAAAATACATAGAAAGTAAAGTCGTAAAAGACATGAAGTTTCTATTTATTTCTACGGTTAAACTCGTATAGTCTAAATTACCAACTTATTATAAAAAGTGTTAATATTACTTATAAGCAATGAAATAACATTTTTTATCTGCATAAAACAGATTACATGTTATTGGTGGTTGTTCGGGGCGGGGAGATGATTAAACAAGTGGCAGAGGAGCGTCTCAGACATTTTGAAGGCGTAGAAGCCAAAGGAAGGAAGGTAATTAATTAATAAATTAAGATGTTTGAAGCAACATAAGAA
The DNA here is from genome assembly GCF_029865625.1 of Vigna umbellata. NCBI lineage: Eukaryota > Viridiplantae > Streptophyta > Magnoliopsida > Fabales > Fabaceae > Vigna > Vigna umbellata. The sequence goes on along the minus strand of NC_142165.1, from coordinate 92,250,378 downwards.
AGTTATTACTAATTAAGATAATTATATGATGTAATGTTTGTATAGAGGATCCAAATGCTGGGTGTCAAAAATGGGTGATACATTCGATTGGGGTTTTGAGGGATTGATTTTGGTCCCTAGTCATGTCCCCTACTACATATATATTTAAAGAATTTATATATTTTTGGTAGCTAGCTATCTCCAATTTGTTCATTCCCACATCGACTAACTCTCCCATCACTTATCTATCTATCTATCTATCTTAAATGTCAGTTTCAGTACCATGGCTACAGGGATTGGCCTTGTCTCGGTGACCAGATCCAAAAATTGTACCATCCAAACCCTAACTCCATCACCACCTCTCCTCCTCCCTCACCCTCTTGGATGTGGAATCCAAGGGACCAAGAAGATGACTCCTGGGAGGTCAGAGCCTTTGCAGAGGACACCAGCAACATCATGGGCACCACTTGGCCTCCAAGGTCCTACACCTGCACTTTCTGTAGAAGGGAGTTCCGTTCAGCACAAGCCCTCGGTGGCCACATGAACGTTCACCGCCGCGACCGTGCTCGCCTCCACCAAGCCTCACCCATCAACCACCGCCACCACCACCCCATCTCCTCTCTCTCCCGCTCACACCACTCTTCCTCTTTTCTCAACCTCTCTCACTCTCCGGACCCTTTCGCAAATGGTGGGGTGTGCCTCTTGTACCCCTTCCCTAGCCCTAACACTGCTCCATTCTCCCCTCTTGGCCACACCACCAGTTTCAATAATGCATGTGCTGACTCTCCCTCCTCTCTTTTCTCTGTCTCCTCTTCCCTTTCACACCCTCCAATGAGCCTCCCAACTTGCTCAAATGCCTCCTTTGATTTCCCAGTGGCGGAGCCTGCCACAAGGAGGAGGACCGTTCTCTCTTCTTATTCTGGGAAAGGGGAACAAGAACCCGCAACCTCCTCCGCTCATCATGGCCAACACGAGGAGCTTGATCTAGAGCTCCGTTTGGGAAATAGATCAACATCAACGCCATGAGAAAACGATTGGGTTTATTTGTTTAATGTCTTCTGAAGCAGGTGAGGAAAGATCAAAGTCCAAACTCCATAGAAAAGGAAGTTATGTGCATGTGCTTTGCTCCCTTTTACAGCTAAGCGGCGAGAGATGACAGAGAGAAGTACTGTAATTTATGTTTTGAAGACACCATGTAGAATTCTCGTATATTATAGCTGAAGCTCTGATATGGATCTTTTGGTTGGATATATTTTTCTTTTATTTTTTTGTTCAATTTCTTTGTAAGGATCCCAGTTCTTGGTTGATTCAGTTTGTTAGTATTTGGGTTGTTTTGCGAAAGGTGCACCTCAAGAGCTATATGGTGGGAGGGGATTGGAAAGGGAGGAAGGAGAAGGCTTCGCATATGTAACTTCAAAGAAAGGGAAAATGTAAGTTGGTACCATTATTTTTCAAAAAAAAATAAAATTACCATTAATTTATTGATGGAAGAAGGATTAGGGTTCGAAGGAGACACTGAGGAAAGGTTGTAGTGGAGTGTCATTTTCCGTTTCAGAAATGTTGCAGTACATATATGTCTACCTGCTCATATACATTTTCGAGGTTTTTTTCTTATATATATTTTTATTTTTAATAGAGTAATATTAACATGTTCTCACTCAAACTTATGCAAAACTCCAAATGCATCATTTTCAAATTTTTTACTATTTTATGATTTTATTATTTATGTAATTTCTAATTTACACACATACATATACATTTATTTTTTATAAGAATACCTAAACTGCATTTATCATGAAATATATAATATTATATGTCAGAGAAGCCATTAAACTTATGGATAAGTTTAGATCACCAATTGAAAAGCATTACTAAATTTGTTAATATAATCTTTAGAAGACTATATTCGTTGGAGCTTGAACAAGGTGTTTCGTGCTAATTTATATAGTAATTGTTTCGCGAGAAATACTCCTTTTTAGGTTGTTTGTGTTGAATCAATTCATAAAATCTATTTTTTTTTTCTTTTGTAAATTATAAATACTATTTACAAATCATTTATATAGAAATTAATAAAATAAAAATATGTGTGTTTCATGTTAATTTGTGTAGTAAATGTTTTGTGAGAAATAATACTTCTCTCATGCGTGCGTGTTCAATCATCTAGCATTTTCTTTACAGAGCAGATAATTTCTTATGAAACATTTATACAGTACAAAATAGTAAAACACGTACTTTTTTCTATCGGACAGAAGCTAAATAAAATATGAAGAAAAAAAACTTAATTTTTAGAAATTTATTGTCTCAATATTCGTGTGAACGAATTTATAAAACCTATTTATAACATTTTATTTAGTTTTTTTGTATTTTTTTTCTGTTACTCCTTCTGTTTATTAGAATATTAGAAGCATGTGTATGGTGTTAGTTTGCCAAATTTTGCAAGAAAGTAATAATAATCCTTTGTTCAGAAAAATGTTCTAGGTTTTGCAAATTTTCTCAACACGAATAACATAATATAGAGACAATACAAATGCAACCATTATTCTTTCAAAAATGAGATATTTTTTATTTTATTTAACTTATATGCCTATGTCACAGAAACATATGTGGTACTAGTTCTTGCAGTGATTGCTTCACTAGAAACAACAATAGTAGCTTTATTCAACTCCTATATAATGCTTTAAGTAGCTATTTTTCATAATTTTTTTACGGTTATTCTTTCAGAATACGATTTACCTAATTAACTGAAGTATTATAAGAAATTTATTAGAATGCAGGATAATTTTCATTTTCATATGTAATAATTATTAAGCTGAGACTTATACCATCTCACCGCACTTATTACCTCTTAATACAAAAAAGAATAAGGAAAAATCACTTATATACCAAAATTTTTATTTAAAGACTAAAGTATTGCCTTTAGCATGTAGGATTCTACTTCTATTTAATATAACTTTATTTTCCTTTCCAGTTTTATGGGTTCATTTCAAAGCTCAGTCTCTCTTTCTGTTTACATGGATTTTGGAAGTTTACAAAATTCAAACTAATTAGTTAGTTTAATATATAATTAATCATAACATTTTTTTTATTTTTTCATTTTTATTATTCAATAATTAATTTTTCTTTTATTTCCATTGTGAAGATTATATATATATATATATATGTGGGGTTTGCTAACGCACGTACGCCTGATTTTCAATTGGTACATTTTAGCAATGTGTACCGGATTTTAGTTGACAAAAATATCCTTATATATTATGGATTTTAAGTTTTAAGGTTAAGGGTATTTTAATAATTTTCATTCTCAAAACTTAAAAAAAAAAAAAAAACCCCAAACCCTTACTCACCTCTCTCATTCCTCTCAATCCTTCCTCTTTTATCTCTCTCACTCCAACCTTTTCTCCCTCATTCCTACTGTAGTCCCAATTGAAAAAATCAGAAACACTTGCCTTTAAAAAATTTGCCTTTGTAAAGAGTTGAGTCATTGACATATTCACCTTCAAGGCAAACGTTCATTCAAGATCTCTTCAATTTCATGTAAAAAAACCCTCCAGGCCAATTACCAATTCTTTCGGATGTTATTATGCTTGTGAAAATTAGATGAAATTATATACGACAAAAATTATAAAATGAAAACTCATTATAAAGTCATTTTTTGTAAAATTTCTTTGATGTCATTATGCTAAAACTCATTATAAAATCATTTTTTGTAAGAAATTGTGTAACAACGAGTATTTCTCATTTTTTTCAAGTCAATTACCAATTCCTTTATGCTTGTGAAAATTGAATAAAATTAGATAAGACAAAAATTATAAGACGAAAACTCATTATAAAATCATATTTTTTTGTAAGATTGTTTAACGACAAGTGTTTCTGATTTTTTTTCAATTGGGACTACAGTAGGGATGACAGAGAAAATATTGGAGTGAGAAAGAGGAAAGAGAAAGGGTTGAGAGGAATGAGAGTGGTGAGTAAGGGTTTGGGAGTTTCTTTTTTTTTTTTTTAGTTTTGAGAATGAAAATTATTAAAATACCCTTAACTCTAAAACTTAGAATCCATGATATATAAGGATATTTTTATCTACTAAAATCCGGTACACATTGCTAAAATGTACCAACTGAAAACAGGCGTACACGCGTTAGCAAATCATATATATATTATATATATATATATATAATCAATATGAAAGTTTTTCAACGAAACAATGGGTAGTTTGTTACTTGACATTTAGATTTCAGTGTCCTTAAAGTAATCGTCGAATTTCTTTCTGTTGAAAGGGATTAGTACTTAAATTGGGCAAACCTTAATTTGTTGAAGCTTCATAGTGTTTTTATCTTATTCTTTAATTATAATTAAAATTTCATCTTAATAATTCGTCTAATAAATAATATAAAAAAACACTTAAAAAATTATAAGTCTTATATTTTTCCTTTACAATATTGATTGATTTCAATCATTCCTCCAATATGTGTTACTTGCAAATTAAAGTTTTGAAATCATTAATTACGTATGCATGTGGAACAAATCCAATTAATTGTTTTCTTTGGTGATTGTGATCTAATTACAAACACCGCTTTAATGAATAGCTAAAAATATGAACATAAATTACTAGACTTTTTCGGGCAGATTATAATGTATATAGAATAAGATAACTCAAGATACTAAGAAAAGTTAGCATTTAGTGCTGCTGCCTTCCTTTGTCCACACACACATGCAAGTTGAAAAGTAACTTAACATATAAAATAGTTTTTAGAGTTATTGCCAGTTATTGCCAGTTATTGCCATTTTTTGAATTGTTTTCCATGTTTTATTACTATTTTTTTCCTTTTTAATGTTTTAATCATGTAATCTTATATTCATTTGTCAACTTTTGATATGCAATATATTAATAAAAATAATAATTGAAGTATCGATTGTAAAATAGCAGTAAGGCATTTTAATAACATATTTAATTTCTTTTGCTATCTTTCCTTTGTTTTTTAAATGGTATTTTATAATAAAATTATATAAGATTAATATTACTATATAATTATAGTATATAATAAATATTCTTATCACAACAATAATAATATATTATAGGAGGGATTTATTTTCAACTGTTTCAGAAATCTCTAATAATTTTCGACGATTTTATTAAAATCATAGTTAAATTACAAGTATTGTTTTTAGAAAAATATTTTCGACGATTTAGGAAAGAAGGGTAAAATATTATTTTGATTCCCCTAATATGCCTTCCTTAGCACATTTTTATTTTTGTTCTCTTTGGTTTCTAATTTAAACTTCATCTCTTCTTCTCCACTTTGACTGTTCACCTCTTCCACCATCATTTTTGTTGGCTACCATCTCTTCTATGTCGTCAGTCATTGCGTCACCTTCATTAGATTTCCATCTTCTTCACCTTCTAGCCACCACCTCACGCCTCTATCAATCACTGTGAGCCTCCACCACTTTCTATTAAACATGCAGTCAGTCATCAGAATCTACCACGACATCATCTTTATTCTACCATTGAATGAAAACTCAAGTCCTAAATCACCACCATGTTTGGTCATAGTGTCACCACGAGCATCATCAAGCCACCCAAATTGTGAAAACCCAAATTTATAATGTTTATTTATGATAAATATTTTAATTAATAAAATGGGTGTCAAAATTACCGCTTTGTACTTTGACCATGTCATAGTAAAATTTACAAGTAAATCTACAATAATTATTTATCTTTAAATTCTTCAATAATAAACTTTTTTTAAAAAAAATTCATCAGCATCCGTCGATAATTGAAATTTTTGAAACTTTGTTAGTAAATACATTGATATTCAATCCTTTACAAATTTATTGAAAAATGTATTTTTTTGTAAAATTCATTAGTAATTTCGTCAGTAAATCTACTACTAAAATGAATATCAGGCTTTACAAAAAGATTTACAAAATACTTGTTATAAATTAATTGAAAATTAGCTTGAATAAGAAAGGAAGAAGAAAAGAAGTAGAAGATGAGAAGGAGAAAGATGAAGAAGAAAAGATGAAGCCAGCTAATAATGATAAAGGTAATGCCAATAATGATAAAAAGTGATACCACGTCAACTACAACAGAAGTGGAGACGACGATAATAATGGAAAATGAGAAGGAAAAGAGGAAGGAAGAAGAGAAGGAGAAAAGAGATAGACAAAGTAGTAAGATAAGAGAAATAGGAGGAGGAATGAGAAAAGAAGGAGAAAGGGAAGAAAGTGGAGAAAGATGAAGAGAAAGAGCGAAAGGTGACAAATGCAACAATAATTATGACGACAATGACAATGATAAGAGAGGGAGCAAGTTGAAGAAAAAAAGGAAGATGAAGGAGAAAAAACAAATATCAAATTATATTATTTACTGATAAATTTTTATTAATGGATTTTGATGAGTATTGAGAAATTTTATCTATTAATGATTAATTTTTATATCAATTAAAGTTTATCAATAGACATTCTATAATTGAATTTTTTTATTGTCGATAAGTCATAAATAATTTTAGTTTACAAGTGAATTTTGATAATCACCGGAAAATTTCGATAATCAGTAAATCCATTTTTTTCCTTGTAGTGCTATGATACTTATTATTAGCATTTATTCGATTTTTATATAAATTTTTACTTTGTTATTTAGTGTGTGTATATATATATATTAGATTAGTTTGAAAATGTAGGAATTATTCCTCCCCAATTCCCAACAATTAAATTTGTAGAAGAGAAAAAAATCCTTAAAACTCAATGTTAATAAAGAAAATTAATAGTTTGACTCTAGCTTACAAAGCAATTTAATTACTACATTTTAGCTTAAAATGAATTTGGTCTAAGTCTTGTCCAGCTTCCTTCAAATATTATTGACTTAAAAAGTAAGAGACACAGTTTGCCCCCAAAACTTAATTTCTTGATTATTTATTTATGCATTTTATTTTCTTAAAATTTTATATCATCCACTTTATCCTTTACCTTTATTTTACCAGTTAATAACGAAAAAAACATTTTATCACAATTTAAATTATTAAAAATAAATTAAAAACATATTTATATTAAAATATTGTTATTATAAATAATTATTTCATAAATAAATATTACAAAAAAAAATACTGGTAAATATCTATATTCCTTAATAGGTATTTGATCTTTGTATATATGAAAAATATCTATAAGAAATTATCCTCTTAAATTTAATTTAATATTTTATAAAAATAGTTTCTAATTCTCAATAAAGACATCCCAGGTATTAAACATAAATAGCTGTCCATTTCATATCTGAGTTAAGAGACTGAAACCTTTTCATGATTCGAATAGAAAAAAAAGTGTCGTGTAAGGTTGGACTGTGAATTACTGTACCCACCTTTTTTTCATTGAAATTGTAATTGAGTCTAGTACAACATTTTATACTAAAGATTTAATAAAGTTCATTTCATTAGTCATGTTTGATTAATTATTACAAAATATTTCTAATTAAAAAAAAAGCCAACCAACGTGTTACTTTTTATACTCTAAAATATATGTTTTTTAACACTTCCGTTTTACTCTCACATCAAAAGCGTAATTTTTTTTCACCCTTCATTTAAAAAATTTCTTACTCTTTTCCATCCCCCTTTCACCTCATTTTTCCAATCTAAACACCTAAACTAATATTTTTGTTTTCACTTTCTTCCATCTTTCCCAGTCTTAAATTTTTTTAGATCACTCTCTTTGATCTTATTCTTTAATCCCAAAACTATATCCCTTCAATTTCCTTTTCATCAACCATTTTCCATCGGACTTCTCCATTACTTTTAAGATTTCATTTTAATTTAATTAAAATAATACGACATCACAAAGTACTGAAATTTATTTGATTGAGTGTGTAAAGCACATAGCTATTAAATATTTTGTATCTTTCTCTAGTTTAAATTATAATACAATTTTGAATATATAATTAATTCTTATATTTACTGAAATGATGTGAAATTTGTTCCTAATCAGAAACTACAAACTAAAAGTATATTAAAGTTTCTAAACCAACTATATCCAAACTTTCAAAATATTAACATAATTTATTCAAGAAAAATCCTAATAGAAACCAGAAGTATATGTAAAGATTGAAACTTAATGGATCAATCTAGTTAAAGAAAGTAGGATTATAAGATGTGGCACGAAGAGAACTAACATATTTCTTTTTCACATAAAAAGGAACGTAAGCAAAACTTGAACATATATTTTTTTTAAAGTTTGTAAAAGGTTTAAAGTACCCAAATACTTATCATAAATCGATATTATTTATTAGTCTTTGAAGAGGTAAATTTGTGTATTTGAAAAAGAAATATATAAAAAAAGTAAAATAGTAAATGTAGAGTATAAAAATAGGGAATGAAAAAGAAAAAGTATACATAGATTGTTGCTTTTGTGAAATGGAGGAAACGAGCACACACAGAAAACGAATCGTGGGAGAGGCTTTAATTTTGTTAGTCTAAGTAGGCCTAACCTGCACATGCAGATATCTAGTTCCATGATCAAAAGCTGAGATTTTTTTCTTCACACATATTACCCAATTAGCCATCTCTAGCTTCCCTTTTCTGGACAAGTAGGCTACACATGACCAGAAACATGGTAAAAGAGTAAAGACTAAAAGTTCAGGTACTTAACCTCCGTTTCGTGCTGCTGTTTATTTTCCATTTTTACTGTCTACACTTTATACATGCCAGTTTCCACACACACGCTATCTTTCTCTCTCTCTCTCTCTCTCTCTATTCCCATGAATGCTTGATTAGCTCAACAAAGCAGACTCCATATATATGCATACATACACATATACATATAGCATTAAACGTGAGTCAGAGAGCTACAACAACTATGCTGGGAACCCAGTAGGTACATATGCATGTGTTCTTTGCTAGCTGTGTCGCCGCACTATTGGCGTGCAATCTTTATTGTTAGGCTACAGCAGAAAACGTACATTCATTGAGCACTTTCTTGTGTTGTTACCATTTATTAATCCATGCTCATGCATGTGGTCCAAACCCAACATCCCAATGTTTTAACATGTCGTTTCATCGTATCCGTTAGGTTGATGATGTTGTTATTATTGTTGTACTCCACACAAGTCCAATTCCTTCGCACTCAACACACTTAACCAGATTTTTTTCTTCAAAAAAATCACGTCAGTGAGAAAGAGAGATTCATAGATTAGCAAGTTCTACAGTATGAATTCAAAAATCAAAAAATTACTTAAACTCCGACAGAAGAGTTTAGTGAGTTATTTGTCACCGTTGGTTAGCTTTTACATCGGTATATATAACTAACTGGGTAGTGTAAATCACAACTTCACATGTATAAGCGGGACCATACTTGATTTGTGTGCATAAACCCCACTCAGTTATCACAGTGTTGCCCTATCTATCCTACGACTGAGACTTGAAGGTTTGTAAATTAGGGTGGGATAAAGAGATAAGGTCACTGTATATATAGGACACATACTTAAGTAGGTTTAATGTTTTTGTACTGACTCGACCAATGACTAAGGTAAGAGATGAGTTGGAAGGAAATGGGGAAGGAATGGACCAACCCTCAAGTTGACATGGAATAAGGATCTGTGATAATAAATATATATTTTGTATATGCTTTGCTTGGTTATTCTTATGATCATAGTCAATTTCATTTTATATGCAAGATGATGCTTTTAGTTTCAGAAATAAAGCTAGAGGTATGGCATTTGGTATGGTTCTCTGTTACCTGATTCACATATGGCCATTGAGACTCGTGAAATTATATATTTTATAAAAATTTATACTACTTTTCTTTTAAATTTTTTTTATAAATTATCTTTTTTTCTATTAAAAAAATATGGATTCCCCTCTGAATTGGATATACATATATGGGAAGATATTGATCAGTTGAATTGTTCAAGGGTGTTCTTGGATACGGATTGGAGCAGCAGTTCTGCCTGTGGGGGGTTCATTTTACTTATCCTAATCTGTAATCATTTGAATCCAAGTGAAATATATTTCTCAATATAATTGGTTCTAGTTTTAAGGATTGGATTCCCTTTACTTCTTTTTATGACAAAAAGTTATTTGAGAAACGCAGCAGGATTAGGGATGACAACTGGTCGGGTCGAGTACGGATAGTGCCTACTTACAATCCGACTCGACAAAAAAAAATCCACCCGCTACTCCCACGGATATCCGCTTAAAAATATCTGCGGGATTTTAAAACCCGCGGATACCCGTGGATATCTGCGGATACTCGCAAATATTTTATATTTTAATAAATTATTAAAATAAAATTTAAATAGAATTACAAAAAATATATAAAATATAATATAAATTAAATTAAATATAAATATAAATTCAATTTTAATTAAATATAATTTTGTAAAATATAAATTAATGTTAATTTTAATTAAATTTAACTTAATAAAATATAAATTAAATTTTTATTTTTATTTTTTGCGGGTATCCGCGGGTACGGATAATATAATATCCGCACCCCACCCGTTTATAAGCGGGTATTAAAATATTCGCTATCCGCGGATTGCGGATAATAAATATCCGCGGATATCAACTATCCGTTACAGATTTTATCCGCGGATATCCGTGGGTGCGGATTTTTTTGTCATCCCTAGCAGGGATAATAATAAAAATAAAAATAATAGTATTAAATATAAATGGATCAATTTGTTTAGAAATAAAAAAGATCTCGGTGAATATTGTTATTTAGAAAAAAAAAAAGCAGAAGTTATACTTCACGAATGTTTATAATTAGAAGAAAAATAACAAAATTTATGAGACGTTTTTTTAAATATCTCATTCTTTTGAAAAATTATAACAAACATGAAATCAATTATTTTGAAAAAAGAAATTTATTTGAAAAAAATTCTTATTAAAAAGTGGAATTATTATAAATATAAGTAAAAATTAATCAGTAATATAATATATTACACTCCTGGCTTTGTCTATCTCCTTTGAGGTGCTAAAAATTATTGCTCTTCCTAAAAAATACAACTGCATCAAAACTGTTAGATTTCTCAAAGTATGATAACAATTTTTAAATATATGGTTGTACCTACAAAAATTAAATGAACACGCTGCTCCTGAGAATTTTTGTACTATTAAAACACTGTTGTAATTTTGTTCATTAATTAAGGACACGAATCAGCTTAGTTATCTTGCCAATAGACCAATAAATTATACCCGTACATGAAGGGAGACTATACTACAACACTATGTACAAGGGAATAGCTGAAACCTGAGAGCAAACCTTTTATCCTTAATTTGGAATATATATTACTATATCTTTCCTATAAATAATAGTAGGCTAAATTTTTTTATTTTGTATCCTGAGTTTAATCTATTAATTTTCTTAGAAAAATCCCCTTGCTCTTTCTAAAATTTTAAAATTATTGATTTCAGTTTTTTCCATACAAAACTAATGAAAATGTTAATTATTTTTATATTACTGAATTAGTCTACTATTTCTGCGTTGAAAATTTATTCTTTTTAAAAGGGAAATAAGGATAATGTTGTTGTTGTTTGAGTGGGATAAAAGAGGGTCCTTTTCCAAATTGTGATATTAGAGTTAATGTTATTTGTTGTCACTGCATACATGATATGGATTTATAGTCCCGCATACTAAAATCTCTCACTTATGTTAATTATGTATTCAAGAAAGAATATTACATACGAAATTACTGTCTTAAGCTCTAAAAAATCTAATTCTAGACAGGCTTGAAAAGAAATTTCTCAAAATTCATTCTTCTAACTACTCCAAGTTAAATTCCTTCTTCTTTTTTACCATTTTGTAATAAACCTTGAGTTGGATTTCCTTTCTTAATCGACTTTCAAATTTCAATTGAAAGCAGTGAAATATTTACCAATAACATTAACCCTATACTTTGTTATAATTTGAAAAAGAAAAAAAAACATTTTTATCCACCTCAACCACAACATTTCAACGTTTTATCTTAATGTCATCAAACATAAACTTAACAGATATATAATCTCAATGTTGTACATGTATATATATTCATAACAACTATAAATAAAATTTTATTAACGTTTTCAGTTAATTTATAATAGAAAAAAAATGAACCAAGTTTAAACCTTAAAGAATTAAAATAGACTTTTTAAAATTATGAGATTAATGTAACCATAAGTTAAGCAGAGAAAAAAAAAAGAATTTAGCCATAATTAATATTTTGCACTGATCATCATGGGAGCACATCATGGGAGCACATATGAATAATGTGTTCACTATGCAAGGAGCATTAGGTACTCAAGCTTACAGGGTGGTGGACCCCAGCATTTTACAGGGTAGCCAGCTAAGAGGAGCACAAATATTTATAGGGTCTGCATGATTTCTTCAACCCTCATTTGGCACCACATCGATGCTTCACCCTTTTATGTGCTCTGACCTTGGTCCCCTCTCCTACCTATTCCTCTCCAACATAGCATACCATACCTCTTTCTTTTATCATTCTGCATCTTCTGATCATTCATCTCTCTCTTCTGTTACTGATATAGATGCCCAAAAATCTCACAACCATGAATTCAGTGTCCACTACTTTTAACATGATCGATCATCATATGTCCCTCTGTGTGTGCCTTGCAACAACCCCAACACAAAAACCATTCATTATTACTCTTCTAAACAAGTGCCTTAAATTAAAAGTATTGATTAGCATTCTTGTAATTAATTAGTATTATTTAATCTGATAGGAACCCATATTCAGGACAGTTAAAAAGAGTTGAAAGGGGTTTTAAAAAGCAAAAGCGTGTGAGATGTGAGTGGGTGGTGGGATTAAGTTTAGTCGTGGTCACTGCATGGGCTCAGATACCCAGTTACTCATCAGTAATCATTGCCTTTCTCTTATCCTCATCTGCATGGAAGCCTGTCTTTTGCCCTTTTCCTCCCTTCTAAACAATTGACTGTTCTTAACAGTGACACTTCCATCTCAGATTAGTGCATTTTGAAACTCTTGCAACATGCATTCACATTTTTGCACACCCAAAATGATCCAGAATATGACACTTCCCACTTGAGCATTTTTTAATGTTTACTGTTGCATCGGTTTTTGTTTATCTTCTATCATGTTATCTCAAACAATCGCAGCAAATCTGTGTGTTGTTCTTACTGAAGCATCCTCCAACAGCAAAAAGACAGGCCTTCAAAACAAGTTTGGAAACTTCACACCACATACATCTACTTTACATGAATTCTAAAATCGCTTTTTCAACAGATGTAGGTGATGACATATATGAATATCTGTGAACTGAAAACCATACTGGTCGATTTTTTAGCAGAAAGGGAAGGCTTCTGCACATGAGAAGAAAACGTAATAATAAAAAGCTAAAGTGGTGTCTTCGTCACTCTTTTCTTTTTACAAAGGAAAACCAACTTTTGAATATTTGATGTTTTGTTTTGGTTTGCTTGGCTTAAACTACTAAAACTGAAAAGGTAAAGCCAAAAGACCATATACGAATTACAAACTTTTGTTGAGTATAGCTTAGCCGATTATTTGATTCAATATTTTGATTCAACCTTTTTAAATAAATAACTTTTTGTTTTTAACACATTAATGAGAAAACTATTTGAACATTAGCGATTACATTTATAAAACTAGCTAATTCTAACCATACTTGCAATAAAGGAGATTATAACTTAAACTCTGGTAAACTGATCACAATAAACATAGCAAAGTAAAAGAGCAATCAAAAGGGTATCATTAGTTTTTATTAAGAATGACGTAAATTAGATCGTTTGTGAAAACCTATTGACACATATCAATTCTAAGTTGGGTAGTCCTATTTACAAAAAATAAGTTAAACAATCCCTCTTAAGCTTTATTATTAAAAAAAATAAAATAGGATGAAGTCATTCAAAAGTTTATTCATATGCTTTATGAGCTAACACAGTTAAGCGAAAATAATGATATAATAATCTTATTATTATTATCACTATATTAATTTGGATTGTAATATTATAAAAATATATATTGCTAATATGTTAGAAAGTAATGGTGAGAATCTCCCTTTTATCAAATTAGAAAAAAAAAAACTTTCTTGTTCTTCCCTAAACCACTTTCTCTCAAAACAACTTTCCATTTCTCTTCCCAAAATCTAATTGTTAATATCTTTTGAAGATCCCAGGCAAAGGAAATGATATTTGCTCAGGATTATACTAAAGCTATTGAACAATCTCTCCTTCTAGGTAATTCCATTTTCTGCCCTTTTGTTGTGAACTGTTACTTCCTTTTCATGTAATTATTTTCTTGTTGTATGTGATTTTCTTTACTATTCTCTTTAAAATATTTTCTAGTGGAGACATAAAAGAAAAAAAAATTGTGCATGGACCGTTGATAGATTTTTTTATTTTGGTAGACAAGGGATTTTAAGTGTGATAGGAATGTTGTGTGTGTGTAAATTGTGGATAGGAATGAGAAAATTATGAAATGACTAGAAAACATTAATTCTTGAAAACTTATCTATTTGTAATGGGTAATGATTCTTTGGAGTTGGGTGATACGTATGTGATATTTTTTCCATACTAGGAATGATTTTTATCTTGCTAAATGATCTTATTTGTATAATACCTTTTGTAATTTTTATCATGTGTGAAAATGCATGTGTAGACATGAAGTTTTAATTTCAAGGTTGTTAAATTAACTATTTTTAAGGGAAAATGTTAATTTATGATGAGTATGATATGAAAAATAATCATTCTCAAAAAGCTATAGTAAACGCTATGAGTACTGGATGAGATATATTATGTTCCACTTGGTTCCTATTGTTGAGAAAGAACCTTTGTTACAATAGTTCTACGTTGATCTTTGGTCTCTTATGTGATATATCTATATTTCAAATATTTATTTACAAAACCTATATATATATATATATATATATATATATATATATATATATATATATATATAAAAGATTTAGATTAAGTTCTTCTGACAATTAGTTTATCCTTACATTTGTGTTTGTTTCTTGTTTTCTTCTCTCTTGCAGTGGCAGTAATATTGAAGCTAGAATAAAGAACTAAAGAATTAGTATATGAGTGCTTTAGATCTTGGGTTGGTCCTTTTGAAAAAATGTATTAAGACTGTAGTTGTATTTGAAGTACTTATGAGTTCATTTTGAATGTATTTTGAAAGACTGAACTATAAATGAAGTTTATATTATGGAGTTCACTTTTACGAAAAACTCAGTTCTATTATTAACAATTGTAATGTGAATTTGTTCACACATAATTATTAAAACTACAAGGACCATATGTTAATTAAGCACTATTAGTTGTTTGTCTTGAATTTTTGGATTGTTACCTTTTGGTATCATAACAGTTTGAATTTAGGTGAATTGTGGGATGTGGGGTTTGCACTTGTGATTGTGTTGCATGTGTATAAGGAAGTGTTTGAGTAAAGAAGTGAGCAACATTAGTAAAAATTAATATATTAAGGGAGAAATGATTTTGATATAGTGACGAGGGTGCACACTCATGACTAAGTAATGACAACTTTCTACCAAATTCTATAATTTTATTTTTCCAAGTTGAGAGTTGGACTTATCAATTTTTGTATATAACATTGAAATACTGGTATGATGTTTAGCATAAATTTGTGTATGATTGGGGTGTTATACCCTTGTTATTAGGAACATGTTAAATTATGAGATGGTTTCCAAAATGCTATGAATGTGTATCTAATTCTTTTTCTTATGATTCAATGAGCATGTCTTGTAGACCCCTTCCACCACCTCAACCCAATATTGACTTAGGTCAATTTATCAAGGCCATCGAGATGATGGTCAATGTCATGCAACAACAAAGTATAAAAATGACTCATGCTCATCAAGAAATATGAGATAGTAGAAGGCTGCAAGGGCAGCCAATGTTAATGTTGTAGGTCCTTTAACAATTGAGAATGTTGTTGGACCTTCAATTGCACAACCTCAAGAGCATTTGAGTTTGTCCAAGTTTATGAAGCACAACCTTCTAAGGTTTAATGTAAATGCCCATCTTCATCAAGAAGTAAAAGGGTGGATAGGGCGATAAAAAATATTTTTGAAGCGACCTCATGTTCGAAAAATAAGAAGTTGAGTTATGTAATGTATTTTCTATTTGGGGAGGCCAAATTTTTGTGGGTAGGAGCAAGGCAGATGAAGGAGGCCAAGGCTGAGGAAATTTGTTGGGAAAGCTTTAAGATGTAGTTCTTGGGAAAATATTTTCCAAATAGTGTCAAGTTTGCTAAAGAAATAGAGTTTATGAGGTTGGAACAAGGGGATATGTTTGTACATGCATATGCGGCCCCAATTCAAGTATCTATCTCGTTTTTACACCTAAGCCACCTCTAGGGCTTAGAGGTGTAGAAAGTTTGACAAAGGGCTTATACATGATTTAAAGAAGATAATGGCTTATGTGTGTATTCACGAATTCCTTGCATTAGTGGAAAGGTGAAGATGATTGAATGACTAGAATAACACCCTAAAAGAGTTATGAGGCTATATCACGGTGGGTCTTCAAGTGGGTCTTTTGGTGGAAGGAATAGAGCACATCAACAGAAACCATATGATAGGCTTCAACCCTCGAGGTTTGTAGCATTTTCCCTTCAGTCTCAATAGTAAATGTTAGATGTTTTTAATGCATTGGGCTACATTTGAAGAAAGATTGTCCAAGGAAGATTACAGAAATGAAGTGTTTTAATTACAACAAGCTAGGACACTTAGTTAGAAACTGTCTGCAGGGTGGGATTCATAGTACTCCTACATGACCAATGCCACGATAACCATCTCATTAACAACCTACTAGACAGGGAGGTGACAAACCTCAAGCAGTCGGAAGAGGTTTTTCTTTATCCATGGAGGAGGCAGCCATATTAGGTAACCTTATTTTAGGGGAGTGCATAGTAACTGGTAGATGTTTGGGAGTATTGTTTAATACTAGAGCAACACAATCATTTGTGTTAACTTTGTATGTGTAAGGGTTGGAATTGTTAATGAAAGAGTTGTAATTCAAGCTATTAGACCCACATCAGCCTGGAGTTCAATATCTACTTCTCTAGTATGTGTGTGTGTCGAGTGTTCAGTTGTAGTGGAGGGACATAGATTCAAGGTGAACTTGATTTATATATATTTACGTGAGTTAGACATTATCTTAGGGATGGATTAGTTATCTGTCAATCACATATTCTTGGATTATTGTTAGAATGTGTTTTTTCCCAAGCTTGAGAAGTTGAATGTAGTGTTTGCACGTCGGACATGGAAAGAGATAAAGGACGGAACACATGTTATATGCTCCTAACTTAATTGGATGAAAGAGACAATGGAAAAATGGATATTATTCATGTGGTGAGTGAATACATGGATGGTTTTTCGAGTTATCTATTGGCCTTGTGTCCGGAGTTGGGCTAGTGTCCATAGCCCCTTATCAGATGGTATTGGTTGCAAAACCAATGACAAATGCATCGATCACAGCGTATAAAGTGATAAATATGGTTCTCTCTTAAGGGACTTGTGCAACACTCGACAACTCTTGCACTTAATAACTCAATTAGACCATACAGTTCACAAAAACACAAAGGAAACTTTTTTTTTGTATTTTTAAAAAATAATTTATGTGCAAAGAAATGTAACATAGAGTATTTACAATTTGTTAAGACTAGAGTTCATCCATTTCATTGTCATGTATTAACAAACACCTCAATTCCATATTTAAGTCAAAATCAACTCACCAAAATACTCAAATCCTATCCCTAGTGACTTTGAGTCTATGACAACTCATCAAGTCTCAATTCCTTGAATCCTCAACCAACAATCATGCATTAAGTTCAACAGTCTTATGATTACTAATGAATCATGTTTTATCCCTAGATACAAACTCCATTTGGTATTCAATTTAAGTTCTATGTTCAAGTCATATTTTCCAATACATTAAGAACCATAAATCAAGTCACGATAAACATTAAGCATATAAATCAAATACTAACTTTGAAATGGAAATACATATATGTATTAACATCACAAAATACATAAGATTCAATTTATTACATCTAATATCAACAAACAAGAATAATCATTCATGGTGGAGAACTTAGGGTTCTACAAATTGAAGAAATGGGGAAGAAATGTAAACTAAAGAGAAGATGCAAGCTTTCTCTCGAGGTTCTTGGCAACTGCTCCATGCTCCAATTGTGTCTCCCATTTTCACCAACACCTCTATTTTTGTGGCACATCTTCATCTTCAATCCCAAAAGAGGAAAAATTATCATGTATGAAGGAGGAGACCCAAGGAGGAGAGGGAGAGGTTTCCAACACTCCAAAAATCCTCCAAAAGTTATATATATTTATTTTAAATTGTTATATCGTTATACATCTATATAAAAGTTAAATATGGTTTAAATTTGGAGACGGGTAAAATCGCTTTAATTTAAAAAAAAAAAACATTAGGACTAAAATGAGACCTTATACAGATAAATGGATTGAATTGAGATTTTTCACATAACAAGTGTCACTGTCACTGCCACGTCACACTGTCTCTACCATGTTACATTGTCTTTGTCATGTGTCAGGATCCTCATTTAACATGTGACAATCTTTTTTATAAAATAAAAATTAAAAAAACCACATAATGACACGTGACATTAAGTTAACATCGTCAGTTCTATATTAACGGAAAGGGTCAAATTGCATCACATTTTAAAAATAAGGATTCAATTGAGACAACTTAATACTTGATAACCGAATTGATATTTTTGTACAAAGATGAAGACATATCCGAGAGTTTTAACCTTAAAAATAATAATTTTATAAATTCAAATGATTTTTTTAAAATAATTTTAAAGAATTTTATAACAATTTAAAACAAATAAATTTAAAATTTAAAAAAATTAATTAAAGTTCAATGGAATATATAATATAAATAAACTTAATATTATAAAATATTTAATAAAAATATCAATTTTAATAAAAATATTTCTATAACATTTATTGAAAAATATATTTTATTTTAATTTGGAAACAAACAAAATTGCTTTATTTTTTTAAAAAATGAGCCTGAGATAAAATAAATATAGAGATATTAAATCTAAGACAATGAATGACAGTGATGGGTGATACTGCCATTCTCACGTCACATTGTAATTGTAAGGGAATACGATATTAATTTCACACATGATTTATTTTTTAAAAAATTAAAACAATAAAATAAAATAAAAGTAATTAAAAAAATAATTAAAAACACACAAACTAACACGTGACCTTTCTTTAATATTATCAGTGCAATACTAATAAAAAAAGACTTGGATGGTATAAATTTTTATAAATTAAAAACTAAATCTAGACAAAGATTTGGGTTTCGCTACAAAAATAAAAATAAGAACAAATGAAATGATTTAACCAAAAATTTAATACCATTTAGTCATATAATTAAATTTATATAAAAATCATAACATCATCTTAATTCGAAATTTCAAAAATGTATCTTTGTAATTTTTTTTATCCTTATATTTTATTTAGCTTCTATCATTTTTAGGAAACATGTGACTTTGGATACACAAAAAGATATTTTCCTCGTTGACATTTTTTTATGTGGATCTTAATGAAAAATTGATTGTTTATAAATTTGTTTTAAAGGTGAAGACTTTACAATATACCGAAATTTCCATAATGTATTTCGATAAATCTAGTTAATGTAAATGTGTTTTTTTTACGTCAAAAAATTTAAAATATTAATAGTGAACTTAACAAAAAAAAGGGTGAGAATAACGAAGCCCAACCTAAACTAATGTTTATGCACATTATAGGCTTAAGTTTCAACTTAAGAAATTGTTATTTGTACCTATGTTTCTTACTAATTCACATTCTATCTATATTTGTCTCTAAAAAAAATACTCTTTATTATCCAAACTGACCTTCTAGTCACATCTTCATTTTAATAAGGAATCTTATTCAAATTCATTAGATAATATATATTATTGATTCTTAATTACAAGCAATACACTCAAGTTCTGATTTCAGTTTAAATAAAATTTCTAAAGTTACATTATTTTTAAGCAATTTATATTAAATATTTTTTTATCAATGAATAGTTCTATAAACACTCACATTTTTATTTTTTTATTTACACTTCACATTTTCTTTTTTTCTCCTTGTGACATGCATAGGATGGACTTGATAAATACAACCCACTCTACTTTAGCAAGATAATATCCCATAAATAGGATTCAAAGCATTATTTAAGACATTAATGTCATTATTTGAACCTATAATACAAAAAAAGCATGTCAAATACATAAGTTTTGTGAAACCATGACTTTAATATGTTCATAGTTTTGACATGTTCACCAAAGAAATTGTCGAAGAAATTAAAACTTGACAAATTAAAGAGGAGTTAGATTTCAACCAAAGTCTCCTATAATCCAAACATGTTCTAATCAATGCATTGATGTCTTCTAGTTTTACATATATAAAAATTATTTAGACTTGAGACACCACAATCATACTTGAAAAACCTTCAATTTTAGTGAGTGAGAAAGATTGCATATCGAGTAAAAAAATAGGGTTAAAAATGTTTTTCGTCCCTTAAGTATCACACGATTTTGGTTTTAGTCCCTACTCAAAACTTTGATGGTTTTTAGTCCTTGTAGTTTTGAAACTCTTAGTATTAGTCCTTAAAAATGGATGGCGTTAAATTTTAGTTGATGTGGCAAACGGTAAGGACAGGTTTGATGTCAGCTGTCGTGCCACGTTGATTGTTTCATTTTCCAAGTTGAACTCTACGGTGACCCAGAAGCTTCCTGTTTCTGCTCCTCGCCCTCCAGCAGCACTGTCTAGTGGGTCGTTCCTGCTGGGTACACGATGCGAAGCTGTTGGGCCTGATTCACGTTAGTCTCTCGATTGTCCTCTCTCACTCCAATACCTTCCAACACAGTGCTTACCTTGAATGCTTCATTTTAGGAAGATAAAAGAAAGGGTTGAAACCAACACCTTGAGTGCGTCGAAATACTGAGTGATTGTGGTAGAAGTGGGGTGGGAACCAAATCAAAGATGAAGGCGCGGCCCAAAGCGGAGCTGAACTTGCCGATTAGAAGACCCACCTGAAAGTAAAATCGGAGGTGGTAGTTAGTTAGATAGATATTTGGGAGAGTGAGAGTGTGACAAAGATGGCATTGGTGTGCCTCCGATGGCAGTGCGGATTGGCTGAGACGATCCTCCGCCAATTTGAGTCGGGTTTCTTCTCCGATCACTGCTTTCGCCATTGCTGATTATTCAATTGTTATTGTCACTAACAAGTCCAATACTTCATAAATCTGAAACACGTGAATCACTAGTTTTATGCTTCAAATTCCGGTCACTTCAATCCTTGAACCCTAACTGGGTTGCCTTGTTTATGCAGGTTCAGACAATGTTTTCCCCTTTTGGTAAACCCTCCAATCAATTTTTGACGTCATTTATTTAACATCTCCAGATTTTAAGAACCATTGTACATTACGATAAATACAATTTTTAATATATAAATTATATTTTTAAATTGATGTTGTGAATTGTTGGATGGGTTTCTTCTCTGGAGCGCGATTTAGGGTTGTTGTATTAGTTCTGTCACGGTTGGAGGCGGCTTGCGTTGGTGGCGGCGGCTTGCGCGAGAATGAAGTTGAAAGGGAAAGTCGCGGTAGTGGAGGAGAGGAGGAGAAGAGGGTGGTGAATGGAGGACACTTTCAATCTCAGAAACGTGGCACAGCGTGAGAAACGTGGCAGAGAGTGCAGAGCGTAGCTGGACATCGCCGTTTGCCACATCTACTAAAACTTAACGCCGTCCATTTTTAAGGACTAATACTAATAGTTTCAAAACTACGAGGACTAAAAACCATCAAAGTTTCGAGTAGGGACTAAAATCAAAATCGTGTGATACTTAAGGGACGAAAAACATATTTAACCAAAAAAAATATGTAAAAATGTAAGCTTCACACTAAGCTTTAATTTTATTTTAAATTTAAATTAAATATATTTTTAGTCTATTAGATTTTAATACAGTTTCATTTTCAAACTTTAAAAATATATAAATATATTCTTTATATTAATTTGTTTAGGTATCAAATAAAGTTTTAATATGGTTTATATTGATATTTTTAAGTTCAAATATGAGTCTTTCTTAAATGTTATTTAATATGTAAAAATATTTAATGTTAATAAATTAAAATAATTATATTTATTTATTTTTTAAAGTTTGAGAATAAAAAATGTATTAATGTTTAAAAAAAATTAAAATACATTTAATTCTTTTAAATTTTAAAGCTTTGAAAAGAAAAGGGTTGAAGTTTAACAATACTAAATGAGCTTATCTTAAACTTTTCAAACTTGTTTGACAATAAACTTTCTAATAATAATAATAATAATAATAATAAAATCCAAAGAGTCACGAAAACACGCATAATCCTTAAGTAATACAGAACAACATAAGAAACATTTTTTTATGTTATTAAAAACTTTTAAATCCCCTGCTAATTGGTTATAGAATTTTAATAATTCTTGATATTGATTATTGTTTTATATCTATTGTGTGAGGACCTGAAAATATGTGGCAAGAGCTGATAGGTACTCTGGATTAATGAAGCCAGGCTCTTAAAACACATTAAGCTTAAAAAGCAAATTTTCCAGCAGCTGGTTCATTAGCTCAGTCCTTATCTCTCTCTAGACCATTTGTCTTCATTTTCTCCTCCTTCTCATTTAGCCGTTGCATGTCCGATTAGGTGGTGCCTAGGTACTCCTGATGCCGAGAGCTTCAAGTATCACCGATTACTTTCTTGTTTCAGCTGGGTCCTGTTGAGTCATTTTCACAATGCAAGGTACTGTAGAGACGCGTCTGTGAGTGGGCTACGTATCGCTAAGGTAAGGGGAGCTAGAATACGTTTTTAAATTGGTTGCATGTGGTGTATGTATATGGATTTTTGTACTATTATGTTGTTGATGTTGTGCTTTGATTTGAGAAGATTTATTTGCATGTGTTGGATTGTATGACTGTGGGACTAGAGTGTGATGATTTTAAACTGTTCTGGATGTATCTAATTCCTGTAACTACTATGTTGAACTGCTTGGGGTGAGAAATCTGTTGTAACATTGAATAGGTAGAAAACTTGGTGTTCTGTTACAGTTTTAAGCCATCTTAAGAGGAAGTGAGGTAGTGATTCTGAGTATATGAGGTCTAGAGTGTTTGAGGAGGGTTAGGATGATTTAGATAGATCCAATGTGGTTTGCTGGGAACATAAAACTGGGCTAAAACATGTTAAAAATGGTAGAATTGGATTTGAGCCCCTAAGTTGAGGAAATTAGTGTTTTATGAAGGAGTTTGGGTCTTAATTACTTAATAATCACTGTAGGAACGTTTATAATCATCTAGATAAGTTTAATTAAGTACAAAACACGAATTAGAGGTGTTAAAAGTTGGGGAAAATGACTAGAAATGGAAAAAGGTGTGTGAGTTGCATATTTATGCAAAAATTGAGTTTTGCAGATTATGCAGACTCGCTAAGCGAATGTTTTCGCATAGCGAGTCCTCACAGAGAGGTGCTCTCTGTTTGGTGATTCGTATAGCGAATCTGGGCGCTATGCGACTGGTGGTTGTGTGGGAAATGCTAGTTTAATTCGAATAACAAATTTGGAGCGCTATGCGAGGGTTTAGGATGTGATAATGTGTATCAGAATTTTCAGTTTAGCATAGTGCACAAACTTGGTGTGCTGTGCGATTTGAGTTTAGCATAGCGCACAGGCTTGGTGCGCTGAGCGAATGTGAGTGAGTAAAAACCCACTGTTTTTGTTATTCGCACAGCGAGTTTGGTGCGTTGAGCGACTTTCCCAAAACCTGTTTTTATGCTTTTTATTCCTGTTTTATGATAACCTTGAACTATGTTTTGATTATTAGAATGGTGTAAAAGTATTATGATATTGTATGATCAGTGAGGTTATATGTTTGGAATTAATGTGATAATATTATGACGTTTGGTTGTTCATGTCTTGAGTTAAGTTTCAAAGTGACAATATGGTTGATGGACCTAATTCCATGATCTTCAAGAAGAAGATTCATGGTGGTGCCCTTAGTGTTTAGAATGAAAGTAGGAGCTCAGTCTTGGGGGTCATCCTGAAACTCCAATGGTCTTTCTTCTCACGTAGAGATGATTGAACCATGTGGTGAGGAGTAGCAGGAGGTCTTAGTCTTGGGGGCTCCCAGTGTGCCTCAAGGCTCAGAACAGGCTAACCTCGTGAGTGTGGTAGGGTGGGGAACCCAAGTTTCATAAGCCACCACGAGTGCAAGACCCGTTATAGCTCGACTATCATTCTAAGTCCGAACGAGTCAAGTTTAAAGTGTAACAAGTTGTGTTAAGTGACCCAGTATATATGAATTAAACTTGCATGTTGTGTGTGATTGTTATAACATGATTTTTGTATATCTAGCTCACCCTTCTGTTTGTGTTGTCTTTCGTTTGTGTTGTGTTTTCTGTTGCAATGATCATCCATTTGGATGTGAGCAGAGATAGATGAGGTGCTTCTGGAATAGGCCTCGGAGGGAGATGACATCGCTGCTTAGCCTAGTTAGGATCCATAGGCTTATGTTTATTTTGAAATACTCTATTGTGTTAAAATTTTAAATTACAACCATTTTGGGATGATTGTAACCTTGAGACTTTATCTGCAAGTCTAATTCTAATTGTTATAATATGGACTATTATATTATATAATTTTATATAATCTATAACGTTACATATTACATATTGCATATTGCTTACTTTTTTATTTATTTCGCATACCATATATACTCACGTATTATCTCACAAATTCAAATAAATTATTACTTTATTATAAATAATAAAGTTTAACAAGTTCACCTATCATCTCTAATATATATTTATTAGCCATAAAAAGTAATATTCACATATCTAGAACTTGATATGCATACAAGATAAATCAAGAAATAATCAATATACATTGATTATTATTTGTGCACAACTAATTTATGAAATAAAATATTGTGATGATTTTTAATCACAATTTTTTTAATGAAATTCTAACACAAGGATTGCTGTTTTGGCTTAATTCAGAAACATAAAAGATTAAATTAAATATTCTAAACAACAAAATACTCCTACTAAGTTTAATGAAAAAATAAAATACTATAATTATAAATTGCTTTAAAATGTATATAAAACCTTGCATTTAATTTAAATTTACAATAATATACGATAACTTAACAGTTTCATAATTTTCCATACATATCAATTTAATTGAATTTTAGTTTATTTTTGTAATAATAACTGAATTGAGAAAAAGAAAGTCACAGATAATCTCAAATTGTCGTGAGTATTTAATAATAATTGTTTTAGCACTAAAAAAACAGGCAATCTGGCGATACTGGGAAATAAAAGAAGCGGTGAGTGTGTATGGTTCGAGATGCAAATGCATTCATGTGCAAGTAATGAAATTGAGTTTGGCAATAGCCAAAAAAAGGAATAATAGCAAAAGATTATTGCCCATTATGCACAACACAGAGAGTGTGGTGTGGATCATGAGTGTTCTTAGAGTCTGTAACCCTTCCTTCCATTCCCTTGCCATGGGTATCGCTTCCTCTGTTCATGCGTTTGCATCATTGCCATTATTGGGGAGGCCAAAGTTAAAAACTTTAAGGATCCTCTATCAGCATATTACTACTCACCAACCTTCCCAGGCATGTAT
Source organism: Vigna umbellata (assembly GCF_029865625.1). NCBI lineage: Eukaryota > Viridiplantae > Streptophyta > Magnoliopsida > Fabales > Fabaceae > Vigna > Vigna umbellata. The sequence continues at coordinate 92,224,699 of NC_142165.1, read as the reverse complement.
TTTTTTTTTCTCTCCTGCTTTTGCTTACTATTAATATTCTATTTTATATTATAATTAGCCTGGCGGTTCTGGATATAGTATGTGATTAAGTGTTTTCTCTTTGGTCTTTTTGTGCGTGTGTGAATCTATGGTCTCGTTGTCTGATTGGGATTGTGGGTATCTGATAAAAATAAAGGTTATGTTTTTCATGTCAATACTTGATTTGACTTTCTTTTAGAAACAGAAAATTTTGTGGAAGGTCTCTTGTTTATGCTGTTTCATTTCCTTTCTCTTGTTTATAATATGGAGTCTTAATATATTTTGGGTATATACGGCTTTGGTTGCATGCCTGTCATATGTTACAATGGCACTGTTGAATTCGGTCTTTAATGATCATATGGTTCTGAAAAAAAGAAGCAGTAATGAAGCCTTTTGGAAGTTTCTTCTGCTCTTTCTTGTCATTGTATTGCAAAGGTTTAGCTTCTGCATGTATGGTTTATTGCATCAAATTGTTTGTCCTGTTTAGAACTTTTGCTTCTCCTTGACCTTCTCCCTTTCTGCCCTGCCCTGGTGATGGTCTAATTTGGACAAGCTTTCCTTCAGCGGCACTTTGCTACTCAATCTTGAACTTTAAAATCCAATAGTACATATGATGCACCACATTTATGGTTTGCATGATTGCATCATTGTAGCTTATGGGTTACGACTACCTGATTGACATTAGTTCCTGAAATTAATATTTTTTTTTTATATTTTCAAGGCTCGAGTAAGAAAAATGAATCAAAGGAAGCATGTTCTGATTAAAAGAAGTAGATGAAAATCAATTTACTTTTATCTAAATGAATTTTCAGTTTTTGACAGAGTACAGTGGCATCACCTGTTCCATATGATTGACCACATGGTGATTGTTGTGTGTTTTTAATGTTTCGATGGAGTGAAGAGGGCTAAAGAGTCCATAAAGCAAGTAAATATTGAGTGCTCTTCTGCCTTGAGCATATAGTAAACTGAAAATAACTGAAATAAGTGATTCTAACTAGTTTTGATGTGAGAAGCTCAAGTCATGTGATAATCATAGGGGTCAATTATGTAGTAGAGATTATTTTTTTGACTTGTCAAACCGTTTTTAATGTTGTTGTATTTTGTAATAGTTTTTGCCAGTTGGGGAGTTGTTAGATTTGAGAATATGGTAATAAAAAAAATTCATCGTCCCTCTTTAAGTTATAAACAATCAGTTTATATCGAAGAACATTTTCTAACTTTTCATGTTTGTTTTCCCTTTTGGTGGTGTCTAGTTTTATTAGTTCATTTTGACACTTTCCTACTATCTTGTGTGTAGGTAAAAGTGCGAAACAAGATAATAGGGTGCCATAAATGTAAACTATATTATAATTGGTTTGAATTTTTTCAATGAACACTTGGGCTACCTTAGTACAGTAGTGGCCCATTCACCTGTAGTATATTTCCTTTAACAAAGATTAACCTTGGAATTCTTGCATGGAGAATGCAACATCCATTTCTCAACCATTAAGGCTCTTAACCATGAAGCAAGGAATTTTACATTACTGGGTGCTATCATTTTTAAATAGCACAATCAATCATATAGCTATATTGAAATTGATATGATTTTGAATGCATTTGTTTGAAAACCACCTTAATTGTTGTCACCCTTACCCTACCTTAGTTGAAACCTCAAGGGTGTGGTTTAGTTTCACACCGACTAGAGGTATATGGCATAATGCTTAAGCAATCCTCACCTTACAATTCAGTTTTGTGGGTTTAAGTTAGGCCTTAAGACTAATTTCAAAGACAGTTATTTTTAAAAAAAATATAACACAAGGGACTTGATTTTTAAATTCCTTGAAAGGATATTTGATTTTTGAAGTTGTCTATGGTCTGAGTTATTTATGTATGTATTTATTTTCACCACCCATGATGAGGATTTCAACTCTATATTGGTTATTTGCCAATCATATAGTTTGTGCTGATATCTTTTAATTGAGTACATTGCTAGCTCCTAGGATATCTTTGTTGTTATTGGTAACTGTTGTGATTTGTTATTATTTCAATTAGTAGATTCTCGTTTCCCCGCTTTTCAGCCTTTCGAGTTTGAAATGGAAGAAAAGTCCAAATCGTGCAATGCGTGTGACACATGTTGCTCATGCCATTGTATGTGCATATTGAACAAGTGGCGACAACAGCGGGAGTGGGAATTGACAACTTTACTGATTAAACCTATGAGGGTAAGGGAACCAATAAGTTCTCTTCTTAGACAGCATTCAGTCCTCTCCTTTGTTGAGTATCACTTGCAATTGTAGTTGTGAGGTAAGTACCATCTCTATTGTATATTCAAATCACAACTTGTTTTCTGGGAATGCAGAAAATTAAACTACTTTTAGGGATTTTGATTTGCGCAAAGACATTGAATTGCTTTTAAACGCGAGCAATTCCCAATGTCGTATTCGATCCAATGCCTACCTGAGGTTTGACCAATTTTGACGGTGATAAATTTTCAAATTGACTTATTACATGAGAGTATAAATTTGGGGATTGATTTTCAATGCCGTTGATAGGAAGAATTCATGAAGATCGGCTTTAGATGATAATTTTTAAATGGTTTTTGGTGTTCATTTTGGCGAAGGTAATTGCGATCATCATGATTCTCAAAACTTGGCCAAAGAACATTCAATAATTGGAATCTTATTCCAAACAGATCGGATCGATTAGATGTTTTTCATTAAGAGATTTCTATGATAATGATCTATCTTTGTGGAGGCAGATTATTTATAATTTTTTGTAACTGTATTATAGATCTCTGGGGAAATTTTCTATCAATAAAAATTGATTCCTATTTTTTTATTTCAGGGAGTACCTTCCTAGTTCCTAAGCAAACAAAGGGAGTCCTCATTAGCAAAAACAGCACTATCCAGTTAGGTTGTTGGGCTGATGAAGTTTATAGCTGTGCTACTTGTGACGGTGGTGATCACATTTGAGATGGATTGAAGCTGAATATCATTTGTAATGCAAGAAGCATCTCCATAAGTCTACGTTGTGATTAAGAACACCAGTGTGCAAGAATCTTGTTCAATTGCATTTGGCGAATCCTTGGGGTGCCTCAGATAAGATGGACGGTGAAGTATGTTGTATTTCCTTTTTATTTACTTCAAGCTATCCACAATTAATTGTAAATTTTTTGAATTAAGATTGTCTGTTCTGTCAGTTGAGATTGACCAAGGATTTCTTAACTGCTTGAGGAGATTCTCAGCGTGATGAATTATATACTCATAATTCACTATCTCTAGTATTAGGAAACTAGGAAAATAAGGAAAGTAGGGAATTTGGAAACAATACAAGTCAATGCCTAATTATTTACAAAAGAATACAGCCAGTATATAGAACATTTTTTATTTTCCCAGAATAGAAAATACTTTCCAACAATCCTCCTCAAGTTGGAACATGTATGCATTGAACTTGTTTGAAGTGGTTTCAATTTACAAGGACCTCAAAGAGGCTTTGTTATGATATATGCAAGCTAGTCACCGGAACTAGCAAACTTAATAGTGATTCCCTAGATGGAACTTTTTATGCTTGGTCCGCTCATAAAAGACTGGATTTGGTACAATATGTGAAGTTGCTTTTATTTTAGTAAATTAATTGCATATGATCAACATTTCCAAATTTTAACTCACCAAGTGTCTATTTTACTTTTACATGTTCACTAGTGAATATTGCTCAATACTAGAGCTTTATAGAAAACTGATTAACTGTATTTTGCTTCTTACTTTTCTAACATACAAGGTTTGCACTATTAAAAACATGTATGTACTCCCAAAAGATGTGATTTTGGACCACCTTCAACTTCCCAAAAATTAACCTGACCCTTGGATTTCTTGCTCTATCAATCTAACTTGTACTCTTTGCTTTTGTAATGCAACCTACCTGGCTTTGTGACTGATAGGTTCAGTGGAAAAGTCTATATTAGGAGAAATAAATAAAGGAGGTAGTTATAACCTCCTGCAGCTGTAACAGGTTGTAAGAAACTAGTATATATAGTCTGTGTTTAGGCTATTGTTTAGTTTTTTGGAGTTTAGGAGGAAAAGGGGTTTGGGAGAGTTAAGGTCCTCTCGAAAAGACCTGTGTGAAAATCTCTGTCCTAGGTTCTATGGACCTTACAAGGTTATTGAGAAAATTGGAATGGTCGCATATAAGTTGGATCTGCCCACTCAGCAGAATCCACCCAGTGTTTCATGTGTCTCTCCTCAAAAGAGCAGTCCAGCCAGCTACTGTTATCCAGCCTTTACCTCCCACACTCACTGAAGAATTAATTTTAGATGTTCATCCATAATAGTTATTAGACACCAGGACAAATAACCAAGGAGAATTGGAAGTCCTAATCAAATGGCAGCACCTTCCAAATTCGGACAACATTTGGGAAGCAGCCTCTTCAATCAGCAATGAATTTCCAGATTTTCACCTTGAGGACAAGGTGAAACTTCATGGAGGGGGTATTGATAGGTTTGGCATTGTCTATAGTAGAAGGAAAAAAACATGACAGTTAGGACGGTTATCTTAGTTTGAGGAAAGGTTGTGGAGAGTGAGGTCTCTCGAAATACCTTAGTTGTAATAGAATTCTTGTCTAATTTCCCTAGTTCATTGATAAGGAAATAGACTTTGTGGGAATAAAGTGTATCTTTCTATACAGTTCTCTTCCTGGACCTATCACATTCCTAGTTTGTGGCCTTACAAATATTCTTACCAAAAGAAGAATGAAATAGAAAAGTTAATTAGTGAGATGTTGAAGGATGGCATCTGTTAGGAATGAGAAGAGTTGGAAGGTTTATGAGAGAAGGAAAAGAATGAGTTAATGAGTTAGTTGAGTAACCCAACTGTTTATTACAGTTGGGTAGGGCGGGAATAGGAGAATATAAATTGTAGAGGGGTTAGTTGCTGAGGAACTTTTGACAGTTGTTAGTTAAACAGGATCCAGCCTGTTGAAGGGATTAAGCCCTTGTTTGTGTGAGTGTACAAACTTGACTTTGTGAATAATATACAGCACAATTTGCTTTCTTTCTGTTTTCTTGGCGCCTAAGTGCTGTTTCTAGAGGATCTTGAACAGGTTTCTTTATCAGAAACCTATCAATTGGTCCGACCTGCCGGATCCCAATTGGAGGAGTAGAGTGGGCGCGTAACGGAGGGAAGAGTAGTGGCGGTGGAAGGACAGTTAGAAGCGGTGGAAATCGCAGTGGCAGAGACGAAGGCAGATACGGGGGCACTGAGACATAATTACGAGGCGATGAGGCAAGACATCCAGGCGATCTTGAGGATGATGGGGGACCGCAATCGCGATCCAAATGGAAACCGCCAAAGAGCCAGTGAGTCGTCCGTGAACGACAACGGTGGCGGAGCCGAAGGAGACCAAGAACGGAGACGAGAGGGAAATCAAGAGTGCCCTCCCAATTGGAGGAAACGGGTAGAGTTACCGGGGTTTGAAGGAGGCGACCCGTTGATCTGGATAAGTAGAGCGGAGAAATTTTATGAAGTGCAGAGGGTGGCCGAGGACGAGAAAGTGCAGTTGGCGTTCATCAGTATGGAAGGATATGCTGCTTACTGGTTTCGGTTTTGGAGAGAAAAAACCCGGAACAGATCGTGGGAGGGATTGAAGAGAGCGTTGGTGATCAGATTTGGAGAAGGAGGTCGAGGGTTCGTCTATGAGAGACTGGCCGCCATTAAACAGGGAGGCGCAGTGAGCGAGTATATTAGGGATTTCGAAGTATTGGTGGGGCAGACTACCGGAATTCCAGAGGAACAACTCTTGGGATATTTTATGGCGGGATTGCAAGAGGAAATAAGCGATTGTGTGAGACCCCATGACCCGCAAGATCTAATGACGGCTATGCGGATCGCCTGGGACGTACAGAAGTTGTGCTCCCAATCCAAAGTCAATGGGGGACAGTCGACCAAGAGTGCCAGTGTGTGGGGAGGAACCGCGAGGGTAGCTACCAGAAGCGAATTCAGTCGCGAGGTACCAGGACGAGGGGGAACCGCAGAGAGTGTGGGTTCGGTCAGGAGGGAGACAAACCAAGGGAGTGGGTTTGCCAGGCCTAATGGAGAGGGAAGAGGAAGAAGTGTTCGAAACTTACCTTATTCGGAATTCATAAAAAGAAGAGAGGAGGGAAAGTGTTTCCGATGTGGGGGACCTTTTAGCCCAGGGCATAGATGTCCCGAAAGAGGATTGAGGATGCTAATTCTGGCCGAAGAAGAGGAGGAAGAGGAGAACGAAGCTAGGGATGAGATGGATCAGTCCCAGATGGAGTTATCTGCTGTTTCAGCAGGGGGTTAACATCTCCAAAAACTATGAAATTAAAAGGAAGGATAGAGGGTCGAGAAGTGTTGGTTCTCATTAACAGTGGCGCTAGCCACAACTTCATATGCCAGGGGTTAGTGGAAGAAATGGGAATGACCGTGGTGGAGACCCCACCTTACAGGGTTAGCTTGGGAGACGGTTATCAAAAGAAGACAGGGGGCTGCTGTGAGGAGGTGAGAATTGTGTTGGGAGAAGTAGAAGTGGTAGAGAAGTTCCACTTGTTTGAGTTAGGAGGGGTGGATGTAATATTGGGAGTGGAATGGTTGGAGAAATTATGGGAAGTGACCTTGGACTGGAGTAAACTGACAATGGCATATCATCAGTTGGGGAGGAAGGTAAGAATTCAAGGAGATCCAACCTTAGAAAGGAAGATGGTGGAACCGGAGGCTTTGCTGAAAATGGCCGAGGCTGAGATGTGGTTGCCGGTCTGGGAGTGTGGTTACTTAGATTCAAAGGAAGGAGGGGAAAAAGGTCAGCTTTTGACAGAAAGCCAAGGAAGGGAGATGGAGTTGTTGTTGAGCCAGTATGAAAAAGTGTTTGCGGATCCAGTGGGGCTCCCTCCTGATCGTGGCATGGTGCATCACATACCTCTCAAAGAGGGCATAGATCCGGTTAATGTTAGGCCTTACAGGTACCCACATGTGATGAAGGAGGAGATCGAGCAGCAAGTCCAGGAAATGCTCAAAACAGGGGTGATTAGACCCAGCCACAGTCCCTATTCGAGCCCGGTGATATTGGTGAAGAAAAAAGACGGTAGTTGGAGGTTTTGTGTCGATTACAGAGCGTTGAATCGTGCCACAGTGCCAGATAAATTTCCAATACCGGTGATTGAGGAGCTATTGGATGAGTTGAGGGGGGCCTGTTACTTTTCAAAGATCGACTTGAAAGCGGGTTATCATCAAATCCGTATGGGAGTGCAAGATGTGGAGAAGACGGCCTTTAGGACACACCAAGGGCATTATGAATTTATGGTAATGCCCTTCGGCCTTACAAACGCCCCAGCTACTTTCCAGAATGCCATGAACAACCTTTTTCAGCCTTATCTAAGGAAGTGTGTTTTGGTATTCTTCGATGATATATTGGTTTACAACACCACTTGGAAAGAGCACCTTGAACATGTTACCGTGGTGTTGGCTACTCTAGAGCAGAACCACTGGGTGGCAAACCGAAAGAAGTGCGAATTTGGGCGAACCATGATTAGGTACTTGGGGCATGCAATATCAAGTCAGGGGGTAGAGATGGACCCTGAGAAGGTGAGAGCTGTGACTGAGTGGAGCATACCAAAAACAGTCAAAGGAGTAAGAGGGTTTTTGGGGTTGACAGGATATTATAGGAGGTTTGTGAAAGACTATGGGAAGATTGCCAAACCCCTGACTGAGTTATTGAAAAAAGGGAAATTCGGATGGAATGAAAAGGCTGAAGAAGCCATGCAACAGTTGAAGACGGCTATCACGACAGCTCCAGTGTTATCCTTACCAGATTTCCACCAACCCTTTCATATAGAATGTGATGCTTCGGGCATGGGTGTGGGGGCAGTGTTGACTCAAGAAGGAAGACCCATTGCCTACTTTAGTAAGGCACTATCAGCAGGAACGTTGAGCAAATCCATTTATGAGAAAGAGTTGATGGCCTTGGTATTAGCCATACAGCATTGGAGGCCTTACCTACTGGGGCAAAGATTTGTGGTGCACACCGACCAGAGAAGCCTTCGCCATTTGTTAGAGCAACGAATAACTACTCAAAACCAACATAATTGGATTGCTAAATTGTTGGGATATGATTTTGCGATAGTGTACAAAGCAGGAGCTACCAACCGAGCGGCGGATGCCCTATCAAGGAGGGAGGAGGGAGACAAGGAAGATATTGCAGAGTTGGGAGTGATGGTCAGGCCCTATTGGCAGGACTTTGGTGAGATCTTAAGGGAGGTGGAGGAAGATGACAAGTTGAAAAGGGTAATGGACGATTTGAGAAGGGTATTACCTATTGCCTGGGCGTTACTCGCCGTTGATGACCCCTCCCTTCGGGTCGTACCAACTCCCTCTGCCCCACCTGTCCGCGTCGTGAAATTACGATCACCGTCGCTTCTAACGATCGTCGAAGCGGCTCGCGTGCTCATGGAATTCACTTTCACCCCGTTCCAGACTCCACCGCGCGCTCGATTCAGAGCGTCTTCAACATCCCTCGCTACCCTTATCGCAATCATCAAATCTGGAGGATCTTGAATTCGTACTTGGCCTTTGATCTCTTCTCGTAACCCCGCTAGGAAGAATCCCAATATCAGCTCCTCCGATAGCCCTTGGGTCTGACCCAACAGTGTCTCAAAGCTCCTTACGTAATCCTCCACCGTACCATCTTGCCTCAACGTTGCCATCTGTTCGTAAACAGTGCCCCGGAACCCACCTCCGAAGCGGTTAATCAGCCCCGCTTTCAATCCTAACCACGAACGATTCTTGGTTTTTTCCCTCCAATATTTGAACCAGTAACTCGCGCTCCCTTCCATGCTAATGTAGGCGAGTTCAACCTTATCCTCCTCAGCCACCCTCTGGATGTCAAAGAACCTTTCCGCTCTGTTAATCCAACTATGCGGCTCTACCCCTTCAAACGATGGCAACTCCACCCTTTTCCGCCAGTTCTGTGGTATTCCTCCATAGTCGCGTCTTTCGGGGTTATCATTCACCGAGTTGCTACTCCCTTCCGTGCCACCCCCCTGATTATTCTGACCTCCACCCATCAACCTCATCATTTGTTGTAGGTCACGCCTGATCGCAGCCGTCTCCTCCTTAATTCCTTCCACCGTAATCTCAAGATTATCAAATCTTCCCTCCGTTTGGCTATTCATCGCTGATCTTGCTGCCTTCTTGATCCGGCAGGTCGGACCAAATGATAGGTTCTTTTTATCAAGAACCTATGAATAGCACTAGAAACACAACACAGAACAGGTACTCTGAATTATACAGCCTCCTTTTATGAAACGAATCAACAAGAGTGGTGTTACAACGTAACCCGAGAGCTTAACCTCTCTCCAAAGAACTACAAGAGTTCCCGCAAAACAATAATACTCCAAAACTATCCTCTCACCAACCAACCCACCCGTTTTATACTGACTTTCCTAACTGCCTTGGCAGTTAGGCTGGGTAACGTTTCTCCTTCTACTATATACAATTAGTTCCCTAACAGAGAGAGTCTAGGTCCATCTTTTATAGATGACTTCAACTCTCCTTGAAAGGGGATATGCCTTCAAAAAGACTTCAGGTGTTATTTGTAATCATAAGGTTCTTACCATATTCTTAGACAAGTTTTACTGTACTACTATATGTCCAATTATACTCTGATATAGAGAATGTTGAGCTTTAAAGAGGCAACAAGAGGAAAAGGTGACAATAGTATAATGAGAATGTTAAGAAGGATGTGTGAACACACTTGAAAAAATGAATAAAATTGCTTTAGGTGGGTTTAGCACGTATAAAGAAGGGTACTGAAGGCACTAGTGAGAAGAGTAAATTATATAGTCTTTTAGTTTTGTTAAAATGGTGAGGGAGACCGAGAAGGACACTGGATGAAGTTGTTGAGAGGGATTCCATGGTGAATAATACTTCAAAAGTCATTAACGGAGGTGAACGGCATTTTGTTATCTGTGTAGCTGACCTTACCAAGTGGTATAAGGCTTTTGTTGTTTTAGTTTTCTATAAGCGGACTGTTTATTGACCTATTTGTTCTAGTTCTGGTTTTGTTGATTCAATCTCAAATTGCATAGGAGCTTTTTGTATTTTTCATTTTCAAATTCATGAAAAAACATTCGTGATTACCAAATCTTATCCTACTGATCGTTGTGATTCTACATTCCTATATGAAAAGAAAAATTGAAGAAATTGTAAAATATTGTCCACTGAGGTGTATTTGGAACTCAGTAATAGGAAGAGTCTCTTATTTCACTCTGTTTACTTAGTGTCATAAAGTTGATGGAATTTCTTCACTGAATGTTGGAGGAGAAACCGGGTTATCTGAAACCTCACCAGTAGTTGATGATTTACACCAAGGAATTTCTTTTTGCAAAATGTGAGCCAAGGAACACTATTATATGCTAGTGGTTAAATGTTAAACTTTTAATAATAATAAAAGGGTCATAAGCAAAACGGACAGGTGTTACATGAGGAAATATATGGATTGATCAAGGTTGAGGAAAAACAGGGAAAGTTAAGTGAGGTTTAAAATAGAAAGCAAATCTAAGTTTTTTACGGGCTCCATATGGTGCATGGAATGTTTAAAACGAATTTGCAATGTTAAGAAAACTACTTTAAATATTTTAATAGTAAGATTGTGAATTTTCGTTTTAGCAAACTTAGATTGTCTGCCTTTTGACCCCTTTGTTGCTACCCTAGTAGATCTTGTTGTAGCACTGTGCTATTTAGTATTTTATGTTTTTCAAACCTATAACATGGAGTATTTGATAGATCTTTAACCTAGCTTTCTCTATCTTTCTGTTATACATGGCACTCAGTTAAGTATCCCATTCAAATTTCACTCTAGAAAAACTTGGTGTTCAACAGAATCCTTTACATGCTGTTGTGGCATGCTGTGCTCTTTTAGTGTTTGAAATTCCATCTACAAATGCTTTTTTTTTCTTTTTTTCCATTTCTGCATCATACCTTATAATCAAGTTCTGTTGACAACAATTTCGTGTGTATGAACTTCTGACATAGCATTATATCATGTTAAAAGACGTATACAGGCCACATAAAAATTTGCTTATTTTTTGTTTCAAATGAATTTATATAGCTTCTTTTGCTCCCATTTGATAGCAGGATATAGTTTGTGATATCTGTGGGGATGCAGGAAATGAAGAGGATCTTGCTATTTGTAACAAGTGTACGGATGGGGCAGAGCACATGTATGTATTATAATATCTTGCATGGTTGTATTTTTGTTTTGGTAGCCTCTCATTATGGGCAAGTGAAATGATCTGGTTTTACTTCTCATTCATCAACCAGTTATTGTATGCGTGATATGTTGGAGAAAGTTCCTGAAGGTGATTGGTGGATGTGTGAAGACTGCAAGAAGTCAGAATGCAAAAAATCCAAAAGTCAAGTAAATCTTGAATCTTCAAGTAGTGCAGAATTAAACTCAAAATCTTTCCATGATTGGAAAAGGCAAGCAAGTGTAAGTACTAGATCTTATTCATCAGCTAACAGGCATGGTGTCCAGTCAGAAGGCCAGTCTTTGAAGGAGGACAAAATGAGTGCCAAATCCTGCGACAACACCCCACTGCAGCATAAGGACTCCTCATACAAAACTTTTAAAGATGGAAAAGCAAAAGAAACCAAAGATACTACTTCTGAGCTCCAAATTTCTTGCAATCCTCAAGACAAAGTTAAAGCTTCTCATGCTTTTAGTGACAAGAGATGTGCAGACACCTTACAAGTTGATTTAGATAGAAAAACAAAGGCTCTTGATACAAGTGCTGGACTCCCTAATAAGTCAAAATCACCCAAACGATCTCCACTAGTTAGGGAATCGCTGTCCGAAAACTTGGGGAAGGCAAATGTGGAGCAATCCTCCTGTGTTTATCTGGAAAAACCCAAGTCACATTCTCATTCAGGTAATGAATTGCCAACATTGGGCTCACAAACTGAGATAACACATGTTGTATACGTGACACAGTGATAACTTGTTTTCTTTTCGGTGTTATTTAATTTAGATAAGTATTATTAACTTTGATGTATCCATGCAGGCCCTCACTTGATGTCCGGATTGACTGGAGTTGTGGATGTGAAATTTGAAGGACATCTGGACGAAGCTCGTTATTTGCCAATGAAAAAGGTTGGGATAGATATAACTATACATGACACTAGAAAGGCGACAAATCTTGGGTCGCTGTCCAAATCTGAAATGATTGCTTTTATAAAACTTTCAAGAGGATAAAATATGGAAAAATGAAATAAGTTTCTCCTCGAGTTAAAGTTAGCTTTGCAAAAATTAATTTGTAAATGTTCTCTTTATTAGTTTCTTCTAAATCAAATTTTACATGTGTATTTATAACTTTTAGCTTATGGAGAAGGGTATTTCATTTTTTCTTCTAGTTTTTATCTCCTAAAAATTGTTTACAAAGAAGTTTACCTAAACAAACACATAACAAAAAGGATAGTTGGCAATTAATGATCGTAAAGAGAAATGGAAACAGTTCTATATAGTGAGGAGGTGGGGGACGGAGAGTGAAGATTCTGTTATGTAGAAGGGTCCTATTCTCGGGAAGAATGTTATTTTCTAGTTTATTGCTTTTCATCTCGCTAGAATCTTTGTTCCATTCCATTGTTACATAATTTTAGTCTGTCTATACATCCTATGCTACGTTGTATCATGGATTCATCCTTTGAGAGAATTTTCTGAATACAGATACCAATTACCTTATATTTTTTCTTGTCTTTGCTTGGGTCCTACCATATAACTTTTGTACCGATTCTGCTCACAGTTCTATTTAAAAATGTTAGAGATATTGTTGCACAATTAATACTACATAATCAGTCAGTATATTGAACTCAAGTGAAGAAAGAAATCCTGTTTTGTCAGCATTGAGAGTGACAATGACATAAGCTGTAAAATGAATTTAGATACCATGTGCATGGAATAAAGGCTATGTGCATGGATACACAATTGGTGCTAATACATGCTTACTTTATTGCAGCGAAAAATTAGAGATTTTGTGAGCAGTTCAGCATTGGATCTCAATGTGAATCTTCAAGGGGGCATCAACAAGGTTGGAGCAACAGATATTCCTGAATCTGATGCTGTGGATACAAGTTTTTCAGGTGACAAGGTTGAAGCACATGGAATTGGTGAATCTGATCTCGTTCTTGATCTTAATACTTCACTGTGGCCTGAAAGGGCAACCCCGGAAGTTGGCCCCTGTCTGCCTGTTGAGAATGTGGATGATCAACCAAGCAAAGATGTGAACGTCAAGATGCCAACAGAAGAGAACAAAAATGATGACAAAGTTGAGCCACATGAGGAAAATCTGAACAACAATACTGAGAGAAGTAATACCGACAGACCTGAATCCCTTGCTTCTCCAACAAGTGATGAGGAACATCTGAGCCTGTTTTATTGGCAAGCTGTGGAAGTTTTATCCTCTAAATTTGGACTTTGAATTGCACCATGTCAAAAGCACTTGAACATTGTTATTCCTTTCTGCACACTGGCTCACCGTGATATTTAAGATTTCCAGTTATACATACTCCATAAAACATTTGACTGTAGGATGGAACATGCTTCTTTGCGATTCCCTTAGTTTGATTTCCCTTATTCTGGTTGTCGTCTCTTTCCAAGTAACATTTGCATGTGTTTTTTTTCTGTTGAGACATTTTCTTTATAAACATTTTTGCCGGCAAAGAGTTCAAATGATTCTATAACTCCATTGTTTCAGTTTCTCATGCTGATTAATCTGTTTATTTTAGGAAATTATTGTCTGCTAGAATCGTAGATTTGGCTTTGGTGAAAGATGTGTTCATCATAGTTTGATTGGAACACTTGTAGCCGCCAGTTTGGCATGTGCTAGATTCTTTAAGTATATTATGCGTTATGATTTCCAAATATATAACTTTTGAGCGTTGCAGAATGCATGGAATAATCTCTATAAATACGAGTGTAGAAGTTGGTCCTGTATTAGCTTTCTATAGATGATTGATCTAGAATATGATACAACACATGCTATATTCATAACTTTTTTTCTTTTTCTTCTGGTGCATCAATTTGTTTCTTTTTTTCTAGTTAGTAGTACAATTGGAGTGTGTAACTCTAATATCACTTGCTACTTTTTTTTTTCTTATCTATGATTCTGTGACTACTTTTTATATGTGATGAGTTTCAAATCATGATTTTGTTAAAGGGTTAAATTTGGACCTGGTTGTTTCCACGGCCAGTATAATTTTTCATGACACAGCTATGTTCTTAAATTCTATCCCACTTTTTTTATTTATATATATATATATATATATATATATATATATATATATATATATATATATAAACTCGTGTTTTCTTTTTATTTATTGAAAGCATATAACCTTAATGAAGATAAATTATTATTATTTTTTCATGGCCTTGGCACCACTTCTTCATTGTGACATCATTCTTCATGTCATGTCATATGTGATTAAATATTATTGATGATTTTATTTTAAAATTTAAAGACTTAAATATAATCTGTAAGGTTCGTCATCAAGAAGACTTTTATGTGCTTGATTAACAAATTAAAAACAATCCGTAACCACTAGAAATCAGCCCCCCACTCCTCAATTTATTTATTTATGTAAATGGTGAGATAAGATATTTCTAATTATGTACATAAGTGCTATATTCTAGAGCCTTTAATATAGGAAAGCAATCATTTTAACAATGAGTATCCATAAATTTAATTTTCAAAATTATTAACATATAAATTAAAGTATCCAACTTGGGTCACTTAAGTTTTAAATTTAGGAACTAATTTTTTTAAAATTAAAAATTTACATGTTAGGTATCATTATCAACATTAAGACCCTCCGACGTTGAATCATTGTATATTATTACATGGAAAGCTGAATAAAAGAGAAAACAAATATAATAATATAGGAGAGCAGACCAAACTTATATAATAAAAACTAAGTAATCAAACTCCAAAAATAAAAATAAAAAACTAAAAAAAACTTAAATTATGAAATTCATACCTAATATGGAAGAAATCTAGACTAGAGAACACTAAATGAAATAAAACCCATCAATCATTGATACCAAAGTTAACAAGACTTTCAGTAGAATACTATTTATCTTTTAATTCTTTCAGATACTAAATTCAATATTTATAATCTCGCTACGTGAGTTGGTATGCTTATTCTAGATCAGCAAAGAATATGGCAAGATAAGATCTTGCTTATGATATATCACAGGCTAAATTTTCAGTCATTTTATTAAATTGAAATAAACAAAATAAAGACATTCTCTCCCTTAAATTAGAGAAACATTTTCTCACTCCTAAAATTTTACAAACCAAAAGGGGACAAAGAGTATCCCAATCTCATTTTTAATTTGTAAAGTAATCTTCATTAGTCTTACTAAATCAACTTTAATATGATATTTTCGTAATATCGTTTTAGTTTAGTGTGGGTTTGTTCTCTGTCGTTAACTGAAACATCAACGAAAAGAAAATCAAAGAGAGTAGGTCACTGAACTTGAGACAAAGGACATGCATAGAATACTTTCAATAAAGTTTGATGATGATTAAACAAATTAAACAAATAATTTATTTATTACAGAAGATTTGTGGTAAACAAAATAAGTCATCTCAAATAAATATTAATAAAAAAATAGTATAATTTATCACAGGATTTTTATCATATAGCAATATACATGTTTCACGGACGAAAAAGGAACAATAAAACTGAGATGCCAGCAACAAAAGAAAACGTGAAAGAGCAACATAATCAGAATATGCTCCACATGCACTAAACGACAACGCAACGTGGTGTACCTAAAACAATAAAATAAAATAAAGAAATGGAACCTCGTGCATTGGGAAATGACATATGAATTATAGCATTCATAATCAATCAATGTTGATAAAATGTAATGTTACATTTTTTCCCCCAAACTTGCTAGCTCAAAGTTAAAACATTAATTAAACTAAGTTAGTGAGCTATACTATGATGATGTTTTTCACTTATAAATAATTTTACTTTCTCCATGTCCATTTCTATGACAAGATCATAAAGTTATGACTTGAATATTAACATGACATAACATTAACGTTCTGAATCACAGAGATAAAAAAAAGTATTTTATTATCTTAAATATATCAATTATTGAAAATAAAAATTGATATAACATAACTAATTCACATAAAGTGAATTAATAACATAATTACTGCACTATTTTTCAGTTTTCTTTCGCTGCATTATTTGAATTAAATTGTTGCACAATTATAACTCATTAATTAAGAAGGAACTAGACACGGTTTATTTGTCTCCATTCATTATCGTTTACAACTTATTCTTTCTCCATATTAATGATAAGAAAGTTACGCTAGCAATAATATTATATTTATAAATATTATATTTATATTTCTCCTTCACCAATTTTAATTAAAGTAGTAACAGAACTTATAAAGAATTAAGGGTAATGTAATAGAGTGAAAGAAGCCATGTTCAATCTTAACATATTAATTAACATCATTCATCTTTGTTATTTATCAAATTTATTTCCAAAATTATCAAATTTATGCTACTATTCTATTACAAATTTGAATAGATTACAAATTACTATTTTATCAAATTAAATCCTTATGGATACAAACTTGTTATATTACAATTGAACTAGTGTTTTTGTTGGATATTAAACCCCTCAATTGGAAGGTTAACATATGTAAATTTCAAGATCCTTAAGAAAATGTCAAGATTGTAGAGCACGAACTAAAGGAGGAACTATTTTTTATAACATCATGTATTAGAATAAACAAGTCTACAAAATAAGAATTGAAAATGAAGAATATATTTTTGCAATTAAAACTCATCTAGATATCAAATTAATTTTTGATGTCTTATAAGATTTGTTAAGTGTTACAGAAATATTATAAAGTCTTTTTAAAAACAAAATTTATATGACCAATACCTAGAAATATTCAAAGTTTATATAAAAGACAAATAATTTATTTTAGGTTTGATAAAGGAGGAATTGGGAAGAAAATATAAAAGAATTATCAAAATATAATAAAAGACTAATATTTCGTGAAAAAGTTTGATGTTCAAATAAAAAAAATAGATGAACACAAATACAATGAAAAATGTTAAATTGAATGAAAATATGGTCCTATATAAAAAAAGAAAAAAAACATCAAGCACCAAACGAAAAGAAACATAATCAAATTTGAAGATCTAAAATTAAAATAAGAAAATATAAATAAGGAACAATGTGAGAATATTTATATAATATTTTTTTATTTAAATTACTTTTTAAGAAATATTTAACACCTTTCTTCATATAAAATACCTCCCATATCTTTAAAAACACTAAAAAATTCTCAACAAATATTTTATAATTTAGTTTAAGAATGAAACACAAAAGTAACTAAAATTTAATTAACTTCTTGAAAAAAAATGATAGATTCATGAGAGATTCTCTATATTAGTTCTTCATATATTGTTTTTTTCAAAATTCAAATTTGTGACCGTATTTCTAGTAAATTTATAATTGGCATACAATTTACAGTGAAAATCCATATAAAATGCCTTATATGGTGCCATTGAATAGAACGCAAACATAAATATATTAGCGTATATATTATTTTACAGCAGATTTGTTCAATCAATTTCTAGTCGGACGATGAAATAATTATTGATTGTTTTGTTCATATATTAAATAAAATTAAAAAAGTCAAATGTATTTCTAATTTCACGAAAATTAGTTTAACTCTTTTAAAAAAATTAATCTGTTATAACTCTCATTAAAATGAATAGGTTTAATCTCCCGTAAAAACAAAAGACATAGTAAATTTTTTTGGAACTAAAAAATAAATCTTAAAATATTTTGAAAGATCAAAATATACCTCATCAAATTAAAAAGAAAAAAAAATCGGGAAACCTATGCTTATATTGCATTGTCGTTGTTTCTTTCAAAAGTTTATATCTTTTGTGTTATGCTGGAAAGCCTGTGAAAATGTATGAAAGTTAACTATAAGACAAAGGGGAAAATGTGGTCTCCATCATTTTATCCCGTAGAGACGATGGACATCACTCATTGCGACCAACTTTTTCATCTTTTCTAAACTTGTTACTTCAAAAGTTCTGAAAATGGACAAGTTGAACCGTTAAAAAAAAACATTTATCTAGTGTTGCAGTAAGAAAAAAATTTACAGATACTATTTTTTTATTATTATACAACTTTACGGTCACAAGAAAGTCAAATGTGATATCAAATCAATAATGTAATGAGTAAATAAAAAAACTATTATGCAACAAAAATAGTTCAATAGTTTATAGTTTTTGTAATTAAAAAAGTAAAAATTATTGCATACCCCACGGCAAATATGGTCGTCGTAGTGATGTGAAGATTGTTTTTAAGTTAGGATGATGATATTTTAATAATTTTTTGATAATAGAGTGTTATTATTTTATTGGTTCGTATATTTGAAACGGACCAATCACAAACTATCACGTAAGAAAAAAATTTTATTAAAAAGATATTTTCCTTTTGAGTTAACAAGTAGGAGAAACTGGTTTTGGCATAATCATTTCATCCGCATTATTTAATGAAGGTATATTTTGCCTAGAAAAAAGGATCTAATAAACAACTACTAAAGGTTCACAATACGGGGTTCTGACTGTCAAATTATTGAGAAATAGCGGGTCCAACATTAATGTTGTGTTCCTTTATGGGTGATTAATTATTGTCCCATATGGATTCAAAAGCAGTGTTTATTTTTCGTATTTGAAAGTGAGGGAAAATAATGACGTGGGGGATTTAACATTTTTTCAATCTTCACAAAATTTGAGAATATTTAGGCTGAAAAACTATGTTTGCCCTTGAACAAGCGTTCAACCTTTTGAGAATCAACACAGCGAAGGAATCGATTTCATTTGTAAAGGAGGAAATCGATTTCCATCATCTTAGAATCGATTCCAGTGGCAAACATGTTTTTGATGTATAATTGTTTTCCTTTTACAAATTTCATATTTTTAACATCTATGTCTATTATACAAAAGTTTCACAAGATCCACTAAATTTATAGATAGTGAGATATTATATTATTGAAAAATGTGAATTCGTGTTATTAAAAGTTTATCGTTAAGAAATATTACTACAGACAAAAAAAATCGTTTTAGCTTCGTGCGGTTCCCTCTTCTAGTGTTTTTTTAGGTCTTTCTGAGCTCTATATCCTTAGCACTTCATCTCTGCTTCCTGTATTAACTCATTTTCTATCAAAACAAAGGGGATTAGTCATAAAAATCATCAAATTCAACCTCAACTCTCTTATTCACACAACTTAATAAAAAAGCATGAGTCCAAGCAAGTTTCTAAGTCAAAAATAGTATATTTAGTATCAAAATTACATAATAGATAACAGTATTTTAAACTGTTATCCGTTTTGGGTAACTTCTGGTATTCTTCGTAATTCTGCAGAATAATGTAGAACGCGAAGTGTGCGATGTTGACCGCTCGACCATGCGCTGATTGGTCGTTCGACCATGTTCAGGTACTCGGTCATTAACTGTGTTCGGTCTCTTTAGAGTCTTACTTGTTCATGACCGTTAGGTCTTAGGTGGGTGGGTGGTTTCTTAGTAGTGTTCGGTCTTACACTAGCAGTTATGCTAGTAATAACGCTCGGTCTTATACTAGCATTTATGTAAGGGTTAACGTTCGGTCTCTTCTAGTGGTCGGTCTTTAATAGTGTTCGGCTACTTCTTCTGTTTTATCTATTATGGACAGTTCGGTCCTATCCTTTGGGTAGTGAGAAACCGTTCAGTCTCCAACATTCACAAAATTCTTGGTTTTATGAATGATGATATGATTGTTGAATGATATTATATGTTAAATGATGAGGATTATGTTTTTTAAGTACTGTGGAAGAGAATTTCAAGGTAGAATGTCTCGTGGATAGTTAGAGAATTGTAAAGTATGAATGTGGATATCGTGCTAAGCTGGTGTTTATCCTGATATTCTATGATTACTCATTCTCAAGTAGAGATGAGTAACTCATGTGTGAGAATGGCAGGAGGTCCTTTAACCTCAAGGTATCGAGGTAATCTTCACTGGACTTACCTTGTGGGGTAGCTTGATGGGTGTTTTGTTGTTTAACCACCATAAGTGCAGATCACCTGTAGCTACACATTCGTACAATCCGAATAGTCAAGTCAGGTCATATTTTCCACATTAGTCTTTAGTCCATTAAGTTTGGAGTTTGGATTCAGAAAATCATATATATATATATATATATATATATATATATATATATATATATAAATGTAACACCCAGTTTTTTTTCTTTAATAACAATCTTGTGACTTGAACATGGATTCTTTTTGGCTTTTGTTAAATCCATGAATTTGGAACCATTAACTTCATCACTATAAGATGCTCTAATTGCTCTAACATCTTGATGAAGTCCTAGGATTGCCTTCAAAAGGGTGGTGTCCAAGGAGTGCTTTAACCCCAACAAAAATAGGAACAAGTGTGTCAGCCTCGATTCCATCCACATAAAAGAATTTTCTAAGTTGCTCCTTAATATTAAAAAGGGGATTGATTCCCATAACCCTTGGAACCGATTCTAGTGCCAAAGATGTTTTAGTTTTAATTAATAATAATAATAGTAATAATAATGATAATAATTATAATAATAATATTTATTAATTTTTTTAATTCTACTATTTCAAATAATTTTACCAAATAATATATTATTCATAAATATCATTTTATATTACTATTACCATTAAAAGTAATTTGATAATCTTTATTTTCTATATATTAAAAAATATTTCTTTTAATTTATAACATCAATCAAAATTCTCACAAATTTTACTTTCAAATTCCCTCTCAATCACCTCCAAATCCTTAAAAAAAATAAACATTTTACTCTCAAATTCAATCACTCACTCTCCCCCAAATCCTTCCACACAAGTGAGTGAACACAACCTAAAGATAAAAAAATAACTCAAATACATTCAATAAATCAATATGATACAGATATGAAATTTTCCATTGGCATTAGACAATACTTGAGTACCATTGATCATAATAGGATATTATTTTATGGAGCTACAGAGGTCCAAGCGTTGGGCGTCATCTAAGGATCATTGGGCACTACTAGAAGTTTAATTATAAGGAGCTCCAAGAATCATTGAGCGTTAAGTCGGCTACTAAGCATTGACTCATTTGCACTGAGTGTGTTTGTTTTCGTGAATAAATAAACTCTTTTCTAGCTTTTATCTTGTTTTATCCTCAAGTTCATCGCCTCTTTTGTATTTTCATATTTTTTAGTTAGTGTGTGCTTGGTTTACCTTTAATATCCTTTTAAGTGATTGAAATAAGTTAATAGAAAGAAATTATGGTGGAAGATAACAAGTTAGAACTCAAGGAAACACATTTTAGACAGGACAAAAGAAGATAGATTTGGAGTAAATACTTGCGTCGAGCACCAATCGTGTACTACACCACAAAGTCAAATACCAACCAGTGTCATAGGTGGCCTAGTGTTGGGTGGAGGAAAATGACCTTGGGAGCTGCCAGCCTCTAGAGAACCACTGCTAAACGGTGGAAACTGACGTTGAGAGGCATCTAGTGTTGTAGAATTAGCGTTGGGTAGCCCAAGCTAGCGTTGGGCTTCACCTGGTTTTGTAGGGCTAGCGCTAAGCGAGGGAAAACTAATGTCGGGTGATGATGATGTTGAGTTGTAAAAAAATAGGTTTTATTCATGTTTATTGTGAGGGTTTTGATTCATTCTTCATTTTTCACAAATAAAAATACTTAGGGTGCTTGGGAGAGACCTTTGGATATTGTTAGAGGTATTGGGAAGCTTTCCCTCTCTTCCTTGTGTCTCTTCGTTTATCCATGGTGGTTTTCCCCTTTTGGAGTTGAAGAGGAAGACAAGTTGTGATTTAGAGGTATTGATGTGAATCGGATGAGCAAATAAGTTTGGAGTAGCTACTAGGTGCCTTGGGAACACACACACATATGCTACACATACACACACACACACACACACACACATATATATATATATATATATATATATATATATATATATATATATATATATATATATATATATATATATATATATATGCTACACACACACATATGTTGCACATACACATATATATGCTACACACACACACACACACACATATATATATATATATGCTACACATACACATATATGCTTTTTCAATTCAAATTAGAATTAAACTTAGTAATCTTAATAATCTTGAACTTAATGCATGATTTGCTTGTTGATTATCCAAGGGATTGAACTTTGATGAGTTATTATAAACTCAAAGTTACTAGAGACATAATTTAAGTATTTTTGTGAGTTGATTTCTATTTGAATATGAAATTGATATGTTTGTCAATGCATAAGAATGAAATGGATGAAATTTAATATTAACAATTGTAAATACTCTATGTTAATTTTTGTTGCACACCAACTGTTGATAAAAATTCAAAAAGAATTTTTTTTTTATGTTTTGTGGCTTTGTTGTCTAAATTAAATAAGTTGTAAATGCAAGAGTTGTCACATGTTACACAAGTTTCTTATGAAAACTAGTAAAAAGGTTTTTATAGATGTTTTCTTGATTTGATGATAATGGAAGAATGAGAACTTTGTAGTGATGGTATATGTTAGGTTGAATAAAGTGTTAGGTTTATCAAGGTAGGAGGTTCACTAGAAAGATATAAACCAATAAGACTCGATTCCAACCACATAAGGGATTGACATCACTTTCTACCCAAAACTTGAAGGTGATGAGTTAATGGGTCTTCACTTTTATATGGTGTTGCACTTTTTCATTTCTACCGAATGCGAGACTTCGACTCACACTTGGATTTCCAACAATCTCCTCCTCAAGGATGAGTCCCTTCCACATTGGTACACTCCCCCTCCATCAGATGCATTCACAACCACGATTACTTGGAATCCTTTCTAGTAAGACTTTTGTTACAAAAAATATATTTTACTTGTCCAAGTCGGTCACTAGAACTAACTATTGGTTTTGATATCACTGTTGGGTTTGTATTGAGGGAGGAGTTTCATTAGGGAGATACAACACCAATGAGACCTAAGCCCAATCACATAAGGGATTAGTATCACTCTGTACCCAAAACCTTAAGGCAATAGGTTAATGGGTCTCCACCTTTATATGGTGCTGCACTTTCTCATTTCTACCCAATGCGGGATTTAGACTCACACTTGGATTACCAATATAAAGCCTAGATTTGAATACCGAAAATCTATAGGAAATTGTGATTTAAGATATTATGATGGTGTAAATTGTATAAATACATTCATTTCTAAGAAGAAGTGTAATATTGTGAAGTCTAGTGTAGTATATACAATGGTGTAGAGAGTTTGGCGTGAAGTCATCCTAACTCTACCCAACTCACAGACTCATAGAGAATGAGATTTATATGGTAAGAGTTAAAGGAGGTTTCTCGTTACGGGATCAATATAAAATAATGTCATGACGTAGAGGATTGATCAGAACTATGTTTGTCATGGTAATTGACCCAAGTTGAGTCATAACTATTATTTTTAGTCGAATCCACTATAGAAAGATCATGAAAAGTGTAGGACTTTATATGAGCATTGATTCCTTATGTATATGTTCCTGGACTAGAGACTTATAGGTTTATTTGTGTTTCATATGGAATGATGACTTGAATTATGAATACCTGATAGAAACATGAAGTATAGGATCTTAAATGCATGATATAACTTTATAAAAATTAATAATCTTGCCCTTATATTTTATCTATGATTGGTGTTGATTATTCACCTATTATGTTTGTGTGATACACATGAGCATATAATAGTGCAAGAAGCAGTGAAGTCTAATAGTAAAAGTGATTATGAGCTAAATAATAAAAGTTATTACAATCAAGTTTGGTTGTATATGATATAAATATATGGGACCTCTTAATATGATTTCAGTATTCATAATGCATTTTTGTTTGCTTATGATGTGTTAAAAATTTTAAGGAATTTATATTCATATTTGCGTTTCTTGTTTTTACATTGCTTAATACCAAATATGTTAAATTTGATTAGTAAATTAATACATGTTAATTTAGGTTGTTACTAAGAAAACCTAAATTATCTTAATCTTAATCTTGATATAATTTCTATTGAGACAACAAATTATATTATTCTTATTTCTTGCTATTATAAATAAGATACAATACATAATAAAAGTGAATAAAAACAAAATCTTGATTTGTTTAAGTTTTTTTTTTCGAAATTTAAATAAATAAATATAAATATAAATAATTATTTTTTAAATAGTTTTTTTTTTTTCCTAAAAGAACTTAACAAACCAACCCAAGGAATTTGTCAAAGTCATGAAGTAAAATTTATTTCTCCTCTAAAAAGGTTTTCCTATTTAATGTTTATTCGTACCTTCAATAAAAAGAAGAAGACAAATTACCATGTTTAAAATTTATATTGTAAAATTTTAGATTAATAAATTTACAGTAAAACGACTTGTAATTTGAAAAACAAATGCGACGTTAATCTTAACATATTTTATAACACGTTAAATAATTTAAAATCAGTATAACTTTATGTATATAATATGCGGCAATATTTTTCAAAACAACAATGGACTTTAAGATATAAATATGTATTAATTTTATTTAATAGTTTAAGAAAACATTTACTCACTTGACTTGATAGTTATAGAAATACAAATTGATGAAATTTGAAAGGCAGAAAACATGATTAAACTAGGAAAGTTTTATATTTGAACGAGATCCGCCGTGCACATGTGTTTGTGTAATAAAACATAATTACAGAAAAACATAAAGTTAATTAAAAATAAGATAAAAATTAATCTGGGCTGGCTGACTACTTGGCTCAATTATTGAGATGAATAGGTTAATTAATATCACATGATTCATATTCCACGTTCACAGCTACAGGGTGGCACACTAGATTTTCTTGCATCTCCCCTATAATTAAATACTATAAATTTTGAAAGATATGATTAAAAATTGGCAGAGTTATCATCTAACAGCCTATAACAATTTGGAAAATAAAATTTATGCGATATAATTATACAATTTGTCTCATAATAAAAAGACAAATATGAGAAAGAAAAGTAAACAATAATTGATGTGATGAAAAAGATTAGAAAAATATTATTATTAAAAGCATTATATAGATATAAGCAATTTATAAGGCACGAGTAGATTGTCCGCACGTGCTTTATTTCTTTCCTTTGTTTAAAGCCAGTTGAAGAATTGAAAAGGTGAAGACTAGTAGGCTATAAAGATTGAACAAAGTTAACACACATTTCGCATTCAGTAGAAGAGAAAAAGCTTTGAATAGAGAAAGGACAAATCAGTGTTCTGTACGTAAAGTGTTGGTGGCCTAATTATGACGGAGGAATCAAACAAACCAATGGATGATGCATCAGCACCCAACTGGTTATCTGATTTGGTAAGAAAATTGATTTTGATTTCCAATCATGAAAAATGCACAAATGGATGGTTACAAATCCTTTAACACACTTTGTGTTGCTTTTCTTTTTTTTTGTCTTTGATGACAGGACATGGATGATTACAATTTATTTCCAGATGAGTGTGCCCTGAACTTGAACTTGTTTGATGATCAAGAGTTTCTGCCACAAGACATTGCCAGTGCCCTTGAAGAACAGACACAGAGCCTGCAGCGATCTTTGTCTTCGGAGTGCCCTTCCAAAACTGTGAGCAACTCATCCACCGATGAAACCAGTTTTGACTTTGAGAGACCAGCCAAGTTACTGAAAACGACAAGCAGTAGTTGCTGTAACTCTGACTCATCCACCATCACCAACAACCTCTCGCCAAAACTTTCCCCATCCACATCCTTCTCCTCCTTTCAGTCTCATATTCTGTCTTTTGACAACCCCAACTCCTCCCCTCCCACCACCACCACCACCACCACCACCCACTTTTACGGCTTTGACTTAAACCCAACGCAGAACGAAATGGTGTCAGTGTCAATGCCCCAATTGACAAAATCACGCTTCCCTGATCAAACGCCAAAAGGGTCCTCAAAAAATCACAACTTTGAAACAAAACCCTCACATGGTAAGAGATCTCCTGCTCACGCTCAGGATCACATCATGGCCGAGAGGAAGCGAAGAGAGAAGCTCAGCCAGAGCTTCATTGCTCTTGCAGCTCTTGTTCCTGGCCTAAAGAAGGTAATTAACTACTCTTATGCTAGCGCAAGTCAATTATGATTCATTGGAAAATGTTTGCTAAGGAATCAGTTCAGTAGTGGAAAATCATAATTAGAAATTGTTATAATACACTTGATTATCTGTTTGATCATAGAATTGCTAATAAAATTTACATAGTTAAGTAATTGGATTAAAAAATTTATACTGATATTCAACTTTAACCTGACACACTTGCCTAAAAGATAAAGAAGTCATCAATGCCACTGGCTTGGTTACCCTGCTTGACTAAACGTGTGGAAAATGTGTTGATCCACGCAGATGGATAAGGCTTCTGTGTTAGGGGACGCTATCAAATATGTGAAAGATCTTAAAGAGCGTTTGGCAGTGCTTGAAGAGCAGAGCAAGAAAACAAGGGAAGAATCGGCGGTGGTCCTGAACAAGCCAGAGCTCTCTGGCGATGATGATTCTTCTTCATGTGATGAGTGCATTGGTGCTGATAGTGTCAGTGACACTCTGTTTGAGGTGGAATCAAGAGTGTCAGGGAAGGAGATGCTGCTTCGGATCCACTGCCTCAAGCAAAAGGGGCTTCTCGTCAAATTACTGGCCGAGATCCAAAGAAATAACCTACTCGTTATTAATAGCAGCATCTTACCATTCGGTGATTCTATCCTTGACATTACCATAGTTGCTCAGGTAGAAGGACAATCCTTACCTTAATAACAAAAATAATGATCATACTGTAATATTATTTTTATAAGCTCTTGTCATTTTTCTCGCACACTCACTACGTTTTTAATTGCTTGAATCTATACCAACTTGAAGTACAATTAGTTTAATTGTATTTGAATGCTGATGGTTTTGCAGATGGGAGAAAATTACAATTTGACTATGAAGGAACTTGCCAAGAACCTACGCGTTTCGGCAAATAAGGTTGTCTCATAACATAAACGCGGCTCGAGTATGGGATACCATGAAGATATATGGCAAGAATCAAAACTCTGAATCAGAATTGGTGCACCAACCATAGAGTAAATAATCCTAAAATGGAATGTTTTCTGTTAATGTGAGATCTACTCCAGCTAGCTTACAGTGTTCCTGTGTTCCCCGAAATGCAGATGATCGATCCAAAAGGGATATTGTCTTTTTCGTGTTGTGCGTGGTTTCTCAGGCCTTCGGTCTGTGCCTGCTTGACAAAACAAAGAGTATTTGAATAATTTTGTGGAGATATTAGGAATGGTTCCAATCTGACACGGCTTAGTTAACGCGAGCTTAATTAGAGATAATAAGTTAAATTAGTGATGACTTATGACACTGACAGCTTTTGAGTTTGATAATCTGCTCTCTTTAATCTTTGATCATGTTTGAAAGATGCAAATCTCTCTCTTTAGGCCTTTGCTTGTTTCAATAGAAAATGAGAAATTCATATTTAATATTGAGGCACCAACATTTATGTAAACCACTTGCTATACATCTAAGTTTATACTTTGACAATCATATATCAATAATCGCGAAAATGTACATTCCTCTCTTCTAACCATTTTTATTAAATTTTTTTTCAATAATTTAATTTTATTGTCATAGTATTATAACGAGAAAAAACATGTTCTGAACCTAGCTTTATCCTTCATACTTTTGGTTGTACTTTTGATTAACGTATAAAATATATCATTGATGATGCGAATATATTACTGCACTGCAGCTGGTAATGAAAACATGCTGTGAAGGACAAAAGCAGGTAACCTATCTATCTCAATAATGATGGATTTTAATAGAATTGATATTACGTATTATTATAAGGTTAAAAGATTAACTCAATCGATAAAATAAAATTGGTTTCTAAGATGATATTCATATATATATATATATATATATATATATATATATATTAAAATTAGTTTTATTTTTGATTAATGTGAAATCTTTAATAGAATATTTTTAATAAATAACAAATTTTGTTAATTATGGTAAATTTTAAAGTTTAATTCTGTTTCACGAAATTAGTTTCTAAATTAATATTTATATCCATTTATATATATTCTGAACTAACTTTATAACTAACAATGACTTTGATATGAAGTTAAGAAGTGGATTTTAAGTATAACTCAATTTCACAAAATTATTTTGTATGATATTAGAACCGTTATTAGAGTTTATCATAGCAAGTTTGTTGTTAAGACTTAGTTAGACTTAAAGTTTACTTCTTAACATGATGTCATGGTTTAGAGTTTGTCCTAACAAAATGAGTTGTTTGTTGGGTATATTGTTCCACCTACTATCGAATCAGTTATTAATATCAAATTTTATTATCGAAATATATAAACCTCCACATTAGGAGATGTGTTAAAAGTTTCACATCAATTAAAAGTGAGATGATCTCATAGAATATAAATGGGTGTACATCCCATCTTACAAACAAATTTTAAAAGTTTCACATCAACTAAAAATAAGATGATTTTATAAAATATAAATGGATGTATATCTCATCTTACAAACAAATTTTATGAGATTGAATTAAATCTAAAGTTTATTTAAAAAAATAAACTACCAAACATGATGGTATTGTTATTTTTTATATTTGAATCACATTATTTGAGAAAAAATCAATTAGAAAGAGAAATTTAACAATAATATTTTGATAATAAAAAAACGTATGAATATAAATAGAAAAACATATTCGAATCACATTATATGAAAAAAAAACTATAAGAAAGAGACATTTCACAATAATATTCTCATAATAGAAAACATACGAATACAAATAGAAAAGTCACTTATTTTGTCCTGGCAACATTAATATTAGGAAAATGACACTTGAACAACCATTTTTGACAACATTTAGACACGCGCACACGTGTCAAAATCTGAGTGGTCCAGTTGGAAAAATTAAATGAAAATGGACCGCTCAGATTTTGACACGTGTGCGCGTGTCTAAATGTTGTCAAAAATGGTTGTTCAAGTATCATTTTCCTTAATATTAACGGTATTATATTTTTATTGCATTTAAATTATGAAGGAAATTAAGGAGAATAAAATTTACCATTCTCTACCCTATTTGATTTTACAAAACGAAGCCGATTAATAAAAAATAGCATTACCATTATGGTTTATTCTCTTCCACCACTTTAAGAATGCCCTTAAACTATTAACAACTATAGCTAAGCATTACAAAAGAAATTGAAAGATGAATGTAAGAACACGTGTGAGTGTCAGTAGTTTTTTTATTTTTTCTTTTGTTTGCAGTTATCGATGGTGATTATACCTTGCCCGTAGTGATAAGTTACATGCTGCCCATTTTGTCATACTGATACCCCCTATAATTTAAACTTCGGAATTCACGCTTCTGATGTCTCTTTGGAATTGAGTAGCATTGCTCCCACTCAACATATCACGAATTTCAATAGCAAAACGATTCAATATTCAAGATTTGAACCTCTATAGCAAGTTTCTTACGGATGAACGTAAAATATTTGGCCATGGTAATTTGCAATCGGAATTAGGTTTGGAATGACTTTCTTCATTGCGCCAAATTGTAAATTTAATCATCCATTAAACTGCACAAGCTTTGACCATTGCGTCCAATTCCAACAGTGTGTGACATGAGAGTTTAATCTATGTCTGATTTGTCGATTATGGTTTCCATTTTCAATGTCATTTTTAGATTCTTGCATATCATATGAATAAGGCCCGCTTAATTATCGATTATGATCCCATTATTATCTCGTCAAATCTTTGTCAATCTTAAACGGATTATAAATCACGTGGCCTCACGTGACATTTTAGATCATCCAGGAAAATAGCACATGTTTGGATTGTCCCTCCTCATTACAGTACATTTATCTTGGGCACATTAAGTTTTCGTATGTCTAAAATATTCGTTTGCTGCTAACAAAATGTGGGAACATTTAAATAATTCGATCACGTTTTCCTAATTTTAATGTGAGAACATTACAAAAAACGCACACATGCTTCATTTTCCAACCTCAATTCATTAAATTTTTATCGTAGTCTTCGTAGTTGTTAGATGGCGCTAACGTTGCTTCTGGAGAGGTCAACTATTACGTCAAAACTTTGGGATTCACAATAATTTTCTTACATTTTTAAAACGATGTTTTCTAATGGCCAAGAAAGAGTTTAAAACATGTTGTAATGACTTTAATTAAATTGCATCAAGTTTAATATCAAAGTTAATCTCTAATGTTTATAAAATATATTGGAATAATATACACTAAAAACTCTTCTACTAACGGTTAGTTACTTCACTAATAGTTATGGTATATAAAAGAAAATTATCTAACAGAAGGTAAGTTATGAATATACATATTATAAAATCACATGAAATTTATTGAGGGTATCGAGAGATCAAGAAAGAAAATCCAAGGAATGGTTACGGATAAAGCTCGTCGTCAATAAGTATATTATGAAAGATGATATTGACAGAAACGTACCATCAAGGAAATGATAGAATTGGATCGAGTAAGGATACTTATAATAACTACTGCAGAGCATGGGAAGAATGAGTGATTTTAAGACAATTATAATAATTAATGTAATTTTTCTTTTATTTTATTTTAGTTTAACAGTAAAAGAAAATAGAAAAAAAAGACATAAATAGATCATTTAAATGTAAAATAAGAATAATAAATTATATTTACAATTTAGAAACTCTATGAATGCTGCAAATAAAAAAAATTGAGACATTAAATACAATAAATACAAAATAAAATATAATTGTGAGAAAAAAGTGTATGAACATATTAAAGGAAAACTTAGCGATTTGAGAATAATTATGAGATTAATTCATAATATAAACGAGTTATATATTAAGTTTATGCTAATAGTAATAGTGAAATTATAAACATTAACATACTTTAGTTAAAATTAAAAAAATACTAATTTGTTAGTTCGTTTAACTAAAAAAAATCACGTGGAATTGATTTGATTCACTTTCAAATACATTTTTGACTAAACAGAACCAGAATTGAAACAAAATTATAATAATATAATGATATTAACAGTAAGATGCATTGTGCATGAACATGAGGCGCGAAAGTATGAGAAAAGATATCCTTGCTTAAGCATTATGTTGAGTTTTAAATGTAATCATGAAAAACGATGCATCGAAGTTATGAAAAATAGAGAAAAATGAGGTATTAGGTGGATGGGAAAACGCGTGATGTAGACGACACTAAATGAAGGAATGAATCGAAATATGCAACCTGCGGATCGCAATACTGTTAGAGGAGAGATCACGGATGCGCATGGTTTAGGGGTTTGATCAGAGTCGAGAAAGATGCCCATTACACAAGGACACATTTTGCGTTAATATTGGACCAAAACTATTCCCATATATTCATCATTTACGAATCAACTCAATCATTCAATATACTATCATCATTCTGCACACATATCACCATCCCATATATGCGATATGTTTTTCATTCACTACACACTGTTGATACAGTGAAGAATTAATTTACCAAATGTTTACATATAACTTCTTTTAAGTATCGCTTGAGCAACCAACCTATTCATAACCTAGTAATTGATATATGAACAAAAAAAATCGTTGTTAGAAGTAATATTAGTACTTCTACCAACTTAAAATTGTTTAATTCTTAATCAACAATACTTTCTTTAAATAATAATGATTATCTTTTAAGTATTTCTTAAATAATTAAAAGAATCCTTAAATAATAGTACTTTGTCCAAGTAATTATGATCCCTTAAATGTTATTTGAGCGATCAACTTAACCTTCAAACTATATATGAAAGAAAAAAAAAAGAATTAATTAATTGTTGAACAACTTAAAATCAGTACTTTTAATACTCTACCAAAGTTTAATAAATAATGCACCTTATCAGTTCCCTTTTACCTATAGAGATAACTTACTTTGTAAAGAAAATAAAAAGCTTTCAACTCAATAAAATAATCTTATATACCTTTTATTGAACCTATAACATCAACACCTCCATTTGTTCTAATTGTAAAAGATTCATACTCTTGAGACAAATCGAGTATAAATTTATAATCAACCGTAAGAAATCACAGAGCTTAGATCAAAATTTTGATTTACTTATTGTGATGTATCATTTATTACCTCCTCAAAAGTGAAATATAATTTTAAAGGCGATGGACAATTATTAAAGAAAGTGTAAAAAAACTTTGAATTTTGAAAAGAGCAAACTTATATCAAATAGATAATAAATTATTTTAAATCTATCTATAGACCTTTTAGTCTTACACTTTTCTTTATGGTGGCCATTTAATATATTTTTTTTTCATATAGATTAAGGTAATATTTTTTCTTTTAATATAACTTTCAGTAAGTTACTTTTAATTATATTCATTTTAGTTTGGTTATCTCAATGTACATTATTGTGTTATTATATTTTCACTGAGTTATCATAACTATTTTTTTATATTAATTCAATTAAAAGTGTAATTAAAAAGTTATATTTATCTTGAAATTTTAAAAGTGATAAATAAAAATATTAATATTTTGTCAAAAGTCCAATCATAAAAAAAAAACATAATAAATAATAATTTACAAATAAACAGGTAAGAAAAATGAAAGAGTTGGTAGATCTGTATGGTAGTCAATAATAGCATACGTATTCTTTTCTAGTTATGTTTGAACTTACTTGGAAAAGCATTAAGTGTAAAAATTTGACTTTTAATAATATTTTAATGGATACGTGGGTAAAGATTATTGGGTAGTGGCCGATTTACCACCTACCAAAGGTGGATGAAATAAATAGTCGACAAAACGGTTATCGACTAAATTTAATTAATAGCAGTAGTTGATATTGTCGATCACTAATTAATATCATATAATGTAGCATTTGACTTGGTTTTTAAGAGCACTTCATTACCCACTGATATGTACAATCACTAGTTTACCCATTAAATGTCATCAACTTAATTAAGACTAATCCAATTCAATTTCTAAATGAATAGTATCATAACGACCAAATTGTTAATGACAATTCTTTTTTTCTGATTTAGAAATAACGAATCACATGTTTCAACACAGACAAGGGTGAATCAAGGATTTATTTTAAAGTATAAAAAATTATACACCAAATAAAAATGAAATAAAAATATCATAATGACGTAGGTGCACAAACAAATAATGAATTCTTTGTATTTCTTTCATATTTTTTTACTGATAATAGAAATGTCAAAATGGATTATAACTCGTGAGACGATTTGAATTATTACAGATTCAAATTATATTAGGTTAAAAAGGTTTAAATTTTTCAAAAGTAGATTGAACTAAACCTCGACTCACTTGACCCACAAGTTAAATGGATTTGAGTCAAATTGAAAATGGATTAACATATAATATACAAGGATCTAGAAAATAGTCAAGAGTAGAAGTTTTATTTTATAAATAAAGTTTGAATATTTATTATTAAAATTCAAAATTTATGAATAGAAAATTTACTTACTGAATTTTATTTTATAAAGATAACAATAAAGATTATGGATTATAGTAGAGTACTTTTATCCAATAAGATTTTTTGTCTAAGTAAGTTTATTGTTAATGACAAACAATTTACTGACGAAAAATTGGTCGTCGCTAATCTGTAGGTGATAGGCATTATCAACGACTTTTTGACTGTTTCCGACGGATTATGATAGTCGGTAAAGCTCTTCTTTTTGGTAATATGCATGTGTAGGGAGTTGCTGATATGTGACTGAATAAGACTTAAGATGAATCTATGTTGCTATAGGATTATTAGGTCATGTTCAAATAATTGATATGAGTTTTGTGTGTATGGATATTATATTTTGTAAGAGTGAATTCTTGGAGTTTCTTTAGTGTTAAGAAGCTTAATCCAGGTAAGAAAAGTTAGTTCATTCTATTAAGCATGATAAGCTAAATGATTTTGTTGTAAGAGTTTAAAGTGGTTATCACCCTTGATTTGAGATGATGGATAATTTTTTATGCCTAAAGATTGTTAAATATTGAAATAAGAATGTTGAATTGAGATACTGTTATGGGATTTGAGTAATAATTTAAGCTAGATATACTAGTTTGGTCAAATTGATTCTTTGGTACAATATTTTTAAAACTGAAATGTATTAGTTATGATATGAAAAAAGAGATAAAACATCAATTGCAGTCAATATAATAAATTAATATATTTGTTATGATTTATGTACACTTGTTGTGTGAGTCACTCATTTGTTGAGTGAAATTCAAGTTTTAAAAATTTATAGAGCTCAAACTATTTTACTCGTTGGGCGAGCTTTTGAAAAGGGCTTTATGTTTTGGGTCACTAGGCAAGTAAATCACTCGTTAAACATAATTATTTTCATGAAAAACATTGAGAGCTCGAGGTGGCTTTGTTGCTTGGGGTCGACTATAATAAGCATATTTGATTGGTAAGAGCTTCCAATATACTTAGTTGTTTGGGTGAGCCAATCCTCTTTTTGAGTGAAATTATTTTAATTAAAAACTATAAATTTTAGAGGAATTGAAAGTTAAGCAAGTCAAGTTTCACTAGGCGAGTATACCTCATAAATGTTTCATTGATCGAGTATACCTTTAGATAGCTCGATGAGTATACCTTCAAAGGTGTCTCGTTGGGCAAGCTAGTGAGCCCGTTGAGTGAAAAAAGAACAATTTGAGTAACTTAGTGATTTTTAGATTCTTTAAAATACATGTGAATTTTTTTAAGTTATGGTGAATGATAATAAGAGATTATTGTTTAATTAGATGTGAAATTCTAGATGTTTGATATTAAAAATGAGTGTATGCTTTATGATGTGTGAGGTTGAGTATAGTTAAGGATGGAACCATAATCTATTACTTATATGTTTGTGTGGTTGGGTAAAGTTAGGGATAAAGTTATATTCTACTACTTGTATGTGTATGTGGTCGAGAAGAGTGGAGTGAAACAATAATAATCTATTTTTTATGTATGTTTATCACCAAGTAAAGCTAGGAGGTGATGCCTATAATCTACTATGATTTGTTGATGTGATACTAGTGTGATATGAATGTATATATTTCCAAGGAGAAAATACTATATTGAAAACTTATAGATTGTGCATAGAATAATGATTTGGTAAAAGATTATTCTGACTCTACTAATATTAAGAAGATATTAATTAGGTGGTGATATTTACGAAGATTCCTATGACCTAGAATACATTGTGAAAAGGAACTATATCCATATACAGTAGGTTGTAAGAAATTTACCTATAAGATGAATTTAGTTCCTACCAAATAGTTCTTTGTGAATGAAGGTAGTATAATATATAATATATAAGTCTAGTCTTTTGGAAATAAAGTAAAGTATTTGTGATGATTAAACAATTTTATTATTTGAATGATATTAATTAGATGATGAATGAGATTTCAAAATATGTGATTGTGTAAATTTTGATTTTTATGAGAGTGATATTTTAAAATAATGTTAGCTTACTTTACTTGTGTTTTGTATTTTCTTTTATCTATAATAATTGTATAATACACGAGAATAAAGAAATTGTTCAATGTAAGAATGTTTAATAATGATAATTTGAGGAGTAATATCGAGAAATTATTGTAATAATAACTTTTCATATGTTGTGTGTGTCAAAAGTGTGATAAATGATTAGTTATAAATATATCTATTTTAGTAGAATATTAGATAATGTATACTTTTTACAAATATATTAAAATATAACTCATATATTATCTTATATTATTTTTTATTTAATCTAAAGAATGTTTGACATAAATATATAAAATTTTAATTTAACCGGATTGAAAGTAAAAAGTCTTTGTTTTTGTGATACTTGTTTCGTATTTTGGATCTTAAATATTACCAAATATCAATGGTATTATTGGTATTTTTCACAATTAGACATAAATCATTTTCACTCTTTAATAAAATAAAAATCATATGTATTATTTCCTCTTAATGAGATGCATAATGTTTTTGTATAAGTTTGTGTAAGACTGAGAGATGTACTTTTCTGACATAATCTTTTTGTCTCCTGTACCTGCAAAAAGCACTCTGACGTTCAAATTAGGCGTTGTTCAATGAATTTTTTTTTCATAATTGAGTATTTAGGATTTAGGAAAATGTACCTACCTTTGTGGTTTAATCTTGTATTTATAAGTTATTTCTTGAACCTAAAACTATTACAGGTCCAATAAAACGAACTTACTTTTAAATGTGGTCTGTTATTCACAAACAGCTTCCTTATCAGATATCAATATCTTTAAACAATATTTTAACTATTATGTTATTTATTCTCAAATAGTATTTGTTCAAATCACTGACCTAACAATATCTTGCGTGTTGGTCCAATTATGGCCTAACATTAATGACTTAAACAAAGGTCTAACATCAGTGTCTTAAGCGTCGACCTCCATATTAATTTGGCTGACTATCGTTGTCGTGGAGGATGAACTGAATGGTGCTGACAGGAAACCATTTGGTTCATGCCATATATCATACACATTCTATGATAATAATATATGTGATCGATAAAATTTGTTTGAATGGTTTCATGCATCTTTCGATTTTCGTTATGCATCTCTAAAATTTTAACACTGTCCTTTTGATTAACAACCAATAATTTTCAAAAATCAATTAAAAGTTTTATGAAATTCGAAAACTGATAAAATCTTAAGCAAGTTTTGAAAATTGATGAAATTTTAATAACTTTCGAAAGTGAGTAAATTTATCGGTTAGTTTTCGAAAACCAATTAAGGTTTTCATATTTTTGTTTTAATTTCTCTTAGTTTATTTTTTATATTTAATAATAATAATAATAAAACATACTAAAAATTTAATATTTTAAATTAAAAATATTAAAACATTTATTTGTTTTAATTTAATAATTAAAAAGATTATTATTTTTTATTTAATAGTGCAAGCTCAGGAGATTTCCTTCCGTTGATCAATCACGATTGAAAATCAACGAGTGATATAGTTAAGTTTTCGTTCATCAGTAACAAACCTTCTTTTTAGAAATCAGGCTGAATTATCTTTAGAACATTTTATTTATTAGTTTTATCCTATAAGTAATTGGACATTTATTAGGAAAAAAAATTATAATATCATATTATTTGATAATAATAATAATACTAATTTTGAAAAATAATTTTATGACAATACATATTCATTACTTTGAGGGAAATTAAATTTGAATCTCTTAAATTTACTTGTGATTAAATTTTGTGAATTGAAAAAAATAATTAAAATAAAAGGATTTCTCACTAAATGCAGTTGATTAAATTTTCTAAGGGAGACTGATCACTAATAAAATGGATAAAATACTCACAATAAAATCAAGTGATAAAAAATAATAATTTCAATTACTTCTATAATTGTTATTACTTTTTAACTTATAAATTTACTTTTAATGCTATAATTTAAAAATAAAATCACATCCACACTTATAAATTTTTTTTAAAAAAATACTTTTTGTATTTATAGATACTAATGATAGAAAATCACATCCACACGTATTAAAGTGCAAAGATAATTGAAAATAAATTTAAAAAGTTATATATTATTTTCGTATATATAGATAATAAAGTACATTATTAATTAAAGTATTAACTTAAAAATAATCTGACCATTTTAGTTTAAAATATTTTGTGTTACCATATAAAGCCCAGTTCGTCATGTTAGCTGTATCAACAATAAATAAATAAAAATACTAAAAAAATTTCAAGATTTGGGGTTTAAGATTTAAAATAGAAATAATAGTTTTTAGGATTTAAAATAGAAATAATAGTTTTTAGGATTTAAAATATATTTAAATAAATTAAAGTTATAGCACGCTATAGATTATTTTCAATTGTCGTAACTTTTGAACTATCCTACAACAATTATTAAAGAACACACATACAACTTAAACTATAACAGTTTGACTGTATTTTATCTTCGATTATGAAAATAATTTATACATAAATGTATGAATTATTTATTCCAGAAATCTTTATTTAATCTGTTTACATAAATCTATGAATTATTTTTCTGTTACGGCATATAGTTAATCGAAAACTGGTGATGATCTGTTTCTATACACATAAAATATAACTGGGCTCGAATCTTAACGCAAATTAGTTTATATTAATTTGTTTAAGTAAACTTCATACTTACCAAGTTACAGGTACTAATTGGCGTCATTCATGCTGTCTTACACACTGTTATACCACAACTTCCAATTTAATAACGTTCATGGTCAGAATTTTACCTTTTACTTTTTGTTATTTCAAAATAGAAATTAAAACACTATTCAACTTTAATCAATATTTTATAAGTACAATTTTTTTTATTTTTTTTTCTGTTGCCAATATTTATAACTAGAGTTGAGTATTGGTATTGCTTCTTCTTCTTTTCTATGATCAGAATAGCACGTTTTCTTCTTATCTGAATTGAGAATTATTATTATTAAGGTCCTGTTCTTTTGAGTGGATTTGAGGGGATTTGAGAGGATTTGAAGATAAATTTTTTTGTCGTTTATTTGAGTGAATTTGGAGGTAAATGAGAGTGAATTTGGAAATAAATTTTTTTAATTTGTCACGTCAATACAATTCTATACTAATTCTCACAAATTTTATTTCCAAATTCACTCTTCTTTACCTTCAAATTCACTCAAATAAACGACAAAAAAATTTATTTTTAAATCCTCTCAAATCTCTTCAAATTCACTAAAAAAACCGGACCTAAGCGAGGTCATAGAAATGCAACTAGACTATACTTTAACCTGGATGATTGGGTAACTATAAAGAATAGATATTTTGGAGTTGTAAGCTCATTACATCTCTTGGTAAGTTTTTTTTTTTATCATGATATGTGTCCATCAAAGAATTTGTATGATCTAATTCTTTTTTCCTATTAATTTAATTACTTTTGTATTGCAAAATTTTTTAATTTACATTTAAATAAAATTATAGATGACAAATAAATTTGTCTTTATCTGTCTAAATTTTAATGAAAATGTTTACATTGATTTGAATATAAGTACAAATGAATAATATGAAAATTTTTACATTATGAAAATAAATATGTATATATTCATACCGTCCTCATCTTTAATTATATTGAAATATTATAAAATAAAATTAAGCTTTAAAATAGATTGTGTGATTATATAATAAATTAAGCCTGTATCATGGTTTTAGTAAATTGAACAGTTTTAAATATTTGAATTATTAAAAAAACTTATTTTAAAGTATATCTTTTTTCAATTTCATAAGTTGTTCAATTTAATTCAAGTAATCCTATTTAGACGAAATTTTATTTTTAAAAATTAAAGTGGTATAATAATTCAATCTGTTTTTTGTTAAACAATTCATTTTTTTATGCATCAATATTAATTTAGTATTCTTTAAATAGTTCTATATCATATTTACAATACAGGTCATATTTAGTTAGGATGACAAAATAGTTTATTTTTTCCAAAAATATTTATTACTATTTTTATTTTGGGCATTTAGTTGGGATGTTCTCAAAATTCTTGATTTTGTGTTGTTCATGTACTTAATAGATTTCTTTCAAGTATTCATTTTTCACTACATTAATTTCCAAAACAATATATATATACTTTGACTCTAATATCCTTATTTCAAATTAAGTTCTCGGCTATTTTTCCAAGATATTTTAACTCTAATATCATATCAACCCTTATGGTGCTTTAAGAATAAGTTGCAGAATTGTTTTGTAAATAACGATATTTCCTCACAGTTAAACAAAATCTTCCAAACCCCTCTCTAGTATTGTTCCTATTAATATAATATCTTTTTGCAACATGCATACAGAACCTGATGCAAAGATACATAAGGGCTTGTGAACTTCTTTGGTGAAGCTCCAAAAAAGATCAATTTAAATTTTAGTTGAAGAAATTAATATTCAGTTGTATTCAACTTTTGTAATTAGTAACTTTTACTTAGTGTTTCGGATATGAAGGGTTGTGTTTGTCCAACGTCTCCACGTCTTTTTCTGCTCGTGATTCGTATGTCAGATCCTCCGTACTCACTCCTCAATTTTCTCCTCAGTCCACGGGTGGGAGACCTGCGAAAGATTCTCCGATGCCAAAGTCAGTTGAGAGCTATGACGTTTTTTTTAGACAGTAATAAATGTGCAGTAAATGCAACCTATCTACCACTCACCCTGGATCTGTATTTATAGTTTTCGTATGGGCTTGGGATTAGTGAAAAATTAATCACGGCCCAAATCAGCCCAATAGCTTTTAAACCCCCTACTTACCTTAAGCTAAGTTGATTAGTAACGCGGGCGGCCGTCCTCGCGAGACTTATCCTCATGACCGGCCGCCCTTGACGGGTCCCCGGCCTGGCCGGCCGACTTCGGGCGAGTTGTTTTTTCTCCAAGTGTCAAGCGGTAAGGTTGCATGATTATGGGCATATGGGCGTCCGGCCTACCATGCCCAACCCTTCCCAACAGTAAGTAGAAGGATAGTTTCCTGGGTCCCATACGGTGACGTGGGCGTCCGGTCCGTTTGGTGGTCCAATGACGTGGGTGTCCGTCCCGTACGGTGCCCGGTCCCTGCTGGTACACTTAGTATTTTCTTGTATACTATATGCCTCTATCTCTATTTTATGTTTTATGAATGAGGTATGCTTACAAAACTATTCATAAAACCCACTGCAACGATACAATTATTTTTCATTTAAACTATAGTTGTTAAAACCTAGTATATCTAGGCATAGTTAAAAAAGAAACTTTTAAATTATGGTTGAAAATTGTAACTTATAGTTAAGTATAGGTTACAGTTCCACCAGATAACTGTAACCTAAATTCAGTTTCCAAGAGGGATATAGGCTGCAGTTTCAAGATAACATAAGCCTATAACCCTTCTAGAACAATTTAAAAAAAAAATCAAGTATAGACTACAATTTTTGATAGAATAGTAGCTATACAAGTAATAAAAAAAATTGAAAGTAAAAAAAAACAATGGAAGAGGGCTACGGTTTTGTAAGTAATAGTAGCTTAAAAGCATCAATGAAAAAAAAAACAAGTATAACTATAGGTTTTGCCTTGAATCGTAGCATATATTTAATTATATGGTATGATTTTTGTTAGAATAGTAGTCTATAGCTACTTTCCTTTTAAAATATATTTTTTTTAGTTTTGGTTTTTGCTTACATAATTTCAAAACCTGGAAACTATTTACCCAAATATATCTAGATACAGTCAAATCTCATAACAAAATATATAACAATTCTATATTAAAGTCAATTCTATAATAAAGTAAGTACTTTCAAACCTTAAAATTTTAACGTGTTTGAAGTGTGTTTTTAATTGAGAGTATGTTTAACCCGCATGTTAAACAACTAAGAAGCCATAAGATTACGTATATTGCAAGTACAATGTGAAAGAAAAGTTTGTCATATAAACATGTTGGGTTTACTGAGGAGGAAGTTCACCGAGGAGACATAATACAAATGAGATATGAGTCCAATCATATAAGAGATCAACATCACTCTCTACCAAAAACCTTAAGATAATGGGTTAACAAGTCTTTTAACTTTATATAGTGCTCTACTTTCTCATTTTTATCTAATGTAGGACTTAGACTCACACTTGGATTCCTAACAATCTCCCCCTCAAGGTGAGTCTCTTCCACTTGGATAAAAATGAGAAAGTAGAGCACTATATAAGTTGAAAAACCCATTAACTTATTGCCTTAACGTTTTTGGTAGAGAGTTGTGTCAACCTCTTATATGATTGGACTCATATCTAATTGATATTGTGTTTCTCCGGTGAACTTCCTCCTCAATAGACCTAACAAAACAAAGAATTTACAACTATTAAAACTAAAATTCAAAAATTTCTTTCATATCTTATGATTTGACTCCTACGATTGTGTTTGGTTTAATTAGTTCTTTCCAAAATTAGGTATATAATTAAATTATTATGATACCGTCTTATCTAAAAAAATGTACTATGATTTTTGAATTTGATTCTTCCGTAATATAATAAGAAAATAATAGAAGAAGATATAAAAAAGACAGATAAAGACTCATCAATCTAACTTATTATTGAGTCAATGAAAATTTTATCCAAAAATTTTAATCTTCGAAAAAGAACAAATATCCTAAGACAAAAACTAAAAGAATAATCTTTTTATGAATTCAAATTCATACAACACATAAAAATCATGTACATAATGACGATTTTAATATGGTGATTAATTAAAATCATTGCCTTTTTTTGCGGTATAATATATCAACAACCAAATTTTGAATGTATAATATGGCGTTTTTAACCACCATCTTTTTCATTTCATTGTCATACTATTATTTGAAAATATAACACTTTAAAATACCATTTTATAATAAAATATTATTCGTTTTTAATTTATGAATATTTTCCCAGTTCTTATATGTCCAAGTCTCCCTTTTCTATTTAGGTTCTGATTTTATGTCCACTTTTTTTCACTTTTATATTCCTGTTTTATTTAAATTTAACTGATTTTTTAAATTCAACCGACCTTTTAGATTTAGCTATTTTTAAAAATTAAATAAATAAAAATAATCTACTAAAGAAATAAAATACCATTTACAAAATAAATAAAACTATTTATAATTAAATTGTAAAAACTATTTATTATTTTTATAATTATAATTTCATTATTTTTTGTTATATAAAAAAAGTAAACACGCACGTATAATACATGTATTTTCACTGGTGTAAAAATAATGACAGTATAATGCAGTGACATTGAATTGTTTTTTATAACTGAATCTACAACATTTTAAAATGATAGTTTGTTTTTTTTTTACAACAATAACAAATATAATTAAAGAGATAATTGGGTTGCCCCAACCCCTATAAAAAAAAATAGAGAAGAAAAAAAAAAATCCATGAACCAATTTCCTCATGTGTACCTCCTCCAATAATGTGAATCAAAACAAACACATAATATAATTTCAGAGAGTCCAAAAATTAGTAGAATATGAACAAGATAACATGAAGTATAACGTCAATGAATATGCCTGAAAAAAAGACATAAACACTAATCTTAAGAAAAAGTTGTTGCTGGATAATTATCTGTGATCCAAACTCATGCTTTGATCTGGTTTAACATAAAAACCTTCAACTATTGCATTTCTAAATATGACGTCATCTCTGAGTACAAATGGCCGAAATGATAGTTTATCCACATATTTCCTCAAACTTGATTACATTTGTTACTACACCCTATTAGTTCAAATGTACTAAAATGTATTTTTTTTCACTATGCTAATATGAGATTATCTTCCTATCCAAGAATCACAAATATGTCAAATGTCTGTTGCCACTTTGGAGTTAAAAAAGACATAACTCCATGCCAAAAATTGAAAAATGACATGCTTTAATTTTCCACAACACATCACATTTCAATCCACCCTCAACATATTTCCAAACATCTTTCTTTTCTCTGCATAAATTTATTATTTTTAAACTTTTTTTTAATTCATTAATCAATATTTATCTCGTTCATATTATTCTATTTTCCAATATATAGACCATCGTTATTAATCAAAAGTCTCGTACCAACTAAAAATAAGATCAATTTATAATATATGAATAAATATAAATTTTATTTTATAGATTGATTTTATGAAATTAAATTAAACTAAGTTATTCAAAAAACTAAAATTAGTTAACGTATCTCTTTCATCCAAATATCTTTTCAAAATCTTATTTTATTACCATCCGCTGTGCTCTATTTCAAATTACTATCACACCAATAATCGTTTTACCAGTTTAAAATATGAGTGTCACGAGGGTTGATATTTTCACCACGGTTTTATAGTTATATGATATATTTATAATTATAATTTATATTATTAGTATATTAGTTTTAGTGCTTCTTCTAAGACCACTTTGGGATAAATAAAGTTAATCTGCAAACCATCGGCATTATCATCTAGGAAAATGTTATTTGGACAACAAAAGTTTGACACAATTTTAACAACGGCGACGTGGCAGCTGTGCATTGGCTCAGTGAACCGGGGTGAGGGGTATTTTGGGTTTTTTCTGGTTTGTTTTCAATTCACTGAACCAATGCACAGCTGCCACGTCGCCGTTGTCAAAATTGTGTCAAACTTTTGTTGTCCAAATAACATTTTCCTATCATCTAATGTGAGTCTAGTGGAGGAATTATGAATGGGAACAACTTTTTAGATCTCAAAGCTGCAATCTCTCTACAAATGCATTAAATGCAATGTTAATTACCTCGTTTTCCGTACCTTGTTCAACGGACAAGATATATTTATATTGTAAGGTCAATTGTAAAATCGAAATCCTTCAAAAAAACAAAAGTTACAGGTATTTAATATGTTGGAGGTCCACGGATTTTTTTTAAAATGAGTTTTTAACTCTTATAATATTTGTTGTCATTTATTTTAATCTTCCGTGAATTGTAACAAAA
Source organism: Vigna umbellata (assembly GCF_029865625.1). NCBI lineage: Eukaryota > Viridiplantae > Streptophyta > Magnoliopsida > Fabales > Fabaceae > Vigna > Vigna umbellata. The sequence goes on along the minus strand of NC_142165.1, from coordinate 92,180,067 downwards.
AAAACATGTTTTATGTTCATTTAAATATATTATATTTAAATTTTGTAAATATAATATATTTTTGGTTTAATCTTTATATATACATATATTAATCAGTTTATCCCGACTTCCATGTGAGTGATATAACACTCATGATTTTAATAGGTGATGAAGAGTAATTTTTGAATAAAAACATAACTTGTTTTGTGAAAAATAAAAAACAGTTATATTTGCGGAATCTTAAAACAATTTTAAGTCAATTAGAAACAAGTAATAATAACTTATGAATTAAGAGAAGATGTAAACCCAATCCCCATCTTGTTTATAAATATGTTTTGTTGTTTTTTTTTAATTTTATTTTGAAATTATCAAAATGGAATAACTTTTAAAAAAATAAAATTTAAATAAGTCACGTCAAGTTAATACGGTTTAAAAATAAAAATTGTGTCATACCAAAACAATTTTATTTTAACTGAAAAAAAATTGTGTCAAGTAAGACGGCTTTTGATAAAAAAATTGAAGTGATAGTATATTAGACTTTAATACATTTCATAAAACAGAATTAAAACTGTTACAATATCATATGACCTTAATATATTTTGTAAAACATTAAAATTAAGCTGTAACGAATTTAACTTTTTCATAATTTGACACAACTTCAATAGCATGGTCACTACACAACTTCCTTGTCTAAGTTTTAAACTTTTTAAAAGTTAACCGTTTGATAATTTCAGATACACCAAAATGGTAAAAAAAACGGTTTTGTTGATTAACTATAATAACAAGCATATTTGTAATCCTGTTTTTCATATAGTAAACCAAAAACATGGCCAAATATTTCAATTTTTTGTTTTCTTGAATAAAACTTCTTACACATTTTGATGGTTTATAGACAATCACATTAAATTCTATTACATCATCAAAATAAATGCACACGTTAAAAAAGAAAACAAAATGATTTTTTTCACACTTAAATTTTTTACATTCATTTAATATTATTTTTCTCTATTTTATATTTTTTTCTTTTGAAAAAATATAAAAAATTATATTTTTATAATGATTTTATCCTTCTATTCTAACAAATGAATATAAGTGTCGTAATATTATTATTTAAAATAAAAAAGTTTATACGACGATTAACCAGACAGTAAAGTGTGGCAGGCACAAAATAATATGCAGAGGTAAAATGTGCATGTTCTTTTTGAAATCATCCTGGTGATTCATCTAAACAGGTAAAGGTGTCAACAAATTCAAGCTCTGATATACTGGTAAATTAGCAAGTGGAACAAGCACTTTCGGACACGTAATAAAGTATGTCTACAAATTGAAGAATCTGCGCTGGGGTGCTGCCCTCTATAAATCTAAAAGGCCCAACTTGTGAGTTCTTTTCCATAGATTGGGTTCGCGTTTAGGTATTCAGATTTTGCTGGAAGAGGTAATTGAGATCTCGTTTTCTCTTGGAAGGTATATATGAACCAAAGAATGTGTATCATTTGTTTTACTTCCTACTTTCAGGAACCATTCGTACTCTCATCGTGCTTGCGGAAACTGAAGCAAAATTTGTAACAGGATGACCTCAATGGAGGAATCGTGGACTAGTTGGCTCTGTGATATGGTAAAGTCATATTATTATAACTATCGGTATTATTAATGTCTACATGCTATTACTTTTTGCTTAAATTTCACTACATTGTTGCAGGAGCCAGATGATTACAGTTTCATCGGTCAATCAGACACAAAGGTGGAGGATGTTAATGGAAGTTTAGCATCTCCTCGTGATATAGCCACTGCATTAGAAGAGAATCCGCAGAGCTCATTTTCCACTGAGAGTCACTCTTCAGTGACTGAGAGTGGCATAGAAGAGAGGCCTTTGAAGTTAATCAAGACATGCACTTCAAACTCTGCCAAAACAGACCAACTCTCACAAATGAGAGCTTCCACACCCTGCTCCTATATTCTTTCCTTTGACAACACCAATCCACCAACACCGAAGGTTGAATCGGCTATAAAGCCAGAAACCAAGGTTGTGAAACGTGGGATAGCTCTGCCTTCAAAGAATGAACCAAAACGTGTTACTCAGGAGAGCAAGAAAACGGGCTCATCAGCCAGATCTTCTCATCACACACAAGATCACATAATTGCCGAGAGAATGAGGAGAGAAAAGATTAGCCAGCAGTTCATAGCCCTCTCATCCCTTATTCCAGACCTCAAAAAGGTTCATTTTTCTTTAGTGTACTTAAGTTTTGAGATCATATCACTCAAACATATTTACAGATAGATAGATATATTTGTATTATGGCACTAAGGAATGGTAATTTGTTTGAAGATGGACAAGGTGTCTGTATTGGTGGAAGCTATAAGGTACGTGAAGGAGTTGAAGGAAAAAGTGAAAGTGATGGAGGAACAGGGCAAAAGGAAAAGCCATGAACCGGTGACGTGTGGGAAGAAAGCTCAGGTTTGTGCTGCCGCGGACGAGGATGTCTCAGACACTTCATCAAATTCCGGTGAGTTCGGAAATTCTGACGATCCCTCATCCAAAACAAATCTGTTACTGCCAGAAGTAGAAGCAAGGGTGTCAAAGAAGAACGTGCTGATTCGAATCCTCTGCGAGAAAGAAAAGGCAGTGCTGGCGAACATTTTTAGAGAGGTAGAGAAACTTCATCTCTCAGTCATCAATAGCAGCGCCTTATCTTTCGGCTCCTCTGTTCTCGACACAACCATCGTAGCCGAGGTACCTTTGTTACTATCAAAAAATCATTTCCCTTCAAAACAACTGCACAAGGTTAAAGAACCTTTTTAAATTCAATGGAGTTTTCAAAAAGATGTTTGAAATTTCACAACGAGTGTTGGTTTGTTTCAATTGATGGCAGATGGAAGATGAATTCAACATGAGCGTGAAGGAACTGGCTGGAAATCTGAGAGTAGGACTGATGCAGTTTATGTAGAGTATGCAGAAGACTGAGCTGCAATAAAGACCAGGAATTCAGCGTGTTAAATATCCTAGTAAATCTAATCTTTGTTGTTAATTAGCTTATGTAAAACAGCATTAGACTGAACCGGTTAGAGAGAAGCAATGCCGTAGCATGGTCCATCATGGGAAAGTGGGATCTAACTTTTTGCAAAAAGGCTTACAGCCTCGGAAACTATGCATTTTATAACTTCCCTTACTATTTTGTTTTGGTTCTTTAGAAGTGTTATTCCTATTTAGTACGTAATATTCACGATACTAAAAATTAAAACATTTATCCTTTGATTTTAGTCATTTTAATCTATTCTTAACCTAAATAAGTGACCTTTAGTCTGTTGAAATTTTATTCATAATTATTGTATAACAACAAGTTGTTTTAAAAACACGAATGAAGTAAGAGAATTTATAGAATTATATTATTTTTCTCTACTAGTTTTTTGTTTTTTTAACTGGGATATCTGTGGCATGACTGGTGTAGTGGTTAAAGACTATAGGGACCACTTCGCATGTTTTACAAAATGAAGTTTTAAATAGTGGCGGGCTTGTTTCATCGCAGGTACCTTGGTACACAAAAGGAATCTCTGGTGGACTGGTTGCCATCATGTGAACTTTGTTGGATATCATAATACTTTAAATGAGTAGCATAGATTGATTAATAGAAAATGGTTAAATTGGTTGGTGTAAATAGTCTTCTTCAGTGATGAAACATTTGTACTTTCAATTCTATAATCGATGCTTACAGTAAAACTATTGTTAAAGGAATAATAAAGATAGAAATAAAAAAGGATGACAAAAAACTTAATATGAAATAGTTGTGATGAAAAGAGAGTGAAGAAAAAAATGCTGTAAAATATCTTGGAAAAATAATATTATTCTTATCTTGCCTAAATCGTATTTTTCTCTCCTTATATGTTTAATTAATCTTGATATTCCAATTTTTGGATGTGCGCATTTAGCCTCCCAATCATTAGAATTAAGTGATTTTGATCTATCCATTCACTACCAATGTCTCAACATTATTGATTATGATGTAACTTTTGAATGGTAGGATGGCATAAACATTACGAGAATTTAATAACTTCTAATGGAGAGAAACTGTAAGAATTTTTATAATTATTGTAATTATTAAAAAAATCATTAACGAAAATAAATTTGGTAATAAACCTAAATTTATTGACAAATTTTAGAATTTAAATTATGAATCGAAAGTGAATTCCAGATTTGAAAAAAAGATAAGGAAGAGGGGAGACATAGGAAAAAAGAACTAAGCGAGTGGAAAAGACGAGAAAGAGAAAAAATGATAATGGAGATGAAGGTTAAACAAGGAGAGGAGGAAAAAGGAGAGGAGGAAAAAAGAAAGAGAAAAAAAAAAAAGAAGAGAAGAAAAAATAGTCAAACATAACATTTATTAATGGTTAGATAAAAATTTGTTAGTAATTACTAATAAATTTGTGATAGTCGATAAATGCTTATAGATATTTATCGTGATTGTCAATAATTATCAACGAATTTTATGATCTTTTGATAAAAATTTTCAATAATAATTTTACTGAAGAATTTTTTAATATTGATAATTTTTATATTAATAAATTTTAATTACCTACAATTTTGTATTATTATTGACAAATATTTGTTAATAATACATAATTTAAATTACCTTATGTATTTTAATTAAAAATTTAAAGAGATTAAAAGAAAAAATACAATTAAACATATTTAAATGTTATTGATATTATAAATCTTTATATAACTAATTTCTTTTCTAGCTTGTTAAACTATACACATTTTATTCAATGAATTATTTTGCATTAGATATAAAAAATTATTTTTTTCACTTTTATCCTAATAATTTTTTTTTCTTACTTTCATGATTCTCGTTAAAGAAAACTTTAATGTCTTACATGTTGATGGTTTCTAGTGGTATAATAATATAAGGGCTTTATCTAATAGTTTGGTGTGTTTTTTTATCGATATCTTTTTCAAAAATAAATAAATTATTTATTCAAATGTCAGTGCTCAGGTTGTTTTGTTCTTTGTTATGTTTTCAATTTTATAGATATGACACTAATAATGACAAACTTTTTTTCCTAGCCTTGTTAGTTGATTGTTGTAACATATATTTTGTGGAAATAAAAATTAAATATTTGAATTCTGTCATACCAAAATATATTTGTTATGCTTTGAGTGTAACTAGAGAGATATATGGTTCAAAACCAAGAAACTTTAGGAAGACATAGGAAGGTATGAAAGGTCAACAATAATAGTAAAAAATCAAAGCATTACACATGGATAACTATGAACTTATCTAAAAAACAAAAAGTGTCGGATGATTTAGCACGATTCGTTAAATGATTAGTATACCAATCAAATAATAACAAGTAATAAGTAATTATCCTTCTTCTAAATATATAATATATAACAATAATTATAATTGATAATTAATTTTGTCAAAATAATATTTCCGCAAATTTTTTCATGTTTCATTAATTAAAACTATGCAAAAATATATAAAATTTCTTTGAGGATTTTATCAAACATTTAAAATGCAAAATAGATAAGAAATGGTATGGTAAATTATTTTTAGGGTTAGATTTTATCAAAACTCTATGTAATTACTCAACTTCTCTTCTCTTCAATTTAACGCTAAGATCAACCCACAATTTTACTTAAACCCTAAATTTTTAATGGATGAGTCTATGTTTCTTTATTATGAGTTAATGCATGGAATCTTTATTAAATAAAATTACTTTCACAACTAGAGTTTCCCAAACTTAATGAGTCAAATGTTTTATTAGACATTTTGTTACAATTATAGACTACAAAAAATATTTTCTAATAATCAAGTATCAATACATAAATGATCAAACCATAACAAACATTATACAAAAAAACAAAATTATATAATTGAATCAAGCCATATATATATATATATATATATATATATATATATATATATATATATATATATATATATATATATATATATATAGGTCTGTTAACTTGTGTATGCTCTTTTTTTAATTGATACATTTTAGCAATGTGTATTGGATTTTAGTGGATAAAAATACCCTTACATATTATGGATTCTAAATCTTAAGGTCAATAATATTTGAATAATTTTCATTCTTACCTCTCTGTCATTCCTCATTCCTCTCAACTCTTTCTCTTTCATCTCTCTCACCCCAACCTTTTCTTTGTCAGTACAATTGAAAAACTCAGAAACACTCGTCTAACCTTAATCCATCTTCTTCACTTATCTAATTTGTTTCTCTCTCATTTTCATATTTTCTCTCACTCACACACAGTAAACCGCGACACCGCAATTTATTGTTCTTGCTCTGTTCGTTCATTTGTTTTTCATTTTAATAACAAAAATTATTGATGATGTTGATGTCTACAATAATTTCAAAACTAAGAAAAAAACAAGAACCCCCCGTGAAAAGACATTAGCCTCAACCTATAATAGTTGCAAAGCATTTAATTTTTTAATATCAATTTTGATAAAATCATAGAATGAAAGGAGTAGAAGTTAAAATCATATATATATATATATATATATATATATATATATATATATATATATATATATATATATATATATATATATATATATATATATATATATATATATATATATATATATATATATATATCACTTACATGAGAGTTTAATGGTTAGTTTTCAAGAAAATAGTAATAATTCAGAAATTTTCAAATATGCGTTTCACATTTGTAGAAAAACAAAAAATATCCCAATTTTTTCGCAAGGAATGAGTAAATAAGTCAAAGGCAACATTTTAGTAAAAACAACTCATAGGTATGAATATCAAGTGAGTCATGTTTAAATACAAATAAATACTTTAATTCAGCTCATGTTTTCATGAGAAAAAATGTGTAACCTGATTAGATTTATCATAAATGAGTGGGTTAGTGGACTAACTTACTTAAAGATGTTTTGTTCTTCCGACTAATTTGATATATTCATTATTGTATAATAAAAATGGATTCACTCGATTCAAAGTTTTTAAAGCAATATAATTAAAGTATTTACATATTACACCAAAATTTAAATATAATAATTAAAAATCAAAGTATCAATCTACAGGACAAATAAATAAATTAAACATATCTGAATTATTAAAAAATTATTAAAGAACATTATAGTATTTAAAAAAAATGAAATTATCCAACATAATTAAAGTAATGAATAATTATAAAAAAATTATGAAAAAAATGGTAAAAAAACTAATAGAGTAATGTTAGTGGTGGGTTATTAGCAAACTCAGTCTTACACTTTGTTCACTTGAATGGATTTGGAGGAGAATGATTGAATGGATTTGAGAAGATTTGAAAATAAATTTTTTGTTGTTTATTTGAGTGGATTTGGAAGTATTTTTTTTTTAATCGGTCACATCAATCAAATTCTGCACTAATTCTCACATATTTTAGTTCCAAAATCACTCTCACTTATCTCCAAATCCACTCAAATAAACAACAAAAAATTTACTTTCAAATCCTCTCAATTCAATTCAGTCAGTTTCTTCCAAATTCATTCAAGTGAACAAAGTCTTAATCTACTTGAATTCGTTTACTCCGCGGTTTCATAAAACCTAAGTTTCATATTTGAACTTAAAAAATGGAATGTTTAGTCAAGTATTGTATGGTACGACCATAGTCTCTCAACTTATATACCCACCTATTTTCATTCCCGTCAAGATCATCTTATTTTCCACTTCCTCCTCATCATTTTTCTGTGGTTGGTGTGCACTTCTTTTAACACTTAAAAAATTGTATCTTAGTGCTGGAATCGGAATCATGTTGCATCCTATCTTTCTTAATAGGTTTTGTCTCAATCTATTTGATGGTATATTCTACTGTCGCAATTGAAAACCTCATGTGTTGAGCAGCTTTACAAAATTGTGCCCTGCATACCAAAAGAATCAAGGAGTCATCATCAACTACATTTACTTCGGTGTCCACCTACACATGATATCATGCTTTTAATACTATTTCTCACATGTTTTCACTAGATATGCAATTAGTTTTCAAACTCGACAAAACCTAATGTGCCCTCAGAAAATCTTATTTTCATGATTATGAAATTAAATAAATAATAAATACTTTTATTATTTAATTCAGGCCCACACGCACACCACACCGCAATGAATTTTGGCTAACGTTATAATGTATAATTTCAATTAATCACGTACTAAGTAAAGGAGGTAGTTGTTTTAACAGATGTTATCGATAGAACTTACTTGATCTTTTGACGAGGAAGAATTGGTCGGGAGATCGTGTTATTTTGAAATAATTAAACTTCCTTATTTAGAATAAAATTTTATAAAAGGACTGCTCGCTTAATAATCCCAATTTTAATCTAAAACTAATATTATAACTTTACGCGTAAAAATATTCATTCAAATAAATAAATAAATCAACACTATTCTCCCTAAAACTTTAGTCATCTAATATCAATGTATTGACTTCTACGGTAATTTTAGTCACTGATTTAGTTTTAGTAGGGATTTTAATTAATTTTCGATGAAGATGTACTTTTTTAATTCTTCAATACCATTGGTATTTTTTAGGCTCGTGTTGATGAATTCCTTCTTTCTTCACATTGCAACAACTGATAAAAGATTTGATTCTGAGTAAAGACAAAAGAAAATATTTCAAGTAATAAATTATACGAACTTGTTCGTTTTCAGCAATGTGGCTAAAAAAGCAGGAGAAAGATAAAGAAATATTGTGGACACGGAATAAAATATAAAAGGGTTCATTCGACATCTCTAACGATTTCACCCTTTAAAACTTTATCTTTTAAGTTTCATGCCCTCTAATTAATAAAGTTTGGTGAAAATTAAATAAAATTAAATGAAATGGTTGATCAACTTATTTAATAATCTGACCATGTTTTATAGTTACTTGTCATTGTACTCTTTCACCTCTTTCATTTTGTGTTTTTTCGTGTGTGGTTTGGTCTTCCATTTCTCATTGTATTGAAAGAGTTTTGAGAGACATTTGAGAGAGAATTCTCGTTGGAGAAGTGTGGTGGAGGTGTTGTTGTGTTATTGCTGTTTTCGTGGTCGATATTGGAGTTGAGAGATTGATTTTGTCTGAAGTTTCTCGCATTAAACAGGTGCATAAGTCTATTTGAAAGCTCCAGGTCTTAGCAATCCGACGCATACCCATCGGATATTGAAATCCGATCGAATATCAAAATCTGAAAACATGTACATCAGATGTCGAATTCTAGTGAAGGTCGATGGTTTTCGAAATCTGATTCGTGCCACGTTTCTAGATTCGATTCACTGTTTTCACAACTTGTATATACAAACCTCTCTCCTTTCTCTCCTTCAAACCTTCTACTTACAAATCCTAATATAGCAATGAAGATCAACCAAGAAGAAGTCGAACAAATGAAACAGAACCCAACAAACAAAATGTGATCACCATCAAGAAGAAGAGGTTGATCTCAAACAAACACAACGTGCTCTATGAAGAAAGATGGAGAAAACGAAGAAAATGGGAGAAAGTTGAAGAAAGCTTGGTACGAATAAGAGAGCTTGAGATCCGAGAGAAAGCCAAATATTTTAATGGAGAACGAGAATTTGGTCAAAGAATAATCTAGTGAAAAGATTCTTCTACTTTTATTATAAATTAATCACATTTTAATGGTGGGCATTATAGGTATTTCAGAAAATTTTGGAGATGTAGGATGAAACCCTTTAAGGTGTAAGGTGAAACCTCCAATATAAAAAAATGGTAGTCATCAAGCTAACGAGTTCATATATTCAAAACAAAACAACTACAACCCAACAACAACCCCCTTCTCTTTCACATCTTCATAGGTGTGATGAAATAACTATTTGTTCAACCTTATACCCAATTACGGATCATCTTTATTATCATCTTTAAGCCCCTGTTCACATGAATGGATTTGAGGGAGAGTGATTGAATGAATTTGAGAGGATCTGAAGGTAAATTTTTTGTTGTTTATTTGAGTGGATTTTGGAGGTAAGTGAGAGTGGATTTAAAAGTAAAGTTTGTGAGAATTAGTCTAGAATTTGATTTATGTGACAGATTAAAAAAATTTACTTCCAAATCCACTCTCATTTACTTCCAAAATCCACTCAAATAAACAACAAAAAATTTACCTTCAAATCCATTCAATCTCTCTCTCCCAAATTCATTCAAGTGAACAAGAGCTAAGTGAAAGAGAGGAAGGAGAAGAAAGAAATATCCAATTCGAAAATACATTCTAGATTACATAATGCATTTTGGAATGTATATTTTTGAGCAATTTCTAAATTCAAAACCATCTTTGAAAATGTACATTTTAAAATAAATTTTTTAAAATATATTTTAAACTGTACAATCTAAAATATACTTTTAGATCAAAAATGTGCCTTGGAATGCATATTTTAAAAAATATTATTAATACATTTCAAATTATATATTTCAAAACTTGTTCTAAATTACAAAATCAAAAATTTATTAAAAAAACTAAGTGTAGAAGTAGCTCTTACCTTTTTATCATAATTTTAAAGATGGATAATTTGGGACCAGGAAGAAACACAAGAGGTGCAAAAAGAATAGAATGGCCAAAACACAAAACAACCGTAACAAGAGGGTTACTCCCTACATCATTAGATTGCTCCCTACATCACCACATTTTTAAAAATTCTAAAACTATCCTTTACATTTTAAAAAATCCTACATTTTCACTTTTTTTCTTCAACGGATATGCCACATACGTTTAACCGTTATGCTTTTTTTTAGTTTTTAATTTATTAAAATATTATATTTTAAATTAATTTATAGATTATTTAATTTTTTTATTTTTTTATAATATTACTTAAATTAATTTTATTTTATTTAATTAACTAATAATTATTAATTTAATTAAAATATATTATTTTTTAGTTAATTTTAATAAACGGATATTCCATGTCGTTAACAGTTTACGGATGTGGCGACATTCATTCAAGTTTTTTTTTAAGTTTTTAGTTTTACTACAATGTTATATTTTTAAATTAATTTATAGATAATTTAAATTTTTTGTTTTTTTATAATATATTACGTAAATTAATTTTGTTTTATTTAATTAAATAATAATTATTAATTTAATTAATTTAAAGTAAAACAAAAATCAAATTAATTAAATTAATAATAATTATTTAATCAAATCAAATAAAATTAATTTACGAAATATATTATAAAACAATAAAAAGATTTAAATAATGTATAAATTAATTTAAAATATAATATTTTTATAAACTAAAATTTAAAAGAAATCTTAAACGGATCTGGTGTGGGATATCAATTACTTCTAATTAATTAAAAAATAATATAATTAAATTAAATTAATATTAATTATTTTATTAAATTAAATATAATTAATTTATATATAATTAATTAACAAATTTAAAAGAAATTTAAATAATATTTATATATTAATTTAAAATATAATAAATTAAAAACTAAAAAAAAGCATAAAGCTTGAACGGATGTGGCCACATCCGAATGTAGCATACCCGTTAAAGAATTTTTTCTTCGATAGATATTGACTTAGAGAAAAGAAATAAGGGTAAGATTTTTTAAAATATAAAGGATAGTTTTGAAATTTTTTAAAATATAAATTATAGTTTTAGAATTTTTAAAAGATGTAGTGGTGTAAGGAGAAATTTGAGTGGTGTAGGGAGTAAATAGAAAGCCCCCAAGATCACTTCATATAAAAGTGATCTAATTATAAATTGCTACTTTTTACACCCCCGTTAATATCTATCCTTCTCATCTTTTTCATTTCTAAATGAAGAAAGTGAAGATAAATTTGTATGGAATGTAGGATAAAATAACCTCAATTATAAAGAATTTTGATGGGTTTTGTAGTATGATAATGTACCATAAATTCTTACCATTTTACTTCATAACACGCGAAAAATCCATTCCAGGAATACCTTGGGCCGGATAATTTATCTCATTTCTCTCTTTTTTTATAGAAAAATGAATATAATTTCTCATATCTTATAAAAAAGGAAAAATTGTTTCAATAATTTGTTTAAGTGAATTTAATGAAATTAATTTTATGTTTTAAATCAACAACAGAGTAATGTAAATTAATGAAGAAAAAGGGAATTACAATAAAATATTTAATATGTACTTATTACTCGCTAACACGGAACCAAATGTAGAATAAAATGAAATATTGATTATTACTTATTCCTTTTTCACTTGAATGAATTTGAAAGAGAGTGATGGAACGAATTTGAGAGAATTTAATGGTAAATTTTTTTGTTGTGTATTTGAGTGGATTTGGAGATAAGTGAGAATAGATTTTGAAGTAAAATTTGTGAGAATTAATGTAATATTTGATTGATGTCAGAGATTAAAAATATTTACTTTCAAAATACACTATCACTTACCTCTAAATCTACTCAAATAAATAATAAAAAATTTACCTTCAAATCCTCTCAAATTCATTCAATCAATCTTCCCCAAATCCATCAAGTGAACAAAATCTTAGTTTTGAATTTAATGGATCATATTCATATATATATATATATATATATATATATATATATATATATATATATATATATAAACACTCATGTATGTAATAAAGTCTTATAATTAGAGTAGAATATAAAATAAAAAATAATTATATAACTTCCATTATTTAGGAAAAAATTTAACAATTATAATAAGAAACCTAGTTCAATTTGAGAACATATAATATTGTCTGGATATTTTCTTCTAGAATAAATTACTTAATCTTATATTTCTAAATTAGAAGGAAAATACAAAATAAATATATTCTATCAGGTTTGAATAACTTTTATTTTGTGCCAAATAATTTAAAATGATGAAAAATATTCTTTTTATTTTATTTTATCTCTTTCTATCCTTCTAAAAAAACAGTGTTTTGTTTTTTACTTTCAAATATAAATTGTTTTGCACAATCAATTAATTAGAAATATTTACATGTGATTTTAAAAATTATTACAAAACTCTCGCAACTTTAGCTTACATGATAATTTATAATTGAATGAAAAGAATAAACAATTAATGTATTATAATTAAATTATTTGAAAATGAAATATAATTTTTAAATTTCAAAGGATTCATGTAATAGAGAGAGTTTCATATCAATATTACAAGGCTGTTTCTTGATGTTCATGGATGATGTTTTATTTGGAGTCATTATTTTTTTAATATTTTTTTGTAACAATTATTATAATATACTTTTATTTCTTTTAACCCTTTATTCATTTTATTTTATATTTTTAATTTCATAAAAAAAACTATCAGAAACCAGTGTATAAAAAATGGTATTACTGTATAGTTATTTTGTTTATGCCTCTGCATACAAAGTGATCAAAGCAAGAAGTATTGTCCAAAGTCAATTCCTACACAAATTCAAAAAGGTTATACTTTTTTTTGGTTCTTTTGTTTTTTAAAAAGAACGTAATCATGATAATAAATATAATAACATTATAGAAAAAAATATAATATTTTGGAGGAATGTCATGAATTTGCACGTGATAAAAGAGAACACAGAGAAAAAGTTGGGCTGATACAAGGGCAAGACAGAAATATGAGTATTAAATTTTTATTTACAAATTTAATAAACCTGCACCAAACCAATAATAAATTACTTTACTATTAGATATTAAGCATAGAGTTTTATAAAATAATAAAAGATTTTTTTTATAATTATTTAGTTAAAGTAAGTTAAAGACAACAAAATTATATATGATTATATTATATGTGAATTTTTAGTAAGAATAACGTACCTTTTTTCTTTGACATCATTTAATTGATTTGTATACCTCATTCCAAACTGAATCACTCATCTCATTTTGTTTTGTGTATTGCAAGACATTTATAAAACTTGAACCAATAAAATCTAATTGGTTTAATTTATTTTATTGAAAATATCATTCAACATTTCTAGTTTAGTGTAGTGTAAATAGGATGAAAATCTTATTGAAAATGGTGGGACATAAACTACCTTTCAACTACTTTTATTCTTTTCTTGATCTCTCCTTTAGTTTTTTATGTTTCTTTTTAATGAAAATCTTCTAACTTTTAGTTTATTTCTCATATGTTTTCACTCATTTATTTACTCTCAGCCAGGAATACTTTAAATTTTATTTTTTGTTTTATTTATTAAAAGTGATACTAAACATTTGAATAATGTATTGAAATTAACAAATAAATCAATATAAACCATATTAACTTAATCTATATATAATTAAGTTAATCTACAATAAAGTATTATTTTAGAATTGTTTTTCCGTAAAAGTCATTTTATATTTTTATAGTCACTTAAATTCAAGCAAGCAATTTTCGAAAAAATATTAAAACAATCTCTTTGTACGAGAAAAATTGTTGAGTTTATCAAGGAGACATTCAATTGGAAAACATGATAGCAAATGAGATTTGAACTTAATCACATAAGAAATTGAAACCACTCTTACTTAAAACCTTAAGACATTGGGTTAATGGATCTTCGACCTTATATGATGCTCTACTTTCTCATTTCTACCAAATGTGGAACTTAGACTCACACTTGGAATTCTAACAATCTTTCCCTCGAGGGTGAGTCCTTTCCATATTGGTACAATCTCTCTCCATCGGAAGCATTTCCAACTAAGAATACCCCCTTCGTACCGTCGTTCATCTTAACGGGACATGCTTACTTAGAATCCTTCACCAGGAAGACTTTCGATATAGGAACCATTGTACTCGTTTGAGTCAGACAAATCATCGGCTTTGATACCACTGTTGGGTTTATTGAAGAAGAAGTTCACTAGGGAGACACAATATCAAATGAGACATGAGTCCAACCACACAAGGGATTGACACCACTTTTTACCCAAAACTTTAAGAAAATGGGTTAATGGATCTTCGACCTTATATGGTGCTCTGCTTTTTCATTTCTACCAAATGTGAAACTTAGACTCAAACTTGAAATCCTAACAAAAGTCCTATATAATTGTTTATTATGATAATAAGAATATTTAATCATAATATTTTAATTATAAAATTTAAATACGTTTTTAGTAGTATTTCTTTTTTTAGCTTTTGTAGAAGTATTTTGTAATTTTAAATCTCTAATGTTTTCTAACATATCTTTTTAGCTTTTATTTTAAACGATAATCAGTTTGATGCTAAAATTAAAAAAATACTAATTAATTAATGTAATTAAGATAAGTTTGAATAAGTTTGATAAATAAAGATGAAGTGATTTACGAATATATGTGAAATTTGAATAAGTTTGATAAATGAAGAGTTTTATTTATTTTTATTGTGAACTGTGGTTAGAAATAAATATGTGTGTTTGTAGCACTAAAATTGTGCGGTGTTAAGGTGCTAACTAAAATAAAATATTAAAGTAAATAAGTTAGCGTTGGCTAAATGAACATTAATTTGAATAAACATTAAAGATAAGTTAGCATTAGCTTAATGATGTTAGCTAAAATAAATTTTAAAATTGAATGATATTTATATTGACTAAACAGGTGTTAACTAAAATAAGTTTTAACTAAGCATGTGTTAAACCGACACTAAGTTATATATTATGAATTTGTTTGTATGGTGAACAAATATAAATAGTAGATAACTTTTAATTTAGTGGTCTTTATTTAATGATAAAAATTTTCTCATTCACAATTTTCTTCTCTCATTTTCTATACATATCTCATCACACTCATTTTCTTTATTCACATTCATAAATCTTCTCACATTCATATATTTCATTTAAACTCATTTTTTTTAGCCCATATTCATTTCTTTCGTCTACATTAATCTTTTGCATGCACACACACCTTCTTCATCTGTATTTTTTTTTCCTCATCTTCTTCATCCACATTCTTCTCCCCACCTTCTTCATTCATACTCATCAATTTCATCCACCTTCATCTCATTTATACATTTATTTACACACATCTCATTCATCCATTATAAAATTTTCTATTTTTTTTTCATTTATATTTATTGAATATGGAAGTATTATTTTTTAAATTACTTTTATTAGTATTGATCACACCAATGCCAATTATCAACAAATTAAAAACTTAAAAAAAAAACATTAACATAGGCTTGGCAAATACTAAACTACTGTGCTTATAGTTAATCTTTAAAAGTCAACACTAGTACAAAAAAAAAATTGACATGTGTTTTTTGGCCTTAAATTCGACATTAATTGACGTCAGATATAGAGCAATATCTGACGTTGGTCAGATATTGCTCTATATGATGTCAATTAATGTCGAATATTGCCATTATCCAACGTTAATTTACTTTTTGTGTTTTTTTAATTAATTGGGATATATTTTTATAACCGTACGAGACCTAAAAGGCAGAAAAATGATAAATGTAATATAGTTTTTGGTATACAACATGAACTATAAGTAAAAACAAAAAAGTTATGACAATAGTAGTATTAACTTGTGAATATTGGTTTTAATAGCTATGGTTATTGGTTTTGGTGGAATTTTTTTACCACTCTTTTAGAACCCTTAGTTCAGGTAAAAAACACCAATAGCTCTTACTTTTGGGTCTCTTTGAAGTATAAAAATCATTTGGAAAGTGAACTGCGATAAATCTTAAAACGACCATAACATGTGCTTCGGTTGGCCGATTTGCTATTATTATATATGGATTTGGGGTAGAAAAAATTTTCAATCATGTAGTAGCCCGCGTAGGTGACTGTTCCT
The DNA here is from genome assembly GCF_029865625.1 of Vigna umbellata. Taxonomy (NCBI): domain Eukaryota; kingdom Viridiplantae; phylum Streptophyta; class Magnoliopsida; order Fabales; family Fabaceae; genus Vigna; species Vigna umbellata. The sequence goes on along the minus strand of NC_142165.1, from coordinate 92,163,396 downwards.
TCTAGATTTTTAAAAAAATGTTGTTTTCTATTTTTCGTCAATTTTTTTTCCAAGCTTTGCAAAAACATTTCACATACTTAGACTTTGAATTTTGATCTAAAATTTTTTGTAGGGGCTTCTTATGATATTTTGGTGCTTTGAACAAATTTTCAAGTTATTTAGAGATGTTTTGAATATACTCTCAGTTTTACCCTTAAACTTGGATGTATAACGTGTAGTGTAGTATGAATAACAAACAAGTTCAACAAAAGGAGACAATACAACAAACAAATTCTTGAAAACGAAAATGAAAAATAACTTTCTTGAAGGTGGGTTCGTTGGAATAAAGTGTTCCCACTAGTGAGAGAGAAAGCAGAACGCGCCTATGAAGATGAACACCAAAACAATCAGACAAAATAAACGAAAATCATAACCAAAGTACTTAATCAACATGAATTTGTATAAAATGAAAGAAATATTACATGTGTTGGTCACCAAACTTCGTTCGAGAACAGTTTAAGCATATAAGAGGTCTCGTGCTAAGATAAAGTGAATGAATTTTCAACCTCCCACCCCAATTTTTATTGAATTCACTAACATATAACGTCTGATTCTAGGGCATTCGATGTTTTATAACATTTTGGCATCTGATTCTAGGGCATTCGATGTCATATGGAAGTACATTTTCACCTTCGCGCCAAACATCTTCGCCAAATTTACCTAATAGAATGTTGAACTTCTCAATATTTGACATCTTATAACGATTTGATGTCAGACAATTGAACTTTTATTTACAGAAATGTTACCGATCATTTTTAATGTTGACTTTTTCATTTTCTGATGTTGAATGTGAGGTGATGAAGTCTTATTTTACACATGATAACAAATTAATATCTATAATTTTAAAAGTTGTGTATGTATGTGTTGCAGATCCGATATTTGTAACCATTTTGCATTAGTTTTTTATTGTTACTGTTTGCTTTTAACCAACCTAATTCCATGTTTTTTTTAATTATTTTTTTATCTAGAAAGGTACACAAATAATAAATCATACATAAAAAGAAATAGTTAAAGATATGAAGAAATTATAATAAAACATATAAAAGAAATCATTATCTCAATTAAATCAAATAATCATGTCTATTTGATCTATGAAAACATAGTTCCAATAGAACAATCTCAATACATCTTTTCTTCCTTTTTCTCAATTATAAAGTTCAATTGTGATTTCGAAAAGATAGCACATTATTACAAGACGAAGAAAATATATATACCCATTCGGAATACTTACTTTTAATATGATGGATATAATTAAATATGTTTAATTTAATAACTTAATTACATATTTTACTTTTCAGTTATTATCATTTTAAGAATTTTATCATTTAATTGGTTACGCAGTTAAAGTATATAATTTTTTATTATGGATCCACCGTATGTGTGATGACATGTAAAGAAAAAAGTTAGAGAAATGAAATGACATTAAAGAGTTTATCCTAGGTACGCATACCTACTTTTTTTACTTACAGTTCTGCCATTACTCTCGTAGCTTTAGTCCTTTGTCACTCTCAGTGAAAAGCTAATCAACCCAAAAACAATGCCATGTTTTAGTTCATGGTTTCTTGAACATGATCACAACACAACATAAGCTATGGAAGATCTTGAGCACTCCAGGCTTGACCTTATTTTGCTACTACGCGGCGTCACGCATCTTCCTCACATTTTTCATTTTCATTTCACCTGCTCCTCATTGTCGTACACCGCTACCGTACTTTTGGACCTTCAAAATTAAGGACAAAATTTTAATAATTGTTATGCTGTGGGACCCTGCACCTTCCGTACCCATAACTTTTGCTGGAATTTTCCAAAATCAACATTAATGCCCATGCATCCCTTTACGGTTTACAATTATCACTGTTGTTCTTTCTTTCCTCTCTCTCAAACAAATAAATGGTGCTCCATATCAAAGAGTCAAAAGTGTGTTTATTTTAACATTTGAGTCTCTGTCAACAAAATACAAAAGAAAAGTGGGACGAGAAAAGAAGCAAAAAAAGACAAACGCGTTTCAGAGCAACCAAAGATCGTAGAGAAAGTGGTAAAAGAAAAAAGGAGTTTGTTTATTATTGTGGACAGACATTGTCAACCAACACGATAGTGAATGTTAATTAAAATATGCAAGCGGAAAATCAGCATTTCCTGATTCGCTGATAAGCTTGATTAGTTGATTAATTAATTAAAGTGGAGGATGATGAACGTGTAAACACAGTTGGGCTTGGAAAGGAAAATATGAAAAATAGTAGTAATTAATGAATGTCTAAAAGGCTAAAGAAGATAGTTGTTGAAGAAGATGTTGCAATTCCCGATTGATGGGAGGGAGAGTAGAAAGCTGAGTCATCCCATCCACATTGTTAATCCAAGTGATGCGATGATCCGTTGGTAACGGCAGGTACTTTGGGTCAACTAGCATCTACAGTTATTACGTGTTTCTAATCCTACTCTTTATTGTTACTGTTCAATCTTTGTCAATGCTTCTAGAATAAAAAACAATTTAACAATTTTGTTTTTTCTTTCTACTTTTCACAACTCCGTTCGATCCCTTTCGGATTACGATACACACAATATGGTGAAATAATTCAGACTTTGGATGACTTTTCTAGTCTTAAATAATTTTTTAACTCTATCTTATCATTTTCTTGTTAAATTTTTATTAACTTTATATATCACCTTCGTATGTTCATGGACTATACTATTTTGTTGGTATGATCTATTTGGATTCATTCATGAACGGTTGTATTCTAACTCGTTCACTTAATATATAATTCTAAAAGTATGTGTTTGGTGTTAGGACAACTATGATGACTTAAACCAATTAATATTACTTTTGTGAGTTATGCATTTGTGGTGGTGAGTTATGCACTTGTGGTGGTGGAACAACTTGTCCAACCAAGCTACCAAACACAAGGTCAGTCCATTAACATTTTTTGCCAAGATATAACTCTTAGACTATGACCTCCTAAACCTTTCACCACATATTTCACTCTTCTCTACTTGAGATTGCATGATTATTAGAGCGATAAGATAACTCCCAGTACTGAATCCATATATTAATACATAAATATTACCATAGAATCTTCCCACAAGATCCCTTGAATTACACCAAACACACACAATGTTCATATTCATTAACAAGCTCATCATCATCACAATTTCATACATGAATAAACACCATCATACTTTTAAACATACATAAACTACATTGACTCTACCTCAAATAGTCAAGGAAGAAGAACATTTCAAAGGTACACATTGACGCTTAGAGGTGGTGTCCAACGCAATACTTCTCGACAAAGGTGGCGCTAAGCGCCATTCTTCTCACAACAAGTTGCGCTCAGCGGCACTTTTTTGGCGGTCAACACCTTGGAGTTAAAATGCTCCAAACATACAGTATAAGCATGACGCTTAGTGGCACCTAGCGCAACTCAATGTCAAACCATACTTAAATGATTTCTAAAGAGAAAAAAAGAAATTGTGTATTCTAAAATAATAAAATCTTTCCTAAAAAGACTATTTATATTAAAAAAATTTAATATTAAAATAATCAAATTTTACTATTTTTAAATCATTATCACTAATAAATTATTATTTTTTAGGGTCTTCACATTAATTAACTTTTTTAAGTGAGTCAACTAATAAACTTGAAACATCACAAAAATAAATCTACAATTCACATTTTTATTTTACAAAAAAATTTTCATTTCCAACTTTATAAACTACATTCACTAGAAAATTTGAACTCTTTGTAATTGTTGTACGTTATGTTATTATATCATTAGTAATATTAATTAAAAAGGTAACAACACCGTTAAAATATCACATCAATATGTTATCTCAGTAGAAGATAAAAACATTAAAACCATATTTACGAGGACTACAATAAAAAATAGTGGACTAAAAATTAATTTTCTAAAAGAAATAAACATTATCTTAACATTAATATTCAACTAAAGGAAACAATTAATTATTGTGGCGCCAACTAAAAGAAATAAACATTATCTCAACATTATTTGAGGATTTAGAAAAGACAGAGAGATTTTAAAATGATTTTTTTACGTAAATATTTATGTAAAAAAATACATTATATTCAAGTAATGGTTTTAACTGATATAAATAAATTTGGTGATATTTAGTTAGGATAATTAGAATTTTTTAAGGAAAGTTATAAAATCTTATATTATGATTAAGATTTCTTTTACAAGTTGTAAAAGTTCTTTTATAATTGAAAGTATACCAATTTTAACAGGATTATCTTCTTAAAAAAAATAGTGGATTTCGTGTTGCATTTTTACTAATAAGATATATAAAATTCGCATAAACTAAATAATCTTACGGAAACTTTTGACTAATCTCTCTTTCTTTTTCTACTAGTTGTCAGGCAATTTTTTTTTACCTCTTATTAAGTTCTATTATCTTCATTCAAGACCACATATACATTTATGTGCGGTAGGATATAACCTTTTATTGCAAACAATAATTTTCGTTTTAATTAATCGACGAATTTTGTTATCAGAAATGGCAGCGAAGAACATGATTTTAAGCCCAATGGTTGAAACGAAAAGATACTAATGGTTGCCTAATACAAAAAGAAAATGAAGTTAAAACTAATTAACAATTGTATTGTAATTGATGTAGTTGTATTTTGAGTTCATTGTTGTTGATTGAAACTTGAGAACAAAGATCTCAAAATTGTAATTCATACGCTCAATAAATAACTTATACATGATTTCTCACCAAGTTGAATAAAAGAACACGAAAAACATGACTTGAAATCAAAACCGTACATAATTGATTCAAGTCTGCCTACAATCTATTAAGCCATTTCAAACAACACTTTCAAAACATCTCCTCCATTAATAATTAATAAGAAATAAAATCCAAATATTATTTTCTATGAACAAAACAAATAATCAAAAGTAAAAGAAGAAGTAAGGAAAAAATAATTTACTAAAATTGACCACTTTTCTCGTTTCCTTTTTCTTTTATAAACCCAATTAATATACATTTTCTTTCCATTTTTTTCTCGCTTTTTAGCCTTTTTGTTTTTCAATCGGACAATTTAATTTTCTACTTATTTATTACATATTTTTCTTATTTTCGTTTCTATTCCACTCCCCCAATTTCTATTCTTTCAAACCAGACAAAAACTTTAACTTCGTTCATTTGTAATCAATTCACAATAACTAAAAAAATGGGTTAATTTACTTAATAATATGCAATTTATATGTAATTATATCAATTATCGTAAAATAATTAATGTATATAAAGAGTAACAATAATAATTAAAGTTTTAAATTTCGAATGTTCATAAAAAATAGAAATATACAATTCATAAAATTTATTAATTACAGATTAAAATAATTATTAGTATTTTGATAGTACGTGAGATAGTTAATTTTTTATGAAAGAATAAAAAAGAACAATATCTTACAATTAAAAATGAAAAAAAAAATTGTATTGCAAAAAGGATATTCTCAATAATGAGTAATTCACTTTATAGTCCTTAGTACAATTAATGCAATTAGAGTTCCTTAAAACATGTACCAGGGAGTTGATCTACCTTAAAAAATAAAAAATAAAGAATGATTGAAACACGAAAGTAGAGGAGCTAGCCTGTAAAGATCTTGCCAAGATATTGCCGGGTCAACTGGAACAACACAGACACTATAAGTCAAACACATGTTAATCACGTGTTCTTTTAATGCAACGAAATCACATATCTCCCCCTTTCTCTTTATTTATTTATACCCGTACACGTCTTTTACATAATTTGAATTCTCTGTTGTTTTTAGAATACAAATTTTATAATGTTTTAATTACTAAATCATATGATTTCATTTTCAATTTTATATATAGAGTTTCATAATAAAAGTAATTTTTACATAATTATATAATTTTGTAAATAAAATGGACTTTATATATATATATATATATATATATATATATATATATATATATATATATATATATATTATACATTAAAATAAAGTTAATGGATAAACTATTAAATATTTTTTCAATTATAATTTTATTATTGTTTAAATTTAATTTTATAAAAGTTAAACAGAATAAATTTGCTTATGTAGGATAAATTGGCATAATTCATTACTTCCAATGGAATAGGAATATGAACACTTTTTCTCTTTTTTCCAATAGATGTTTATGAAGATGGTTTACTTTGTTTTTGTTTGCGAATTAGATATCTTAATTAGGATTGTTTTGAATTGTAATATAATAAATAAATAAATAACATTATATGCGTATGGTTATTATGTAATATAATGGATGATAAATAAATGTCGAGAAACAATTATATTTAACTAATTTATTATGAAATAGGCTATGTCTAGTTTATGGAATAATTTAAAGTAATTATTTGTTGTAGAAATGGACGTTCAATCATTTAGTTCTAAATTTATTGATTATGTTAGATCAACATGAACAATATACATTTATCAATTTTTACAATATTGTGTTAGATGTTAAATATTTTCATTTTAGTTTTCACTTATGGCTTTTATACTTTATAACTTTTCACATTATAATACTTATTAACAATTTATTTTGATATAATTGATTTCATGTTATTTTATGCTAAATTGAATAATAATTAATTTATTCCTCTATATGGTACTATTGAATCTAGTTTGTTGTAAAACAATTTTCATATATGAAAGTTGCTTAATCGATAAAAATAGTAAAAATAATGAATTATTTATATATATAATAAGAATACAATGATGATTACAATTCAAACATTGTTCTATTCCATTTATAACAATTTCAACTATAATCATCGTCGAATTGATACTTCGTAATTAGTAATGTATGAATACTTATATAGCATGCAATGAGAATCATGTTCAAAATCATAATTATATATGTAACAAATGATGATAATTTTTAGTGAATTTCGTCATCATATATACAATGAAGTTTCTAACAAAATTATGCCATCATTGATATGCATGATGATTGTCTTAATTGTCTTCATAAATATTTTTTTAACAATGATGTTAAAACTCTCATCAAAATATACAATTGTTAAATGGATCTTTTTCAAGTGACATTTTACTATTTTCACCTCTTCATAGGCTACAAATATAAATATAGTAATATTTACTGTTACATGGAAAAACTTCATAAAATTTATTATTCTAGTGTAATTTCTTAAAGCAAGGACTAGAATTAGATAAATTGTAAAAAAAAACTATAAAATTGGATAACTTGTATTTGAGATGCACAATTTTATTTTGAAGAAGTCGTGCTTCAAATACAATTTCAACTTTTATTTTTAACAATATAGAAGTTATATTTGACATATACAGTTTCCTTTCACATATTTTTGTTTTTATTAAAGCCGTATTCAATAAATATGAATTCTACTTTTTTTTTAAATAGAAGTTTTATTTGTTCATTTTCGATTTTTCTTTTTTACACTGAAGTTGTGTTTGGAAAATAAGACATCTATTTTTTTTCATGTATTGCATCAGTGAAAAAAACACGTTATGTTTACTGAACATGATTTCAATACAAAAAGATTACACAAAAATCATGCTTCTCATACCCATTTTGATAAAAAAAAAAAAAAAAGTCTATATGCTAGACACGATTTCTATATACTATATTTTTTTTAACGAAGTATTATATTATAACCATAACTTCTATGTTACGAAAATTTCAAAATTGAAATCAGATTAATGGAACACTTCCTCTTTAAGATGAACTCGTCCTTCAAGAAGGACCTTCTTTTACAATTTATCCATTCTAATATATTTTTTAAAGAAATTATGTCAAAATGGTAAATTTTCAAAAAATTACATTCAAACTAGGATTAAAGTCTTCTTAGAGGAAAAAGAAAGAAAATTTTATAATTTATCTTAAATTTTATTTTTAAACTTATATATAACTAATTATAATGTATAGATAAGTTTGGTTTTTTTATTCTTATTATTATCTTTCACAAACTCTTATGAAGGAGCTATGAAAGGTAATGTGAGTGTATAGGATTCCAAAGAGATTAGATTTTAGACATTAGATCCAATAAGACTTGTTAGGAAAATACTAATACCTTCTAACGAGTCAAATATTCCAAAAGCTCTTAAGGAAACCACTTTTAGAAAAGAAATGGACTTTGATGGTGTGAAACGTAGAAGTTCTTACAATAAAAATGTCAGAATTATCTAACTATCAAATCCATTTTTCTTAAGAAATGTTTGCAACAACCCCATCTTAAATAACCTACAAGTTCAAGCATCAACAAATCACATCCACATCTTAGTCATATTATTTTGTATTTTTAGTCAATAAAGATAACCGAAACTTAAAATATATATATTTAAATGTGTTGAACTTATAATAAAAAAAGTTATATATATATAAGTCCATTAAAACAACATTAATCAGGTAAATTAATAAGTTTATAAGGTAACATCCGCTCTTGAAACACCTGTCTTTATTATAATATTGTTTTTAAATAATTTCTTAATTGGTTAAGAGATGAAAACGTATATAAATAATTTTTAATTTCAACTATTAAGCAATAAAGAACTTTGAGAGCAGTGAAATAAATTCCTAATTGAGATTGAGAGATTGAGGGATGTGAGTATTCATATTTTAATCTTTTTTTTTTCTTTCACTAAAAAAAGTTAATGTCAATATTTTAATGTCAAGTATCCTAAAATCATATTATATATTATTCGCTTTAAAATCTCATGTTGGCTTTGAAATTTCACTTTTATACTATTTTGGCTATAAAAGTTATTTCGGTAATTTTTATCTTTCAAAGAAACGAACATGATATTGCATGACAATTGTTTGGAAATATCTATCTTAATGTGGAACTTTGTCCGTTCCAACCTAATAAAAGTTATGTATACTACTGCTATTGGTTGCGGTAAGTAAATTTTTATTTTTATTAAGTTTGAATATATTCAAACGTTGTTCTAACATTATTAATTTTTAATGTTGAAGGTATTTATATAGTGTATGCATTGAGAAGGAAACAAACAAGTCTATTTAGCTCTTGTATGCAATAATTTATTTGTTGTGTTATATAATTTAATTTTACTAAGTTCTATAATAGGCACAAATTTCACTGTACAATTAATTTTATATAGTAGTTGAGGTTTATTAGAGGTTGTAGGGAACACACATAGTCTCTAAAAAAAAGTTGTAGTTCATTGTATCAATTATAAGTAATTAATCTGTCATACTATTGAAATATAATTATATAATTTATGATATTCTATGAATTTAACTTGTAGTGCTCGCGTCAACCGGGAAGCTTTGAGTGGGAATATTATGTGATGAGACACATGCAAAAAATCATATCCGCAAACGTTGTTGACTTATGGGATTTGGTACTGTGTATAATTTATAATTAGCATCTTAAGTATTTATCACTATAAGTTGACTCAAATTGTTCATTGTCTAAATTTTTGGTGCGCATTTCCAATGGGGTATGAGATTCTAAAGAAAGTTTGTGAGCAAGTGGACTTCATTCTTTTTAAGTATTTATAGAAGATGATGTTAGATATTTTGAGTTTTTATGTAAATATTATATGTGTAGTCATTGTTTGATGATGTTATGATGTATAGTCATTATTAGATTATTATATGTTATCTGGATTGTTATGATATTTTATGGAGGTTTATATGTTGTAATGCTTCAACTGGTACAAAATATGGATATTTTTATATTGATTAGTTCTTAAATAAATATAAATCTTTTAAACCGATTAGTTCTTGAATAAGTATAAAAAGTCAGAATCATACATATAAGACATCTCTCTTAGCGAACTTTTTATATTAATTTTAGAATCAATATAGAAAATGAATTTTCTATTTCAATTTAGAATTAATATAAAAAATTAAATAGTTTTTATATTTTTTGTTATTCTTTAATCAATATAAAAAGTTTTTTTTAACTAGTATAAACATTTGTTTTTTTACATTAGTGATAAGTCACTAGTACAATTAATTCTAGGTAAGAAGAATACACTAAGACTATACAATGTGGTTAGATCTTTATAAAAGAGTCCAATGATGCACGATAATAAAAACTTATAACATAATGAAATATTCGTAATTAGAAGTGAACCATGAAAAAAAAGACTTGGTTACCAATGTAAATTTCAATATATTATTATTATTATTATTATTATTGAGTACCATTATTATAAAGAATTTGGTGAGAGGTTAAATGTCAATAATTAAAAAAAGAACCTTTTAGAAATAAAAAGGATAAGGTGTTATTCTTATATTATCTTAACTTTAACTTGCCACCACATTAATATGTATTTTTTAAAATAAAATATATAATTTTACTTTGGTTATTAATTTCTGTAACTCTATATATCCTGAAAACGTGAAATTTATCTTATATCAAACGTACTCGAGTAGAAGATGTAGAGACTAGCATGATAAAAAAGATATTATCTGAAGAATTTAATGTATGGAATAATTAGCACGATAGATAAATTGTTTATTTGGAATGACACGTTTGATAACATGGCAACGATATAAAAAAATCACACGTCACAGAGGGTTCAATTAATTGTTTTGGTTATTTGTTGCGTTGGCAATGGACAAATCATTGACGTGGCTAACCTGACCCAACAAAGCCACGGATTGAAGAACCCACAATTTGACCAACAGAGCTAGCTGTGAGAGTGCCTACTTTCAAACAGTATGAACTAACCCAAGAAAATGTGATTAACATATTCACACGGGTCTCTTCAGAAGCGGGTACCAAGCGTGTACGTGCCCCTTTATAAAACACTCTCACTTTCACCCATTTCTTCCAACGTTCCTCTCATCTTCCAACTTCCAAAACAACAAACACTTCACCGTCGCCTTCTTCTTCTTCTTCTTCTTCTTCTTCTTCTGCCTTTCTTTCTTCAATCAAGGTAACCTTTTCTGTCTTCTTGCACCCCATTTTTCCATCATCAACAAAATTTTCAGATTTTTCACACCTTCTCATACCTCATAATTCTGGGTTTTAAAAACTAGAGCATCTTCTATGTTCTATTAATTGACATTTTCTAATTCTCAGCTTAAACTTCAGTTCATCTGGATAATGATATCTTCAAGTTTAAGATTCTACATATTTCTTCCGAGGTTTTGATTGTCTCTTTGTTCTCATTTTCAGTGTACCGAGGTGAAGGATGACACAAATCTCATCGACCGTGTACTTGCCTGACTTTGTAAGCACAGTGTGTACTCATCTCAACCATCATAACCTTGGATTTGAAGGAAATTAACTAATCACATATATAATTCCTGAATTCTTAAGTCTTACCTTAGTATTTTTTTTCTCGCATCAACAGGGAATGGAGGACCCCACTTTGTTTCATCAATACCCGATGGATTCCTTTCCATTCCAGCTCGATGATTTTGACTTTGAGTCATTCTCCGCGTCCCCAAAGGGTTCTTCCTCTCACAAGCGCTTGAGCTCCGAAAGCACACAAAACTCTTCCCTCACTCAAAGTCCTGAAACTTCTGTTGCCCCACCAAGACCAACCAAGCAACCCAAGACTACAATGAGTACCTGGAGTGCTTACGGCACTGACATGATAGCTCCCAAGGCTGCTTCCTCTTCGTCCTCTAAAATCATCTCCTTTGACAAATCCAGTGCATCTTCTGTTTCTTCCCAACAACTCTACAAACTCGATAATGCAAAACTACTGAAGAAGCCTAAAATTGAAACTGGGTATGGTGAGAACCTGGATTTTTCTGCTGTGGCTTCTCAAAGCTTCTATGACAACAACAGTTTTCTAGACTATGATAAGCAAGAGAAAAAGGCTGCAGTTACAATGGCAAGAAACCCAACCCAAGCTCAAGATCACGTCATAGCCGAAAGAAAACGAAGGGAAAAGCTCAGCCAAAGGTTCATTGCTCTTTCAGCCTTAGTTCCTGGACTCAAGAAGGTACCCATTTTGTAAAACTTCATGCGTGATTTTCTTTTTCATTTTTTATACAATTGCGGCAACAAGTTTTTAACTTAGGACTTCGTATAAATTACTAGGTTAATTCTGATGGATTAATCTTTATGCATGATCCCTACATGTCAAACACAAAGTTCTAAATTGAATTCCCGGACACAGTAAATGTTTTCTGAATTACTGTAATCATAGAAATTATGGCGGTAATAAGTATGGTTACTGAAACCTGTGATTTGAAACCTTGAACAGGTGAAATACGTATCTTCTACTTTAACTGGGTGCAGTTAACTACTAAAACCAATTATTAGTTTTTTCCCTATAATTATGGGATAGGTAATTTTAGTGACAGATTTCAGTCACTAATCTTGATTTTAATTCTGCACGCAGAAACAATATTTGATTGCAATGTGCTATGTATAACTGGTATCATGTTTGTACGAGAATATTCTTTCTTATTAAACAATGAATTTATGCATGCAGACGGACAAGGCTACCGTCCTGGAAGATGCTATAAAGTACGTGAAACAATTGCAAGAACGGGTAAAGATTCTGGAGGAACAAAGTGTGGATAAAACAGTTGAATCTGCAATCTTTGTGAAGAGATCTGTTGTCTTCTCCGGAGATGACAGCACCTACTCTGGTGAAAACTCTGACCAATCACTCCCCGAAATCGAAGCAAGAATTTCTGGCAAAGAGGTACTCGTCAGGCTCCACTGCGACAAACACAGTGGACGAACAGCTGCTATACTAAGGGAATTAGAGAACCATAATCTCACAGTTCAGAGTAGCAGCTTTTTGCCCTTCGGAAATAACACTCTTGACGTAACTATTGTTGCTAAGGTAAATATAGTAACTTCAATCGTTAAAGAATCATCTTCAATATTTCCGTTGAGTCATAGACATTATAAGAAATTATCTTTTAGTCTCAGGTCATCATGATCTCCGTCAATCTTTACATGTTACAAAACTAATTGTTGCTAGTTTTCTAAAATTAAAAAAAAAAAAATCAATTATGTATTATGTGAAGATTGATCAGAATCTCAGTCAGATGCATCATGTAAAATGTGATAATTTCTCGCAAACTAGGAGCACACTTGTTGATCAAACTCGTGTTTTTTTTTTTTTGCAGATGGGGAAGGACTACTGCTTGACTGCAAAAGATCTCATCAGAAGCTTAAGTCAGTGTTTGAGGCAGCTTTCGTAGGAAACAATTAACCAGTTCAAGCATCCACTCTGTAGCTACGTTAATTTGTTGCTGTGCATCCTTCACTATACAGGAAAAGAGCTTAATAAAAAGAGTTTTTATCACAGTGCTTTCTTTTTCCCTAGTCCATTATCTGGATTTGGGAGTAGCATATCAATGGCCTGTGACTGCTACTGTCTCCTCCAGTGTAGAGTTCAAGATGATGTCATGTTTCCTTTTTTTTTTCTCCACAGTTTTTGCGTAGTTGATTCATTAGCTACGTTAATACACCCCACGGTGGCATTTTCAAATCTCTACATCTGTTGTTTATGTTTTTCTAAAGAGGGTTTTTTAGAGGATTTGACTATGACCTCTTTCGTTCCTCTTTCGCTTTGTGAACAGGGTCGGGTTTCCTTGAAAAGCAATGTTGGCAGCATTTATTTTATGTTGTTCCATGTCGGATTGTGATGATCACTTCTGTATAAGATTATTATTGTTAATTACTAAATGTCTTACTCCCTTTATTTTGGATACTTGTGGGTGCATATCTTCAACAACTAATTAAACGAGATTCTCGCCATTTGGACTTATTTTGTTCAGGTTCATAACTCATGCAATCAACTTAAGGTTTATCTTTTAAAAAATAATTGCTAACATAGCTAGTTAACCATTTTTCTCAAGATACATGTGATTAAATAGTTACAAGAGGATCTTTTTACTATTCCTTATAAGACTCAAAGTTATGTTTTTTTTTTATAAGATGCAATGCTTACTATAGTTTGAATTACACTTTTCTTAGACTAAAATGCTCTTAACTAAAATTGAAAGATTGCAAAAACTAAAAAAAATAATTAAAGATAAGGATAAATTTGGAAAAGCAATGATAACAGGATTATTGCTACCAACTAAAGTTATCTACTTCTATATTCTGATAAATTAAATAATAGGATCTAATAAATATAAATGGTTAAAGTATTACAAATTGCTAAAAATAATTAAAAAAGTACATTACACGTTCAATAATAATAAAAAAAACTTATCTTGTAAATCCTTAATCATAACATGAAAACAATATAATAGGAAACATTTTCCTAATACAGGTTCTGCAAAATCTTATAAAGGCTATAATTTACTAATAATACACCAAATGTTGTGGAAGAAGTTGATTAATTTTAATGATTGCCATTGGATCATGGGTCCACATGACATTGTCAGAACTATTAAAATTTAACATGGGAAACCACTTAAACCTACCCAAAATTTTTAGATCTGCTTGCTAATATCTAGGAATCATTTAAATAAACACACAGTCGCAAACTTCTGGGTTGTAGCGTAAAGTTTATATTATGTTAACTAATATTAAAAAGAATAAATTTTAAGATGAACATATTAAAAATTATCTAGATCGACAATTAATTAAAATAGATAAATGTAAACATGTATTAGTCTTTGCGCGTTACAAGACGTTTAATTAATAGAAAATAATTATTCTTTTAAAATAAAATATTACCAATTTAGTCTTAAATAAATTTGTATGTATGTGTATACAAATTCTTGAGAAAGTATTATTTATGGAAAAAATAATTATATTGCACGATATCATGTTCTATACGTTATTATAGTTAAAACAAATATAACAATGTCTAATGCTCTCTGGACATAAAATAAAACTATCGTTATCATTAATAATACATTATAATTATACATCAACTTGTATGTTGCCAAGTCGATTTGATCAGAGCATGATCACTTCCATCCTTAATTAGTCTAATGGCGTGAGAATGCTTCATGATTTTATTTTAAAAAATTCAGTATAGATTGAGATTTGAAGTCTCATGACTCATTCAAGATGTGCAAAGAAAAACTCGTAGGAGACTTCAACCGAAAAAAAAAATGCAAAATTTGTTTCTTATTCATGGACATTGATTGTTAAATGAATTCTAATGTCATTTTTTTTTTGTATTTTTCTAATTTAATATTTTTTTAATTCTTATATAAGATATATTTAAATACAAATTGATGTTCCATACAGGTGGCTGCATAATTTTGGTACCGAAAGAAAGAAAGTAATAAGGAACAAAATTTAATTTGAACCATAATACATATACACTTTTATTTTACATACATCTATTAAGAAAAATGATTATTTGACACACCTAAATTTTTTACATTCATTTGATACTATCTTTCCTTACTTTTTCCTCTCTTCTTTCTTGAAAAAATACAAAATTTTACACTTTTATGACTATTTTACCCTTGTATATCCTGTGTCAAATGAATGTAAAAGTGTGTCATAGTATCATTTCTCATCTATTAAATACTTGTTTTTTTTTTCTTTTTATTTCTCTTTTCTTATCATGTCATATTTTGTAAATCTATATTTTTTTCTCGCTTTAAATATATATTAGGTATTGATCGCTATTTTGAAGGTGTATTATATATTAATAATTTTCTTATAGTTTTTGAGTTCTTGTATTACATTAGGTAAAGGGGGAAAATGCTATAAAAGGATTAAGGTGAGAAACAGTAGAAGTTTTGAACCTTACACAGCAGCGGAGAGATCTCGGAGGTAGCTTTGACGAGAAGAAGATAGTCGCATTACTTTAAACTCCAAACATAACTAAGACAATCTTCCAAAAAAAATACTTAACTAAGACTGCATTATTAAGTTTTCATTATTAAATCTAATGTACTTATTATAGTGTTTATCACGACAGTGATAGTAGTTTTTTTAATATCTTTAATTAAATAGTTAAATGACCACGAAATCATGATACACGTGGTTAGAATGACAAGTACAACACTAAAACAGTTGTCACACGTTAACATGTATTAACTGTTAAATTTCAGCTAATCTTTCCGTTTAAAATTAATTTGAGTAATTAGTGTAGACAATCTTACGTCACCTAGCAATATTGAAAAAGATCTAAGTTTAATTTTGACGTAATTTTAACGGAGATGTGTTATACTTTCATTTAGTTATAAATTGCATTAAATATAGTTTCATTTTGAATTAATTATTAAAAATTGAATTATTTAAAAATTATGTTGAATATCGTTTCGAAAGAAAAATTATATGGTAATGTAGACTTTAAACATTAAACTGCATAAAAAAGAATAACAAGGGTGTACTTTGTTTCTCTTTTCAGTTTTAATTTTAAAAACTAGGTTACATTATTCATTTAGTTCTTACTATGGACATTTTTTTCCCTTTAATACCTATATATATATATATATATATATATATATATATATATATATATATATATATATATATATATATATATATATATATATATATAAAAAGTTGAACTAATTATACTATTCATAGAAAATGGTATAACTCAACTCCACATAATCCACTACCATGTTAAGAAATGAACTTGAAACCTAACTCAATCTCACAAAACTGGCTTGTAGGGTTAGCTTTGCACCCCGCTTATATATATATATATATATATATATATATATATATATATATATATATATATATATATATATATATATATATATATATATATTATAATTTGGTTTTATCTCTAGTCGATGTGAGACTTCCAATACACCCTCTTCACGTCGAGATATAGACATCTCGAGCCAACCACGACTCTAATACCATATTAGAAGTGAGTTTTAAGTCTAATTCAACCCCACAAAATCGGCTTGTAAGGTGAGATTTGCACCTACTTATGTATTATAAATTGACCTTATCTCTAGTCGATATATGACTTCAAATACGTTTTGCAAAAATTGTGATAAAATAACATTTTTTAAGGACATGTCAACACTTTGCGACACATTTTATATAGTAATAAAAAAGTGTGAAAACTAAAATTATAATAATAAAACATAGAAGAAGAAAAAATTGGGCAGTAAAATTTTGGGAAATGATATATAGTCGAGTGATAAAAGGAATTAATCGTACATGTGAAACCATTATGTTCTCAATAAAGAGATATCTAAATTTTACTAATTCGGAATTAAGATTTTTCAAAATTAAATAAACATAAATAGATAAAAGATGTTTTATTATCTTAGTATTATTCATCAACAATCCTAAATTACATTTTGCAATGCAAAATCCAATCGTGCACCAACTTAGATTTAGTGGATCAGAAACTGACACTGTTGAGTTTATTATAATTTTGAGTTTAGATCTAATTCATATCAAAATAAATTTAATATACAATAGTCCCACTTACGTATATATATCCTTTGTGGTTAAATCTATTATCCATTTCTAGTTTCAAATATGGTATTTGTAAAAGTAAATATTTAAGCAAATATTTATAAATAATATAGTAACAATTCAATAATAAATTACTTGATAATTCCTTTGAGTTATTAATATCTAATTATAATTTAATAATAAATCATTCAATAATCTCCTTAAACATTATTAGAAAAAGTTTTGGATGGTCTTTTACATTTTAAGTTAAATATGCCAATCCTAAAAAGTTAACTAAAAAATAACATTTTTTTATAAAATATTTTAATTATATATAGAGAGAAAACAAACACGGCTATTATGCTAGAAAAAAGTTTACCATGAGAAAGACTAAAAGAAGATAAAATAAATAAAACTAATATTTTACATGATATATCATTCACGTAGTAGTAAAGATTAAAACTTAAAAAAAAATAATTAAATAACATAAATAATATTTGATATCACAATATTTATATAAATAATTTCAATTCATTTCAGTTTTTTAATGTAACTTTTCACATCAAGGATTGAATATATTGAATGTGCAAATAGTCAGTGGGGTAGATAGGATGACACAAAAGGTCTAAATCACATGCTTTTAATGTCAGGGTGATATGAAAGATATATTACCTAAAAAAGGGAAAAAAAAAACTAGCAGGAGGTTAACTGAAATATATTATAACTTGTAAGATATAATAAGCTCATCAACTATTTTCACATATTTATGAGGTGTTTTTGTATTAGTCAAACTAACTTATTATCTTTACTAACACATTTTTTTTTATTTAGAGTATAATAGATTTTAAATATATGATTCATTATGCAAAAAAATAAAGTTAAGGACCGCATTAAAAGCGTTATATATATATATATATATATATATATATATATATATATATATATATATATATATATATATATATATATACACACACACACGTTAATTTGAGAACTCACCATGGAAACACAAACCTTATCAATAATATTTTAGACATAATAAATTTTATTTGATCAATTTCCAAGTATTAAAAATAAATGCAGAATTCGATATATCTATACACGTACTAAAATATGCATTTAACCTAAAGTCAAAGATTTAATAAAACAAAAATTTTAACTTTAATAGACTTTCAATTATTATCTTTTACAACTTTTATCTTTGCATATGATTATTAAATATATATATATATATATATATATATATATATATATATATATATATATATATATATATATATATATATATATATATAAGTGTTTACACTAGTAAATACAAGATTCAGAGTAATGTTAAATATAGGCTTCACAAGCAATAAATTAGTCTTGAAATTTTCCGGTCGTGGTTTAAATGTGAACATTAAGGATTTGTATCTCTTCTATATTTTTCGAATTACTAATTCAAGAATTTAATTGTACATTAAATTTACCTGTCTTTTTCTTTTTCTCATGACAGTCGACTCATGTCTTAGGACTTTCTTTAAACAATCTGACTTGATTTTATTATTTTCGTTAAAACATAAAAACTTGAATAATCCCAACATGATTTCACTTGTGCAATACTTCTTGGTTGCACGTGTTTTTTAAGGCAAGTGAACTAATGTATTAAATGGAAAGTCTCCCATAGTTTTAATATTGATTTGTTCCTTTCACACATTATTTTTCAAAATTTCGCCACTTCAATTTTTTCTTTTTTATTTGGATCAAACTCAATATACTACAAAGAAAATGAATGGGAATACAACAAACCGAGCAGCCCAAAACTGACCAAAACATGGACGGCATAAGAATTTACGGGCATATGTTGTTGTGTTATTGATTTGTAGTTTTGTCTGTGGACACGATGAGACCCTTGACACATCAATTGGCTCATAAACTGTGGTCGGCGATCTTCTTATTCCAAACTTCCAGGAATAGAAAAAAAAAAACATCATATCCATATTGAAATAACTCATCTTCTCTTTTTCCACTACCTTTATACGGAAGACTCTACCACACACCAACTTTGAAAAACCCAAACACTTTCTTCAGAAAATTCCACCGCTACTCTGCGTTCCTTTATGATGCAATATAATTTCCAACTATAATTTTATAAATCTATGATATATTTGAATAAATTCTATACATAGATATATGGAATGACAGGAATATATTAGAACCAGAATTGATATTGCTTATTCTAAATTGTATAATTTGTCATATTACAATTTGGTATGATAGAAACATAACACGATAAGAACCAACTCAATACAAACCTAATCAACTGTGCCTCCCACTATTTGCCTTTGCTGTCTTCATTCAGCCAACGTATACGTGTGTTTAAAAATATGTTGGTGGGGTGGTGAAAGGAATTTCTTTGCATTTTTTAGTTGAAACTATTTTTAAATTTAGATTATGTCACCAACCAATCCCTAAGTTTTCTCAAATTTTATATATTTTTTTCAGTGTTTTGTCCTTTTTTGAACCCATCTCAATTCTTTTGAAAAGTGAGAGAGGCACTCGAGCACATCTTGAAAAACGCATCATTATGTGTGTCTTTGAATTGGAATTATCAAATCAATTTTATATTAATATCACTTTAAAGAAAAGCAAATGCAATAATACATGCATTTGAATTTTCTAAAAAATTATTTTTATGCTAAATTTAACAAAAAAAATAGAATCTAAAGTTAATTATAGTAACTGGTTTATATTTAAATCAATCAATGATTGGATAAAAATTGATGAAAAATATATATGTAGAAATTAATTTATTAATTACTAATCACAATCTCTAAAACCTTCCTTATGGGAAAATTATTACAATAAAATATTTTAAGATTATAATATGGTATTTACTAATTTTATCATCTAACAAAAGAGATTATAAACAATTATATATATATATATATATATATATATATATATATATATATATATATATCTAAGATATAATTTTTTTCTTAAAAAAGCAAAGGAAAAAAGAGATCATGAGTTTTCTTCTTAAACATGGATGTATATTTTGTGCAACATAATTGTATTTAAATAAAATGAAATCATTATGAATAAGAAAGTTTACTCCGCAAATATTGATGAATTGAAATATTTAAAGATTAAATTAGAAATGAATGATTAAACCAAACTGCATAAATTTTCAATAGAATAATACAAGATGATATGATAAAAATGTAGAATGACTTCACGTGGGTATATATTCCCATCTTCTTATACCTTTGGTCTTGTGATTTTGTCGTTTTTGTGGTGACGCCATCTTTCTCATCAATTACTCCAACTAAACGACAACAACGCTCAACAAACTTTCGTCCGTATATCTCTCAGATCAAAAGTGTCAATATTTTTATAAGACAACACCTGTTTCGTAAATTGCCATAATGAGACAAAGAAAAAAACCTTGACTTTAGATCCACTTTTTTATTTTTTTTCAGGAATAAAATCAATGTATCCTCTATTTTTTTTTGGGATGTATGATGTAAGGGAGATACAGATTTTTTTAAATAATAACATAATGAAAAAAATAAAGAAAATAATTTTCTGCTGAGTTTATTGACATGCATCACCCCGAGTATCAACTTTCTCCTGAATTCAACGAAATGGATTTCAGCACCACATATTTGACATGTTGGTTCATGTCCAACAACTGTCAACTTTCTGCTACCAAAATTTCAAATTTAGATTCCATAATTGCATAATTAATCTGTATGTAGAAGGTATTTTCAAACTTTATGTGAAAGGTATTTACACCGTGACTAAAAAGCTAGCTTTTTGCAGTGCTAAAAGTTAGGAATAGACAAGCTAATATAATTGTGCCACGACTTTTACACACCCATATAAAAAACGTTAAATTTATTTAGGTAACTTTTAGACACCCGTATACCAAATTGTAAATCTTGCAAAATCATTTCTTAGAAGAAATTAAATGTCTAAAAACAAACATTAAGCACTTTAGATTTTGGACCCTTGTTTGTTATTGTTCTATTAGCCCAAGCCCAAGCCCGAGCTAGGGACGTAGTTGGGTAGGCTTAGACCAAGGGATTAGCCCATCTGTGTGAGTGAGCTCTCAACCCATACAATTCCATGATACTCGTTCCTGTGTACTGGATTAGCGGATTTCAGTTATTTGGGTTTTTTTTTTTTGGGAGAAATGAAAATAGAGAAGAATGTTTTATTGAGTTGAGAGATCTTTGATCTGAAAATATCGGTGTTGGAGGATGAGGAAGAATGTGGTGGTGGTGGTGAGCACAAGTATTGCGGTGGTGGTGGTAGGGGCATTGATCAGAAAGTGGAAGCAATGGAAAGAACAACAGTTGAGGAGAATGAAACAAATAATAAGAAGGTTTGCTAGGGAAAGTGCCACCCCATTAAAAATTCTTTGGCAAGTAGCTGATGATATGGTGACCAGCATGGAAGACTCTCTTGCTATTACCGATGATTCACCCTCTCTCAACATGGTCGTTTCCAATGCTACATCGCTCCCACTCGGGTACATATTTCTCTTTTTCGTCATCGTATGTGATTTTAGTGAGGAGTATTTTCATCTTCTCTATGTCAAATTTTTTCTTAAAAAAAAAAATAACATTGATTGACACTTGGCAGAGACGAAGAAGGATTCTTTTATGGGGTTAGTTTGCATGGAAGGAATTTGTTGATGTTGTGTGCGCGACTCGGAGGAAAGAATAAGCCTATCTCTGCCTTACAAAGACAACATATTTCCATCCCTGATGCTGTCATGGCTGGCTCTTCTCTGGTAATTTTACCATAAATATTAATTGAAAAATGCTTTTTAGACACCATTTTCTTAGTTTCATTTTATATGAATCTATGCATGCATTATAATGCCCCCAACACCTCAAACTTGTTTTACCAGGAGATAAATGATTACATAGCTAAAGAGATAGCTGAGTTCGTTTCGGCGCATCCTGAGATTGAGGACAGTGCACCCGCCAAAAACAAGAAACTCGGCTTCACATTGGCATATCCAGTTGATCAAGCTATGCCTTTCTCGGTGACAGCATCAGAACACAAAAACGCAAACAACCCAGTTGAGTTTAATTAGTACACATACATAAATGCTAATCCTTTTTCGTGTTGGAAGACTAAAACACTCACGTTGTGGAAGCAGGTTCGCCAAGGAATGGTGAACGACTTAAATCGAGCGTTGACGAACCATGGAATGAAAATGCACGTTGCCTCACTGGTTAGAACCCTATCAATTCATTTTGTAAATGTTACATTTTCTGGGGTATGTCTGTCTTTCCACGTCTGAAGCAATAGCAGATTCAAAACATTAATACTGAATAGGTTGATGAAACTATTGGAGGCTTGGCCGGTGGAAGATACTATAACAGGGAGAGCGTGGTTGCAGTTAACCTTGGCACCACCACAAATGCTGCTTATGTAGAACCAGCAGAGGACGTTGCCAGTGATCTCTCACAGTCTTCCAATTCAAGGGAACAGGTTAGTTAATTACTATTACAATATCCATGCTTGTACCAGAAATTATCAAATAGTCCTCAACAATAATTAAATATATGCTATGAAGAGATTAGTTGAATGTAAAGGTATATCTCAACTGTGAATTAAGCAACTTAAGTGATTAATTCGGTTGTAGTATTGCAGGTGATTAGCATGGAGTGGGGAAACTTCTATTCCGGTAATCTCCCTTCAACATTGTATGATGACATTTTAGATGCTGAAAGCTCAGATCCTGGTGGCCGGGTATAGATAGCTCCTGAAATCACTGTTGAACATTTACCATTGTTATAAATACATACCAATCATCTACAATTGGCAACTGAGTCTTCTGTTTTTTACCTTATCAGCCTTTCGAAAAGCTTATTTCAGGAGAGTTTTTGGGAGAAGTTGTAAGACAGATCTTGTTGAAGTTGGCCAAGGAAACAGCCTTGTTTGGATGCAGAGTGCCTCCGAAGTTAATGACTCCCTATTTAATCAGGTTCCTCACCCATAAATACTCCATCTATCGGAAGCCTTTATCACTTTATTGCATAACTTTTTCTGTGTTTGGGTCAGAATTTTTTTTTTTCAATGAAAACGAATTTGTAAAATTGTTCTCGATTAAATTTTAAAATTACTCTCTTAAGATCCTTCTAAACATTGTTTACAATTATAACTTTTAGAACATATAGGTGAGAGATCCTTTCTGATTCATTTAATGCGTTTAAAACACTGTTAAAAGATTCTTTTTTTATTATAGAATCTGACCACGTGCCAAGTCTTCATCTAGTTTTGACTTTACAGAACAGAAATGGGTGAATTTTAGAAAAGCTACCAAAGTTTTCCATATAATTTAAGAAACTAATATGATCCTACTTCAATTAGAAAATCAATGAGCTAGCATGAATGAATAAGTAGTAGAGACATTGTAATTCAAATAATGAGACTTATTTGACACCTTGTGCAGGTCCTCTGATATGGCTGCCATGCATCAAGATACGTCGGAGGATCGTGAAATAGTGGGTGAGAAACTGGGAGAAATTTTCGAGGTAAGAATGTACACTTCACCTTTCCAATGATAAGATCCATGCCAGCGAAAAAGGTACAAAATGAATTAACATGTAGAAAATGCATATTCGACAAAGCAC
The DNA here is from genome assembly GCF_029865625.1 of Vigna umbellata. Lineage (NCBI taxonomy): Eukaryota > Viridiplantae > Streptophyta > Magnoliopsida > Fabales > Fabaceae > Vigna > Vigna umbellata. Next base: position 92,139,429 of record NC_142165.1, on the reverse strand, counting down.
AGATCCATAATTGTTGTCCAATGGCACGGGAAGTGGTGGCTGAGGTGTGTGACATAGTAGCAGAGAGGGGTGCACGATTAGCGGGAGCAGGAATTGTGGGAATAATTAAGAAGCTTGGAAGAATTAAGAATAGAAAGAGTGTGGTGACGGTGGAAGGTGAGCTTTATGAGCACTATCGCATTTTCAGAAACTACCTTCATAGCGGTGTGTGGGAAATGCTTGGCAAAGATTTCTCAGACAATGTCATCATTGAACATTCACATGGTGGTTCTGGAACTGGAGCTTTGTTCCTTGCTGCTGCTCAAACTCGAGCACACAGTTCAGATTCTTGACCCTTTACACTCAACACTTTTCTTTTCTTTTGATGATGATGATGATGATGCTTGAGCTAAAAAGAAGAGTTTCTATTTGCCTTTGAATGAGTTAATATTTTTCATTGAGTGATTTTGGACTCATTATAAATGGACATGTGGTATACACGGGTGGATGCACTAGCTAAATTGGGCTGCTGGTGATTGTAGACAACAGTTATTTATTGAGTTTGGACATGGACTACCTTGAAATTGTCCTTTTTGTTTTTGCTTATAAATGTTTTTTGAGATTGGATCTCAACGATCATACTATTACCGTATCGGTTTGTCCTCATTCAACATCGGAAATCCGCATAAAAGAAAAGCAATCTACATTAAAATATAAAAATGGTTGCTGATTTTTCTATATATATCTATCTATCTCAGAATTGTTAACCACCTGTGAACAAAAATATACAAAAGAAAACAACAGGACTTGGCCCATTATATTCAAGAAACAATTTTGCCATGTTTTTTAATGATATGTGGACACTAATATAAACATCTTTTTCACCCCATTTTTACTTTCTATTCTTCTTCTCTTCTATAGTATTTATATTTCTTTCTCTTCTTTCTCATTATCTCAGACAGTACTTGGTCTCTTTATCCTAGCATTTTATATTAATACGTTCCATCATGATTGATTTATCCCAAATGATTATGAAAGTGAATCCAAGACCAACGTTCGATGTGTTTGTTATGGATTATGGAGGAATCCGTAGATGGTGCAAAAGGCTCTAAGGAGAATGGATATCGATGACATAACTTGATTCTATGCCTATAGAAAAACTATTTATTTTCTATAATTTATGAAAAAAATCCAGAAAACACTAAACCTAGTATACTTGAACCGACTTAGCTTGACATAGATCCTAGTCCACTTAATCCGACCTAAGCTTTATTCGATTCAATCTCAATTGGTCTTGAGATTACTCGACCCAACTTCATCTTGGGCTAACTCGAGTAATGTAGACATAATATGACTTAACTTGACCTAGACTCAAGTCAATTAGGCTTAATCTTTCTTAGTTCCACTTATGCATTGTTAACTTGGTTTGACTTCACCTAACTTGACTTAATGTGTCTAACCTAGTTCGATATAATTTAGGTTTAATCGAATCTAACTTCACCCAAAGCCAACCAATTTGACATAACTTTAGCTTAACTTAACCTTTAATTTGACCCAAACAGACCAAAATTGACATAAGTTTAACCTAGTACAACTAAAATTACATTCCAACTTGAGCTCAAGCATTACCCAATTTGACTTGGGTTTGGCTTGGGTAAGCCCAACCTAGATCTAACCTATCTAAAGTTGACTTTTGCCTGCCCAGTCTTACTTGTCTAGAGTCTCATCCAACCTAATATTGCAAGCTTTAACCTAATCCAACTTGAAAGTAGATGAGTTGGATTCAACTCAATTGATCTTTCATTACTTGAACTTGATTTGGTCTAACATTTCATAGCTTGAACTAACCTATATTATTTTTATTTTAAATTTTTAAAATTTCAATAATTATTTAATTTATCTTCAATTAAAAAGATTGTTATGATATTGACAAGTGTATCAAATCACAAGTAATAAAGTGGAACATCCATATATTGTTTTTTTCAAGAGACTCACATTTGTTCAGTGAAACTATGATTATTTAGTGATTAAGGCTTAATGACTTTGAAATATTACAAAAGGTTTAATTTTTAATAAGATAATTCTAATTCTGGAAAGCAATTAAATTTATGAAGTAAATTATACGATAGAGATTTCACCGAGATTGGGTTTCATGTACCAATTCAATGTGAAAACATTAAATAATATACTTTCAATTTTTACTCTAACATTCACAACTAACAAGTCCTAATTCTTTAGAGACAATTCTAAGCTTTATTAATAAAATCCTAATCCCTTATATGTTTTTACCATAAGTTTGCATTACACTCAGATGTTTACAATGACTAGTTGATTAAACTTTATGTCTAAAAGCAAAATCTGTTAGTTGTTCTATCCCAATCAAGATTCTAAATTATTTTCCAATAATTAGATACCATAAAATGAAAAATCAATAATCATGCAATTAAAAACAAGAATAGAACACTGATTAATGGAAAAAAACTATTGAATAGTTAAAATCACAAAGAGTGAAAATACACTACATATAACTTCAACTAATAAATAAGAGAGTTTGTTGCTCCTAAATATTCTGAGCACTAGAAAATGTATAGATGATGAAAATAATGGTAATGATGAGTGACTTCAACCTCTATAATGCACCTCTATCGTATCTCTTTTAGATTTAGTTCCATTTTCCTCCGAAAGATTGTTTTCTAAATTTGTGACACACTCTATTTAATGTTTTTCGAAAGTACATGTTGTTGGACAAGATAGAATCGTTGAACAGACTTGAGTCTTTTCACTGGACGAACTAAAACTTATTGGATTTAAAAATTATACTTGAATAATAATCCTTAAATCTTATGTAATTTTTACTTATCTACCTAATATTTCACAAATAAATCTAAATACTTGCATTTTCATAAATTATCTAATAAATCTTTAATTATTTTAGAAAATAATAATAATATAAATAAAAGATCAAAATAAACATAATAAAAAAAACCTGATAACAATTATCAAGATTCAACTTAATATTCAAAAACATGAATTTAAATATGAGATTGATAACTTTTTTGCAAGTATACCAAATCGTTCCAAGTAATACAGTGAATAAGTAAAAGTATCGTCTCGCAAGGGACTTGTGCAACACATGACAATTCTTCCTTTTATAACTCAATTTGGTATTTTATCAAACAGTTGGTGTGCAAGGAATTTATATTTAAAAGAAACTTCATTGGAATTGGGTTTCATGAATCATATGAAGATAAAACTTTGCACATTACATCATTATTTCATTCAAACATTCACATCAAGGCATACTAGTCTAATCCCTTAGCAACTGTTCTAAATTTATATATCAAAATGGTAATCCCTTAGTCAATTTAACATACAATTTGCATTAAGTCTGATGCTAAGAATAACTAAGTTATTGAGTCTATCTCTAGATCCCAAATCACTTAGGTGCTCTATCTATGTTCATGTTCAAAGTTACTTTCAGTAATAAGAAACATTCAAATAACATTATATTTTCATACAAGGATAGTAAATTCAAGAAAGAGCATATGAACGAACAATGATATATTGAACAAGAAAATTACATCAGAGCGAGTTCATTACATCCAATTCCAAAACGAAAGAAAAATTTAATTACTTCTAGAAATCTAGAACGTACACATTTGAAACAATCCCTTGCAACAATGGTGTCTTGATGCATTGAAGTAGTCTCCGGAAGTTCGTGAGATGTTTTCATTTCTTTCCTTTGTCCGGAACTTGTGTCAGGAGTTCTTTATGTCTATTTCCCACTTTAAAAGCCAATTGAAAAAATAACTAATTCGCTAAGTGGACAACTCTTTATGCGCTAAGCGCATATTCAACTACAACATATCTTTAATTGTCATTTATTCGCTCGAGTTGTGCTGGTGCGCTGAGCGAATAAAACTCTATTTAGTTGAACGACCCTGGCTTAGCACTTGATGTATAAATTCCTGTACACATTTACTACACATTTTCCTACTTTTAATTACAACTTTTCAAAGAGAAAAACACATTATTTCATAAATAAATACAAATTGAGTTAATTAATAAGTCTAAAAACATGTATTTTCATACTTATCATATATCAATCCGTTAAAATATATCTAAAACATATACAAATTTACATAATTATGAATTTGAATTTTGTTATCGATTCTAAATAGCAAGCTGCCTATGTATCGAAATATCAATATTTGCATAAAAACTCGGTGGGAGTAGGATATGGCAATAGGATATTGCAGTGGTGGGGAGTGGTGTAGATTTCGAAAATCTGCCATTATTCCAACTCTTCAATTCTTTATCTTCTCATTTCTTTTCTATACCTGTTTCAATGGATGTTAAGATCAATTTATAAGTTTTATGTCATTGGGTTCAATTCGTGTGAGGTTTCGGAATGTTAAAACAAAACACATTCTTAACTTCGTAGATACAAAGGGTAAAATATTGAATTAAGTTTATTGTTTTCGACCCGTTTTCCTTTACTCAATCCATATTTTTAAAATTGACCATATACTAAAATATGTTTTAAATTAAAAGTTACATAAATATATGTTAAAAAGTAGAAAATAAGTAGTTGAGAAATCATATCATGCTATTAATGATTAATTAATACCAATGTATAAGTTTTACTTCACATTTGGCTCACCCACTGCGTAAAGTGGAAGAAGCCAAGAATAAGATAGATGAGTAAGTTATGATGAAACAAGTAAAGAAGTGGGCGTGGTGGAGATAAGAAAGTTGAATGAGACATTTTCTTAAATTATAATGTGAGATTCGATAAGACTCCATCATCTAATTTAATAAAGTAAACAAGTAACTGAAAATTGGATAAGACTCGGTTAAATCTTGTTTAATCAAGACTGATTTTAGAAAACGAATAAAGAAAAAAAAACATAATGGGGTTTTCTTTGTCAAAATTAAGGGTAGGTGAGATTGATAGGGGTAGACATAGGTTGTAATTGGTAAAGTATTTCCCTTCATTTACTTTTGTACTAAATAAAACACTTGCTAACCTTATAAATATTATTTCCTAGCAACTTGTAGCGTTTTTTATACATAGTTTATGTGCTACCTTTTAAAATATCAACATCTAGTTTTCTATATTTGTTAATCTTTGCAATATTTATTAAATTTGTATCTTACCCTTCTAAATAACGTAAATTTTATCATACTTTTGAATATGACAACGACTTCATATATAAACTTAATGAAAATATGACATTTACTTAACATAAGCTATTTTTATTTTTTAACATTTTGTGTTTAAAATCTTTTAAGACAATGTATAAGTTAATAATACAATATACAAAATGAAAAAAGTAGAATATTAAAACTAATTAATATAACTAAAATACTTTATACATGAAAATTTTAGAATTTTTAAACTAATTAAAAATTAAATTTTAAATACCTAAAATATATTTTATAAAGTAAAGAAAATTGATTTAAAAATATGGTAATTAATTCTACCAATTATTTTAATGAAAAATTAATCAAATAATTATAATTTTATTTAAACTCAAAGTAGGCATTTTACTCCTAAATAATTTTACAAAAAAATAGTCATCTCATTTTTAACCACTTACAAATGATAAAATAAAATATCACAAGATTGATAAAAAAACAGATTATCTCAAAATATATATATTATTGAAATAATTATCTAAAAAATATAAATAATTGTAATAATAAATATAAATATAAAATAATTAAGGATAATTTAGAGCTTTTGATTTGCAACCTATTTCCAGCAAAAGTGTATCAATATCTACCTCTCATTTTTTTTTCACATAGTAAAGTAAGGTTTAATCATTTAGATAATCTCAATTTTTGGTGATCTTTCTTAAATAGATTATTTAATTTTTTTTCTCCATTGGTTTCTATTTTTAAAATATTTAAACAATTAGATTTTTGTAATTAATTTTATATTAACATCGTTAAAGAGAATGTTAGGTTATTTAGATTTTTCAAAAAAGAAATTAATTATTTTGATTTTTAATTTTAATTTTTCAAAAGTAAAAAATTTGTCACATGCAAACTTGTCACATAATACTAACAATGCTATTAGTTACTGTGAAGCCACGTGCCACTTTTACTCTCAGTATTTTACAAAATGTATATCTTTTTAACAAGATATGATGGTTAAAAAACCAGGGAGAGTTTATTATTAAAGAAAAATTGTTTTCTTACTCATATTATTGTCGATCTAGTCTTTTATTATAAATTCTAGCATTTAAATAATGATGTCCTCTCTCTCGTCACTGTTTTCATTAATAAAACAAAAATTTCACAAATTTTCAAAATATTGAATTTTTTTTCATGAGTATTCTTATACTTAATTGTCTATCACTTTCAATCTATACCTTCTATAATTACATGCCTAAAATAAGTAATAGCTCCTATCAAAACTTAAAATATTCATTATAAGTTCAAAATTTAATTTACATCGCAAAAGATATTAACTTAGTTTTATTTGAAAAGTTAGAAAACATTATAATCATATAAAAGAATGTTTTTATGAAATATATAAACAAAATAAACACTAATTTTAACTCAATCCCATACATATACAAATAAAAAGAGATTTTAAAATTAATATGAAAAAAATGATCTTTTATATATATATATATATATATATATATATATATATATATATATATATATATATATATATATATATATATATATATGTGCGCGCGCGCGCCAGCTTATGTTTTTATTTAATAGATAGCAACAGAGTATGTATGATATTAACGGTGTTTTTTATTTTCAAAGTAAAAGTAAAAATTGATAATTTTTTCTTATTTTCTTGAAGTAAAAGTTGATATTTATTTCCATTTATATTATTACTATATATAAGATTTATGTTTCATATAAGTAGTGGGTATAATTCTGCGAGTTTATGTATTGTTATAATAATTAAAAGGTATAAAAATAATGATAAACATTTTATTTTATTTTTAATACAAGATTATTTTTAATGTCTTTTTTTATATCTATTTCTAACCAAACAACTTTTATTTTTATTAATTTTTCAATTTTTTAAATAAAATCATGTTACACACGACTATAATTTTTGAAATCTCAGTTATACTAATATTTTAAAATCTATCAATTATTTATTATCAGATAAAAATTTATTAAAAAATGAAATAAAATAAGATAAAACTTATTTTTTTTCTTTTTTAACTTATTCGTTATTTTTTTTGCATTAATGGCCTAATAATACATTTCCCTTCGTCAACGTCCCTTCAATAATATTTTGACGGAGGCCACTTTGAGGGTCTCTGGAAATTTAGGTTGTGAATAGCATAATTAGTTAGAAGAAATAGAAAGTCTAAGTTGAGCCAAGAACGAAGCTGGAATGGATAGATTGGATACATATTAGAAGCCAAAATGTGTTAGTAATCTGCAAATTTAATAGGTTTACGTAGGTTGGTGCGTAGCAGCAGATTCTTTCACTTCACTTGGACTGATTTGAAAATAAAAATACTTACAGATTTACGAGATTGTCATCTACTTTCATCTATGCATAATAAGGAAGATTTGGAAAAATTTAAACCCTTTTATTATATTTTTCTGTACTTTTTAAATAATTTACTCGTGATGCTTTTTCTTTATTTAATAAAATAATAATAATAATAATAAATAAAGAATAAAATATCTTCTCTAAATAATAATACTAATAATAATAATAAATAAATAAATAATAATAATAACTAATAATAAGAAGAAGAACAAATAATAATAATAATAATAAAATAATACTAAAAATGATAATAACAATAATAATAATAATAATTATTATTATTATTTCAATTTATTAAATTATCATTTTTTACATTTTAATAATTAATATTAATTTTTTATTCTTTATAAACATTTTTACAATTAAATATAACATTAACCATTATCATTTTATATTAATTTAATAACTACAGGTATTTTGGTAATCTTCAATTTCTACCCATTAAACAAATTTGTTTTATCTGTCACATCAATCAAATCTTACACTAATTCTCATAAACTTTACTTCCAAATTCACTCTCGTTTATCTTTAAATCCACTAAAACAAACAACAATTAATTCACCTTCAAATCTCCTCAAATTCATCACTCACTCTCCTCCAATTCCTCTCCCGAAGTGAATACACTCTTAGTATAGTTCAAACTCTTCCACATCCACTTTCACCATTCTTTTCGTAAGGTTTAATTATTTTTATTCGTTTTGGTTGCATACTTTTTTATTTTATTAAATTTTATTTTGTGTTAAATTGATATAATTTATTTTTTTTCTATTAGATTTGTATAAATAATGTTAATGAGGTTTTGATAAATGTTACATCAGTTTATAGAATTTTTAGATTTTTTATTATTTTATTATTAGTTTTTTTACATATTAATATCAATATCATGTCACGTAGTGTAATTGTTAGGTGTGAATGTTAACTTCACATGACGCTGTCACTTTCAAATTTCATTGTCTTATATTTATTTTAGTTATTTATTTATTTTTTTATTCAATTAAGTTTCAAATTGATTTAAAATCATACAATGTTATTTATATCTAAATTATAATCGACTTATTAATTAAGTTTAATTATAATTTATATATCAATATTAAAATAACTTTTAAAATTTATACATTAAATCATTTTTTCTAATAAAAAACTAAAAATACTACGATCGAATTAATACATAATATTTAAAAAGAGGACATTACTATTGTTTATATAAATTTAACAAAAATAATTAAATTAAATCGATTTAATATATATAAAGGTTTATGTACTTGAATATTACTAATAATTTTGGAGAATTAAAATAATATTTTTAAAATAAGTTTATGTAAAGCTACTGATATGTTATAAGGTATCCTTAGTGGATTTTTCTTATTTCTGTACATATATTATATCATTCTTATTTATAATGACTTTTATCTCTGTAGAGGAAAAAAAATGTCATAGTTATGAATCCATAACAAAATTGAGAAGATTCTTCTTAAGATTCAATCTTAGGTTTTTCTATCATTTCACAAAATTAGTTTTGTAAGTTGTATTTCACTTTTATTTTAATATTATAATTATGAATGACAATAGAATTAGGTAAGATGAGTTTCGATGGAATGGGAATGAATTTTATTATCTCATTTTTATTTTTGAATTTAAAATGTATTCACATATTCATCTCCAAATCAATAGATATAAATTTTTTGTTTCATCTACATTTCCATTTGAGAACACGTATACGCATAACACCCTATATTAGTATAATAAAACCACTAATTAGAGTATTACAAGTAAGATATTAAGGATAGATATTAACTTGATATATATACATTATATTTACAATCCTCTAAAATTTTCAAAATATGATTAAGACTTTTTTTAAATAAAAACACTTACATTAAGAGGAGTGCATCATCAAAAATACAAGTATATATAGAAAGAGTAAAACTCCATACATATCATTAGAATTCTAAACTAATGAATACCACTCACACATGCACCATGTATAGTATATGATTAAAACAAATGGACATACTATATAAACCAAACCAAAAATAGGATAAATTAGTTTAATTATAATCATTCATATTAATTAAAATCTATTATATTATGATAAATTCAATTTTCATCAATTTAACAATCAAATATTTTCAACAATAATTAGATATCAATAAAAACATGTCCATTTTGATACAAAGAAAATAATTATAACTATCAATACCGACGAAACCTACATTTATTTATGAAAATTTATTAAGATTACATTCATTATTTTAACTAGAGCTGTCAAAACGGATAATACGGCTTAACCTGCCCCAACCCATCACAGGTTGGTCACTTAGTGAGTCAACCCAACCCGACTCACTTATGAGTGTTGCTTCCTGCACCACCCCATACCCAATTTTATTCAACGGATGTGCCACGTCCGTTTAAGTATTTCCTTTTTTTTTAGTTTTTTAAATATTGTATTTTAATTAATTTGTAAATTACTTTTATTTTTTATTTTTTTATAATATATTACGAAAAATAATTTTATTTTTTTTAATTAAATAATTATTATTAATTTAATTAAATAATATTTATATATTAATTTAAAATATATAAATTAATAAACTAAAAAAAATGGATGTGGCACATCCGTTTCATTTATAATATTTATATTATAATAATTAATTAAATAATAATATATAAATTAAACTAATACTAAATATTTTATTAAATAAAATAAAATTAATTTATATATAATTATATAATAAATTTAAAATAAAATTAAATAATATTTATATATTAATTTAAAATATATAAATTAATAAATTGAAAAAAAACTACGGATGTGGTCACGATATGGCACATCCGTTTAACTAATAATAATATAAAAAATATTATAATAATAAATTAAATAATAATATATAAATTAAATTAATGAATTAAATAATAATATATAAATTAAATTAATGATAATTATTTTATTAAATAAAATAAAATTAATTTATATATAATTATATAATAAATTTAAAATAAAATTAAATAATATTTATAGATTAATTTAAAATATATAAATTAATAAACTAAGAAAAAAAAACTACGGATGTGGCCACATCTTTTATCGGATGTAACAGATGTGACACATCCGTTTACTTAATAATATAAAAAATATTAAATTAATAAACGAAAAGCTAAAAAAAAACTTGAATGGATGTAGCATATCCGTTAACGAATGTGACATATCCGTTGAAGTATTTTTTCTTCAACAGATGTCAACATCCGTTGAAGAAAAAATGTGTGGGTGTAGGATATTTTAAAATATAAAAGTTTTGGAATTTTCAAAAAATATGGTGGTACAGGAAGCAATGTGGGGTGGTGTAGGGAGTAACCCTCCTCACTTATTAGTGAGGTAAAAAAATTTGAACTCAGCTCGACCCACCACGGGTTGGTGGGTTAAATAGGTTGGCTCATTCACTCACTTAATTATAAGTTTTTTTTAAAAATAAAAAAATATAATTTTTTAAATTCAAATCTAAATCAATTTCACTCTAAAATGATATTAAACTCCAAAGACAATTCAAAATAAATAAAAAAATATCATATCATCCAAGCGTAATCCAAAAACAAACACAAAAGGCGAACGAATAAGTTTTTAATATTGATAATTTTTGTATCACTTGTCCATGTATAATATTAGAGTCTTGAATAGATAAATCTATAATATTTTTTTAACTTGAAACATCTTTTTTTTATCCCATCTACAATATAATAAAAGAAAATGCTAACTAATAATATTGAAACACAAAATAATAAATAATTAAATTAAATTAGGTGGGTTGATGAACCAATCTGGCTCACCACGAGTTCAATCCGGATGAGTCGGGTTCTAAGTGAGCCGAGTTGAAAACTAACGGGTTCTAAGTGAGTCGGGTTGAAAACTAACCCGCATAAAAAAATTACATTTTTTTCAAACCCAACCTGGGTCAAACCCGTGGTGGGCCGAGTTGGCTCGCGTGTTATAACCCATTTTGACAACACTAATCTTAACTATGATTTCTAAAAATATATAATTAAGTTATAAAAATATAATTCATATAATTATCTAATTTCTACTAATATTTTATAAAACATATCAAGTAAAAATATTTTTAATTACAGAGTAATTAAGAAACTAGTTCTTTTGACATAATATTTTATGATATTTTATTAAGATCCTGTTTATAAAAATATAATTAAATTTAAAATATTAATTATAAATTACTAAAAATTGATTTTTTTTCTTATGAAAAATAATTAAAGAAGATAATATATCAGTTTTATTTATTTTTAACCATGTCACTGAATTCGATGAATACAAAAACATCACAAAATTAAAAATTGGAGAGAAATAACACCAGGGAAGAATAGGTGTGAGGGACGGAGAGAGTCTAAGGGTGTGTTTGTATGAATAGATACTACTATATTTCTAGAAATGGAATTACGAGATAACTGGTGAAATGTCTAGTTTATCCTCATTCAATTATCATTTTCAATTGAAGTAATCAAGTACAGGAAAGAAAGAATTGATTACGTAGCCTACATAGAAGCCTAACCAAATCCAAGTAGCTTGGGATTCCATTCCAACACCAGTAAATCACTTATCACAGAAACCATTTTGCTTTCAAGGCCAAATTATCAAGCTCATACACATTCTCCATCACCCATAAAATTCTTCCATCATCCAATTAATCTTTCATCATTAATTTAAGAGTGAAGAAAATAACCCCAAATAATATTTCAACTTATTTTTCGTTCACGGTTATAAATTATACATTTTCATAATAAAGAAATTTATACGAGTAATAAAATTGTTACTTATGTAATTTTCTTTTTATGAATTAATACATTTTTTTATTTATTATTGATCAAAACTTACACAAATTTTATTTTTAAATTTATTTTCAATCACTTTCGAATTTATTGAAAAATAATATACAACTTATTTTCATATCCACTCAAATCTATTTAATTCATCTTCGAATGATATTTTAAGTGAATACATCCTAAATTTTATTTAATATCAATATAAGAAAAATGATTTTCTTTATCTTCATATATCTTCTGCCTTAACGGGTGTACGAGTAATTGCAGAAAATAAATGGATGTGGGCCTGAAATAAAAATGAAAGTATATATTATAAAAGAGTGGTTATTTAGTTCACAGTGACCAAATCTATCTTTCTTACCTCAAAATTAGAAGAAACCTATCAAAATAAACTTTACTGGATTATTGTATGGATGCCATGATAAGGGTTTACATCACCGTTTGCTTTTCTTAACAGAAAATCATAAAGAAAGCCTTCAAAGTTACGTCATGACGTAACATATTTACATTCAATACACACATTGTTCATTCATAAATATTTTATATAATAAAATTGAATTATAATTGAGAAATTATGAAAGAAGATGCATAGAGAGAAAATAGAAGGTCCTGGCTGAGGAAACATGAGTTTGGTAACTTTCCACTAAAAGATAGATACTCCTCTTATCATTAACTTTTGTAACACATCATTCATCTCACAAATTTGATTTCATACTTATACTTTATACCATAAAGATGTGAGAGGATGACATGCAATTGTTCCTTTGAAGCCACAAAGTCAACATTAATGAGTTAGCACTAACAAATGCATTTCATTCACTCTTTATTTTGGACATGCAAGTCCTATTCCAACTCCAACTCCAACTCATTATCCTTTTCAACCCTCTTTTGTCGTTTATGGGCCTCTGGGCCCGAATCATGTCCAATCTACCCACTACACTGTATTGTTTTCAAAATTTAGTTAACCTTTCACTTCTTTTCTTTAAAGATATCCAATGAAATAACAGAAATGTACTATGAAAAAAAAAAACTTTTTATCTCAGAAATTGGTTATTCAACAGTTTTATCATTCAAGACTCTTTCTTAAACCTAATATATAATGCAATCATTGAGACTGAAAAAAAATTATACTGATTTGTGACTTTCTTTTTAAATGGATTTATAATGATAAAACTTTTCTTTTATGGACGTGATTTATCTATATTTTGGTTTTACAAGTAATCTGGAATTTAACTTAATCCATCCTTAACTCTCATCTCTTCTCAAAACTTAATACTACTCTCTTTCTTCTTTTTTGTGTTTGATATAAATGTTTCATCCTTGATAAAGTTTTTGGGGGCAATTACTAATAAACATACCCTGTGATAAAATTGGTTTTAGAAATTAAATTATTAGTCTTAATTTAATTTCTGACTGGAAACAAATTTAATTGACATTATATAAAAACAAATTTAGTAATTAATTATACTAAATTAATTCAGCAATTCAATATATAAAAACTACATCAATAACAATGTTATGTTGGAATCTTATTACTAAAAAAAAGGTTCTAAAAATAATGAAATAATTAAATTATTAGTAAAAAAACACAAATTTTGAAGTTATAATATTATGAACACATAACAATAAAATATAAAAATATATGCTAAAAATGTTTAAAAGTAGTGAATAATTAATGAAATTATTAAGAAGAAAAAATTGAAACTACAAAATTTTCAACAAGTGAAATTAAATATAATTTTGTACCCAAATGTTTTGTAAATAGTTTGTACCTATTTTAATGTAGGTTAAAATTTTTAAATTAGTAAAAGTATCTACATTATATTATTAAAGATAAAATAAGGAAAATAAATATATACATCAAATAGGTGTATCCTCCTCTTTACATATAAGTTTAGATATACAAAATATTATCATCATCAGAAACTAAAATAAGAATAAAATGTGTATTACAAAATAAAATTTAAAAGGAGATAAATCTATAAAATTAATTATTTTAATTTATAGAATATTATATATTCTCATTAAAAAAAAATTCTTCATATATACCATGCATTTTGAATAAGTTTCATTCCTAAGAACCTGCTTTCATCCTACAAAATCTTAACACGATAATCACTAAAATATTTTATAGAAAAAAATTAACCGCATTTGAAATATGATGAATTGTCCAGAAACCTAACCGCACTTATAATCCAAAACTTAAAAAATGTATATATACTATTCAATTATTTATTTATTTATTTAATATGTAACTTCCAACCCGATCTTAAAATATTAAAACTAGATTATCCTCCTTACAAATCTTACTCATCTCTGACCAATATTAACCTTCTAACTCATCTTAAATTTATACCACATATTCTACGACAGTATCACAAGAAAAAAAAGTAACATATCCTACATTTTCACCTTAACTTTTTAAATACTAAAGAAATTTCATTCCATTCCAAGTATTACGCAAAAAATTAACATATGTAGGAAGGATGTATTACAACTTTGATACTCTCCAAATTATTTTAAAATACCAAAGCATCACCCCCTCAAATACATATATCCAAAACCACGTATTTAAAGAGTAAGTTGATGATATATACTTGATCCAATTATAAAAACAAAGTAATACATTATATCATTAGAATTGAATCTTAAAATATGGACTACAGTAGTTTATTGGATGATCTCTTCCATGTTTTACCATACTTCATGATTCATTTCCTTCTTTGTCATACCAAGTAGTGAATCCTTTCCAATTATAACTTTTCCAGATGCTATAGACAGAATTGGTTCCTCCTTGATCCTCACACCTATCAAAATATATGTTTCCTTAATACATTATCCTTGTCAACCTCACCAGTTTCATTTTATATAAGTAAACAACGACCAAGTTAAATAAACAGACACAAAAATTGCAAAAAAGTGTTTCAGAACCATTCCTATCTTTATTTCATCCTAGAACTCTTTCTTTTGTTCTTACTTAAAATTCTTCAGTTTTAATTACTCTATCGTTGTCATCATGTTCATATTCTTCTGTGACCAGGAAAGAGACAAATACAAGGATAGCATATTATACGCCTAGCTTCTCTCTAAAGTCCAATTCAAAACAGTATTCTGCAGCAGCTCCAGAGTTTGATGAAGAAATACTCCCTGAAAACCAATAGTACCAATATACAAGATACATTTGTAAACAAACCATAGAATGAATATAAATCAGATAAATATTAATCAACATATCTGCATCTACTGAGAAAAACCACGGATTTCTGCCCATGAACAGCAGTTAATGTTTTGACAATGATAGAAAGAAGCAGGCCTATTGCACAAGACATGTGTGCTCTGGACTATGTAAAAGCATCCGTTCAAACCAAAAACATAATTTCCAAATCAAGACTTTCACAACTTATCTGCAAATGCACCTTTTTCGTTCCACTGGTATTGGGAGTGTATCTGTTAGCATTGACCTTAGGTCAACTTCCAGAATTACAGACAGAACATTACATGATGTTGACAATTTGAAACTATTTTGACAAAGATAACAAAAACTCGTTGTCCATCACTGATTGATCATGACATCATTCCAGTCTTGGTGAGATGTGTTGCAACTCCATTCATTGAAGTCCATAGGCATAGCTATGGAAATGTAGGAAAAAATGGTTAAGAACAATACCAATACGTTCATGAAATATAGTTTAAATACCACTAGTAAAATACCGTTCACATTATTGAAGGTATGAGTATTGTTTAGTTAATTCTTAAAGGAATTTTAGTGACATGTGTTAAGGATACAGTGTGTTAAAAGTCTAATAATCACTAGATCTCTCTCTCTCTCTCTCTCTCTCTCTCTCTCTCTCTCTCTCTCTCTATATATATATATATATATATATATATATATATATATATATATATATATATATATATATATATATATATGTGAACTTGATCTTAGTTAAATTTAAAATCTATTATTTAGCATAATATTAATTAAAATCAATTTATAGTTTATAAATAAATACAAACTTTATTTTATAAATTAATTTTATAAAATTAAGTTAAAGTTAAAATTTATTACTTAATACATACAATAACAAAATTAATTTATATACTGATTTTTTCCTATAAAAAAATTTATATTATTAAACATGATTCAATTGATCTATTATCTTGTAATTAAATTAATTTCCATATAAAATTATATTTGAATTGATTTTATATAATATGATTAATAATGAATTAGTTTCTATGTAATAGTCATTGAATTGGCTTATAATCATTTTATAATTCACGATGGTCACAAAAAAATGGTCTATAACTTAATAAAATTTAGATACTAAAAATTAATAATTTAAATTACATGTCAACGATTAAAAAATTAAGTTTGTATTTATAAAGTAATTAGAAAAAAAATCACGAGTCTTTATCTATTTAGTTTTTTTTTTTATCGGCTTCTTTATCTATTTAGTAACTAGAACCAAAATAAAAATAATTTCTAATTATTTTGGTGTCTATGGTGAAAAAATTACATTTTGGGTTGAATAATTTTAATTTATTTAATTAAGCTTGTATTTAGTTTACTCATTTCTGAGTTGGATTTCTATTGTTGATAATATATTTCTAATTAGCTTAATACTGGAAAATTTATGTAGGCAGATAAATGTTTGCTTATCATATTGGATGTTTTAATTGGATAGAATATGCTGAAAGAAAAATAATACAAATATTAGAAAACTATATTTTTGAATTAATCAATCTGCATAGCCATTGTTAAGGTTTGACAATATAAAGAGTAGAAATAAAAATGAAATATTATATATGTTTTTCATCTTTAGATCATGTTCAGAATTTTCATTTTATTTCTAAATTAAATATATACTTATTTTGCCTTTAAACTTATGAAGGACATTTAAAATATTTTTTCTAATAAATAATACATAAATATTATATTATAATTTATATTTTACAACATTTTAACATCATATACGTGTCATTCCGTGATTGGTCCAAAATTACTCCACATTCAATAATAATAATAATAACCATAAACACCAACATGGACCAATCACAAAATTATACATAGATGATGTTAAAATGTAGTCAAAAATTGTTGTCAAAAGCTATAATTTATTATAAAACTTTATTTGTCATATGAAAAATGTTTTATGAGTTTGTAAGGAATCATGTTTTACATTTTTCTCGTTTAATGTGAAAGGATAAAATAAATATATAATTTAGTTTAAAAATAAAATGCAATTTTTTATAATAGTTTGATAAAAAAAAAACATATTTAATTAAATAAAAATATAAGAGCAATAGACTATGAAGTACTTCGCGTTAGAGATGTTATCATAACATTATTGAAATAGCTTTTGTACTATGAATATTTTCAAATTTATGTTTCAATGGTATGTGTAAACATGTCTTTCCTACCAATTAATACAATAATGTTAACAATCAATAGCCACATTTAAATTTAAAAGAATAAGTAGTTGGTTTAACATAAGTTATGACATAACTTTTAGATAATAAGGACAAAAAAATATAATTTTAGTATAAAAACTTTAGTTTTGTTTATTTGACTTAAACTTTTTTAACGGTCAAGATCATCGAATATATTAGTATTTAGGAATTGCTGCATAGGTTTATTGATGGAGGAAAATTAACGTTAATATGAATTTTGTTTTATAAATTTAAAATTGCCAGTACTTACTTTAAGGTTAATTATATACTAATATTAATTTTTCCTTTAATTAACATACATGAGAATTATAAGAAAACATGCTCAATTATATTAATTATTAACGAAATTCAAACAAAAATTAATAAAATTAAATTTATTATACAAAGACTAATTTTTTTATTGTATTAAAAATTAAATATATCAATATTTATCATACTAAACCAATTATTTATTCAATTTAGTATTGTGACAACGATATATAGAAAAACAAATCTGATTTTTTTACAGAATAGTTGTTCCTAGCACAGTAACATATCAAAAGTTTTGATTATTTTGAAGCCAAATTTGATTCAAGCTAAAAACGATTAATGAAAATGTAAAAATTTACATAATATAATATGGTTAAGAGAACACAAAGATTGAATTTTATGTATCAATATTAAACAAATATTCTATATTTCTTTTTTCAATATCTTTCTTCAAAAATAAAGGAAAAATATTAAGTTTATATATATATATATATATATATATATATATATATATATATATATATTTAGAATTGTAAATTTAACCTGGTCTAAAAGATTTAGCATTAAACTCATATTATTCAAGATTAACAAAACCCACAAAATCAAAATCAAAAAGTCCATAAAAAAATTCCTAATCAGAAAAATTTTATAGAACCGAGTGAACCAATAAACTATATTTTTAAAGTTAAAAATTTAATAGAACTTAGTGAACTCATAATCTATTTTTTAAGGTAAAAAACTTATTTAAAAGCGAAAATGAAAAGAAAAAAAATACTTCACAAAAATCTTTATACACGTTAAAAACATGTATTGAGTTCAAATTTAAACTTATGTCAAGTTAGGTTAAGTTGCTGCTATCTCAAGTTAGTGGACTTGGGCTCAAGTCAAGTTGAGACAAAATTAAGTCCATGTTTGGCCAAGTTAGGCCTAACCCAAGTTGTGTTGAGATAGACCAAGCACAACTTAAGAGAAGTTAGATCATGTGAGTTTAAGTTGGGTTGAGTTTGGTTTTCGACAAGTCAGGATAGGTTGAGATTATTCATGTTAAACCAAGTTAGGTTGAACACATGCTAGCTTAATCATGTCACAATTTGGTTAAATTGAGTTAAGTAAGGACTAGGTATGTTTGATAGGGCACATTGTACTTAGTTGAATGGAGTTCAGTCAAGGTCTATATTAGGTTAGTTCGAGTTTACTCAGACCAATTGAATTGAATACACCTTGGACAAGTTAAATTGAGCACGCATTTAGCTAATTCAAATTGGTCACACCTTGGGTTGAGTCAAATAGGATGTACTTCAAATTGAATTAAGCAAAGTCAAGTTAAGTTAAGTCCACATCTAGTCAAACTATTTTGAACTAAACACATGTTGGATCAAGTTGTGTGAGTCAATTTCAAGTCAAGTAAAGTTAAACCTATGTCGAATCAAATAGAATTATGTCTACAATAAGTTAAATGAAGTCAAACTCGTGTCAAATGAAATTAAATAACACCTACATTAAATATAGCTGAGTTAAACGTACCTCAAGTCATTTATTTATTAAATCTCATATCAATTGTATTTTACTATTTTAATTGAGAATTACGTTTTATATAAAATAAATTCCTTTATTATAACAACCTCGTGGCAAGGTTTTAAAAACATATTTTAATAGTTAAATTTTGGTTTAATAGCCATTTTTGTTCCCAGTTTTGTTGATAAATTTCAATTTAGTCTCTCGTTTTAAAAGTGTTTGAAATAGGTCATTACTTTCAAAATTTTGATTCAAATTAGTCCCTTCCGTTAAATATAACCAAACGACGTTAATAGATTGATGATCTAGCACAATGTTGTGGTGACGTGTTACGAAGTTAGAGTTGAGCTGGATATTAAAGATATGGGTATTTGAAATTGGGGAAAAATTGATTTTAGGGCATTTTCATTTCTGCGAGATTAGGGCATAGTTTTTCACCTACATTGCATAGAGTTGTTCATCTCCACTGCGAACACATTACAATTGCTCTTCTTGTTTATCTTCTTTTCGTTTCTGTTGTTGTTGTTTTGGGTTTCGATTTGAGTGTTTTCTGTTGGCAGTAGTGTGGTGGTTCGTGGTTGGCGAAGAGGTGTTCCCTCTTTCGGTGTTGCTTGAGGAAGTGTTTAACGACCCGAGACGAAAACCAACAAACACGCCACCGCTGATTGTGCCTCTGCCATCGCGAGAGCAAGGACCACCATGACGTAGCGTCGTCGTGACGCAACGTGACTCCTGTTGTCTCCAGCAACCCAACAGGTGCGAAGCACTAGATCTCCAGATGCATCTGAGCTGCTGTCATTCACGAGCGAAGTTGTTTCTACGTTGGCAACGAAAAACGTTGCCAATCGAATGGAGAAGAAGAAAACCATCGAACTAGAAATCAGAATGCAAAGGCCATAAGCGTGGTGAAGAACACCGAAGGAGATGAAGTGAGTTTCACAAAACAGAGGTGCCGAGAAGGCCAAGAATCATTCCCAATTTTATGGTTCATAAGCTTAGGGTTTCAAATTGAGAATTTTCCCTTTCTGATTTTAATTAGGGTTCTTAATTTAAGGTTTTCTGAATAATTAAAATTGCATAAACATAAATGGATTCTTAATAAAAAAAAGTTCAGATTTCCTTAATTAAAATCACTGAAAGAGCATTTATGAAACATTTATGAAATTGATTACATAAGCAATTCATAAAAGGTAATCAACGGTATCAGAAAAAATGGTAACATTTATTAGGATTAAAAAAACCCTACAATTCCTAATATCCCACAAATCAAAATGTCCTCAATAAAAAATGACATATCCCCATTGCATTGTGCCAGATCATAGCTTCATTAACGTCGTTTGGTTATATTTAAGGGAGGAGACTAATTTGAATCAAAATTTTGAAAGTAAAGATTTATTTCAAACACTTTTAAAACGAGAGACTAAATTGAAATTTGTCAACAAAACTGGAAACAAAACTGACTATTAAACCTTAAATTTATTAATTTTTTATTTATATATTTATAATCATGACTCAATATATTTTCTCACTCTACTTATTAAAAATGACATCTTAATAAGTTTTAAGATTATTTGAAGGATGATGACCTAATATATAATAATTCAATTATTATTATTTTTATATGTTTATTATCCCATATTATCCAAGAAAAGAGAAATGACATTAATATTGATATAATAAAAAATATAACATTGAGTTTTTTTTAAAAAACATATAAAGATCACATTAACTAAAAATTAAATAAAAAAAAGAATGAATCATTATTACAAATATAATAATAATAAATGTTACTAACCTTTGGCATATCTCTTAAGGAATCTTCTCATGTTCAATTTTTTTAATCTTTTTTTAATATGTGATTATTAATGGTGAACTTTTTTCATTCAATTTGATGAGAATTTCCTCCATCAATTACGTATACAATACATTAGTTAATAAAAACAATTTACATATTTGTAAAATTATATCATATTATGTATTATGTAAAATAAGAAGTTGTCGATGATGATAATAATAATAGCAATACTAATTAAACAATAAGTATTTATCGACGAGTCTTTTAAATATCAATCCCTACTAGTATTGATAGCATTGGAGGATTTGGATAGTTTTAGAGAAATATCATATTAAAGTTTGACTGCTGTTTATTATACCAAAAGGATGTTATATTTAATCTTCATTTCATTAAAAATATTTTTTATTTTAAAGTTAAAATTGAAAATTGAAAATTATTCTTCTCAAATTGATCGCTCACCACCTTCTATCTAGCATATTTGGATTCGCGCTTCTAGGCGAAAAGTTGCATGTATTTATTAAAGCTAAAAAGAAAGAAAAGTATGCATCAAACAGAAAAACGGCATGATTTTGAGACTGGCTAAGTAGATCGATAATGTGTTTGTTAATACTCCTATAAGTTTGATTTTAAGCTAATAAAATACCAACTAAATGTAAACTTTGAACGCATTAATTTCACAGTATGAAAACTAACTCAGGTATCACTCATTGAATTTTGGCTAATTTTAGTTTTAAAACTGGCTAGACAAAATGAAGTGATAGCATGATGGGTAGTGTAAGTTAGGTAAAATGTACGAGATCGAAAAGAACAAAAGCATACATTTATTTGTTCAACGTATCTTCTTTGTCGTCAATTTTCAGCGGTAGTTGTTGATACCTCTCATTCAAAGTTTTGTCGTTAATATCTATATATACAAAATTGTTTGTAGAAAGAGTGAGAGAGGCTTTGTTTGTTTTGTTGAGTGGGGACTTGGGGAGGGTGAGTGCAGTAGTCTTACTCTTTTTGTAAATTCACTCGTAAAGCAATGCACACTAAAGTTGAATAATGGGCATCAACCACTTCCTTTCGATCTTCCAATTTAGAGAGTGGTATAGTAGCATAGCAGGTTGCAGAATCTGTTTCAGGATTCATCACACAACTCCAAGATGTTACTTGTACGTTAGCAAAAAAAAAAGGAAGGCAAAGGGACCAGACCGGTTAAGATTTTCGAGAGAATTAGAGGGACAGAGCCATGAATAGTTTGGGGTTCCAATGGTGAAAAGAAGACAAAAGGAACAGCATCCGAGACAATTTTAAAATTATAACAATTCAATACAACGTGTTTTATGGGATGCAAGAGCTTCGGGCTTCCAAATTTTGTTCAACTCAACACGAAGTCTTTCTTGTTCCAAGTGAAAAAAATAAAGCAGTTACAGCTAGCGAATCTTGCCTGCCCCGCACTAGAATTACACAATAAACTAAGAACTTTCAACATAGATCATTATTACTTGTGAAACAGTACAGGTACATTAAAACTTAATATACAATATCCCAGTTTTAGCCACTATTTGTTCTAATAAAATAAACAAGGCTAGTTAAGATCAGTATGGAGATCTACTCCCTCTTTCAGTACTTTGCTAATCTATATGTAGATAAGGAAACATAAAATGGTTTTAAAATTATTCCGAAAATTCCTTCCATAGCTAGCTAACCCCAAAAACATTTGTCTGGGCCATGCGATCACGTGCAGAGTGATTAGGATTTAACATCAAGAAGATTAATATGACTTTGCATCATGATTAATCTGATCTAGTCAAGTAAGACACGTAGAAACGAGGCTCTATTCTTTAATGATTAATGAAAAGGTTATAAAGACAAGCTTGACCTCTCGAAATAAAGTGTAACACCTATGCATGTATTTCTTGGATGCTAGAATCATGCCCTGCATTATTCTCATCGCTCTGTCTAATTCCAATGAAAAAAAAATTCAAATCAAAAGCACCGAAGTGACTGTGATTGAGATTGATTAGGAGGTGCAAATTTGTTGCGAATTTATTACCTTTCTTGAATTGGGGAAATTGGAGAAATTGGCAGTGCCTGTGTTGAAAATTGAGACCAATTGAAATGGCTTTGTTGTGCATGATCTGCTTCTTAATTGCCGCGACATCAGTGGCTTTTTACCTAGGCTTTAGGAATCTGAATCAAAAGGCTGCCTGTGTATGCATTATAAAGGATCATGGAGCAAAAGTGAATGAAAAACATTTTTTCTCTCGGGTCCAGAACAAAGTTATGGTAAAGGACTGGACCGCAAAAGTTATATTGCTCCATGCCTTTATATATTTACTCCTTTTTCAATTTCAAAATAAATTATAGTTTACATCTAAGATAAACTTCTTTTCAGCTCCCCGATTCTAAAAGCAAATGCTTGTAATTTAAGAAAGTTTGTTTTAGTTTCTGTGTCAATCGTTGATAGAGATTTCACTAACATGGTTGGTAGAATAATTTACGAAACCATTTATTCTAATTTTACATTTATTTACATTATTAAAAACATCTTACTTTTAGTGTTTTCGTTTTTTTTTATTATTCAGTCTAATTAATTTTGGACAATTTGGGTTAAAGTAGAGGAATTAAAATAATTACTGGATTTAAAAGTTCTTTTTTTCTAGATCTAGTTATTCATGTGGTTTTCATAGTTGCAAAAATGTTGTCTTGTAATTCTTAGATTTAAAACTTTTCGTTTTGTTCCATGTAAATTTAAGGAATGTAATGAGTAGTTTTACTACAGGATGCATATTAATGTCACATCAAACTATGTCCTCCACCGCTAATCACAATGAGTTTTCTCAACAAGGGGTTTTTAGGGTAGGAAAAATCGGTGCACTATAAAGAGTATAAAGTTACAAACATAATACCTAAGACCGTCAATAACTTTTCTTTTTTTTAATAATTTTTTAACAATAAATTATATATCATTATTTTATTAGTATGTATATTTAAAATAAATTAATATAAGTTACCACGTTGTCAAAATATTATAAAAAAATATTATTAAAAAAACCTTTTCCAAGACCTAACACATAAAGTGCAACACATTAATATTCATACTGCATCAGTACACATCAACGTCGTGTTTGTGTTCCTTAACGCCGGTAAGTTATTTTTAACAAAGATACTAGACAAAATTTGAAGTATTAGGATAACGAAATACTTTTACAGGTGTGGATTGAAGAATAACCTTAATTTTAAATTGAACCACAAAAATATACTCAGTAGCCGTTAAAAACATATTTAAGTTTTTTAATTTGTAAAAGTTATTTATTAAAAATATAGTTTTAATTAATAATGAAGTTTAATAAGTCATGTTTACCGTTTTGTTATACTTATTTCATCAATTCTATTACTCGAGTTATGTATTTTACCGTTAAAACTTTCAATTTTCGTAAATTTTACATATTTTTTAAATTTATAAGAGAGAGGCACCATGTGATAAAGGAAAGTCCTTTAAGAAACAAAACAAAGTCAAAAGGACATCCACAAAATGATGTTGTTTTAGTTATTTAAAGAAATTGTGACACGTCGAATAAAAGATTCGAAATCAAGAACTTCAATAGTAAAAACTGTGAAAAGAGTATTGAAGATAAAAATTATGAAATAATGTTAGTTAAGTAAAAAAAAAAATATTATATTAAATTTAGTAGCTATCACGGTCAAGATAAATAAAAAAAAATTGCAATATATATAGTACTGGTAGAATATTATAGAGGAAGTTTTGATTTTAAAATTGTATTCATTAAACATTTGTTAATCTTAGGAGAGAATCCTTGTACAAAAACTTGTGGAATGAATGCTGGTTTAGTAAAAATAAAATTAAGAAGCGAAAAAGCTTGAAAACAAAATGAGGAAAATGAAATGTTGGCTGAAATTGACCTTATAGCACATTAAGCACTTGATACCTGGAGAATAGGCTTGCAAAGAATGGCAAGAAGTAGCGAAATGGTTAAGTGATTAATGACATATTGGTGTTGTTAGCATAAACACATGGGAAGGTAGAATTTGCAATGCATAGTACATGAAAACGTATGTGGTTACTTGTCACTTTCTTGAGGGCTGAAACAATGCATCGTTTGGTTATTGGATTGCTGCTGCTACAATTATTATTTATTATTGGATGTATAGGTTTGGTCATTCTCTTGGAGAAAAGGCATGTTGTTTCCTGTTGGATGGTAATGGCAGGGGACCATTGTGTTAGATAGGATAATAATGCTTTCTCTTGCTGCCACCGTTTCATAGCTTCACTCTTCACTCTCCATTATACATACAGATAGTGGATCACAAACGTTAGGCAAACATCATCAAAAAGTAAAACAAAACAAATGTTGTGGAGATTAATACAGAATACATCAATTCTTAAATAATATCCTTAAGATCCTCACTGATAAGAAACGAGATATAATTATGTTATTATCATTGTTTGTATAGATTAATTAACAGGAAGTGGTGTGGTTGAGAGTAAATTTGGGTGGAAGAAAAGGGTAAAAATGAGATGGAAAGTAATAATTGTAGTAGCGCAGGCAGAAGAAGACAAGGAAGAAAACATAGGGTTTTGTTTTGCTACCTTCTCCTTCGTCTTCTCTCTTGCTGTGTCAGTCAGCGATGTTTGACCACCTTTATACAATCCAACAAAATTATTACTGTTTAATAATTACCTACTACTGTTCCACAGTTTTATTTCCTTTTTGAAATTTTGTGTTGTTGCATTAACATTGCATGTCTAATTGTAAGGTGTGTGTTTGGTAAACTCATTTCGGGTAATGATGTCTGGTTTTATTATCTTGATGCTCACACTCTGTCTCTGCCGGTGGGTCCTCTACTCCAATTCATGCATCACATCAATACCACAAATTTCTTGCAAACCAATGCACCCTATCGTTTTCTCAACTTTTTCCCTCATCATATCTTTTTTGAAAAATATTCTCGAATTAGAGAGTACCAATTTTACTCTTCCAAAACAAATCTATCTACTGTAGCTGCCATAAGAGTTTGATATTTGGAGCCCATTATTTTTAACTGGTATTTTGATACTCCATTCTAGAAACTTCATCCTAATTTAGGTCCGCGATACCGAATTCCCAAAAGACTTTTTTAGTTTTCCTTGGAAAGAAGAGAAAATTTTAAAATATATGAAATAAGAAATTAAAACCAAAACTAAAGTAAATCATTTTAAATAATTAATTAAAAATATTTAGATTCAATTTTAATTAGTACGGGAGAGAAAAAAACAAATTTAAGGATGAATAATGTTTTTTGTAATATAATTTGAAATTAATTTTTCATTATATATATATATATATATATATATATATATATATATTGAGTTTTTGAATTAAAAAAAAATATAGTGATTTAAATACTAACAAGTTTGAAACAAAAGTTTATTAATTTAACAATTTTTGTTGTTATGTATGATACTTAATTTTTTTTTCGGATGTTGTAATAAAAATTAGGAGTTTATTTTTATAAAATGTTTGATAATATATTAAAAAGGTAAGATTGTTTAAAGTAATTATTAAATAAAACATTTGGAGTTACAAATTTGATGATAAAAAATAAAAATAATAATAATAATAATAATAATATCTCTAAAGTTAAAATTAAAATTTTAAAATATTAAATTCACAAATAATTCATGATTCGAATGGGCTAGTTTTCTCAATATAAAATGTGTTTTATATATTTATTAAGCAAAACTGTGTATTAATATTTTAAAAAAATAATATAAAGAAAACATAAATACTTATGAGGATTTTAAAAGGAAAATTTAAATATTGAGCGATAATTAATTGAGATTTAATTTATTTGATAAGTAAGGCGGAATAAGAAAAGAGACTGACAAAACCTAATCTATTATACTATAAAAACAATTTAATAAATTTATCTTATTATTCATTTTAATTTATTAATGTTTTAAAAAATTAATTTATTAGTCATTTGATATTTTTACTTTTTTATTCATATTTGTTTTGATGTCACATGACTTAAATTTATTTTACTTTTTTATATATTTATTTTATTTTTTAATATATTTTTTATTTGTATTTATTTCTATTAGCATAAAATTTATTTTATCTTTTTATCTATTTATTTTATTTTTAAATTAATTTGTCTATACTTTTTTTTTGTTTTTTATTTTATCCTTTTATTCCTTTTAATTAATTGGTCATATAATAAATTATTAAAGAATAATTTATATTTAAAGTATAATTTTTTTATACTATCTTTTTTTCATTTTATCCTTTTATTATTTAATTATTTGGTTATTAATAAAATCAAATTTAGAAACATATATTTTCATTCTAAAAATTATAATTAATAATTAACCGGTCATTAATAAAATTAAATTTAGAAACATGTATTTTATTTTTATTTCTTAAAAAATATTACTTTATAAAATAGTGTATATATATTTAAAGTATATATATAAAATATGTATATTTATATATTTAAAGTATAAAATACTTTGCTAACTTAAAAAAGTATTCCAAATTTTAGTTGACAAAAATACCCTATTAATAAAAAAATACATATTTTAAATAGAGGGACATTTTAATAATTTTTATTTTTAATTTAAAATAAAAAAATAAAAATTATTCAAATATTCTTAACCTTAAAATTTAGAATTCATAATATATGAGAGTATTTATCAAGTAAAATTTGGTATATTTTAAAAAGGTTACGTAAGTTAGCAAACCCATATATATATATATATATATATATATATATGTATACATACATATATATATGTATACATACATATATATATGTATACATACATATATATATGTATACATACATATATATATGTATACATACATATATATATGTATACATACATATATATACATATATATATATATATGTATGTATATATATATATATATATATATATATATATATATATATATATGTATATATATATATATGGGATTTGTTAACTTATGTAACCTAAAGTTATCAAATTTTAGTTGACAAAAAAATCTCTATTCATAAAAAAAGAAATACTTTAAACATATGGGTATTTTAATAATTTTTATTTTTAATTTTAAAAAAATTGAAATTATTCAAATACATTTAACCTTAAAACTTAGAATCCAGAATATATGAGGATATTTTTGTCAATTAAAATTTGGTACATTTTAAGAGGATACATAAATTAGAAAAGTATATATATATATATATATATATATATATATATATATATATATATATATATATATATATATAAAGTCATTTTGCCATTTATTCATTTAATTTGCATTTAAATTGATTTATCGTAAAAATAAAAATATATTTTAACTATAACATCTCAAAAATATAGTATTCAACTATATAGGAGCTATCACATGTTTAGTGAAATAAAACAGTTGACAAATCAGAAATTAAAAGTTTAATTCTTAGTTATATAAAACATAACTATAAAATATAACTTTATACGTGCCAAAAGTAACAAAACTATATACGTATAGCTAATCTATAGAAAACTAGGCATATGACGTCCCTCCATCTAATGTTTGCTCTATAGTCACATCATCACCTTTTGCTCACACCCACCACATAATTATAGCCAAGTCAAGAACAAAGAAACATACCAACAAAACACAAACAAAAGGGTAAACTAATGATACAAAATTATTCATAATATACTTAAACATTCCATATATGCATCATATAACATATAGCACAAACCAAACATCTTAACATGATAAGACCTAGACTAGACTATCTAGATTTAGTATGAATGTTGAACTATGGTAGTTTATGCACTTGTAGTATAATACAACTAAGTCAATCCAAGCTACCACAAAAAGTTAGTCATTTATATTGTCTTTGACCAAGATAAAACTTCTAAACAAGAACTTCCTACTACTCTCACCACATGTATCATCTCTCTCTACTTGAGAATGGATGATAATTAGAGTATTAGGATAAACTATAATACTTAATTTCATACATTCATACACTCAACACTTGATAACCAACATTAAGAAATTCCTCCTTGAAACTCTTTTCCACAACATTTCATTCACATAAGTAAACTCATATAAACATAATAAACAATCACATGAAAATTGTTTCAAAGTATCAAAAAACATTGCAACAAACCTCATGAACCAACATAAAACATCATACAACAAAGACCAGAAAAGGACATTCAACGCTAGGAAGGGGTGCTCAGGCACCAAAGTCCACTGGAAAGAGGTGCCTAAGGGGCACTCAACGTCATTCTTCTCGGTAGAAGGGTGTTTAGGGGGCGCTTAGCGCCAAACCTTACGCAAAAAAGGCGCCTAAAGGACGCTCAGATGGCGCCCAACACGACACTAGAAACTCATATGCTTCAAAATTGACCTTGGACACTATCTATCCAAGTTTAAATCATTCATAGGCCCTTTTAGACATTGTGAAACATCTCAAAACGTATTTGTAGCTCATAATAGCTACCCTAACTCATTTTTACCGCTCTAAAATGCCCAAACTTCACTTTTACCTCCTCCAATACCAAATTATGCCAACTAACAACATGAACAAGTCATGATATACTAGATGATACAACCCAAAACTTTAGTTTCCTCACATCCTTCCTCCTTCAAGTTTTCACTCTTCAAAACTCCTTAAATGAACAAAAAATAATGCAAAAACAACATTAATACTTGACCATTGTCTTCAATGCCAGAATTCTCCAATCTCAAGGTCTCAACTAGTCTAAAATAACCTTGAACAACATCAGAAACTTAGTTTTCACCTATCAACATTCCCTTTTATGTTTAGAAATGACTTATAAACTAGTCCAACCACTTCTCCTCAATACTATAATAGATTTGACATCGTTTCACATCTCAGCAACAACATTCAAAACCATATTCAATTCTAAATCAAATCAACAATGCATACATACATCATTCAATCAATAATAAACATTTTAAAACACTTCAAAATTAATAACAACCATTTTAACAAAGTATAACAACATGCATCAATTTCACAAACTATTAAACATCCTTTCATACTCAAACACTAAATTATCAAATTATAACACTAGCTTCCATTACCTCACAAGGGATTGTCAAGCTTTAGGACCACACACTCGTTGCTTCACTCGCAAGACACTCTAGAAATGCCTACGAAACACCAAATTGGAAACGGAATAAGTCCTTAGGACCTCAAATTATCAAAGAGTCGAGAAAGGAACACAATTGATACATGCGAAAGAGTTTCCCTAAGCATGATCACAAACGGAGAATTAAAGAAAAAATGATAAAAACTTACTTGCTCTAGAACAAAATCTGATCGGTAGAGAATGAAGATAACTCAGTTGTCATCTCCTAGGAACTTTCTGATCGTCAAATAGAAGATCGAGGAATAAGATAACTTATAGAGAAGTGACAGGAAGCTAGGAGTAAATGTTTTAGAGAGATGATTTGTGTTTTAAGTAATGAGTCAAGTTAAGAAATTCTATTTATATTATTGAATTATTTTAAAATAAAATATTCGGTCTCATTATTTTAAAACACCTTATTGGGGATGACAACGGGTCGGGTCGAGCACGAATAATGGCTATATGTTACCCAACCCACAAAAAAAAATCAATCTGATACCTGCGTAAATATTCTTTTAAAAAATACTTGCGAATATTTTAAAACTTGTGGGTACCCTCAAATATTTTAAAATATATATTTTATAAATTTTTAAAATAAAATTTAAATAAAATTACAAAAAAATTATAAATTATAATATAAATTAAATATAAATTAAAATTTAATTTTAATAAAATTTAACCTAATAAAATATAAACTAATTTTAATTTTAATTAAATTTAATTTAATAAAATATTAAAAAAATACTTATTTTTATGTTTTTAGAGTAGTGGATATCCGTGAGTACGGATAGTATAATAGTGCTCTTGACCCGTTTATAAGCAGGTATTAAAATACTTGTTACCCGCAACCACGTGTAATAAATATTTGCGGATACCAACTATTCCGAATTTTATCCCCGAATACCCGTGAATTATTTTACCATCTCTAGTTCTTACATTAATTATATCATTTAATATCTAATAAATTATTATTTTAGTTCTTAAATAAAATTATTAATTTCTCAAATTTAACATTTTTATATCAATATGTAAAATTTAAATTATGTATAAAATGTAAATTATGTATAAAATGTAAATTATGTATAAAATGTAAATTATATTATTAATCGATTTAATCTATGATATACATTCCTAAAAAATATTTTAAAATTTTTTTAATTTTTAAAATAAATAAATAAATACTTCGTGTCCATAAATACATTTTAGTCATCATTAGATACTTTTATTTTATTTATTATTAAAGAATAAATTATATTTAAAATAATTAACTCCTTTGTTCTATATTTTTTTATTATTAATTTTATTTATTTATAATTCCTAATTATCTGATAATTTAAATATTATTAAATAATAATTTATAATAAAATATTAATTATTTTCTATTCTATTTTTTTTTCATTTTTCATTTTATCTTTTATGGTTTTTAATTACTTTTATGATTTCTAATTACTTGATTGATCATTTAATAAAGGTAAATTTAAAAAAATATATTTTAATTTTATTTTTTAAAACAACATTGTTTAAAAAATAATATTTATTTATTTATAAATAAGAAAACAACATACTAGCAAATTTACCATATTACTCATCTTATTTTGTTGACAAGTATTTCAAACGTTAGATTTTTAGTCATTTGACATTTTTAATTTCTTTTTTATTTATGTTTATTTTGCTGAAACATATACACGGAAGTTATTTTACTTTTTTATCAATTCATTTTATTTTTTAAATTTCTTTTTATTTATATTTATTTTGTTATTATATCTGCATAAAATGTATAAAGATAAAAAGTATAAGGAAAGAGAGAATTGTAGAAATAGTAGTTTAATATTGATTTGGATCAAAAGATCCTAAATCTAGTTGTTAATATTTCTAAAGAAGATTAACTAATCACTTATAAATTACCACAATTTATAATCACAAAATAAAATTTAGGCTAGAAAGCACCTCTCTTTAATATACAAGATGAACAACAACTCCTTTAGAACAAAAAGAATGAACAATACCTCATTTGACACACAAATGATGAACATTTTTTCTAACAAAAACAGCATAACTCAATAACTCAAGACACACTCAATGAGACTTTTCTCACATTGGGTTTTTCAAAGTCCTATTTTTGCTAACATAGAGAGTTTTTTAGGAGTCTCATCTTTAAACTTATAAGTGAAAAATTATTTCGTAATTATATATATATATATATATATATATATATATATATATATATATATATATATATATATATATACACTCTTATTTTGGAAATTATATCAAAAAATTGAAGAGTTTATTCATAACTACCAATGATAATCAATTATCATAAGTGGTAATTGATTATTCCATAAACTATTTCAAAAATTATTTTTTCACTATCATAATCGATTATTCTATAAGCTTTTAGGAAAATCTAAATTTAACTGGGATAATCAGTTATCATTAGTAATAATTAATTATGTTTAAACCCTTTAGTTGTCCCTATTTATGTGGGTTTTTCCCAGTTTGATCCCCTTCTTATTAGAATCCCCAGTTAAGTCCTTATAAGTGCTAATTTGAATCAATTGAGCCACTGTCATTAAATTTAGTTAACATGTTAAGTTTTTGCACAGGTGAAAGATTGGTGTGTCAAATTTTTAAGTCAACATACACAATAAGTCAATGTTATTGATTTAAATGATTTGAATAAAAAATGACTTGATTGATGCATATTAAACCCTCTGGGGACGAAATTGAAGTTTTTTTTAAAAAATGGGTATAAAGTAAACACATTGCCCTGAAAAGTGGATACCAAAGGACCAATTAAACCATTTTTTTACTACAATCATTGATGACCTACAAATTTGTATTGAATTTAACTTATTTATTATTTTCTTAAATTAATAATTTAATTCTATTAATTAATTTTTTAATTTATTTTACTCATTTATTTTTTATCTATATATATTATGTGGAAATAATATATTGTATTGAATTTTTTTTTTTTATAAATTTTGAGATGTTACAAGCTCAGTGACATAGTATCTCTTAAGTAAACTATTCATTGTTTGAAATGAACACTTGAATGAGTTATAACTTATGGTGGAGCTAAATAGTCTATGACAGATGCTCTTATGAAAGAATTTGTTGACTCTTTATTGGGTGTTTGGACATCACAAGGTCTCTCTCATCGGTTATATGCTCAATGCATATGGTACCAGTCTAACAAGAAAGTCGACGTACCGAAGATAATAAAGTAATCAAACATAATACATTGTCATGAAGTTGTGAAGAAAGTCTTTTGAATGAGGAGTATAACCATGAAGCTAAAGATACAAGACCAAATTACCAGTGTCTAAATGTAATAATAATAATACCACACAATTGTCCAATAATCAAATATTCTATGAAAAAACTAATGCTCTCAAAAATGAGTTGTAAATTGAGTCGGATTAGATTTTAAAAAAATATAATTCTTTTATACGAACTAGTTTTCAACTTGGTTCACTTAGAACTCGACTCATCGTGACCAACCTATCTAATTTAATTTAATTATTTATTATTTTGTGTTTCAATATTATTAATTAACATTTTTTTTATTATATTGTAGAAGGTGATACAGAATAAGATGTTTTAAGAGAGAAAAATATTATAGATTTATTTATTCAAGACTCTAATATTATAAATGCACCAGTGGTACAAAAATTATCAATATTGAAAACGTATTTGTTCGTCTTTTGTACATGTTTTTGGATTGTACTCGGATTATATGATACTTTTTTTATTTATTTTGGATTGTCTTTGGAGTTTAACATCATTTTAGTGTGGCGTTTATTTAGAATTGAATTAAAAAAAATTGTAATTTTTTTATTTTAAAAATAACTTATAATTAAATGAGTCAGTGAACCAATCCATTTAACGCACCAAGCCTTCGTGAATGAGGCTGGGTTTAAATTTTTTCAACTCAATAAATTAATCGAATTGAATTGACTCACTAAATAATTAACTTATAGTGAATTAGACAAGATCAAGTCGAATTACCCATTTTGACAGCTCTAGAAAAAATAAAGGACATGCATGAGAACATTACTCACGTATATAAGAAGGAGTTCTTTTACCATTTGAAATTTGATCCAGTAGCATTCATGATTAGGTCTATAATAGACTCAATGACAAGTAGTAATTCTTGTTTAAGAAATCTGAGTTGAATTAGGTCTATAATAGACTCAATGACAAGTAGTAATTCTTGTTTAAGAAATCTGAGTTGAATCAAGGGAGAAAATTGTGAAGACTATCTCATTGTGGACAATTGAAGTAAATTATCTAATCTCTTTTAATTTTAATCCATCTGCGCAAATTTATGTCAACAAGATCCTTAGCAACTAGTGATTTGCAAGGGTGAAAAAAGAAAAAAGAAAAGGGAAAGAGGAAGATGGTTAAGATTGTAAGTATGTGTGAGTGTTGGAAGGGGATAAAGATGTGGGAGGGTCTGCTGAACATGGCTGAACATTGGCTCAGTCCTCATCCACTCACTCTGCTAAGGGGTCAGTGATCAGTAGCAGTCACACAAACAAACACACAATACAACATGTACACTCACTCACTCACCCTTTAACTCACTTCCCTCTCATTTTCGTTTTCGTTTTCCTTTCCATTTCTCCATTTCTCCATACCAACACAAAATGCGACTCTTCCTTTGTTCTCTCTTCTTCTTCCTCTTCCATTCTCACACACTCCATGCTGCGCGCATCTCAGAATATCGCGCGCTTATCTCTTTTAAAGCGTCTTCCATAACCGACGACCCTACCAATGCTCTCTCCTCCTGGAACACCACCACTCCCTACTGTTCCTGGTTCGGTGTCACGTGCGACTCCCGCCGCCACGTCACCATCCTTAACCTCACCTCCTTGTCCCTCTCCGGCACACTCTACGATGACCTCTCCCACCTCCCTTTCCTCTCCTACCTCTCCCTCGCCGACAACCAGTTCTCCGGCCCAATCCCCTCCTCCTTCTCCGCACTCTCCGCCCTCCGCCATCTCAACCTCTCCAACAACGCCTTCAACGCCACCTTCCCCTCCAACCTCGCCCGCCTCGCCAATCTCCAAGTCCTTGACCTCTACAACAACAATATGACCGGTCCCCTCCCCCTCGCCGTCGCCGCCATGCCCCTCCTCCGCCACCTCCACCTCGGCGGCAACTTTTTCGCCGGCCAGATCCCTCCCGAGTATGGCACCTGGCAGCACCTCCAGTACCTCGCCGTCTCCGGCAACGAGCTCACGGGAAACATCCCTCCGGAGCTTGGAAACCTCACCGCGCTTCGCGAGCTCTACATTGGCTACTACAACGCTTACTCCGGCGGCATCCCGCCGGAAATTGGAAACCTGTCCCAGCTTGTCCGTTTCGATGCCGCGTATTGCGGACTCTCCGGCGATATTCCGGCTGACCTCGGAAGGCTTCAGAATATGGACACGCTCTTTCTTCAGGTGAATGCGCTCTCCGGCTCGCTCACTCCTGAGCTGGGGAACCTGAAGAGTCTCAAGTCGATGGATCTGTCCAACAACGTTCTCTCCGGCGAGGTTCCGGCCAGCTTTGCGGAGCTCAAGAATCTCACTTTGCTGAACCTCTTCCGGAACAAGCTCCACGGTGCGATTCCAGAATTTGTCGGAGAGCTACCGGCGCTGGAGGTTTTGCAGCTATGGGAAAACAACTTCACGGGAAGCATTCCTCAGAGTCTGGGAAGAAATGGAAAACTCACTCTCGTTGATCTTTCTTCGAACAAGTTGACGGGAATGCTTCCTCCTGATATGTGCTACGGGAATCGTCTTCAGACTCTGATAACTCTCGGGAATTATCTGCTCGGTCCCATTCCGGATTCGCTTGGGAAGTGCGAGTCTCTGAATAGGATTCGAATGGGTGAGAACTTTCTTAATGGTTCTATTCCTGTTGGTCTATTTGGGCTTCCCAAACTCACCCAAGTAGAGCTTCAGAACAATCTTCTCACTGGACAGTTTCCTGAGGGTGGTTCCGTTGCTGTTAATCTCGGTCAGATCAGTCTCTCTAATAACAAGCTCTCTGGGCCGTTGCCACCCACCATCGGAAACTTCACCAGCATGCAGAAGCTTCTTCTCGACGGTAACAAGTTTTCGGGTCAAATCCCTTCGCAGATAGGCAGGCTGCAGCAGCTCTCCAAGATTGATTTTAGCCATAATCAGTTTTCGGGCCCCATTGCTCCCGAGTTAAGCAGGTGCAAGCTTTTGACTTTCATTGACCTCAGCCGCAATGAGCTCTCTGGTGAGATTCCAAATCAGATAACTGCAATGCGGATATTGAATTATCTGAACCTTTCAAGAAACCATTTAGTTGGCTCAATTCCAGGCTCCATAGCTTCTATGCAAAGTTTAACATCTGTTGATTTTTCCTACAACAATCTCTCTGGTTTGGTTCCTGGAACCGGGCAGTTCGGCTACTTTAACTACACCTCTTTCCTAGGGAACACTGAACTCTGTGGTCCTTATTTGGGTCCTTGTAAAGACGGGGTTGCCAATGGCCCTCGTCAACCTCATGTTAAAGGTCCTCTCTCTTCTTCGTTGAAGCTTCTGTTAGTTATAGGGTTGCTTGTGTGCTCCATCGCATTTGCTGTTGCGGCAATAATCAAAGCTCGGGCTTTGAAAAAGGCTAGTGAAGCTCGTGCGTGGAAATTAACTGCGTTCCAGCGTTTGGACTTCACTGCTGATGATGTTCTGGACTGCTTGAAGGAGGACAACATAATAGGAAAAGGAGGTGCAGGCATTGTGTACAAAGGTGCAATGCCGAATGGGGATCAGGTTGCTGTGAAAAGGTTACCTGCCATGAGCAGGGGATCTTCGCATGATCATGGTTTCAATGCTGAGATTCAGACATTGGGGAGGATTCGACACAGACACATTGTTAGACTGTTGGGTTTCTGTTCAAACCACGAGACAAATCTCTTGGTGTATGAGTATATGCCTAATGGAAGTTTGGGTGAGGTTCTTCATGGCAAGAAAGGTGGTCATTTGCATTGGGACACAAGGTATAAGATTGCTGTGGAGGCCGCGAAGGGCCTGTGCTATCTACATCATGACTGTTCGCCACTCATTGTCCATCGAGATGTTAAATCCAACAACATCCTTCTTGATTCTAACTTTGAAGCTCATGTTGCGGACTTTGGGCTCGCTAAGTTCCTGCAAGATTCTGGAACATCTGAATGCATGTCTGCAATTGCCGGTTCGTATGGATACATAGCTCCAGGTAATATTCTGAAATTCAACATAATTGATGATTTATACGTTGAACTAGCGTGACTAACAGCCTTTACTTATATATGGAGTCATTAACGGTCGGAGCTTGTCTCATGTCCCTCAACATCATTGACTTAGGGGCAGAACCGAACTGTATCAACACTGTTGTTTGGTTTAGACGTTTTATGTGCCTAATTAATTAATAAACGCAATATGTTGCCATCCTTGACTCGTTTTCGTTTTCGTCGCACACTAACAACGACCGCTTTCATTTGTCATCTGTTTTATGTTGTATCAAAATACTGTTACTGTTTAAAGCAAACATTAGCCGAGTTGTCGTTTGAGTCTTCGTCGTAGCCCCCATCCTATAATTAGGAAGTCCTGTAGTCATAGATTAGAGATGTTCACAATTGAAAACAGATGGTGATTAACTGGCAACATGTACATCAAAGTAAATAGATAACAAATTCGCATGGTCTCAGGTTTCACTTTATGTTAATTGTTTTCAATTAATGTGGCTGCTTTTTTTGTTCATGGTCACTGATTTAGGTTTGTGATTTTGACTGCAGAGTATGCCTACACGTTAAAAGTTGATGAGAAAAGCGATGTGTACAGCTTTGGAGTTGTTCTTTTGGAGCTTGTAACAGGCAGGAAACCAGTTGGGGAGTTTGGTGATGGTGTGGACATTGTGCAATGGGTGAGGAAAATGACGGATTCAAACAAGGAAGGAGTTCTAAAGGTTCTTGATCCTAGACTTCCATCAGTTCCTCTCCATGAGGTGATGCATGTTTTCTATGTAGCCATGCTATGTGTTGAAGAACAGGCAGTGGAGCGACCTACTATGCGAGAAGTTGTTCAAATTCTCACCGAGCTTCCAAAGCCACCGAGCTCTAAACAGGGGGACTTGACGGAGTCCTCTCTGTCTTCATCAAACAGTTTAGAGTCTCCAACCACGGCATCTAAGGAATCTAAAGATAATCAACGCCCTCCTCAGTCTCCACCACCCGATCTTCTTAGCATTTGAAGGGATATATGTTTGGAATGGGATGTGTTTCATATTTTTCTCTTTTGGGTTGTGATAGCTTATCTAGTTGCGTTCTTCAGTTTTTTTCTTCTTTTTGGGGTTGGGTTTCTGCTAAGGTGTTAAATGTTTGAATATTTCTTTACAGTAATGGCTTGCAATTTGTACATTAGGATTGGTGGGAGTATTGTTATATAAGTTCTGTCTTCATCATGTAGAACTGGAACAGTTGTTCTTCTCGTTTTTTTTTCAGACGAGACGGCCAAATGGTAGAACATTACATATCTAGGCATTGTCAGTTGCACCGGTTTAGCCCTTTATAATCTATCAAATGACCACCTAAACAAAAGAAACCTCTTGTGAGCCTTTGTTTCTTCACATCTGCAGACTGCAGTTATTATTATTGTCACTGTATTTTGTTGTCTATCTTTTCGCTATCTCCAGTGCATGATCGAGTATATTCTGTTTGTATTATTAAAACAAACTTTAAATTTTTACTTTTCTGGGCATACCCATATTTGCAAATCCGCAATAAGGAATTCGTATAGGGTATGTCTTCCAATTTCATGTTTTGTTATCCCTAGGAGTAGTACCTATTCCTCAATTATTTGTATTGTTTCAATTTTCCCTCCCTTTATTGATGGGAGATCTTGTTAGCAATAGTATTTGTTTCGTCTCAGTAATTGTTTACATGGCTATTTTTCATTTTCATGTAGTGAATGGAAGCCATCGTTGTTAATGTGACTGGATTTGGTTCTAATAAATGGGTAGGATGGGGTGTGGTTATTTAGGGTGGCATCTTCCAGTCACAACATTTATGCATATATTGGTTCCAATTATCAAAATTTATGGTACATGTAAAGCCATTTTTTGGTAGGAGATCCTGTGTGAAGGAGTTTTTTTTTTTTTTTTTACTTCTTTTAGTTTTTAGATGTTTGTTCACTTTTCACTTACCGTTCTCTTCATACAGATAGAACTTTTGCCAAAATATCATTTGTATTTAGGGTTAAATATGTTTTTAGTCCCTAAACTATTGGTCGTTTCTGATTTTCGTCCCTCTTTCAAAGTAAGGTATAATTTGGTCCTCATTCTTTTCGAAAACGTTCGTTTTAGTCCTTGAAAACTAACACCGTTTAAAAATTTGGTCCTCATTTCGCAACAAAATGAGGACTAAAACCAAAGTTCCGAGGACTAAAACGAACGTTTCGAAAAGAATGAGGACCAAATTGTACCTTACTTTAAAAGGAGGACGAAAACCAGAAACGAACCAATAGTTTAGGGACTAAAAACATATTTAACCCTTGTATTTATTACTTGTATTGAGTTAAAAATAGCATTTTTATTGACTGGAATATATCACCAAAACGTAAGAAACTCAAATCCTCGTTACAAAACCAAACAATTTAATAATTTCAATTCTTAAAATTTTCACCGTAAAAAGGGGGGAAAACAATTGACCTGGTATAATGTTTGTAGTGGGTGCATGCTTTATAAAATAAAAAACTACTGTAATTTTATTGTTTTGAATAAATTTATTTTTCCAAAATGTTATTCAAAAGATGTATCTGGGTAGGCAACATATTTTGTGGTGCCCGCTATCTCACAGAAGCGACATTGTAATGAGACTGCAACTTCATTGTGTCGCGTTTTAAGGTCACGGTTGTTTGCAGCTGTTAACCATGTTTTTTTAAATGAATTTGAGGATAGAATTTGTCTTTTTTTAAATAAATTTGAGGATAAATTTTTTTTGTCTTTTTTTAAGGAATCTGGAAATGAAAGTAAGTGAATTTAGAATAAACTTTGTGAAAGATTTGATGAATGTAATTAAATAAAAAATATTTTAATAGATAAAATATAATTTTTCTTTTACTCTTTATAGTTATTATTATTTACTTTTTATTATTAATATTATTATCATTTTTATTATTATTATTTAATGATATCATTATTATTATTTATTATATATATACACACACAAAACTCAATGGAAATAGGTTTTTTCATAATTAAAACCGATTCTCACTCAAGCTCAATACATAATAAAAAAATATATATATTTTATCCACTTAAATGACACTGTGAATTTGTTGAATCAAAATTCTGTATGCAGAACTACTCATGGCATGCCAACGCAGAGGAAGTTTTGTGAATTAAAAGTAGAAGGAAAATTAGAAAATGTCCTCAGTTTTGGGTTTTTACCTATTTTTGGATTTTACAATATCTTCTAAAGTAAAGACACCGTAGGCTACCAACTTTCAACGGACAGCCTTATCTGTGCAACCTATCTAACCCGCACTGACACAATTACCTTCTTTGTCTCTTCTCATGCAAAAGGGAGAAAAATAAAATTTGAAAAAACAACACAAAGGTGCAATAATTGAATTATTTTTCAAATTTATAGATTCAATATAAATTAATAAAGAAAGAGAAAAATAAAACCTAATACAGGATACCTATTAGCTATGATTTCTGAATGGATTTGGAATTATTTATTTTAAATTTTATAGCCATTACTGTTTCTGTTGAACGGAACCGGGGAACACTCCTGCTACCTCCGTCCGGAAACACTCCTCCTCCTCTGATCGGTCTTCCTCTCCTGTCCTTCTCTGCGCTCGGTATCAGTATGGATGGGTTGACCTGCAGCAAACACTCCGACGCTCAAGTCAGAATGGGCTCTCGCAAGTCTATAATTATCAAATTGAACAGAGAGTTTACCTTCCCCTTTGACTTCTATTTATACAATTACGAGGAATATTATTCATTAATTTACCTTTTAATGACTTTCAATACTCACTTTAAATGCTCGACAAGGGCCGTTACCTCATTAACCACGCATTCATGAACATTTAACGGCTGTCTGCCCTCTCCTTTACTTGCGCTCACCCGATCGGTTGTTTTATGAAACACCCGACCGGTCGCCTTCCTTCGGTAACAACTCAATCTACAGTTTGCTGTCTACCCTCGATAATGACACACTCTGTGGTCGGTCACTTACTCTCGGTAATACCACAAGCCACGGTCGGTTGCCTACCGACGGTAGTAACACAAGCCCCCCAAGCCCTAGCAAAAGTACTTTTGCGTAGGGTTTTGAAGTGACCTCTGCTCGGCCTTCCCTGCCACTCAGCAAAATTTGGCCCTGTTTTCAGGTGGGAATTGAGACGTCTCGCCTGTAACATTTAGGCGGGAAATGTGAAAAATCAAAACGCCTTCCCGCCCCAAACTGTCAGATCCTTCCGTCACCGAAACGTCACACCTCCTGAACCGTCAGATCCTTCCTAGATTTATGCTAAGAGAACTAAGAATGACCTTTCCAGGCCCTCCTATTGATGAGCTATGCTCTGCCTAAGAGTTTTGTGGGCCCTCCTATTGATGACTTCTCTAGTGTACAAAAATCTTACTCATATCACAACACTTTTGCGAGGGAGATCCTTTGCTTGTTGACGATTGCCACGTCTGCACTACTGGCTCGATGGTCCTTTGTTGAGGACAGAACGTGGAAGAGGCTTCTCGTCGGTTAGCTTCTCATTCAGTGCTTAGTGATCCATCTGGTGTTGGGTGCGTAGGGTTGTGAGCTCCTCGTCTCAATGTTTGCGTTGTTGCTCATTTTGTTAGAGCAACATTTGGATTTGACTTTGAAGTGTTAGATTCCATCTCGTGTGATAATTGAGCTTGACTATGAATGGTGACCATGAAAAGGTCTGGAAAAGTTTTATCGAACCGTATGATGGACGTTAAATGTTTTTACCGGTATTCAAAGTGTGGATCTTGAGGCAAGTCGCAAGATATGAGTGGAATTGAGAAATCCTAATGCATGCTCCTAAGGGCTTGAACACAGGGTGAAGATTCAACTATAAAAGACTTTCTCACACTTAAGTTAGTAAGAAAGTTGAGTTTTTTGAGTAAGAGATAATGAGTATATGAAAGAGAGTGTATTTTCTTTGAAATACCATGTGTATTTATAAGATTTCTAGACCCTATGGTTCATGTGGTAAAAATAGATAGTATAGAAGGAATATAAAATAGTATTAACAAATATAATAACTTATTCTAGAGCTGTCAAAAAGGGTCGCCCGACCCACTACTGGTTGGTCACTTAGTGAGCCAACCCAACCCAACTCATTTATTAGCGAGGCTGAAAAATTTGAACCCGTCCCGACCCACCACGGGTTGGCTCACTTGCTCACTTAATTACAATTTCTTTTAAATAAAAAAATTACAAACTTTCTATAATTCAAATTTAAACAAATTTCACTCTCAACGTGAGTGTTTAATTAATTTTGAAAATAAGAAACTTAAATAATTTTTTCAAGCAAAAAATAATAATAAATATTTTTTTATAAAATTCAAATTAAATTTTAATAAAATAAAATTAGGTAGGTAGGTTGGTAGGTCCCGCATGAAATGAGTTTAAATGAGCCGTGTTGAAATCTGACCCACATAAAAAAAATTACAATTTTTTTAAATTCAACCTGGCCTGAATCCGTGGTGGGCCAGATTTGACACATTTTGACACCTCTACGATAATTAGCAAAAAAAAAATAATAGTAATAATTTGATACCTTACTTGATATACAAAATATTTTGTAAGAATATGTCATCAAAGAATATCATGACATAATCAAACTACCTAGATTCAGTTACTTATACGATTAATACATGAATTTTTATACCAACAAATATATTTCAAAATATCTTCTAAATATTTTGTTAGTAAAAGTGAATAAACCTTTTTCAAATGATATATATATATATATATATATATATATATATATATATATATATATATATATATATATATAATATAAAAGATGCAGAATTTTTATGTATATATGATATTTTAAGCATCATATATGTTATTTTCATTTTAAAAATAAAACAGT
Organism: Vigna umbellata; assembly: GCF_029865625.1. Taxonomy (NCBI): domain Eukaryota; kingdom Viridiplantae; phylum Streptophyta; class Magnoliopsida; order Fabales; family Fabaceae; genus Vigna; species Vigna umbellata. The sequence continues at coordinate 92,095,798 of NC_142165.1, read as the reverse complement.
TTTTTAAATATTTTTAATACAAAATTCTATTTATTCCTTAAAGAAGTAATTATTTTGAAAAATCTTTATTTTAAAAACACTTATTCTAAGTTTTAAGTTTCAAAACGAAACCAATATTTTAGAAATTGTATAGCACTAACATGACACCGCGTTACTCATTACCAATATGAAACTAATGTGCATTCGTCATTACCAAATTAGATTAGTTGTGTCATGCAAAAGAAACCATAGACGAAAGGTTGGGCACGAGAAGGGACCAAATTTGTTGAAAGAAACTTGAATGTTGTGACACTTCAGAAAATGCCGATAATATATTTTGTTTTCTTCACGTACTTCTGTCCACGATGAGATGATAAAAATTCTAGAAAAGAAGACTACACTAACCGTAATTAGTCAAATAAAATAATATAAAGATAAAGTGACAAATGTATAAATGCGTGAGCATTAAGGACAGTGATAGAATTAGAAAGGACAAACTAAAATTTGTGTAATGGTACAACAACAGAACAATTCATAAATGAGTTACCTAACACAAACCTCAAAACATGCAGTAGACATACTATAGGTATTCTACGGAGAGCTTTTCTGGAATTTTTTAGCTAATGATTTGTTGTTACAGTATACACTGTTTCAATCGTTGGAAATGTGAAGGTATGGTATGATTTGCAAGGGTGAAAAAAGAAAAAAGAAAAGGGAAAGAGGAAGATGGTTAAGATTGTAAGTATGTGTGAGTGTTGGAAGGGGATAAAGATGTGGGAGGGTCTGCTGAACATGGCTGAACATTGGCTCAGTCCTCATCCACTCACTCTGCTAAGGGGTCAGTGATCAGTAGCAGTCACACAAACAAACACACAATACAACATGTACACTCACTCACTCACCCTTTAACTCACTTCCCTCTCATTTTCGTTTTCGTTTTCCTTTCCATTTCTCCATTTCTCCATACCAACACAAAATGCGACTCTTCCTTTGTTCTCTCTTCTTCTTCCTCTTCCATTCTCACACACTCCATGCTGCGCGCATCTCAGAATATCGCGCGCTTATCTCTTTTAAAGCGTCTTCCATAACCGACGACCCTACCAATGCTCTCTCCTCCTGGAACACCACCACTCCCTACTGTTCCTGGTTCGGTGTCACGTGCGACTCCCGCCGCCACGTCACCATCCTTAACCTCACCTCCTTGTCCCTCTCCGGCACACTCTACGATGACCTCTCCCACCTCCCTTTCCTCTCCTACCTCTCCCTCGCCGACAACCAGTTCTCCGGCCCAATCCCCTCCTCCTTCTCCGCACTCTCCGCCCTCCGCCATCTCAACCTCTCCAACAACGCCTTCAACGCCACCTTCCCCTCCAACCTCGCCCGCCTCGCCAATCTCCAAGTCCTTGACCTCTACAACAACAATATGACCGGTCCCCTCCCCCTCGCCGTCGCCGCCATGCCCCTCCTCCGCCACCTCCACCTCGGCGGCAACTTTTTCGCCGGCCAGATCCCTCCCGAGTATGGCACCTGGCAGCACCTCCAGTACCTCGCCGTCTCCGGCAACGAGCTCACGGGAAACATCCCTCCGGAGCTTGGAAACCTCACCGCGCTTCGCGAGCTCTACATTGGCTACTACAACGCTTACTCCGGCGGCATCCCGCCGGAAATTGGAAACCTGTCCCAGCTTGTCCGTTTCGATGCCGCGTATTGCGGACTCTCCGGCGATATTCCGGCTGACCTCGGAAGGCTTCAGAATATGGACACGCTCTTTCTTCAGGTGAATGCGCTCTCCGGCTCGCTCACTCCTGAGCTGGGGAACCTGAAGAGTCTCAAGTCGATGGATCTGTCCAACAACGTTCTCTCCGGCGAGGTTCCGGCCAGCTTTGCGGAGCTCAAGAATCTCACTTTGCTGAACCTCTTCCGGAACAAGCTCCACGGTGCGATTCCAGAATTTGTCGGAGAGCTACCGGCGCTGGAGGTTTTGCAGCTATGGGAAAACAACTTCACGGGAAGCATTCCTCAGAGTCTGGGAAGAAATGGAAAACTCACTCTCGTTGATCTTTCTTCGAACAAGTTGACGGGAATGCTTCCTCCTGATATGTGCTACGGGAATCGTCTTCAGACTCTGATAACTCTCGGGAATTATCTGCTCGGTCCCATTCCGGATTCGCTTGGGAAGTGCGAGTCTCTGAATAGGATTCGAATGGGTGAGAACTTTCTTAATGGTTCTATTCCTGTTGGTCTATTTGGGCTTCCCAAACTCACCCAAGTAGAGCTTCAGAACAATCTTCTCACTGGACAGTTTCCTGAGGGTGGTTCCGTTGCTGTTAATCTCGGTCAGATCAGTCTCTCTAATAACAAGCTCTCTGGGCCGTTGCCACCCACCATCGGAAACTTCACCAGCATGCAGAAGCTTCTTCTCGACGGTAACAAGTTTTCGGGTCAAATCCCTTCGCAGATAGGCAGGCTGCAGCAGCTCTCCAAGATTGATTTTAGCCATAATCAGTTTTCGGGCCCCATTGCTCCCGAGTTAAGCAGGTGCAAGCTTTTGACTTTCATTGACCTCAGCCGCAATGAGCTCTCTGGTGAGATTCCAAATCAGATAACTGCAATGCGGATATTGAATTATCTGAACCTTTCAAGAAACCATTTAGTTGGCTCAATTCCAGGCTCCATAGCTTCTATGCAAAGTTTAACATCTGTTGATTTTTCCTACAACAATCTCTCTGGTTTGGTTCCTGGAACCGGGCAGTTCGGCTACTTTAACTACACCTCTTTCCTAGGGAACACTGAACTCTGTGGTCCTTATTTGGGTCCTTGTAAAGACGGGGTTGCCAATGGCCCTCGTCAACCTCATGTTAAAGGTCCTCTCTCTTCTTCGTTGAAGCTTCTGTTAGTTATAGGGTTGCTTGTGTGCTCCATCGCATTTGCTGTTGCGGCAATAATCAAAGCTCGGGCTTTGAAAAAGGCTAGTGAAGCTCGTGCGTGGAAATTAACTGCGTTCCAGCGTTTGGACTTCACTGCTGATGATGTTCTGGACTGCTTGAAGGAGGACAACATAATAGGAAAAGGAGGTGCAGGCATTGTGTACAAAGGTGCAATGCCGAATGGGGATCAGGTTGCTGTGAAAAGGTTACCTGCCATGAGCAGGGGATCTTCGCATGATCATGGTTTCAATGCTGAGATTCAGACATTGGGGAGGATTCGACACAGACACATTGTTAGACTGTTGGGTTTCTGTTCAAACCACGAGACAAATCTCTTGGTGTATGAGTATATGCCTAATGGAAGTTTGGGTGAGGTTCTTCATGGCAAGAAAGGTGGTCATTTGCATTGGGACACAAGGTATAAGATTGCTGTGGAGGCCGCGAAGGGCCTGTGCTATCTACATCATGACTGTTCGCCACTCATTGTCCATCGAGATGTTAAATCCAACAACATCCTTCTTGATTCTAACTTTGAAGCTCATGTTGCGGACTTTGGGCTCGCTAAGTTCCTGCAAGATTCTGGAACATCTGAATGCATGTCTGCAATTGCCGGTTCGTATGGATACATAGCTCCAGGTAATATTCTGAAATTCAACATAATTGATGATTTATACGTTGAACTAGCGTGACTAACAGCCTTTTTTTCTATATGGAGTCCTTAACGGTCGGAGTTTGTCTCATGTCCCTCAACATCATTGGCTTAGGGGTAGAACCGAACTGTATCAACACTGCTGTTTGTTTTAGACGTTTTATGTGCCTAATTAATTAATAAACGCTATATGTTGCCTTCCTTGACTCGTTTTCGTTTTCGTCGCACACTAATAACGACCGCTTTCATTTGTCCTCTGATTTATGTTGCTTCAAAATATTGTTACTGTTTAAAGCAAACATTAGCCGAGTGTGTCGTTTGAGTCTTCATCGTAGCCCCCACCCTATAATTAGGAAGTCCTGCAGTCATAGATTAATCATAGATTAAAGATTTTCACAATTGAAAACGGATGGTGATTAACTGGCAACATGTACGTCAAACTAAATATATAACACATTCGCATGGCCTTAGCATTCATTTTTTGTTAATTGTTTTCAATTAATGTGGCTGCTTTTTTTGTTCGTGGTCATTGATTTAAGTTTGTGATTTTGACTGCAGAGTATGCCTACACGTTAAAAGTTGATGAGAAAAGCGACGTTTACAGCTTTGGAGTTGTTCTTTTGGAGCTTGTAACAGGCAGGAAACCAGTTGGGGAGTTTGGTGATGGTGTGGACATTGTGCAGTGGGTGAGGAAAATGACGGATTCAAACAAGGAAGGAGTTCTAAAGGTTCTTGATCCTAGACTTCCATCAGTTCCTCTCCATGAGGTGATGCATGTTTTCTATGTAGCCATGCTATGTGTTGAAGAACAGGCAGTGGAGCGACCTACTATGCGAGAAGTTGTTCAAATTCTCACCGAGCTTCCAAAGCCACCGAGCTCTAAACAGGGGGACTTGACGGAGTCCTCTCTGTCATCATCAAACATTTTAGAGTCTCCAACCACGGAATCCAAGGAACCTAAAGATAATCAACGCCCTCCTCAGTCTCCACCACCCGATCTTCTTAGCATTTGAAGGGATATATGTTTGGAATGGGATGTGTTTCATATTTTTCTCTTTTGGGTTGTGATAGCTTATCTAGTTGCGTTCTTCAGTTTTTTTCTTCTTTTTGGGGTTGGGTTTCTGCTAAGGTGTTAAATGTTTGAATATTTCTTTACAGTAATGGTTTGCAATTTGTACATTAGGATCGGTGGGAGTATTTTGTTATATAAATTCTCTGTCTTCATCATGTAGCACTTGTTGTTTTATGGTACGGCCTTTTGCTGTTCTGATCCTGCACCGGGGAACAGTGTAAGCATCGTGAGAAAGTCTTGTTCTTTTATGGGGTACCACTGACAGGAGGGTGAAAGAGACATGCAGTGACACTTGATATTAAAGAAAGAAATGTGTACATGTTTCAAAACAGTATTTATGAAATGATACTGACAAAATAACCAAATAAGCTTTCAAAATTTAGAGTCACACAAAAAACTTTATGGACAGTATCTATTTATGACACAAATAAAATATAAACTTATATTTAGTAGAGAATTGCTTTCTATAAGCCTTCTGTATTTAAGAAATAGAGTACATACACAATGAGATTTTTATATGGGAAAGAATTATTACAATTTACTAAGTAAAAATTGTGATCTTATTACGGTGTTACTTAAAATAAAAAACCGAGTCTTAATTTCTGATATATACCCATTAAAAAGTGTGCAGACTCCAAACTACTCCATACTGTCTTTATACAATTGAGTTTTAGTAATATGATAGTTCCTTGGAAGTTCTACGACGTGCTACCAGCTGTAATTTACGAAAAGAAACGCTTGCAGGTTTGGAAAGTGATAACTTAGCAATGGAGTAACAGTTGTGCAACTTAGCGTGAACCCACAATAACTGGTTGTGGAGTGTGGACCATGATTTGAAGTATGGTTGCAATGCATTGCATGCATAAGGTGAGGATGGTCGTATAGGGAATTCTAGCATGGACGTTTTACTTTGGGATTTCGGAAATGGCCCGAGTAAGGTATGCACGTGACACACGTTAGAAAAGATTGGTTTGTTACGATTAGAGTGAGGGTGCATTTGTGGTAGTTGACACTGTTATATAGTTGTAACAGATATACATTGATGTTTTGGGTAAGTGGGCAAACCCTTTTCCTGGGATGGCCAAGCCATCTACCATACCTAGCTGAGGAGAGGTTTGACATGGTTTGAATTAGAGAGTCCCTGGTTGGTGCGTCATAACTGAGAGAAAAGAAAGAGCCATGTGAAATTAAAAAAAATTGGGGCCAACCTGCCCCCTGCCATTTCCTAAAGGGAAAAACCAGGACAAAATTCCACTCTCTGTTCAGTTGGGTTGGTTGTGGAATCAGGATCTATAATATTAGACTAAATCAAACGACAAGGTTGCTCGCTTAAATAACCTTTTGATCCTGAAATCAAACCAAATTTTAAAACGACATTGCATGCAGACAGATTGATTTTGCTTGCTACCACCATCATGATGAGATGTGATGGCATTCAATGGAGTGCAACATTTGGGCCACAACTCACACAAAAACGGCTCCACTCTACCAATCATGCCTTCGTAAATTACATCCAACTTTGATCATTAATACTATTCCACTCCACACAAATTCCCCTTTTTAAACAAGCTTATTTCGTGATTAATTGTTCGGCTTCAAGTCAAATTTAACTGCTTTAAGAACCACAAACATAAATACTGTCAATTTACGGAAAGCATGAAAGAGAGAGCGGTGCGAGAGATATACATTAGAGTGTTTGTTGACTATCATAAATAAATATATCATTCTTATTATGTTCTACATTTACATGATACTTTTTTAGTCGATCCAACACAAAAGGGATATGGAACCTCTAAAGAATACATGGTTTCGAAGGATCCTAAGGAGAAAAAAACAAACGTTGATGCATTATTACTCTATGATTGAGGAACTGAAATTTGGAATCTTGACACTGAATACAAACTATTGTATGATAAATCATTCCCAAGTTTAGTACTGGGGGAAAGAAAAATCCAATATAATATTTCACACTAAAACTAAAGCACCTCGACATGGCTTTGAAATTCAAATTGTTTGTGTCGAAGAAGGAACAAATAATGAAAATCGAAGGTAAATAAAAAATCGAAAGTTGAAACTTGAAAGACAGCAAAGCTAATTCGGTACCAAAATGACAAACAACTTTACCCCAAAATCTGTGAAAAGAAGATTAAGCAGTGGAGGGTGTTGCACTTTTTGTACAAAGGTTTTCTGTTTGGTTGGACCTATTTGTGTTGTCGAATATAATATCATATCACCCACTATATTCTCCTCTATTTTTAACTTTGATGTTATCTGTTCCTTTCACTGGTTTTTATTTGTCTTATGTTTCTTTTGAGATTCAATGTTGTTCAAAGATCTCACTCCTTTTGTTTATGTGTAGAAAGATCTGAACTGGGAATTTCATTGCTAAAGGAATTTTTGAGATTAACATGGTCTTCACTATTCAAAGTTAGAAGAGATCATTTTGAAAGACTCACGGAAAGTTAAGACCAGATATACGCTGATACACACCCATGTGCTTATTATCGCTAAAATATTTAATTCATTAATTATACTCAACTTAATTTAATTTTTTTCTGTAAAGTTTTATATTATGCTATGGTAAATGAAAAAATTATTTATGTCCTATTAGTCATTGCTATGCTACTGATAGAATTGTTCTAGTTCGTACTAAAGTTTGATTGCAAGAGTACCAAAGAATTTGTAACAAATCATTGAGCAAGAGAAGAGATGCACCAAATGACAATACGAAGGGAAAGTAAATAAACATTATCGGTGTAAAATATTTATCCCGATAATTTTAGTGGTTTTCCTATTTTTTTATCTAAAAAAATTAAATATGAGACATTGCTTGAAAAAATTAGATTCAATTCCATCCAAATCATTGTCGTGTTGTGTCGATATTTCATACTATTAATATAGAGCTGAGTTTTTTTTTTTTGTCAAAGATGTAAATTGCATGAAAATTAATGGGAACGAATTTCCGAATAATAGCTGAACAAGAGTAAATACACAGAATAGTAAGAAAAAAAAGTTAAGAGATTTTCCAAATTGAGAAAATAAATAACATTGTTTAATAGCTAGTGATTGACTAAGAAAGGGAGAGAAGAAATAGAAAGCGTAAAATATCATTTGCTTATTTAAAAGAATAAAAACATTATAGGGACAATTTAGGGTTTAGGGTTGTTTCAGAAAGTTATTTCTTTAATTAATAATTATCTAATTAAGTGGGTTATGGGTTTATATTATAACGTATTTTAGAAACAAAATACATTTTTTTTATAATAATTTAGAAAAAAAAGTATTTAATTCAAATTATATTTACTTTATTATTTAAATATTATGTTGACGTGACTTTCTCATTATTTAAATATTAATAATTGGAATATGAAGTTATCTTTTGGCGGAAAATGAAATAAATATTTTGATTCTGAGTACTTTTCTTTTGGTAATTTATAATGCATTATAATTAACATTTGCAGTGCACCTTTCCATTTATGCTCTGTTAACAAATTCAACATAAACGAATCCCATAACTATGATAATTAAAAATCATAACAATTATAAGTAACATAACATTGAGGAGCAAACCCAACATACAATATTACATAATATTTAATATTATTGAACAAATTACTAAAAAAATGATAGAACAATAGATGATAGTTGCGTCTATGTTAGAATTCGATTTCATTTTAATAGACGGCGTGTCTGAAACAATTAAAAGAAATAATATGTATTTAAATTGTTTTGAATATAAAGTCTTAAAAAATGTATGTGAAAATAGTTTAGTATAACATCATAAAATTTATCCATTAATGTTGTTAAAAGAAGAAAGAAGAAAATGTGGTGGAAATGATATGAGTAGTGGTAGAATGGAAATAATGTTGGTAGTTTAGGTACCTGCAATAAAAGCAGTTGATAAAGAATGAAAAGTACAATTGTGTATTGTAGTTGGGATGATTGATTATCCTGTGGTAGCCCACACCATTTTCATATCATCATTGTTTCATCTCATTACTCTCCTTTGACTTCATTTAATTCTGCAGAGAGCTGCACTAATTACTGCTCTGCATTCTATTACATATGAGATCACCCTCAGCAAACTCTCCCACCTTCATTATTCAATTCAACTTTCAACGAAACCCAAACTTCTACTATTTTCAGTTGATTATTATATTTCTGAATATTACTTCATAAATGAAAATGTCTGCAAATATAAGAAAAACAGAGAAAAAAGCATTCAAGTACTAACGTGACTTTATTGTTTTTAAACAAAGTCAATGCAACAGTTAAAGTTAAGAAACTTTTCTCCTATAAGATGTATTTGAACTTGCTTTATACAAACTGAAGATTTGTGATGCAAAGTTTAGAGTCGGTTTTCCCTTGTTTGAATTGGTTCTTTAGAGTGTGAAAAAGGATAGAGAGAAAGAGGAAAAAAGGAAAGTTGTGAGTTGATAGGTGCACATGGCTCCAACAATAATACGAATAAAGCAGTTTGCCCTGAACGTAAGTCCACTTCCACAGCCCCACCCCCTATTTCACACCATCCAAATTTTTGACCCAAAAAGAAAAAACGTATTTTAGAAACAAATACTCTACTTGGGAGATAGGTTTCTTCTGAGAAGACATTTGAATATTAATAATTTTGCTGCGAATGAGGAGTGAGGAGTGTTATAGAAGGACAGTGGCAGACATAACGAACACTGTGGGGTCACAACCATGAATCCGAAGACCAAAAGAGATGATAATTTGAACATTTTTAAGCCAAAATTAAAAAATTCTTAAGTAAAAGATAAGATAGAATAAAAGGAACCCAGAAATCATGCAAACGATCCACGAGTGTTTGTGCATGATTGTTTTGGCAATCATTTGCGTGGCGCATATCCTTCTCATCAAGACTATGTTACTTACCAAGTAATCATTCACAATGGTAAAAGAAAAACTATAGAGAATGGAACTTTCTGCAGATGAAGAAAGATAGAAATATAGTATTAAATAAAACTAGCTTTTCTAAAATTAAATGGGTAAATATTTTTGAGGTATATGAACAATTATATTTGTGGTACCATTTTCTTTTGTGGTGGAATTTTACCTACCAATTGACAAAGCACGCATGTGCCTCGTCATCAACATTAGTGGGAGTAGGAGGAAAAATAGACAATTCTCAAAATCCGTGACTCGGTTTGTCTATTTTCTTGTTTCTCCCTCACATTCAATAGAAAAGTATAACTTTTTACAAGAAACAACAAGCATAGATCTGGCCAGTACTCTATAAATAAATTGTCTAATACATTCTTTGTTATATAACTTAAACACTCTAGAAGAATTGTGATTGAAACCTCTGAGTTTTGTAATTATTAGTTTCTGAAAACTACAGTCGAATATGATACCATAAAACTAATCATGAAAAATACAAATTTAAGTTAATTGACAAACCAAAGAGCTGTTAATAAAAATTCGTATTTTTAAAGAAATTAGATGTGCAATAATTTCTTGAATAATTAAAAACGTACTCTTATCCTTTGTTTGAAAGAAAGAGAACATGGGAAGAATAGGTGGGTTAAAAAGATATTAAAAAATGGGAAGCATAGTTAAAATAAAGTTACTTCTTGACTGAAAATAAAAAGTATAAACGAAATACTTTTTTTAAGACTATTTATAGTTTAAAAGAAGAATTGTTTTTAGATTTTTAGTAGAATTGTTTTTAGATTTTTAGATTTTTAGAAGAATTGTCTTGTGTGATACCGAGACAAAGATGTATAAGGAAGTAGATGTGGTGAATGATTTTTAAGAATAATTTTAATTAAATATGAGAAATCGATAAGAAATATTTAAACGATGACTATATAAGATAACTATGGCATCATATAATTAACATAAAAATCTAACTGTAAAGACTCAATTAAAAAGTTGTTTTAATCATACAAATGGTTTTTCTTCTTATCACTTCTCTCACTTTTCTTTTTAGTTTTTTTAAATATTTTGAATATTTTTCTATTTATTTTTATTTTTCAAATATATATAAATTGTTATATGTCAAGTTAACATTGTGTTACGTGACAATGATAGTGTGATGTGCATGTGTTATTTTCAGACCAAGTCTCAATTTGATGTCTGTATTTTATTTTGTCTCTTTATTTTTATTTTGTCTTAATTTAGTTTTAATTTTTTTCTTCCAAACTCAACTAAAATTTAATTTGTATATAATTCTTTACAAATATTTTTATTAAAATTGATATTTTTATTAGATATTTTAAAAAAGATTACGTTTATTTTTATTTATATATTTAGTTAATTATATAAATATTAATTATGTTCTTTAATATATTTATAAGAGTTTAAATAAAATAGTCACATTACACGTTGGTGTAGATTTTTTAAATGATGTGACTCAATAAACAAATTATTAATGTCAAATTTCATTTTTTTTTAAATAAATTAGAGAAAATTTTTATGGAAATGATAATTAAGGTAGTTTCTTCTTCTATGACTTTCCACTCGTTATAATTTCTACATAATTTTTTCCATTTTTTATTTTAAAAAAGTGAAATTCCACATGATTAGTTTGTTCCCTATTTTTTTAATTCTTATAAGTATATTTAAATAACATAATTAACATTTATATAATTAACTAAATATAAATATAAATAAACTTAATCTTGTTAAAAATATTTAATAAAAACATCAATTTTAACAAAAATATTTGTATAACATTTATATACAAATTAAATTTTGTTTTGAATTTGGGATATACAACATTATTTAATTTTTTTTTAAAATTATGACTAAATTGAGATAAAATAAAAATACAGTGATCAAATTAAGACTAATGCAATAACATGTGGTTTGATAATGATACCTGATATTATCATTGTCACGTCACACTGTCATTGTCACGTGACACAATGTTAGTTTGACATTTAACAATATTTTTATTTTATTAAAAATAAATAAAATAATAATTAAGAAACTTAAAAAAATAAGTGACCTATGATATCTTCTTTAAGGGTGTCAGTATGAAACTAACGGAAAAAACCTAATTACTTTAATTTTAAAAAATAAAAATCTAATTAAAACAAAAAATAAGTAAGAGACATATTTAAGAAAAGTAAAAAAAAAATATGAACTATATGTATGATTAAATTTAAAATGTTTTAAAGTGTTAAAAGACTCAATAAACTAGATAAATTTAGCAAAACCTCAATTGAAAGTTTTTAAATTTAAGATATCCTTTTATAAAACATTTATTAATAACTATATTTATTAATATAACTATATAACTATCAGTAAAAAGAATATTGTTTTGATAATTACTTAATTTTTTTTGTGTATGTATTTTATTGTTGATTTTACTCTAATTAATTTAAATTATTTAATCATTTAGGTTTTAATAATTTTTTTTAATTCAATTAATTGTATCTAATAAAAAAGTTTATTTATTATAAAGTTGTTAAAAATAATTATTTTAATATTTTTGTGAATATACTTTTTTTTAAATTAAATAATATGTTTTATTTTAATAATTTTTATAATAATTATAATTTATTTTATTTTTATTACCATTAGACAAATAAATGCATGTGTTTTCATTAATACTATTAATATTCACTTAAGAGTGTTTTGTGTACTTCTTTATATTAACTCATGCATTACAATATATATTTGCATTATTAACAGTATTTTTCATATTATGAAAATAATATGTATAACATTAACAAAAAAAATCCTTTTTAGTAATATATAAATTATTATTATTTTATCATTTATTTTTAAATTAAACTAACTACTTATAATAACAAAATCTATCTATAAAATTAATAAAAAAACTGTCAACAATAAAATTGTTTATACTTATTTTTATAACTGTGTTTTTTTCTTATAATATAATAATATTTTTTATTTTAATAATTATAATAATAATTATTATTAATTTAAGCCAACTTCTTCAAATTTGAATTGGACCAAATTAATTCATGAGTTTTAATCTATTTTAATCATTCTAGTCACATTGTATATGAGGATGAGGTATGTGTTAATATAAAATTATTTCAAAAGTGTAAGAGAAGTTTGTTTGAAAAAAATAATAAATAAATAAATAGAAATTTTGCTAATTTAAAAAATATATGATAAAATAAATAATAGAAAAAAGTAAATAATAAATAACAGGAAAAAAAAAAAGAAGAAAAGTGAGAAAAAGGAAGAAAAGAATAAAAAAGATGATTCCAACCTTTTTTTTATACTATACCCCACTATTATTCTTTTTACACTTTATTTGCTTGGACGAATAGTCTAAATCCATTTTCCTATCCACACCACACTGTTTTTCTTTTCATCCGTCTTTTGAATATCGGACTTGTAGACCAAGGCCATATTTAATATCCACACCAGTTTTGTTTTTCACACCTTGTCTTATTATGTTAAAAGTCCAATCCACGTTTTTTTTATTTACACCCCGAAATTTTCTTTTTTCATCCATTCTGGAGACACATTTTCTACCTACACCACCCGTATTTTTTTTCACTCATTTTCCTAATGGGCTAACAAGCCCAACACATTTCAACACTTAGACCACCCATTTTTCTTTCTACATCCCTTTCTCAATAGGCTAATAAGTGCAAGATGTTTTCTATTCTCACCTCCCCTATTTTCTCTTTTCACCCCTTTTACATTGAGGTTATGGTCAAACACATCTCAAATCGAGTTGGATAGGATCCACTTAATTCTAATCAAGTGAAACCAACTTAAGTTAAACCTCAAATCAAGTGACTTGTATTATATAAAATTAAAGAAAATAAATTTTAAATATGGACAAATTGAGCTATAAATAATAAAATTTCATGTTTCCTCCCAACATAAGTCCATTAAGGACCGTTTTTGAAATAAATGTGGGGGAGAAGAATCATATTTAGGATTTTTCTTTTTTTTCTTTTTTTTCAAGTTTCACATTTTGTTTTCAATTTAAAAAACATTGTGATTTCTTTTAAGAAAATTGTGAAAATAGTAACTATTTACTCAATGAAACTTTTAAACATGTCTCATAAGAAATCCACCTAAAATATTTTCTTGTTTTTAATAAAACATATTAATATTATATTTTAGAATTTAATTTAATAATTGGAACAATCATAATTATGTAACAGGACTCATGCTTTATACTGAATGGATTCTTTAATTAATTAAAAGTCGACCTAATTGATTCATGGTTATAAATTATTAATGAAGTTAATTTTAGAATTACTTGGTTGAATATAGAAAAAGAAGGATAATTGTTTTTCCAAAAATAACACAAAGAAAATAATATATTTGATTTCTAAAATCTTTGCTCGTTAATTCTTTCTTTTAAAACTTTTTAAGTCTTTATATCATAAATTTTTCTCACCTTTGTCTTGGCCATATTACAACCTTTGAAAAGTCCTAATGATCTTTGAATGCATGTTTTTCAAAAGTATGTGAATATTAGAATCTTGCTAAGTTATGGTAGTGTTTACTTAGATGAGTATTTTGAGCTAAAACACAAGTCTAAACACTTGAAAGAGCACTAATGAGAGAATATACATTTTAACTTGAATGATCTCTTTTTATTCTTGATTTCTTGGTAAATCCAAAAGAATAACTCATGTGCTTAAATAGAATTTTCTCATTCGCGTGATTCATGGTAACTTGATTTAAAAAGTTGATTTGTTTCTAATAAGTTATTCTCCTTTGGTTTAATGTTGATATGAATATTAACCCAGAATAAAGTTTTGAAATTACAAAGTTTTCCCTAGAAGTACAAAAGGATAAGTGTAAGGGTGCGGTTTATTAAGCATTAGATATAAATGATCTTTAGATATTTTGAAGTGTATTAATGCAGTTATTGCTAAGTTGAGCTCGTGGAGGTGTGAAAATAAATTGGTTAAATTTTCAAGAAACCTTAAAGATAAAACCAAGAATAACAAATAATTAAAACCACAAGAAGTCAAATGCTAATGGTCATAGGGAAGTGTATTGAATCTTTTAAATAATATAAAAAGATAAGACGAAATATCGTTTCCCAAGATACTCATGTAACACTAAATAATTGTACGATTAACAACTCATCTAAACTAAAGAATATAAGATTATGTGTAAAAAAAATAAAATAGCAAAGAAATAAAAGGTGAACTTTGATAGTTGGAGACACTTAGAAGAAGGGAAATGTCAGAAATGGTATAGAATGACATTGTTAGTGATAGATTTCACTAACTTCGTTCTTGTGCGCACATAAATAATCTTCTCTCCAACAAAACACTAAATTCAGCCCATAAAAACACTCAAACCCTCATCCCTAAGGTGAAAGAGCCTAGGTTTCCTTAGTAAGCATCAATCCCTTGATTACTCAATAAACAAACCCGCAATAAGACTTAAGGTTTAAGACAACTAGTGATTCATGTTTTATCCCGAAATAAAGGGTCCACTAGGTTTCTTATTCCAAGCCTAGGGTTCAACAAATACTTCCCAATACATAATAACCCACAAATCAAGCCATGAGTGTCTTCATCACATGCAAGCATTAAGAATAGAAACAAGAAACTAACATTTAATGGAATATAAATATATATATATATATATATATATATAACTCTTTTTATTTTATTTCTTTTATAATTATAAAACAAAAATGTGATAAATAAATTGAAACCATAATAAAAAGTTTAAATAACTAAAAATTATTAAAATAAAGAAAACCCAAGTGTTTCAAACAATTTAAAAAAAAATTGCATCAAGTATTTGAATGACAACTTAAAAACATGACGAAATAAATATAAACTTAAATTCGATTGAAAATTTATTTAGACTTTAAGCCTAACATCGCTAGCGAACAACAAATATCGCTAGGATAGGCTCTATCCATAGCTCTAATACCATGTTAGAAGTGGACTTTAAAGTGAGGTTTGCACCCATAAAACCAGCTTATAGGGTGAGGTTTGCACCCACTTATAAACTATGAATTGACCTTATCTCTAGTAGATGTGGGACTTCCAACACCAAAAATTGAGTATAATATTAAATAAATAAAAAGAAAATAAATAAATTAGATGATTCTAGAATGATTGCAATGTATAAAAGGTGGTGGTGAATACCGTGGGTATAAAAATGATACGTGATTAAGTATGAGAAATTATGATTGAATGGTTGGCCACCCACATCTCCAACGGGTTGCACACTATTAGACTTTGATTTTCTTCAATTTTCTCATATTAAATAAATTTTTATTATCTTTCTCCTAAAAGAAAAACAAATGCAATGTGGATGGTTGAGTGTATACCATGATTTTAAAATTATGAAAAATACAACAAATCTAGTAAAATTGAATTATGCTATATATGTTTTTATTAAAAGATTCTAAATGCACGATTTATAAAGATGATAATTAGCATAGAAAATACTCTTAGATCAAAAAATAAATAATAAAATGACATACAAACTCAATCAAGTTTAGACTCACGTCAAACAATATCTAACCAAACTAAAATTAGGTTGATTTGACCTAGTCTAACAAGTTGGTTTGAATCCTAATTTTCTCATTAAGTTACAAATTATGAAAATTAAATAATTTATAATTAATATAAAATATTTGAAGATCACTTTACAATTTAAAATATTTTAAAAACTCATACTGTTATAAAAATTATTTAGAAATTAATTAAAATTTTGTTCCTAAGTCACTTTAAAGAAGGGAACGGAACTTCGAGGGCACATTTTTTTATTCCAATCATTTGGTGGATCAATGAAAAGAAAAACTTATTAGAAGTGGATTGGAGTGGGCCATAAACAAATTGATACCACCAATAAACATTATATTTATCAGCTCACCCATTTATATATTGTTGCGTGTTAATGTTATGGTTGTACTATGATAATTCTCTTAGAGTGGCATTGAAAGTGAGAAGGCTTCCAAAAATTGATGATGTAATAGTTTTCATTTTTTGTTTTTGTTTTGAAGGAGTTTTTGTAAAAATTATGTACGGAGAAATGTTATAATTTACAATGCATAGTTAGGTTATCCCACTGATAAGATAGTTTTGATTTTTGCATAATTATTATAATTTAGAAACATGTTATTTCAACTTAATGATTATAACGACTTATTTTGAGTATATAAAAGTGTTAGGGATTATAAATTGAGGATTTGAAATAAAACAATGTTTCTCTTAAAGAAGACGTTTAGTATAAAAAAAAAGTACTAAATGATATAACAAAATAGTTTTACATTATTATCATACCACAACTATCATATAACATAAAATAGTGTATAGGTATAATTAATGATTAAAATTGCTAATTACCAAATGCTTTGAAGTATCTTTAGAAATAAACCGTGTACCCTTTGAAAATTGTAAATAGACACGAGGAGATTAATTTGTTATTCTCACCGTAGAGCTTGAAGCTCTTTTCAAGGAACACTGACTAACCGAGATGAGAAAGAATGAAAAATCCTCCAATAGTAAGCATAGAGAGTCAGTTAAGAAAATATAGAATCTAAAAGTAGCAGTTTCAAAAAATGATCCCGTATTGCGTGTGTCGGTTCATTTTTGTGAAATTATAACTTTAGTGTATGTGCTGCCACTTGTGTGGTTAGTTTCGATCATGGAAAATTTAAAATAAACCCCCAAACATTATAGTTATAAGATAGAGTAGCTAATCACGTTATTACAATTAAAAGTCAATAAAGTTTGTTTAAAGAATATTTGTGTATATAGGTTCAATAATCTGAATCCCTCGCCCTTGGGGGTAAAAGGGTATTTGAATGTCTAGAATGGCCAATCGTAGTTTAGATGCATCGCTTAAATAACTGAGTGGGATAAGAAGAACTTAAAAACATAAGTTGGTGCATGCGAATCTTTTTGATGTCCAGAGGTGCACGGGGTTTGGTATGAAATCATAAATTCAATTATTGAAATCGTTTTCGTGCCAAAGAATCCCCTTTGAAACCAAGAGCTTCAACGTAACAACTAAACTACTTCGTCATAGTTAAATGAATTGGAAATCCTCATTTCTTCTTTCAGTTTTTTATAACTTTACATAATACATTACTTCATTATAATTAATATTTATTTTTTTAAATCTTAATGGTGAATATTGAATATTTGCCTCTTTCAAATAATACAATATAAAAAGATTAACTATTTTTTTATTTTTAATCTTTATTTATTTTTAAATTATTACTATTTTATTTTGTGTGCCAACTTTTGGGTATTTTTCTCTGTCTGTATTCCTATTTTATTTATGAAAATCATATAAGATAATTAGAACAAAAACTTAGATGTGTGGCTCTTCTTCTATTTAATGTGAATGTATATTTCTCCTGCTCAACTACTTCTATACCCTCTTTATTTCAATCCCATGTATGCAACAACCGTGTCTATTTTACGTGATGAAAGCACTCTGTAAGTTAAAAAATAGAGTATAACCCAATAAATCTCACTAGTTGGTAATTTAAGAGGGTCAATCATATCATTTAATAAGTATTATTTCTAACATCAACGTATGATTTTTATTTTATATAAAAATACGAAATAATAAACATTTAAAACTCAACTACAAAATCTATTTCTATTTATTAATGATATTTAATCCTAAATTGTAAATTTAATCCTCTACTTTTTAAGAATATATTAAATTTTAATACTTTTAGTCCCAACATCTCTAAAACTAGGCAATTTTAGTGCTTCGTTAAATTTTGAATTTGATAATGCCAATGTTTGTACTTAAAACTACTCTGTACAATAAAGATTAAAGCAGACTTATGTTTATACCCAATCATTCTTCTTTTAGTTTTATCTAAAATTATTAACAAAATTAGAATAATACGAATCTTTTTGAATTTACCTACACAATAATAAACCATTAATTTTGAAATATTTCTACTTCTATTATTGTGATATTTTTGTGTTATTATAATATTTTGCGTTAATGTTGTATGATTTAAAAATAATGCCTTACAAAAATATACACAGTATAGATTATTCATGAATTATATTTGAAGTTAGATAAGTTAAATTAATAAATTTAAAGATAAGTATTAACACAATATTTATATATGTAACGTTTTCTATCATACATTGGTCTTAAAATATAATATTTATGTACATAAAGAGATATGGAATTTATAGAAATTAATTTAATTTAATTAATATACTTTTATATAGACTAAATAAAAAAAAGTCACATACTTAATATACTTATATTTTAATAATTAAATTTAATAAATATACTATATTATTAAGTGTAATATTTAATGCTATGAAAATAAAGTACTGATAAAAAATTAGACTTAAAAACATTAAGTGTTAAATCAATATCTAAGTAATAAATACATTAACGTGAGCAAATTAATTAATATAATTAAGAAATTTAAATTTGATTGCATCTGTTTACCGAAAACTCATTGGTTGCATATAATAAATATTTGTAAAGTTGACGATTCGATAAACGGTTAACGTTAATTCATAGTTGAAGGTGATTCTTTAATTAGTAGGAAAAAATAATTTGAATGTTAGAACATGAAAAGTTGAATAAAGTTTGGACGTAACGGTGCGTTGTTGCAGAGTGGGGAGGTGCTTCGTGGCCAGAATGGCACCCGGGAAAGGTGCATAAACGAAACAAGTTTAAAATTTGAAGGTAAAAAAAGGGCCCCACCGTTGGCAAAATAAACCAATAATTAACCGCAATTAAACACTTACCCTCCGCTTCCATAAATACACCGAAACCAAGCGCACACGCCACAGCACTTCTCTCGTTGCAACCTAAATCTCAATCAGAGAAGCAGAGAGGCGTCTTAATAAACGCTCATCTCTGAAACCCTTTCCTTCTTTCCCATTTAGATCTTCCTTCTTCGTCAGCAACAATGAGAGAGTGCATCTCAATTCACATTGGCCAGGCTGGCATTCAGGTCGGAAACGCCTGCTGGGAGCTTTATTGTCTTGAACACGGCATTCAGGTCTCATTTCTCAACCCTAATCCCTCCATTTCTTTACACATTATCTTCTCTCATGCTCAATCTCGATCTGTTTCCGCTGTTACCTTTTCCTCTGCATCTCAACCGCGTTTTTGTCGTTTGTGTATATTATTTGCGTTTCGTTCTGTATTGCTTCACCGATTCGCCGATCTGTACGCGCTCTATGTTTTTTTACCAACATTTTTTTCATTTTGGTCCGATTGGTTCCCATGTTCACTTGTACGTTGTGTATTTTCCGGACATTCGCTTCTGGTTCCGTATTGTTCGAAGGATTTGAGATTTAAATTTGATGATAACGCCTATTTTAGATATAATTTTAAAACTTTTTGTTTATATTTATCATTACATCTCTAACAACCAACAAACTTCGATTTATTTCTGTAACTGTTTACGGTTCTGACTTTTCTATCAAAATTGAGGTTTTGTCTCCCTAATTTGTTTCCTGTTGTTATACTTAATTTTTTATTAGAAAATACCTAACAAAATTTAGATTTATCTATTTCAAATCTGTGTTAATTGTTATGTTTTATGTGGCAATGTAGCCAGGATTCCATTCTGGTAGTAATTTCTCGAAGAAAAACATATGGCTTGGTAGTTCAATAAGCAGTAGTTTTGTTAATTCTGGTAGAAGAAAAACCAGTAACACTTTAGAAGAGAAAATGGCACAATTTCTAAACCGAATTTATCCATGTTTGTGTTATCTTAACTTGTTTTAGATGTAACCTGTGGTGCATTCGTGTTGTTTCAGCCTGATGGCCAGATGCCGAGTGATAAGACCGTTGGAGGAGGTGATGATGCTTTCAACACCTTCTTCAGCGAAACTGGGGCTGGAAAGCACGTGCCTCGTGCGATTTTTGTAGATCTCGAGCCCACTGTGATTGATGAAGTCAGGACAGGGACGTACCGCCAACTATTCCATCCTGAGCAGCTTATCAGCGGCAAGGAGGATGCGGCAAACAACTTCGCTCGTGGCCACTATACTAGTAATGCTGCTCCTTTCATTTTTTTGTCTAACATATTAATTCTTTTGCAATTTTACTGTAATGAATTGAATATCAGATTCTAAGAAGGGTGTTTTTGGTTCAGTTGGGAAGGAGATTGTTGAGCTTTGCTTGGACCGCATCAGAAAGCTTGCTGACAACTGTACTGGTCTCCAAGGCTTTCTGGTTTTTAATGCTGTAGGTGGTGGCACTGGCTCCGGTCTTGGTTCCCTGTTGTTGGAGCGCCTTTCGGTGGACTATGGCAAGAAGTCAAAGCTTGGTTTCACTGTCTATCCTTCACCCCAAGTTTCAACCTCTGTTGTTGAGCCTTATAACAGTGTTCTCTCCACCCATTCCCTGCTTGAGCACACAGATGTGTCTGTGCTGCTTGATAACGAGGCCATTTATGACATATGCAGGCGTTCCCTTGACATTGAGAGGCCAACCTACACTAACCTCAATCGTTTAGTTTCTCAGGTATTTTTAATCACAAGAGTTTGAAATAACTGTTGTGTTGTGATATGCTGTGCCTTCTTAACTTTCTCGCTGTATATTCAGGTGATATCCTCACTGACTGCTTCCCTGAGGTTTGATGGTGCCTTGAACGTTGATGTTAATGAATTCCAGACCAATCTAGTGCCATACCCCAGGATCCACTTTATGCTTTCATCTTATGCTCCCGTGATTTCAGCTGAGAAGGCTCACCATGAGCAGCTATCAGTAGGTGAAATCACCAACAGCGCTTTTGAGCCATCGTCTATGATGGCCAAGTGTGATCCGCGTCATGGGAAATATATGGCTTGCTGTCTCATGTACAGAGGTGATGTGGTGCCTAAAGATGTTAATGCAGCTGTGGGCATTATCAAGACCAAGCGCACCATTCAATTTGTTGACTGGTGCCCCACTGGGTTCAAATGTGGAATCAACTACCAGGCCCCAACTGTTGTTCCAGGTGGTGATCTTGCGAAGGTGCAGAGGGCTGTATGCATGATCTCGAACTCCACCAGTGTTGTTGAGGTTTTCTCTCGCATTGACCATAAATTTGACCTGATGTATGCTAAAAGGGCGTTTGTACATTGGTATGTTGGTGAGGGTATGGAAGAGGGAGAGTTCTCTGAGGCTCGTGAAGATCTTGCTGCCCTGGAGAAGGATTATGAGGAAGTCGGTGCAGAGGCCGCCGACGGTGAAGACGAAGAGGGAGAAGATTATTGATCAGGAGAAATTTGCACTATTATGTTATATTTTTCTACTTACAAAACTGTAATGTTACTTTGGTCGTGTTGTTTTTCTTCCCGTGCTCAGTGTATGGTTGTTCTTTTGAGGGAACTCCCCCTCTTCCGGTACTAAGGGATATTGGTCCAGCCTATTTTTTGGCTTAAGAAAAATACTTGGTTTACAGTTAAAAGTAAGGCTTTTAAAAAAATATTTTAAAAGGTTTTTGTCTGCTTTTGCTTTATTATAAAATCTGTTCAAATTTAATTTTATTCAAAGACAATTACTTTAACGACAAGAAATGCATTGATGATATTTTATTTTATTTTTAATGATATTTTCTCAGAAATAAAGACAGCAGAACTAAGAGGACTTATCACAATATTTCGGAACATGAAATTGATTGTATTCTAAATTTATACATTACTGTAATATGGTTGCGATAAATATTATTGTTAGAACATCACAATTCTGATGTGCCTTCTAGTTCAATACATCAGATACTGCACCACCTAATCAAATTCTTCGCATTCAAATATGAACAGTTCTAGGTTGGTGGTTTTTCACGGCGAGTTCAATAAAGAGTTGATATAAATCCTGTATTAATATTAACATATTATAGGTTGTAAAATAAAAAATGGAAACACAACAATTCTTTTTGCAAATTATAAAAGATTGTAGTAAAAGACGAGTTTTAACTACTCAATTTTTATGAGATTAAATGTGTAGGAAAAATTAATAAAAAATAGAATGAATCTAAAAGCATTTAATAGGTTAAGTGTTTGAAACTCATTCTTGACCGGCTCCAGGTATCGTTGAAAAAACACCAATTCAATCTAAAATCATCCAAACAAAATCTTTAAACATATTCTCAATATTATACGGTATTAAGAAATTATTATTAATATATTAAAATTAGATCATATCATAATTAAGATGCCTGTAAAATTATACATATTTACCAAAAAATCATTATGTAACTCAAGGCGGTAAAAAAAAGAAGCTAAATTTATCATAGCCAATTTAATTTTCAAGTAAAATAAATGTAAGGTTATATATGGTTTTTACTTTTAAATTATTGATTTTAAAATTGTATTTCATATTTGATTCAAAGTAGATATCAATTTTATTTTAATACTTTATAAAGGAATAATATAAAATGTCATCGATCAAAGCTAGCGCTAGAGTATTTCTTCTTTCAATACTTTCTTTCTTTCAAGTGGTGAACTTTAAACTTAATCTCACAAAATTAGTTTATATTAAGGTTTACACTCATTTATATATAGTAAATTAGTCTTATATTTTGTTGATGTGGAATTTCCTACATACTATGCAAGCATATACAATTAGTGTAGGAGTAGACATTAATGGATGATTTTATAGCGACCCGATAACAAATTGAATAATATCCAATAAACAATAAACTTTGCAAAGATAAATTCTAACTCATGACTCTATACCATATTAAGAAGTATACTTTAAGTCTAACTTAACCTCACAAAATTGGCTTGTAAGGTGGAATTTGCATCCACTTATACAATAAATTGGTATTCTCTCTAGTCGTTATGAGACTTCTAACCTTCTTCACTATGATTCGGGTTTTTAGGTACTGTAATCAAGGGTGAGCTTTTAATAAGTGAACTTTAAGCCTAACTCGACTTTTTAAAATTGGTTTATACTCTAATGTTTTATCCACTTATATATTATAAGTTTGTCTTATCTCTAGTCAATATGAAATTTTCAACACATCCCTCACGTTGATGTATATACATTTTTACATGAGACTAAACATTAATGATGGTCTAATAGTGGCCTGTTAACGGTGACACAATAGGCTCAACAAATAACAAAATTTTCAACAAGTATCATGATAAGCCAAACAAACAACAAATCTTCCACTAGTGAGTGACATGATAGACCTAACAAAACAACAAATCTTACTAAGACAAGTTTTGGATGACTCTTATGTCATCTTAAAAAATGAACTTTAAACCTAATTTAACCTTATAAAATCAGTTTGTAAGGTAAGGTTTGTACTCACTTATACACTGAAATTGTCTTATGAATCTTCAATAAGATTAAATGTGGTAAGTGTAAGTCATGCAGGATAGTGTGAGGGGAAATAAATTTTTTGCCAAGATAATTTAGAGGAAATAAATTTTTTACCAAAATAACTTAGATTTAGATAGTATGTAAAAACCTAATTTTTACACTAAATTGCTGAAATTATTTATCTTAGTATAAACCTCCAATTGTAAACATGACTCGTCATATTAGAGAACTATATTTCAATAATATTTTTTAAAGTTCTTTTTCATAATTTATAATTGTACTTAGAAAACATATTTAAATAAAAGAACTAAATATATTTAAATAAAAGAGATGATGTTATAATTATATATAAGATATAATATTTTTTTAATATTATATGTAAAATCAAAATATTATACATAAAATGTTACACTTTTACTCTTTTAAGTTATATCCATAATAAAGATACTAATCATAATAATAATTAATTAATAATTATTTTTATTTTATTAAAATATAATATTTAATTAAAATTATTTTCAAACAATCACATATTAATTTTATTAAAATTTTGTTATAGTAATTAAAATTTTTAAATTCAAAAAGTAATTATTTTCATTTTATTTTCATTAATTTCATCTAAATACATTTTATTTTTTATTCATTTAAAGGAAAAAATTATAATATTATATTTCAATACATTAAAATATTTTTTTATCTATTAAATTCATCAAATTATTCATAAATTTGTGTAAATTTTACTTATATATATCTCTTTCACCTCTAAATCTCTTAAAAGGAACTATTTCACATTATTTTATATTTTTCATTAAATTCATTTATTCACTCTTACTCAAATTATCTGAGGAAAATAAGGAGTGAAGTGTAAAAAGATAAGTTTTTAAATCTAAAAAAATATATATTTTAAGTTTCAAAAATACTTTTTAATAATTTATCAAAAATGTTCTTAATACGAAAGTAGTATTTTTCTTAAAACAAAAATTTATATCATAAAAAGAAAAGATAATTTAATCTCAAACAATTCAATTAAACCTATTTCTTCTTTGATTTTTACATCTCAAACAATTATTTTTGCCACGAAATTGTGTCCATACATGTTATAGAAAACTTTGAATAATGATCACAAATATCACTAAAGAAATTAAGATATATGAAATATGTACACAAAAATATAATAACTTTAGAATTTTGAAAGTTAAATATAAGAAATTATTTACAAAAACTAAACTAAAGTTTACTCATAATTTTATGAAAGAAAAATATAATTGTTCTAAATTTTGAAAAGGTAAAAAAATAAATAAAAAAAATTACTAGGCTGAAAAGAAATCCGTTCATTTTTAATACTAAAATCACAATTGATTCTACAGAAAAATGAAAGATATTAAACAGAAAATGAAGGAATTTGTGCCAGGTGTATTCGAGCAATATATAAGCAGTTTTCATGTTTAATCTGCTACTATTGTTTGTGTTACCCCTCCAAAGCTAAAACAGAAAAAAGAAAGAGTCAAACGGCGAGCAATGGCGACATCGCTTGTTCGATCGGGTTTTCTTCGAACAGCCCTACGTGGAGGCGCTCGCGGCTCCCAGGTTCCCAAGAGAAACTTTTCTTCCGCTGGTCATCACGATGATGCTTGTAAGTACCTTATCATCTCTCTCTTCTCTAACCCTATTTATTTTAGGGTTTTAATAATTAGATCTGCTGCAATAGTTTTGTTTCGCGGGAGCGTGTCGTGCATTAGGTCAATTTACGTGCGGAAAGGGTTTGTGTATTGATGAGATTAGTCCAGTTCCATTTTATTCGAGATTAAAAGAATTATGCGCTCCGTTTTTTTTTTTTTACTTTTAATTTGAACTGCGTGCGGTCGATTTCTTTTTGTGCTGAAATCGATTTGTAATTTCTATTTTTTGTCCACTGAAATGGATTTGTGCATTCATTTCGACTCTAAGTTTGAATATTCTTTTGCTTATGTTCGAAATGATAATAAATGAATAAATCGAGTTTTCAATTATCTCGATTTCAAACGTTTCGAATCCGATAACGGGGTTGCGTTTAAATTTCTGGATGTAGACTCATTGGGTTTGTATTTATAGATAGCAACATTTTTCCGATTAAATGAGCAAAGTAATATTAGGTTTTTTGTGTCTTACTTCATCACTGTAATATTGACCTTTCTGTTAAGAATTTAATGTATCTTTTGTTTCAGGGTGAGATTGATAGATTTTCTCTACCTCACCTATATTGCACTTTGCATGTTTTATTTCAAACATTTGTTTTATATTTTTTTAATTATTTCTCTTCTCATTTTTCTCTCAGACGAGACGGCCAAATGGGAAAAGATTACATATCTAGGCATTGTCAGTTGCACTGCTTTGGCCATTTATAATCTATCAAAGGGCCACCCACACACAGAAGAACCTCCTGTGAGCTTTTGTTTATACACATCTGCAGTTGTTTATGATTGTTACTTTGTATTTTGCTGTCATTTCCCCATCTCCCGTGCATGTTCAAGTATGTTCATTTTGTATTATTAAAACAAAAGTTTAATGTTTTACTTTTCTGCGCAGGCTTACCCATATTTACATATCCGCAATAAGGAATTCCCATGGGGTATGTCTTCAATTTTATGCTTTCATATCTATGATATGGAGCTTTCTTTAGAATTAGTAATTATTTCTCAAATATTTGAATTGTTTTGAATTTTCCCTCCGTTCCTTTAGTGATGGAAAATCTTGTTGGCTATAGACTTTTTTATTTTTGTTAATAATAGTGTAACTGTTTACATGACTATCTTTCATTTTTATTTAGTGAATGGAAGCCTTCTTTTGTTGGTTAGTATACTGGACTTGGTTTCTAATGGATGGGTAGGGAGGCTGGGTTGTGGCTGTTTTGGGTTTATTATTCACATTTTATTATTTGTGGGCTCTTTCAGTCACAGTTTTTATGCATACATTGGATCCAATTATCAAAATTTCAAGTTGAACATGTAATGCCATTTTTAAGTCGAAGATCTGGTGTAAATGATCTTTTTTTTGCTGCTTTTGGTTTTTACATGTTTGTTTGCATGGCACCTACCGAGGCTCATGGCCTCCAATATAAGGATTGAGAACCCAGCAGTAATTTTCTTTTTTCATAAGCATGGCACGTTCTTGTCATGACTCCTTCCTGTTTCTGTATCTCTGTCGATGAAGTGATACACATGGGCAAAAACCTCACAAAGCAATAAACGAGTGTATGAAAAGGGACTCATTTATTGCTTTGGAGCGTCTGCCATAGTGCTTTAATTTAGAGGTGCACAAGTGTTAGGTCACACTGTGGCTCATCGTTTTCTTTTATTTTTGCAATTTAAATCATTATCGTTGCCAATGATTTGATGTAAAGAAATTTTCAATATAGATCCCAGAAGTTACCCTCACATCCGCCCCAGACTTCCCCCCCCCCACAGACACACACAGACACCATATTGTCATTGATAACACACTGCCACACTACTCAGCTCTTTCAACACTATTCATAAGTTATTTTAAGGGTGCTGAAGTTGCTCTTATACCCAACCAGTATTTCTCACTGATTCATTTTTTTTTGTTGGTTGTGTATAAATTTCTAATTTTATTATCACAATTTTCATTGATAAGCAACTACACACTGCCACACTACTCAGCTCTTTCAACACTATTCATAAGTTATTTTAAGGGTGCTGAAGTTGCTCTTATACCCAACCAGTATTTCTCACTGACTCATTATTTTTTGTTGGTTGTGTAAATTTCTAATTTTATTATCACAATTTGCCTGTAGAGGTGGTTGTTTATTCTTATAGTTCTGTTTGAACAGGTTTCTTTACTAATAAGCAAAAAAAATGAAATACGTTTTTTTTAGAAGGTAAAATTTAAGTAATGGTTAAACTAATATTTTGGAGAAGCTAAAATCATTTAGCTTTCCAAAAAGTTGATTATAACGAACAAATAAACTAATTTTAGCTTATAAAAAAAGTTTATATAATTTTTTCTTTTCATATTTTTAGTAATTATGGGGAAACTTGTCTAGATATATGAATTATATACAAGATTATAGGTTACTGTTTGCTTCTGCATTAGTAGCAGATTTCTTGTGTATTTGTATCCCTTGTCTGCTGTTAGTAATCCAATGCTACTGTGTCTGCCTTTGTCTTCAAAATATTGTTGGACTGAGATTTCAGGTTGTATGACATGTTTCTTTTATGATAAGCAGGTCCCGATGGGCTATTCGAAACTAAGGACCACCACTAAGAGAGTATTAGTGGTTTAATGAAGCTGTTTGTGGCACCGGGGCATTTCTTTCGTCAATGTTCAAGAAATTGATTGACTATTGCGGTTTTTGAAATGTGATCTACAACTTGCACTTGACAACATTTGTTTGCCATGTTTTTATCTTGTGTTCTTTTTCTTATGGTTGTAACAAAATAAAATTGCCAAACAAAATTATGTTTCTTTTCATGTCGATTCTTAGTTCAATAAATTTTGAAAGAAATCGATCGTGAGGCCGCAGGTTTATATTATGTTATGTTATCTCCTTAGCTGTTTTCTTGTCGATCTTAGATTTTGTTTTGATTTTTGAAGAGGCAACCCATGTTTGTGGATGGAAAAGTTCCAAATTATAAAAATGTTAATTGCTGTATATATTTTACAGAATTTTTAACCGCTGGATGTGGGAATAAATGTTTATGGTTCTATGTTGTTGATGACTAATTAGGCAGTTTCCTTAAGATAATATGTATTTGAAGTGGGTAAGTGATGGTGTAGTTGTATTAATTTAAAATGTGCTTCGATTTTATTTTTTTGAGCTTAGGAACTATGTTGGATTATTTTACCAAAGAATTTCACTGGAAGGTTTTCCTCCAAGGTTTTGTTTTTTGAGTGGATTTGATGATAAATTTTTTTGTCGTTTATTTGAGTGAATTTGGAGGTAAACGAGAGTGAATTTAGAAATAAATTTTTTTAATATTAGTATAGAATTGTATTAACGTGACAAATTAAAAAAAATTATTTTCAAATTCATTCTCATTTATTTTTAAATTTACTCAAATAAACGACAAAAAAAAATTATTTTCAATCCTCTCAAATTCTCTCAAATCCACTCAAAAGAACAAGGTCTAATATCCACAAAATATAATTCTTTGCTGATAAAGGTGACAATTAGTGACTTTGACCCATATGAGTGGTTAATATCATTCTCAAAACTAAAAAAAAATAAGAAACTTCCAAATCTTTACTCGTCTTTCTTATCTCTCTCAATCCTTTCTCATTCCAATTTTTTTTCTGTCATTCATATGATAGTTCAAACTGTAAAATCAGAAACACTTACTTAACTCTAATCCACTAATTCACTTTCTTTATTTATCCAATTTCTCTCTTGTTAGTATGACATTGCTTTATGATCTCTTTTTCTTTAGAGATTATTTTACCTTTTTGTTATTTTTATAAATATGATTATTTATGAAAGACCTAACAACTAATAGTTATATGAAAAATGATAGGGCTGCTCTTGTATAACTAAAATAATGATTTTGAACTTTTTTATAATTTTAATATAAATTTAATAATCACATTTGTATTTTAATAAGGATTACATTTTTTAATTGCATATACTTTTCTATTATCATAAAAAATGACAGACACGTATACGTCTGTATATGTTTGTACTAGTATGTAAAGAAAATATTTGTAGAGGATATGGATGTATATATTTCTAGGTTAGGCGCTAAAGATGTGTTACAAAATTAAGTTAAACACAATAATTTAGTATTACACTGTTAATTTTTATTTATGAGCTTTTAATCTATAAGGAATAATCCACTGTCCAGTTGTAGGATGAATAAGGTTGGAGTCTCGTAGCCTATGTTCCTTCAACGATCAGGTAATGCTTTGTTATTGAGCTCTTCAAATTGTGGGTCGGTCTAGGGTTGATTTGATCAAAACTGGTATAAATTAAAAAGAGATTTGCAATATTCCCAGAAATATTAAAAGATAACTGTTAATTTAAAACAAACTGAGAACTTATCGATGATGATGGATTATGTCAATATTCTAGTACTTTCAAAAATCATAGTTTAATCAATAACTAATTTTGTTATAAATTTGAATATAATTTAAAAATATGTTAAGTCATTGCACTTTGAATTAGAAGATCTATTATTTTAGATGTTTTTATCCACAATACTTGAAGGTCTTCTTCTTGAAGAAGGTGCAGTTGCTTTCCTAACGCAAGTGAGATTTAAGCATGTAGCGGTTATGACAGTTCTATCATCGTTGTATTGGGTTAGTTGTAGAGGCGCCATCTAGTTAAGGAAAGGCTAACTGCCTATAACTTCTCCATTGTTGCCTGCATTTAAACTCTTTCTGTTTTCTGACTCAAACATCATCACATTTCTTTTAGTGTCAATTGTCAATATCAACATGTCTCAACCCAATCACGGAGGCAGGAAAAGATAAAAATATAAAAGAAGTCCAAATTTGAAAAAATATGTCAAGAAATGTAAAAGTGTTAACCTTGACAAGTGACTTGATGTTCCCTTATGCTATGAAATCCAGTTTAAGGTGCAAACTCCTTCTCTTTTGTCTTTTCACCAGCTGTTGTTATAAGTAGTCATGTTTTTGCAGGGAAGATGTAAAACCATAGTAAGTATTCATTGATCGCTTGAGAAAACAGAACAAATATTGGAGTCTTACCATTCATGTCATTTTCTGAATCATAAATGATTGGCTATAATTCTTCCAATGCGATGCTTATTAAACACACGATGGAGATTTAACTGTTCGATTTTCCTTTTCATAAAGTGGGATTCATACAGTTATTTTTGCACGATATTTGGGTAATTCATTTATTTTATGCAGTGTCCTAAAATAAGTGCTTCACAGACAGCTATAATTTTATTTTGTACTATTTGTGATCATTTTCCAGTTCAAAACTAATATCTTAATATAAATCATTTACAACTAAAATTTTAGCCAAATGATTCATGCCTTGAGTTATTATTCAATAACCTTTCCAAAATAACAATAAGAAAAGAGCCAGTTGTAGAAATATGAGGAACTTTGCTCGGATGATATTTTTAACTTGATAATTATTGTTTCCATTGAAGCGTTCAGGTTACATATGAAGAATAGAGAATAATTTATACAAAGAAAGCTGTAGGTCTTTCTAAATTCTTAATCTGACTTTGAAAACAAAAAAGCTTGACATCATAATAACCAACTAAAGAAACTCAACAAAATTCGAAAAAGAAGTAGGACCGAAAGAAGCTGCATACAATTAAACTATTAGAATTATCACTGTGCTGCAGTATCCTTAATATGATTGCTTTCTTCATGAGATTGTGGCAAATCCACGCGAGATTCTTTATCCTCATGAGTGATAGAATGATCAGAACTTCCTTGATCATTCATGTTAGAATTGCTGTCTCCGTTGAAGTGTGCAGATTCCTCCTCCTTTTGTGACTCCACTGTTTTGTTTTGAGCACCATCTTCATTTTCACTAGTCTTGCTCTGAACTGTGTTATCATTCTCACCCTGCCCAGCATCAGCATTGTTATTTGAAGATGTATCTTTCTCTTCCTGAGTGGATGAACCCGAAGTATTGTCTTGTGCTTCACCATTATGATTCCCATTGTCATTTTGATTTTCGTTGTGTTTAGAGGCATTCTCGTTAGAATCACTGCCGTTATCTGAGTTTGAGGTTTCATTTTTGTTTTGCTCAGAAGAAGTTTGAGACTGGCTAGCATCATTGCTGTTATCTGAGTTTGCGGATCCCTCTTTGTTTTGCTCAGATGAAGTGTCAGACAGGCTAGCATCATTGCCGTTATCTGAGTTAGAGGATCCCTCTTTGTTTTGCCCATATGAAGTGTCAGACCGGTTAGAACCATTGCTATTATCTGAGTTTGAGGATTCATCTTTTTTTTGCTCAGATGAAGTGTCAGACCGGTTAGAATCATTGCTGTTATCTGAGTTTGAGGATTCCTCTTTGTTTTTCTCAGATGAAGTGCCAGACTGGCTAGTACTGCTGTCATCCGAGTTCGACGATCCCTCTTTGTTTTGCTCTGATGAAGAATCAGACTGGCTAGAATCTTTGTTGTCATTAGCACTTCCATCACTGTTTGCGTTGGTTTGATCAGCATTGTCATTCTGCGTAGAATATGTATTACTTTCTACATTTGCGGCTTCATCTTTCTTTTGATCTGAGGAAGTATCAGATGAAGTGAGTTGAACATCATGGCTAGCATCTTTGTTGTCATTATCGGATGATGCAACATTTTCCTGCTTTCCTTCTTGGACAGAACTGTTGCTTGGGTTTTCATTCTGAGCAATATTACTTGTTGTGTCCTTGTATTCACCATCGCTTGCATTGCTGTCGTGTGTTTCAGCTTTCTTCCACGCTTCTTCTGAGTTAGAAGAAGAAGAATCTTCGACTTTTGGTGTTGCATTCTGCATGTTGGAGTCCTCTACTTTGGAGTTGTTTTCATTTTCTGATGCTTCAGTATTCTGAGATGATGTGTCAATCCCATTCTGCAGTGATGAATCTAGAGTATCGACACCATCCTTTATGGAGTCATTTTTCTCTTGATGCGGCCATTCTGATTCTGACGTGGAACTTTTCTGTGACTCATTCTCTGGTTGTGCCTGATTTTCAGCATCACTTTCATTTCCTTGGCTGCTTGTTGTGACACTAGAATCAGCCCCTTCTTTGTTGTCAGCATTCTTCTGAGACTCTAGCTCGAACTCATTGTTTTCCTTTTTATCAGAATTTTCATCAGTGTCTTGCGGTTTATGGTCTACAGCACTAGAAGCATTATCTCCAGCATAATTTTCCTCTCTATGCTCCTCCTCACTTTTGCCCCCATCCTGATCCTGATCTTTAGATGTAATCTCTTCCTGAATTTTGTCTTTCTCTTCTCCCCCAGTTTCTCCATTGTTGTTCTCATCTGTCATTTCTTTACTATCTTGCTCATGATCTCCCTCCTCCTTCTCTTCAGTTTCATTCTGTTTCACCTCTTCATTCTCCTTATCTTTATTCTCTGTCTCTTCATTAGCTTGCTGACTTTTCTCTTCGTCAGTGTCTCCAGTTTCATTGTTCTCCCCTTCGCTTTTGTTCTCTTCATTCTCCTTCATTGTATTGTCATTCTCATTGTTATCCATATTGTCATTCTCCGGTTCATTCTTTTCTTCTTTAACTTCTCCGGTTTCTTTGTCCTCCGTTTCACTATTGTTCTCCTCATTATCCTTCAATGTACTCTCACTCTCTTTGTTGTCCATATTTTCATTCTCTCCAAAAAATTGTTCATTATGATGTTCGGCTTCCCCTTCTGTCCTAGCAATTTCAGAATTTTCTTCAGTTTCTTGGTCTACTGAATCCTGTCTGTGCTCAGAATTCTCTTCATTGTTATTTTGCTCATCATGCTTCAGGGCCTCATCTTCTACACCATTAACGTCATCCAGTTTGTTTACCTCTTCGTGCTTGTTTTCTTGTTGTTCATCCTCCTCCTCCTCCTTGTGCCTTGCATCTACCACTGGAGTTTTCTCCACGCCAGGATGAAGGTCCTTCCTCCCCAACTTGATAATCTCACCGCCAGTCTTCGTGCTTTCAACAAAGGATGATTTCTTGTCATTAGAGTGTTTGATTTGGTAGACTAGCCAGATACAAACGCCAAGCAGAACACATAACTGTAGAGCATGCTTCACCTTGAAGCCGCCTTTGGATCTTTGACTCCTCCGGGGAGATAACCTGAACATGCTGGAAATTCCTCACCCACCAAATTTAACTTCTTTCGAATGTACCTGCCCATATGAAGGTTAAATTCTTTGAGGGACTCACATAATCACAACTAGCAACTCAACATACTCAATAACCATGAACTTGGCAAAGAAATGAAATATCTAAAAATTTAAAGCTTATCTATGTATTATAAACAAAAGAATAGTTATATCAGTTGAACTGCTGATATTAAATAACACAGGGTTTATAAAACACAAAGGCTGCATTTAGCAGCTCATCAACAAATCATAAAACGCCATCTTTAAAAGCAATATGATTATGTAGGACAATCATAAAAATGGAAGATAGGACAAATCGCATAATATACAGGTATCCAGTAGCCAAATCTAGATCAACAAAGGAACATGTGTATGAACAGAAACAAAAATAAAACAGAATACGTGATAATGTATGCCACACTAAAAGGCATTCACAGGTGTACCCAGATCTAGACTGGCTCTTCTCAAGAAGATCATAATTGAGTTAGCAGTTCCAAGTAAATGAAAAGTGAATATTCCTTGAGATATTAGCAATGGTACATGTACACATAAGAATTGCAACGCAAATACTTACATACCTGATACAAAGTGAGTGTCCAAGAAAGAGGAATCCTTTTCAGTAGGGTGGGGGCAGTGCTTACAAGTGGCAGTTGCAGACCACCGTCTTCCACAGCACTGAGAATGAATGAGAGATCAAAAAAACCTTAATTTGTGTTTGGAGTTTCTATCAGTGGGAATGCTGCTGGATCTGATCCCTTCCCTGCAACAGGAACGATAACCAGATTTAACAATAATTTTTCACTGACAAAATGGCAAATCACAATGCTCCGCCCTCATTTATAGCAACTCAACATTGCATCTTATACACAAATTTTTTATTTTAGACCAGTGAAAATTACTTTCCACATTTATGTTCACATTTTTTAATTACATTAACTTCTATAATTTTAATTTTATGTGTAAGTAAATAATAAATAGAAAAGCAATATAATTTAATATATATATATATATATATATATATATATATAATTTTATACAAAATAATATTGAATAACTAACTGTTATTTTAGAGAAAAATTTATTTAGCTTTTTTAAATAAAGAGATATTATTTATTTTATTTTATGAAATAAAAAAATATTTTTAATTTAAAGATTACTTGAAAGGAAGTAATGATTAATGTATCGTGATATGTATAGATTTTATCTTAATCGGTTTAACTGCTTTGTTATTCAACTCTAAATTGTTGAGCGCAAAACGACGTTGTCTTTGGCAAAGCAATAGCACTTGGTGGATCCAAATCGGACACGTGACATTCCACAAATCCTGGCCATTGACTATGTCGGTTACACTCTTCCACCGTCCGATCCAATCGAACTTATTGAGAAAAATCGTTTTCTCTTTTTACTTTAGAAAAAAATAGTCGATATTTTATATTTGTATATTTTATATAAATATAAAACTTCATGTTAGTTACTTTGCCATATCAATAAGATAGGGTTGAAGTGAAGTTGGTTGCTTCCCACCTTGACCACCGCAACGTAAAACCTTATTTAGTGGCAGTGCCTGAAATATCTAGCAATTTTCTTTTTATTTTTTAATTCAAGGTAGTTTTGACTGAGATTTTTTTTTCAATATACAGAAATTCATTTGAAAAACATTGTAAATAAATTTTTTATACGCAATATAAAAATTGAATATCTGATTATATTTAAAAAAAATACGATTATTAATAAATTATATCAAACGATAACATATAGGAGTTTGAATAAGTTCATTGACGAAATCAGTGGTGTTTAATTCGTATATATCGTGACTATTGTAATAATTTTAGTATAATTCTTAAGATAATATTTTAAATTTAATAAATTTATGATAAAAATGATTTAATATTTAATAAGGATATAAAAATGTGATTGGTTATCTTGAGCATGAAAAGTAACTTACAGCGTTGATTTTGTTTTGTGAGATATGTTGAACCCTTTAAAGATCAAAACTGGGTGAGTAATGAGCTGAAGATTGTGATATATCAAATGTTTGCCCAAGTGGGTAAGCAGTGCTGATAGACTTATCAAGCCCAATCACATTATTGGTCCACTTCAATAGCATAAGGTCTCTTTTTTCTAATTCATGTGGGATCGTTAACTAATTTATATATATATATATATATTGTCTTGTTTTAAAATTTAATTTTGAAAAGTCAAAGGTGGTTCGTTTCACATAAAACTTGGACAAGTGAGCTAGTCAACGATGAAGAATTTATAAGTACTAAATTATAATGGAATCATACGTAAATAATGAAAAAATAGAAACTATTATATATTAAACAATAAGGCAATGGAAATTAATTTAAGGTTATAATTGGTCAAATATTATTATTTTATTAGCTCGTTTGAATTTATATTCAAAAAAATATTTAAAATGAACTAATAACAAATTATCACATGTGATAAAAAAATTATAAAAAAAATTGTTAAAAAAACATTTTTCATGTTGAAATGCAAACATGTATTATTTTAATTTTCAATATATAGTGTGGTCATCATATTATCTATTTATCTGTATGATATTTTAAAAAAATGTTGATGAAGAGATTTCAATTTTACTATTTTATTACACTTTAAAAAGTTAGTATTTGACAAAAAAGAAGTTGCTAAAGTGCATAATGGAGTACTGAGTAGATCATGTTAGAGAAAAGAAAGTTAATTATAGTCTATAATTCATTGATACTTTAATTTAGATTACATATATGTATATGACATATATTTGTATTTAATACTTTAATATATTTTACCAATATTTATCAATGAAGTTTTTAATATATAAAATAATAATATTTTTATAAGAATAATAATTTTATAATTATTTATGTTGATAACTTTAATACATATTATTTTAACTTAGATTTACATAATAACAATCATATATTTATCAAGTTTTAATAATGATTATATAATTTTTAATATGCATATATCATATACTGTATTATGTTATTTTCAAAATATATCCGTACATCATAAGTGATAGGAAACTAAACTCTCACTCACTTATTATTTCACTTATTGGGATTGAATCTTGATAGGTGGAGTTGAGTATAATAACTTCCTTAATTCAATAAAAATAAATAAATTAAAAAAATGAATTCCTTGTTCAATAAAAAAAAATTAAATTTAAGTGAAAATAAAATATAAATAAAATAGTGTCTTACTTAAGGAAGAATATAACTTTAGTTCTTCATTTTTTTTGCACACTTAATTCTCTTTCTTAAAATATGATGATGGTTTTAATACACGAAAAAATATAAGAAAAAAATAATTAGTTATTTAGTCAAGTTTTGATGAATTCATGTTCATTCTAGTCGATCCATGATTAGTTAATTTGGGTTAAACTTAGGTTGTTCCTAGTTTGATCAAGAATGAATTAATCCTAACCCAATCAAGACCAAATTGTCCCCACCTAATCAAGACTAAGTTTAAATGGGCCAAAGTTGAGTAGAATAAACCTTGGTATAGGTAAAGCCAAGTCGGCTCGAGTCAAAATTTAAAGAAGTTGGCTTGCACATCATTCAGGTAGAGCCAATATAGGCCAAAATCAAGCTAAGTTTGCCCAGTCCATATTGAGTTAGACTCACATTGTATCAAGATAGACTTGGCCAAATCAATCGAAATAAAGTTGAATCAATATTTGGTTAATACATCGAGCCTACATGAGTTAAAACCATGTTAAGTTGAGTTGGGTTGATCACATTATGTTGATTCCATTTTTGAATAATGTAATTAAGAAATATTTAATTTAGATTTAATCCAAACTATATTGGATTAAAAAAATTAAAATCAATGTGATATAGTTAAAATGGTTTGGATTTCAAAATCCAATATATTCTTTTTATCTAGATTGAATCTAGATTTGATTTTGAAAAATTCAATCATGATCATCCATACCTTCACAACTTCAGTTTAACTATAAAATACACAAGTCATGTAGGATCTATACTTCAGTTCCACACTAAAAAAGAAAAACAAATATTAACACTTACCAAAGTCATGTATGATGCATGTTTATATTCATGCAGAATATGTTATTCACTTGAAAAATAAATGTGAAGTCATGCTTTCATGGCATAACTTTTTTTTTCCAATAAAATCACGTCAATTACACGATTTATTCATACTTGTAAAATTTAAAATTTCAAATTTTTGCACATATTTACGTAAATTGAGTGAAAAATTACTGATAAAGTTTCCAATTTGTAACTGATTTGCGACGATAAATTGATGCATGTGCTAATTTAATTTTGTCCTGAGTTGCCATTAACTTTCCCATGTTTACTATATATATATATATGTTTTATATTGATTCTCAAGTGATTATTTACTAAATTATCGCTAAATTTATGTAAAACTTGGCTAGTTGTATGTGAGTCAAAGGTTCGCAATTTTTGCCCGAAAAAGTTCATAAAAATGTTTGCAATTTTCATTGGAAAAATTATTATTAATCTGTGGCCCAAATGATACAAGCAGTGGGAGCGGCCCAATAGTTCATGGCCCACAACTCTGATAAATCTATCAGAGGGAAAATATCAACTCTGCAAACGTGGCAGAGGCTGTGTGAGTGAGGAAGAAAGAGAATGGAGAATCCAGAGGCTTCTTCCCTGGAGACCGAAAAAGAAGGTGGCAGCACGGCGGTACGGCGGCTTCAGGCGACCGGAGTGCAGAAGAGAAAAATGGAGAGAATGGAGAGACAAGTAAGTAAAACCCAATCTTTATCTGTTTCTATAATATTGCTTGTAATCTCAGTTTTCCATTACATTCAAAGACATAGAGAAGAGCTCTATTTATAGAGCTCTTGAAAACAGAAAACAGTTAAAGTAATAACAGAAAAACCAAAACCTAAGATGCTAATGGACTACGGTTCAAATTACAATAAAAGGAATCAAAAATAGTTTGATTCTTAACAGCCTCCCCTCAAACTGGACGGTGTATGGTCACCAGTCCAAGTTTGGGAATAATGGACTTGAACTTGACGCGGTGAGGAAATTTGGTGAAGATATCAGCAAGCTGTTCATCGGATCGCACGGGAAGAAGGGTGAGGAGGCGTTCTTGGATTTTCTCACGAACAACATGGCAGTCAAGCTCAATATGCTTGGTGCGTTCGTGAAAGCTCTGGTTGTGAGCTATATGTCTCGCGGATTTGTTATCACAGTATAAAGCAGGTATCCCTGATGTTTCAATTTTGAGATCCTGTAAGAGATAGCAAAGCCACTGTATTTCACATACAGTGGCTGCAAGTGCCCTGTATTCAGCTTCAGTTGAAGATCTGGAAACAGTCTTCTGCTTCTTAGACTTCCATGAAATGAGGGATGATCCTAGGAAAATACAGAAACCTGTTGTGGATCTTCTGGTGTTGGGGCAAGTAGCCCAGTCAGAGTCACTGAAAGCTTTTAGTTGTATAGGAGAGTCAGCAGCAAAAAATAACCCTTCAGAGGGCTTAGATTTAATATACCTGAGAATGTGTTGAATGGCACGATAATGGTAATCAGTGGGTGACTGCATGAATTGACTGAGTAGATTAATAGGAAAACATAAGTCAGGTCTAGTGTTTGTGAGATAGAGTAACTTCCCTATTAACCTTCGATAGGGACCTGGGTCGTCCAGGTAGCTGTCCATCTTGTATAAGGTGGTTGTATCACTTAAGAAAGGAGTGGAGGAAGGCTTGCATCCCAACATTCCTGTCTCTTCCAGTATGTCCAAAGCATACTTCCTTTGGCACAAATGAATACCTTTCTTTGATCTGGCTACTTCTAATCCCAAAAAGTATTTGAGTTCCCCAAGGTTCTTTATTCTGAATTTCTTGTGTAGGAGTTCCTTTATGGAGCTGATTTCCATCATAGAATTACCTGTCAAAACAATGTCATCCACATATACAAGTAGGGCTGTGAAACCTGTAGGGGTTGTTTTTGTGAACAATGAGTGATCTGACCTAGATTGAGTGTAGTTCACAGATATTAGGAAGGAAGACAGTTTTTCAAACCACTGCCTACTGGCTTGTTTCAAGCCATATAGAGATTTCGTTAGTTTGCAAACCTGCCCTTTATTATAGTTAGTCAAACCTGGAGGGGGCTCCATATATACCTCCTCATTAAGATCTCCATGTAGGAAGGCATTGTCCACATCTAGTTGATGAAGAAACCAATTGTTTGAGGCAGCTAGAGCAATGAGGAGTCTAACTGTGGTGAGTTTTGCAACAGGAGAAAAAGTGTCTAGGTAGTCAATCCCTTCCTGTTGTGTGTAGCCTTTTGCCACTAGGCGGGCCTTGAATCTCTCAATGCTACCATCCGCTTTATATTTAGTCTTATACACCCACTTACATCCTATAGCATTCTTTTCTGGGGGTAACTCAGTTAGAACCCATGTATTATTATCCTGCAGAGCCTTGATCTCTTTTTGCATGGCCTCTACCCACTCGTGCATGCCTTTTGCCTCACTGTAAGACCTAGGTTCCCTGCCTCCAGTGACAGCCATTGTGTATTTTCGATGCTTTGCTGAAAGATTATCATAGCACAACAGATTAGATATCGGGTAAGGGGTTTTAAGGTTATTTTTCAATGATAGGGATTGATTGACCTGGTGGATGTAATCCTTTAGGTAGTCAGGGGTCTTTCTGGGCCTGTTAGACCTTCTATACACTTGCATATCCTGACTGTCTTCTGGACTGTCACTGCTGTCTTCATCAGCAGTGGTTTGTTGTGCTTCTCCATGGTCAGTTCTGTTGTGTGTGTCATTACCAGTGTAGCTGTGGTCTTTAAAGAAATCACTGAGCGAGTCAACTCTGTCCCTTCCACTTTCTATGTTTGAACTGTTGTCCTGTACATACTTGTAAGGAAAAATGTCTTCATGGAAGACAACGTTCCTGCTTATAAGTAATTCCTTGCTGTTTATGTCAAGCACTAGATAGCCTTTCACCCCAGATTTGTAGCCTAGGAAAATAGCTTTCCTAGCTCTTGGGTCAAGTTTACTTCTATTTTGCTCAAGGGTGGAAGCAAAACACAAACATCCAAAAATTTTGAGATTAAGATAAGTAGGTGGTGAATTATAGAGCATATCATGGGGAGTTTTGTTATTAAGAGTAGGAGTAGGTAACCTATTTATAAGATAAACCGCATGACTAACAGCGTATGACCAATATGTATTGGGAACGTTAGACTGAAAAAGTAGGCCACGGGTAACATTTAAAATATGTTGATGTTTCCTTTCAACAACAGAGTTTTGTTCAGGGGTTTCAACACAACTTCTTTGATGATTAATACCATGTAATTTGTAGAAATCCACACACTTAAATTCGGGACCATTATCTGATCTAATAGTCTTAATCCCTTTGTTGAACTGATTTTTAATTTTAATAACAAAGCTCTGCAGTAAATCTCTAGTCTGGCCCTTATTATTCATCAAAAAAATCCATGTATGTCTACTGTAGTCATCAACTATAGTGAGAAAATATCTATGTCCATGAACAGAGATAGCATTGAAAGGACCCCATATATCACAGTGCACAATATCAAAGCATTCAGCAGTGGTAGAAGTACTGTTTTGAAAAGACAATTTTTTCTGTTTAGCATAATGACAGGTATCACAAATAGTATTATGTCCTAAACTAACATAGGAGAAGTTCTGGCATATTTGTCTCATGACCCTGTCCCCTGGATGGCCTAACCTATAGTGCCACAGGTCAACATCAGTTTTCTTAAAAGAAAAAGCATTCCTGGAGTTATTTCTTTGATCTGGTTTAGGAGAATCCTGCAGATAGTAAAGTCCTCTCCAAGACTTAGCATATCCAATCATCTTCGAAGTATGATTCTCCTTTATCTGGCAAGTCTTAGATGAGAAAGTTAAATGACAATTCAAGTCTTTAATAAGACTTTGAACTGAGATCAGATTGAAATAAAATTCAGGGATATGTAAAACATTAAAAATAATGAGGTCCTCAGAGAATTTCACAGTACCAGCATGTTTAGCTATGAGAGTAGTATTGTTGGGCAGCCTTATAGAAATAGGTTTAATTTCATGATATGTCATAAAGTTCATTTTATCATGTGTCACATGGTCAGTGGCACCAGTATCAATTATCCAGGAAGAATTACCTGGTTTGTCTTCAAAATCATTCCTCTGAACTTGATTGATTTTGTGAGTGGGCTCCTCTTCTTTGTCTATCATTCGGAGTAGCTTTTGCATCTGTTCTGCAGTGATGGAGCCAAATATGTTGTCCTTACTTGTAACCTGCGTTTTCTGGACTCCTTCGGGTTCAGTAGTATTCTGGCAAGCATGGGCAGAGCTCCATTCGTTCCTTTTGTCCTGACTCCCCTCTCCTTTCTTGTACCAAGGTGGATACCCATGTTTTGAATAGCATTCATCCACAGTGTGGTTCATTTTGTTGCAATAGGAACACTGTTTGCCATAGTTTGGGTTTCTACCTCTTCCTCTTCCTTGGCCACGGGACCCATAGCCCCTTCCTTGTCCTTTCCATTGGTTGCTTTTGTCAGCAGTGCTGGCCAAAACCTTAACGTCACCAGTCCCATGCTTTTCCTGTCTCTCTTGCTGTATGATAAGAGAAAAAACTCTATTTATGTTTGGGAGAGGGTCCATTAACAGAATCTGTGTCCTTACTGTATTGTAGGATTCATTTAATCCCTTTAGAAAGCATATCACGTGCTCCATCTCTCTGTATTTCAAGAAGGTTCTTGAAAGATCACAACTGCAAGGAATCTTGCAAGTACAGGTGGGTATGGGTCTCAAGAACTCCAATTCTTCCCAAAGAATCTTTAAGTCAGTAAAAAATTGACTCACTCCTCTCTCTCCCTGTCTAATGGAATGTATGTCTTGGAGTAAGTCTGAAATTTTGAAATGATCACCCTTGGAAAATCTTTCTTTTAACTCATCCCATAATTCTTTTGCATCTTCCACATATATGACACTCTCGGCTATTTGTGGTGAAAGAGTCTTTGTTACCCAAGAAAGTATCATCATGTTGCATCTTTCCCATGCATCATATAGGATGTCATCCTTTTGGGTTTTCTTTATTGACCCATCAATGAATTTAATCTTGTTCTTGGACAGCAAAGCTCTTCTCATGCTTCTGCTCCAGGATGAGTAGTTATTCTCACTTAAAGTTTGAGTGATGAGGGTGAGACCTGGGTTCTCTCCCGGGTGTAAGTAATAAGGACTGGAAGGGTTGTTGAAATCTGCCAGTTCCATGGAAGTTAAAGACTGAAAGAACAAACCCAGAAAATTTCAAGAAAATCAGTGGGGGTAGCGGAAGCAGAGTAGCTCTTGATACCATATTAATCTGTGGCCCAAATGATACAAGCAGTGGGAGCGGCCCAATAGTTCATGGCCCACAACTCTGATAAATCTATCAGAGGGAAAATATCAACTCTGCAAACGTGGCAGAGGCTGTGTGAGTGAGGAAGAAAGAGAATGGAGAATCCAGAGGCTTCTTCCCTGGAGACCGAAAAAGAAGGTGGCAGCACGGCGGTACGGCGGCTTCAGGCGACCGGAGTGCAGAAGAGAAAAATGGAGAGAATGGAGAGACAAGTAAGTAAAACCCAATCTTTATCTGTTTCTATAATATTGCTTGTAATCTCAGTTTTCCATTACATTCAAAGACATAGAGAAGAGCTCTATTTATAGAGCTCTTGAAAACAGAAAACAGTTAAAGTAATAACAGAAAAACCAAAACCTAAGATGCTAATGGACTACGGTTCAAATTACAATAAAAGGAATCAAAAATAGTTTGATTCTTAACAATTATAAAATAAGATTTATTGTTTCTTTTAGAAAAATCGTATGTTGGAAGTCCCACATCGACTAGAGATAAGGTCAATTCTTAATATATAAGTGAGGTGCAAACCTCACCTTACAAGCCGGTTTTGTGGGGTTGAGTTAGGCTTAAAACCCACTTTCTAATATGGTATCAGAGCCAAAAAATTGCAAAAGTTTTTAATGAAAATTGATTGCTAGAAAAATTATATGAAAATTGATTGTTTTTGTCAAAAAATTATATGTTAAATAATAATAAATATTTGTAAATGTAGACTTTGAGGTATAAATTGTTTACTTTTAATTCTACTCTTATGTGTGAGTATGTTTATTCTCATAGAATTATTTTCTTGTTATGTTTAGTATGGGAATTTTGTTTTCTATTATAAATAAATTAGACTGATATTATCTTTACAAAGAAATGATCCCGTTAACTGCTCCAAAACCAACTCAACTGCAACCATTTAATAGACTCACTTGATTGTTACCGGTAATTTCTCAGTGAATGGTAAAAGATCACGTTGAAATATCATTGTGATTTTAGTAAATATTGACATATATAAATTGTAGACTTGATTTTGAATTAAAGTAACTTCCGTAATGAATCTGAAATTTTATACCACTTTTTACTATTAACTTGTTTTTTAGAGTAAAAAGTTTGAACATAAATGACGCATTATTTTAGAAAGTCTTAACAAAACACAGGTTTGGCTTTTGGAGTTAGGTAGTTTACTTGTCACGGCTTTACACCACACTACTCAAAATGTGAACTTGGACATTATATTGGATTAGGAAAGCTTTGCCAACACATGGTGATTTTGGCCATCGAATATTTATTTATTTATTAATTTTGTTAGTATGGCAAACTGGCAGTGTTTGAGACTGACACAGGTTGAAATTTTTGCAGGTGAAGGCTCCATTTATTATGTTGAACTTTCACCTATTAAGGAAAATAACATAGTTGCAGTTTGTATGTTGCTGGAACGAGTAATTGAATAAATAATGGGATTTGGTGGTTGTGAATGGATATTGTAAAGGAAAAGCCCATTGGGTAAAGTGGTGTTGCGAGAAGGCATTGGCCCAAAAGTTTGGAAAATACATAAAAAAGAATA
This sequence comes from Vigna umbellata, assembly GCF_029865625.1. Taxonomy (NCBI): domain Eukaryota; kingdom Viridiplantae; phylum Streptophyta; class Magnoliopsida; order Fabales; family Fabaceae; genus Vigna; species Vigna umbellata. The sequence goes on along the minus strand of NC_142165.1, from coordinate 92,051,263 downwards.
GGTTGGTTTTGAGAAAGGTGTTAGACAATGATGTGGGTCTGGGTAGTTCAGGTTGGTTCAGGCTATCAGCATCAGATTGGAACTTGAGTATGGCTTGTTTTTCCACGCCATTTGAAAAGTGTGTTGTGTTGTATTGCTGATATTTACAGCACAAAAAAACTAGAACTAAAGTGAAAGGCACAAGGCATGAGATGATAAAAGAATCAGAATCCCCTTTTGGTTCACGTGGTCCATCAGCTTTTCTCTCTACCTTTGCACCAACATTCTCTTTTATCTTTTTGATTCCACCCAGGATAAATAAAATACTTACACTATCTTCCTCTTCCTTTTCACGTCATTTCTTCTTCCCTTCCACTTTTCAATTCTAGGATAACAGACCGATAAAGCTTCTCTTCTTTCTTTCGTAGATCATTCTGTTTCCTGCTTATTTCTGACTCTCTAGATCAAGCTCAACAAATAGAATGTAGAAGCAACGCCGTTGGATTTTTTTTATAGAGCACTCAGTTTTATGATGTACAGCAGTTATTTATTTCACTATACTTTCTTTCTTTTTATCCTTCGGTTCTATTTGTTGCTTTTGAATGATATTTATAATTCAATTTCATTCGAAGTAATTGATTACAATCCATATTAATTTTTAATTAATAATATTTGATGTGATTAATTAGTATACACTTAATTGGTATACAATTGAACAAAATAGGTGTTCATTACAATTTTTTTCCCATTTATATACTATGGAATGATGAGAACATAAAATTGAATTCATTAGAACTAACTTAATTAATTTTGATTTTAATACTATTTTCTTAATAAAAAGATTGATAAAAAAATTGGTGTTTTAACCACTGTTGAATGAATAAATTACAAATTGAATTTTAATCATATACGAAATGGATTAGGATTTAAACAAATCACTTTAATTAATTTGAGTTTTCTAATTTTTAAATTAAATTGAATAACAATATTTTAAAAATCAGTGAAGAGTTATAATCTTAAAAAAATAGGAAAATTAACCTATCTTGCATTTGTTTATTTAATTGCACAACAATCCTTTTTTTTTCAATTAAAGTCATGTTAAATATCAATATAAACTTTAATATCTGGACTATAGTCACATTCTAAAACCTATTAATCATTTGTTATTATATAAAAAATTATTAAAAATGAAATAAGATAAAAGAATATATATAAAATTATTAAAATCATCATTTAGTTTATATTATTGTTTATTTTATTTATTCTTATTTCACCAATTTATTTCTTTTATTTCTTTTTACTTGTTTTATTCTTTAAGTGTAGACTTCATGAGAACAATGTTTTATTTAAATTAATTTTGTATATTCATTGAAAGACGATTTGAGTTAATTTTATCTTAATTAGTATTTTTTTTGCTACTAACAAAATAATGTTGAAGTTGTATTAGATAAGTAATATAAATTTGATAGTGTTAACAAACATTATAAAAAAATTTGTGGTATTAATTGAGTATTACACTATATTCATATAAGAAAATTTTCAAGGATAATAAGTTTCTTGATTTAGATAAGTCGTAAATATCAACCTTTTACTAAAAGAGCTATATGTGAATAGAATTTTCTAAGTTGAAATAGAAGTTTTTATCCTTTTAGGAAGTTAAAACTTCATAGGAAAAACATATTAATGACTTAGACTTAATATTTACTTTTTATGAATTAAAATATGAATTTAGAAAATAAATAATAAATTTATAGGTATGTTTGATCTGAAATTATTTTTAATTGGGTACATACTTAATTGTTTACGTAAAATTCCACACTTGTAAAAAGTATATTACTTTGATTTAATTTTTTAGTTATGTCTTATTTAATAATTAATTTAAGGAGTTTTAAGAGTGAGATTTATAATATGTATGTCTTGAATTGATAGACGTATATCAATAAAATTTAAATATGAAATTTCATTTGAAAACATCAAATTTATTTTTATTCAAATAAATAAATTTATAAATAATGCAATTTTGTTATTCAGTTTAAATATAATTTCTCAAAAAAAAATTATAATTATCTCATATATATTAATAAATTTTATAATGATCAAGTAAAAAAAAATATTCAAAATAATTTATAATTAGTTCATTATGTAAACATATCTTATAAATCAACTTTCGAGCATGAGAATAGAATTGTGTTAACATATTATTTAATTTGAGTTACATAATACTTTTCATATTAAAATTAAAATTATACTATATTTATAATTATTCTGTTTTGTGATAAAAGTTATATTGTTGAATTTTTAGGTTGATTTCGTTAATTTGTTTATTCCTATTTTCTATTCTATTCTAATATTAAAAATAAATTAAAACAATTTTTTTCAATGAATTATTGAATATTTATTGTAATTTATTTAGCTTGAACATGTTAGAAGAAAGTTGTTTGCAGAAAAATTGATATATTTTAAGGATCAAGTAAAATGAAATTAGAATTCTGGATGTTTATTTAAAAACAATAAAATTTAAGGACTTACTGAAATAAAATTGAAGTTTAAAGTGTTATTATAAATGTGATAAAGCTTAAGGATCAATTAAAATTTTAGTTTAATAGTTTATTGTGTATATATATTATATTAATATATGATTATATCATTATAGATAATATATATATATATATATATATATATATATATATATATATATATATATATATATATATATATATATATATATATATATATTCAGAATTATTTGTTATTCAGCTATCAAATATCAAGTTTAATGGTTTACACTATTGAATAATTTTACATAAATTATCTCTCAATTTTTAAAAAAGAATAGATAAAAGACTTTAATATATATTATATCATTTTCATCATTTTATTTAGGGTTAAATATGTTTTTGGTCCCTTAACTTTCCGCGAAAATTGGAATTAGTCCCTCTTCAAAACTTTGGACTAATTTAGTCCCCAAACTTTAAAAATGTGTGAATTTAGTCCTTTTAACCAAATTTTGTTAACTTTATTTGATGTTTCAAACGCATTTATCAGTGAACGTTGAAGCAAAAATGTGTCAAACAGTGTAAACAACTCAAATGCTATCATGAAACGCACTTGAAACATCAAATAAAGTTAACAAAATTTGGTTAAAAGGACTAAATTCACACATTTTTAGAGTTTGGGGACTAAATTAGTCCAAAGTTTTGAAGAGGGACTAATTCCAATTTTCGCTGAAAGTTAAGGGACCAAAAACATATTTAACCCTCTTATTTATTAAAGTCTGCAGCAATCGATCAAGTTATTAACCCGAGTCGGGACCTAATTTTATCCTTATTAATAACTTGTATTTTTCCAAGAAAAAAAAAACAAAAGCAGATTTCGTAGGTAACGAGTATTCTAAACTGGTATAGTGTTATTCGTTTAGTCATGTCTGCAGAAGAAAATATTAAATCTGAGATTTTGAGCACCGTAGCATGTAAGATCTAGGAAAGACGGGACAGTGCAGAATCCCATCTGCCTCCTCTCGTCGTCTTTATTTTCATTTTCATCTCAAACATTTAAATTAGATACATGTAGTATAATATATTTTCACAACATTATTTTTATAACATTTTAATATAATTTATTATTTTGATTTATCTTAATATTTATAATTATTATTATTATTATAAAGTAAGTTTGATCATTTTAAAATATTGTCAAAATTGATAATATTTTTTATTTTCTATTTTCTATTTTATCTTTTATCTTTTAATCTGTTTTTATAAATACAAAAATTAACATTTTTAAATGATAAAAGTATTCTTAAAAATGAATTTTCAAATTGTGAAGAAAAACATTTCCTTCTATGAATAATAAGGAAGACCCTTTTCTTCCTTCCTTCATCACTCCTAAATTGTGAAACGGGGTAACCCCTCACCCTTACATTTGACAGTTCTGATGAACAATGAAAGAAAATCAAGACTCGCTAGGTACAATTACGAGGAAGTTAAAAAATCAATCTTTTACTGTTTCGGAGGAAATGTATAAAAGACGAAAATCAAAAGGGCAATCAAAGATTAGCACGTCAATTTTTTATCACTTGCTTCCTCCGGTTAGGCATTGCAGAGGTGGTTACACACTGCAGAGGTCGCTGCTATAAAAAGTACTGACAATTAAATTTCTCAATCAGAAAATCGAGACTACAAACAAAAGAGAGAATAGCAGGGCATGGCATTAGATTTTCAAAATCAAGTCAATGTCCTGATTCCATGCTTTAACCACATGATCGTGGAGTCCGTTAAAAGGAACATGTTAGGTGAAGTCTTTCTTAAAATCTCAACTTACATTAATATCTATTTCTTCTTGTAACAGAACGTTGGAAATCACTCAGTAAATCACATGGTTTAAAATGTTGGAACGAATAAAGTTATATAAAGGAGAGAGCATCCGGAGCTATGAAATACTTTACAAAGTAAAGATGAAAGCTTGTTCTTGAGAGAGAGGAGAATAGGAGGAAAAAACTATATAAACTATAAAAGGCTCCTCAAAACTAAAAAAGAAAGAATCACTCAAGAGTGTATAATCATGTACAGATTGATATCCTTGATATATGAAAGAACTAATGGGATTCAGGGGTTGAAAATGAGGTTCCCACATTTACACTTCCAACTCATGGGCTTGTAGTTAGAACTGCCACCAACCCTGGCATATGCAACCGAAGAAAACTTCCAAGAGTTTTTCTTTCGGTTCTGAGCTTGGGGGTTTGTGGGCACCTGGATTGCCTCACAGTGCTCACATGATCTACACCTTCTCTCACATTTTGGTGGCATTGACCCTATTCTTGGCCTCATTATAGTTTTATCCTCACTTATTGTCTGCAGAAATCATCATCATTCCGGTAAACAAAAAAATAGTATCTCCTTGTATCGAGAAACTCAACATAGAAATGAAAACGTTTGCCAGGGAAACCAAGTTTTACCTGATGAAAATCACTTAGTTTTTGGGTCATTCTACCTGTTAGAACAAAGAGAGAGAAAAAACGACAATGTTAGCTAGAGCTAGTTTCGACATACTCTGCACTAAGAAGGTTTCAAAAGTGATAATTTACCTTCAATAACGAACCCCTTATGGATCCAGCTTGAAAGAATGAGAAACAGAAGACAAATGCAAAGGAAGCCAAGTCTTTGACCACAAATGAGATGGTGATCAAAGCCCATTTTAGGGAAAAAGGAAAGTGTGAAACTTTGGTGAGCGAGGGAAGGTGATGTGGAAGGAGAGGGGAGTTGAGGAAGAGAATGTGGAAATTGGTGGTAATTATAGGGAGGGGAAAAAAAGAGGTAGGAGGAGGGAAAAGAGTTGATAGAAGACAAAGAGGATTAGGGAATGGAGGAAATTAATGGAATGAAATGAAGAGCAGTAACTGAATGATGAGACGATAAGAACTAGGAAGTAATATTTTGGCAAGATTTGTTTATTTTGTTGAGGTGATGGAACATGGAAAGACAAATGAGAAAATTGCAGAAGTGGAAGAAAAGGAGGACCCCCGAAAAGGGAAACACTTGTCCTTCGATTGACGAGCCCCTACTCAAACAAGAAGCAGAGATTGTATAATAATTGTTGGAAAGAAGAAGCCTCACAACCCTGAGGACTGCAAGTAGATGATACGAAGGACATATAGCACCGCAAACAACAAAACGCCACAAATTTCACAAGATGTGAGGGACAACTTCCCACTAACAGACATGCAATTACAGCTGTGGATTTTCACTTCTTCGTTTCTTATACATGCACACCCAAACATGTGAATATCATATCATATACTATAATATTATTTTTGGTACATGGTTTACTTTTTCATTCCATTTTAACTTTTAATATATTGTAGGAATGGGGTGTTGTACAAATTTATGGGTTTTCTGTACTATTATGCACCCTTGCAGTCCCACCTTCTCACGGCACATCCTTCTCTCTCCTCGTCTCCCAAAGAGAAAGAACAAACAAAATCTCTTGCCAGTTACTGTAGTAGTGTATGTATATATATCATTTTTTTTAATTATTATGCAATCACATGAAATAATGGCAATCACTCTTCTGTTTCCTTTTTTTGGTTAGGAAAATCTAATAGCATGAGCCTAGGTTCACATGCCACACTCGCAAAAGAAATAGACTCAAATAGATAAAGAAAAAGAAATCAGTATTTCGGTTGTTGTCCACGGGAACGGACACTATAGATTTGTGGCAAACAACGATAAATAAGGGAATTCTATGATATTGTGTTATTTGTAAAGTATTTTTATTCTTCATAGATAACGGGATTTTAGATATTGATAGCAAATATAAAATGAATAGTATTTGAGATTAAATTTCAATTTTCCAAAACTAATTGATTATCTTAATCAGTTTTTCATATCAATTTTTGTTTATCTTACAGGTTGATCAATATCATTAACGTTAGTTGTTTAATAATTAACTTACAAGTTCTGTTGTTTAATATTAAGTTTATAAGTGTTTAGAAAGAGAACTCGAGTTGACGACAACGTTATCAATCAACTAAGCTAGTTTGAATATCTGAATATTCAATTGACTCTCTCACACGTGTATCATCTATTTTGGAAGTTTGTGAATATTTTCATGTTAAATATCTTAAAATAATACCTATAGAGTTATTTATCACATTTAAGGTATTGAAGTTTCGACAATTTTATTCTTAAAAATTATTTTAAAGGATTAGAATAATGAAAGAGAAGTATATTTATATGTTTAATGTCTTAATAGGTCCTTATTTTTTTCCAGAATCTCAAATATGACCCTTTCTTTTTTGGCGTCTCAATTAGGTCCTTATTTTTGTAAAATTGAATCAAATAGGACATTTTCGTCAAATTGATCAAACGACGTTAACTATTGTATGACCTAGCATGCTAACAGTGTTGTTTTAACACACATGTCATTAAAAACGTGGATGAATTCTATTATTTTAAATTTTTAATTAAAAAATTAAGTTAAAAGAGTGAAAATTTAATTACTGAAAGGGTAAAATTGACAAAGTTGGAAATTCAATTACAGAAAGCCTCATTCTCTCTGCAATTGGGATATGGAAATGAAATGGGGAAATTTTGAGTTTTAGGGCTCTTCACTCATCCACAGAGTTGTTCAAGTAGGAGACGACGTGCGCGTTCCTTCTCCAGTTCGCGTTTTCGGGCTTCGACCTCCTCATCGCGGCGCTGCGGAAACTGATGCTGCTGCTGGAAACACCACTTAGGGCCGAATTTAGGGCACGGTGGAGGCTTGCCATCGACGAGGCAGAATGAGGCGTTGTCGTCAGCGGAGGCCGGGAAGGAGTATATCCAATACCGATACCAATACCAACATGCCTGCATACACTACCTAGATTTTTTTTAAATTGGAAAAACTATGTTTTTACATCCCTATATGCTTCTTTCTCCTATCTCACAAGCTGCTGCTACTTTGAACAACCTTTTTCTGCGACATGTTTATAAGGGTAGGAGAAAGAAACTTCACCTATGGTCTCATAGCCATTTGCAAGCCCAGATAAGGGAGGGGGTTGTGTTATGCATTTCGAGACAAACTTGCCAGTATAATACAGGATAATTTCCTGAGCCTGCCTGAGCCTTATTTCGACAACATTGGTAGGTAAGTCAGCCTCAATCAAAATGTGCAGGGGTTCATTGAGATGCTCATAGCCTGATCTTCCTCTTAATTTCTCCTCCTTAAAATTGAAAAATAAAGAGCAATTTCAGTTGATACAAGTATAATTGAGTATGTATCCAGTCGATGATGCGGCCCAATTTGTCAGGAGAAGGGGGCAAAGGGAACGTTGAGAGGAAGGTTGCTGCTACCGCCAGCGGCCGCGGTTTCTGGTGGTCCCCAGCCGTCGAAGTTAAACGGAACGACTCCCACATCGAAGGCTTTTCCCATTGGCTCAATGCGAAGGGTTGAATCTGAGGAACAGATTGGCGTGCTCAGAGAGCAGAAGACGAGTGAGAATGGGGCTTTCCACTCTTTGCCAACTTTGCCCTTTTTGTAATTGAATTTCCACTCTTTAATTTAATTTCTTAATTCAATTTAAAATAATAGAATTCACTCACGTTTTTAATGACACGTGTGTTCAAACAACACTGTCAGCATGCTAGGTCACACAATACTTAACACCGTCTGGTCAATATGACAGAAAGACCATATTTGATTCAATTTTACAAAAATAAGGACCTAATTGAGATGCTAAAAAAGAGAGGGTCATATTTGAGATTCTGAACGAAAATAGGGACCTATTGAAACATTAAACCTATATTTATATTATCTTTGACCATACATTAGTGAAAAAACAACTTATAACATCACACGTTCAACCTTCAACCATTGAATAACCAACGTAAAAAATGACCGGTAACATTTTTGTAAATAAATGCAATCATTAGACGTCGTTTAAAATTATAATTCGATGTTAATTTGTTATATTGGGTAAATTTTGCGAAAATGCTTGGCGCGAAGGTAAAAATGTATTTACGTCGAATTCCCTAAAATTATACGTCAAAAGGATATAAAACGTCGAATTCATTAAAAATTTGAACGGATGATTGAAAATGCATTCACTTTATCTGAGCGCGCGATACCTTTTTCTCTGCTCAAACTTTTCTAGAACGAAGTTTGACGACAATCACATGTAATCTTTCTTTCATTTGTTACAAATGCATGTTAATTAATTTCGTTTGTTTTGACAGATTATTTTCATGTTCTTGTCCTTCATAGGTGCATTATGCTCTCTCTCACTAGTGGCAACACTTTATTTCGACGAACCTAACTTTTGAAGGTTAATTTTCATTTTCATTTTGAAGAACTTATTTATTGAACTTATTTTTTGTTTTTTTTGTTGAACTTGTTTGTTGTTTGTTATTGATACAACCACTACAACAAATTGGCGTATTACCGAAGGGTTTTTACAGACGGCCTTTTGGCCTTCGGTAAAAGTGAGTTATCGACGGTCAGATAAATGATTACCGAAGGCCATGGTGAAATGTGCTCATTGCCGAAGGTTTTTTTTCCGAAGGTCTTTGAGCCGTCGGTATTGGTTTTGGTGAATTAACTTACCCAAGGATATATGACCCTCGGTAAGGTGCTGGTGTAATTAACCCCAGCAGACTTGGGTTTCCCTCTGCTAACTTTCATTTCTCGAGCCAAAAGTTTCCCTTTCTTTCTTCGAGACCCTCACCAGCATTCCCCTTTGTTCGAGCCATCAAACCCTCACCAGCTTTCCCCTTTCTTCGAGCCATCTTACCGTCACCAACATTCCCCAAATTTGCGAGGTTTTGTTGAGGGACGTGGTCTTTGTCGTTGGCGCAAGCATTCTGCGGTGGCGGTTTGTTCTGTGGTTGCAGGGGCTGCTCGACAAATTAGTTGTGGCTGCGTCAGGAGGGCTTCGTGGAGGAGGCGACAACGGTGACGAGGGGCTGCGTGGCAAATTTGTTGTGGCTGCATCAGGAGGGCTTCGTGGAGGAGGCGACAACGGTGAGGAGGGGCTTCCTGGTGCGTTGAGAGCGGTGTGGGGTTCGTGTAGGAGGCAACAACCGAAGACAACACAGGTGCTCGACTTCTCTCGCGTCCATATGTAAGTCTCTTCACTCCTCATTTTTCCTATTTTTCATGTTCTGTTCACTGTTTTCATTTAATTTTTAGCTTTTGTAATTTGTTCTGAACTTGTTCTAAAGCATTTAACCATGGAAAATATTAGTTGGAGCATTTTGTGTAAAGCTCCTTGATTAGTTGATTGTGTGGTTTTTTTTGAGAATTCAGTAACATTGGAGCTACAAAAACAACACACGTTTTTTCCCCTCATTTACTTCTTTTCATTCTGAGAACTTCTAGGACAGATTGTGGTACATAGTAAGCAATAGCTTGAACCATGACCATTGGATTCACTCCCAATAGCTAGAACAAGCCTGCTCTGTCAAACTTGAACACAGTGTCACCATTGTTGGAGATAAAGAGGGGATGAGGTGATACACATTTTTCATATTCTTCTTCAGTCACCTCCATAACTGAGTCTTTCTTGTACTTGAAAACTATGACAATTCCAAAAGTTGAACAACAAAAAACACTCCATGTTATCATGTGCTTCTTTCAGGACATTTGAATGGAAAATAATACACGTACACCCATTTGATGCTAAACACAAAATATAACCATAGAAATGTATCTGACCATGCAGAAAATTAAATGGTTGAATGTTACATATTTAAGTTGTTAAGGAGTGCTACTTAGGAAGAGTGTCATGAATCTTGAATCTGTTTTGGGATGCCCATTGATTGAACATTTGACCATCATCCTTTGTCTTTGGGACAACCCAACCTCCATGGCCACCAACTTCAAACTCAGTGCAATTGACGCCACAGAAAAGAATAAAGCAAAGGAAAACTGGGTATGAGGCTTTGAAGGGAACAACCATATTCGGATTTCAAGATGCTCTCTTTAGTGTAGTGTGTGCTTTCTTGCTGCCAAAGAGTGAGAGTGTTCTTGTTATAATAGTAGGGTTGGTCACGTTGGACTTAAAAAGAGACCTAAAGTTGAAAAATGAAGTCAGTTAAGAAGGGAGAGGGAGAGGATTGAGGAGCACGTTGTAGGGGTCGTGTGTGAGCTTTGTTAGCAAAGGTTAACAATGTTCTTTGACTTGGTTTGAATTGTTTCTTTGTGGAGATCAAGGTTGTTGAGAGTAATTAGTTGATTAAATACAGAGATATGAATTATAATTAAGGTTTTTTATTTTTGTTTTCTCTATGAATTAAGTTATATAACATTAAAAAAAATCAGCAAAACATGAAAATAGCTACTTTCATATCAGAAAAGAAAGAAAAACTTAGGAGAATGCATGTTCGTTGTTAAATCAAATATGCGTGAGAGTTTAGATTTAAGAGTGTGAAGATATGTTGATTAGGGAAATATGAATGTACATTTTCTGGGCCATCATAAATTCATAATGCAGGTATTAGAAATTAGAGGTCATAAATTTGTTTGGCAAGAGATGACATCAGTGTTAATTGTAGCTACTTCTTTCTCTGATGAACTAAGATAACATGTTCCACAGGAAAACATTAAGAACTTCATCTATTAAACTAAGCAAAAATTCTGGCTCTCTTCTTCTTTCTTTATTCTTCTCGCTTTCTTGTTGGCATTAGGTTTCTTTCCGTAATCTTTTTGGCATTTCCCAATTCCACCATGGCTGCCTCTGGAATTTCTTCCTAGGTTAATGGAGGTGTTTTATGCAGTGAGGGGTGAAGAAACTGAAAGAAGAAATGAAGTTGATTTTGATTAGGATTCAGGCTTCAAATCAATGATGGTTTTTAGTCCATATACAAAGGGTCATTTTTCTTAGTGAATGTTGCACTTTTAGAGATATTAATGAACGTGAGATATTTTGCTTTCACCTTTATCATCATGCTGCTTTTGTGCTTCTTTTAATTTCTTAGTCATGGTGCAACTCTTTCTTCTTGGCGGATGAATAAAAGTAGTATTCCCTTTATATCCTTTTCTCATATAAAGCATATTATTCTCTGTTTTTTATTACATTGTTTCTGCCATAAGCTAACACCTTATATTATCATTTTATTTTATAATACATGAATTATGTAGTCTTTATAATACAAGAATAAATCAAAGTTGATTAGGATTACAGTAATGTTTAAATAAATTGTAAAGTTATTTTGACAGTTGAAAACCCTTCAGATATAGTAATGTTTTGAATACAAGGTTTTACTCCATAAGGCACTTGGTGCTTTGATTTGACAATATAACAGAGATTTGCATTATACTTCTAGGTGATTTGCTCTTGCAGCCTTTTATGATTGAAATAATTCTTTTGTTCCATATTATCTTTTGCAAGAAAAAATGTCTTATAAAGTCAATGTATTTCTGTGCTGAGTAAGTAAAGATGCATTCAGCTTTGATTTCTCATGATTGTAGACCATGATTCACTTTAAATTAAGGGTTCATACATGTAACTGTCTTGTCACACTCCTAGGTAACTACTAGAAATAAAAAGCATGTTTAAATATATATTAAAAAAAGGTTTATGAATTAACCCCCATTTTTTGTTGTTGTTCCTAAAATGGTTAAGTTTGCTTTCAATTGTAGAACTTGCTGGTGCTAAAGTAGTGGACTGTGCTTGTGTGATTGGTCTCTCTGATCTCAAGGTAATGGCTAAACTGAATCAATGTTTTTGTAAGTTGTGTTTTAGTAGCTAGTCTTAGAAAATTCCATGTTGTTCTTGACATGCTAAAGTAAAGTTCTTTACCAAATTCATTACCTTTTTGTCATACTATGAGTGATCCCATAATGGTTAGAAATAAGTGTTGGAAATCTCATGTAAGAACAAATTACAGTGTATGAGTGTGAGTGAAATCTCACATTACTCAACTTAGGATTGATTTAGCATTAATCTTACTACTTTAATATCATTTTAAGATATCTATAGTTTGAAATTATTAGCAAAGTGTCAGATTAAGCAAGTTGTTGAAACTATTGATGTAGAAGGATAAAAGTACCACTTTGCCTTAAACTATAGTTTGCACATTGCCTTGATTGTCCAATACCACTTTCCTTTGATCTTCAATGGTCCACTATGATCCTAGCACATCAAAATAGTTGTTGTGTTTGATCTCAAATAGGTAGAACAACATTTGAAACTATTGTTTTAAATCTGGTTTGGCATATAGGTCATTGTTGAACATCTTACATTAATCTTCTAGTGTCTTCTTGATGTTTTAATTGTTGTTCCTGAGTCCAGTTAGCTGTTCAGAAGCTATTTGAATCTTTGAGTAAAATATTGGGTGGTGGAGTTGCTTAATTTGAGAAATATAGGGGTTGGCTAAGTCAAATTCTGGAATATTACATTTCTACATCCATTTGTTCTGCAAACAAGTTAGTTTTAGTGATTTGAACCTAATGATGCAAAGAAACTACGAGTTTTAGCTGCCTATGCTTTTTCACTCTTTAAACCACCAAAGGACTGGCATTTTTCATATACAAGTTGTTGTTTCAGTGCTGCATTTTTTAATTTCTGAATTTGGTGCATTTGAACTTGTGTAAGAATTTGGTGCATTTGAATTAGGTGCTGAAAGTGGTTTCTGTGTACATTGGCTACATCTTACTTTATGCATGGGCCCTTATGGCCCTATTTTGGAGTGATTGTTGCATTTTATCTGTTTCTACCTCTGGCATTAGAGGTTGCTTTCACTGTTTGTTGCATGCTTCTCTATACACTTTTGCCTTAAATTTTTTGTTCGTTATATTCTCCAAACACTACACATGTTACTTCTTGTCCAAACCAATTGTTGTCTGTGACATCTGTGTATTTAGAACCATTTATTTTGTCATTCGGTTTTGTACTTGGGTGATAGAAGCATAGAATATGCTCATAAGTTAACTATATTTAGGAGATGATTGTAATGAGAAGTGAGGAAGAAGTGATATAGAGATGCATTTCTAAGAAGATAGAGTCAAAATAAAAGCATGTCTCTAGATAATGTCAAAATAAAAGCATGTTTCTGGATAGTGTACAATAAATAAGACAACCCAGAAGCTAAAGTAGTAAGAATAAGACAACCCAGAAGCTCAAATTTGACTATTGAGCACTTATAGTTACACTAGAATAGGGTGAAATAGATTAGGATGCAAATGTGCTTTCTGTTTTAGACACCTAAAACTATCTACACCAGTTCTAATGGACTAGATATGACAAAGAATTGAGTGAAGTTTTGATTCTTAAGACAACTTCTAAAAATCACTAATGAAATCTCTAAATTTGGTACTTAAAACATAAAAAAGTGTACTAAATAGGTGATAAATTAGACATTCACCTAAAGTAACCTTAGAATGTGTAATCTTCATATTCTACCAAGTTTAAACTAGTTAAATGAAGGTAAGAAAGAAGTGAAATTGGTAGTGTACCTAAAACTGAAAATTGGACTACTTAAAACCTACAAAAGTGTACTAAATAGGTGAGAAATTGGGAACTCACCTAAATTAGCATAAGATTGTGTGTTCTACTAATCCTAACAAGTTTAAAGTTGTTAAATGAAGTTAAGAAACATGTCAAATTATATGAAGTAGCTAAATCTCACAGTTTGGGTACTTGAAACCTTAAAAAGTCAAGTAAAAGGCTGAGAAAGTGGCAATTCACCTAAAGTAGACTAACAATAACTAATGTTACTATCCTAACAACTCTAAAATAGTGAAATGAAGCTAGGAAACTACTAAAAAGCAAACAACTACCTAAAACTCAAAGTTTGAGTACCTAGAACCTAAAAAAGTGTACTAAAAGGGTGATTACTTTTCATTTTTCGTTCTGCTGTGATTCTCTGGTGTTTGGAAGTTTAAACAACTCCAAATTGATGTATTAAAGCTGTTAGAACCATTCATATAAAGTTAGAATGAGATGTATGCAATTGAATATGTCAAACCATCATATTTAAGGCATTTTTCGAACTTGGAAATTGAATTTGAGTTGTTGATCTATTTTGTGCCTAATTAGAGTTCAAACTACTGTATTTTGATGAATTAAAATTGTTCAAATGATTACCAAAGTGTTAGAATAACTTAGGCACAAAATCACTTCCAAAACCACCAATTATGAGTCAATTTTGGGAAGTAGAAAGGTGATTTTGAGTAGCAATTTGGTTTTGAGTTAAAATTGAGTTTTAACATGTTTCAATTCATCAATAAAAGTTGCTAAAGTAGTTAGTTTTGATCTACAGTTGTTATTGTGCAATTTTGACATTTCTTCTGTTTGGCATGATGAACCATGGCTGAACATGTTGCAATTTTATTTCCTTGCAGATACAAAGTTATCAAACCTATAGTGCACCTAGAAAAGTCTACTAAAGAGGTGAGTATTGAACTTGTTTTATAAATTTCACAGTTTGAGCAATTTCAGCATGTATGAATTGTCTGTTTTGCTTATTATAGCCTTCATGAGAATTAAATTCTGCAAATTGAGCATGGAAACTTATGTACATGCTTTATTTTAGTTTGTTGCCGATTGATGTGTGTAAAAGCCTATACATTGAAGACACTTTTGTGTTCTCTAATTTCAAAAACTATAACAATTGATAACAAACCTATTGAAAAAGGAGATAAAGTACACGCTTTAGGGTTGCCAACAACAATAAGAATGTGTATTGTACACTTCTTCTCATCTTTGCCTTTTATTTCTTTCTTCATTCTGCTCCTGCCAGGAGCATGCCACCCCCCCACCCCCCACCCCCGACCATGGTCCTTCCTTTCTCATTTAACTTCCACCCAAAAATCATAGGCCAGCAATAATTTGGTGGTTTAAAACAGGAAATGTCATAGCAGTGGCTGTAGGTCAAAACTAATCACTCCAGCAACTTGATTTAGTGATGTTAAACTTGTTATAACTTTGAATTGGCTAAAATCCAAACTGTTACTCAAAAACACTTTGCCACTTCCCAATTTTGACTCAAAATTGATGGTTTAGTATACTATTATGCACTCAGACCATTATATCACTAATTGAACTCTGCTAGCAATTTGTTAGAACATCCTTTTGTTACATTATTTTATATTTGCACTATAATTACATTATCTATACATTAATGGATGTTCGTTGGACTAATTGATGTTCAATGGATATTGATAATTGATTGCATCTTTGAGATGCACATTATGCATGTTTGTATGTGCTTGAAAACTGAAATGCAGGTCTGTTTGTAATTGAAATTTGATATACAGGTCTGGGTTGCACAAGAAATACCATTTCTCTGAAACCTTCTCTGCAATTTACCGAAGGCTTTTGCCCTTCGGTAAATGCCCACAGTAGGTCATTACCGAAGGCTTCTGCCCTTCGGTAAATACCCTCGTATGGTCATTACCGAAGGCTTTCGCCCTTCGGTAATTACCGAGGGCTTCTGCCCTTCGGTAATTACCGAAGGCTTTTGGCCCTTGGTAATTAGCGAAGGCTTTTGGCCCTCGGTAATTACCGAAGGGCAAAAGCCCTCGGTAATTGTTAGCGACAAGAGATTTACCGAAGGATTTTTGGCCGTCGATAAGCCTTCGGTAAACACCCTTTATCGACGGCTTATGGCAGTTTCCGAGGGCTTCTGGCCTTCGGTAATGCCCAACTTTTTTGTAGTGAACACTACACGTTCATAGTTCATGCTTTATAAAATACCAAAAACTGAAATTTATTGTTTTTCTGCTTTCCAGGTCTCGTAGAGTTGTAAAAAGGATAACAATTAAATAAAAAACAAAAAAAATTGATTAACGTCGAATTTTATCAATATTCAATGTTAATTTGATTTACTTTGAACGTCGAATTATTTGATGTTCGAACATCTCCTGATATGAAGTTGACATCGAATTCGATGTAAAAGGCCGAAAAACAATCACGTTATACGGTGTTTTTGTACTAGTGATAATTAATAAGTAATAATGTGTGTGAAAATTGTTAAAATTATTTGAAGTCTCACATCAATTACAGAAATTGATTAATGATATATATGTTAGTCTCTTGTATGAATATGTTTCAAATATCTTATTTTTTAAATAATTCTTTCAAAAAGAGTAACAGTAGAACAATTTATGTTTTTTTAGTTACTTCTTTCTCTATTTCTATTATAGAAAATCTTAAAAAAAGAAGAAAATTTCTCTCAAGCTAAAATAATGTTGATGTCTCTGGTAAACTAAAAGAAACATTTAATAATTATTTTACTTCAATTTCTATTAAAAAAACTCAATCTATAGTAAAACTCATCTTATTAACTTGAAATCCACTTATTAACATTATATTATAACTGTAGTTGATTTTGTAAAGGTGAGTAAGTTGATTTGAAAATTATTGTGAAAAGTCTTTTTTAATTTACTTCTTGACATAATATCATAACTATTAGTTGATTTTTTAAGGTTGAGAGAGTTGATTTGGAAACTATTATGAAAAACTTCAGCAATGACCACTCAAAGTAGAATTCATCAAATGTCTTTCAATACATTAAAATCGCGTCATCTTGCTATATGTATTCCTTTCCCTTCATCTTCCTATTAAGCAATTTGGCTAACTTTTTCATCTGTTTGTCACGGTTGTTGCAACTTCACATATGTATTGCAACTGCCCCAGTCCATCCATCTTCTCCTTTTCTCATATGATATTCTATTGTTGTAGTTGCTTTTCATGTGAGTGTTGGTAGTTCTTTTGTAGTTACAAAAGTATACATGTTCATATATTTATGGTTTTATAGAAATTTGTTTATATATGTTTTATATTAATTGTGTATACAGAACTTTTATATGTTTAGATATTATAGTTCAACGAATTGTGTATTTAGAATTGTGTGTATGTTAAATGAATATTACGTTAGATCAGGGTTTAAATATATTAAGCTATTATGTTATATTATATTTAAAAAAAGTTATTGTGTTATATATTTAACTTAGTACTTTAAATTATATTTATTATGATAGATTGCATTTTAGGATTGGATATTTTGCTATTTAGTTATGTGAAAATTTAAATGTATAATTTTACTATTTAAAAAAATTAGATATATAGTCGAGGTTTAGTTGTTAAGTTTAATCATGTTCTTATTAGTTTGTATTTTGTAAATTTTTATATCATTATAATTGTATTTTAAATGTGTTGATATTGGATCTAATTAAGGATATTTGCGTTTATATTTTAGGAAACTATAATTTTAAAATGTTGATATATTAGTAGTCTTATATATTTACCAACTTAAGTGTAATTTAAATATTTTTTCATCTTTCGAAGTGTTTTTTAAAAATAAAACTATAACGGACAAAGTTTTAAAGATGACAAGACGACAAATTCTCAAATGTTTGATAATTAATCCTATATCACTAAATATATTTGAGATTGAAACATAAAATATTATGTAAAAAGTGAAAATTCTCGTACTTATTTGTCTCGTTAAGTTGAATTTTCCTACATTTGCAATCATTTGCATAATCGGTGCAGCAGGAACTGTAATTCCTTTGCTTCTCTTGAATCTTGCAGCTTGTTAAAGGGTGAAGGTGAACACACATGAAGGAAGAAGATAATGTGTAAAAGCATAATCCAACTTAGTTTGGAAGGAAAAAGAGATATACCACTTGTGATTCCTGCAATGTTTAAAAGTAAATATTTGTTTCGGAATGAAGCTCTCTTCTTGTGTACCCAACTTAAGTGTAGCCCAAATTCAGATCCAGCATCAAAGTCCAAGAGTTTAAACCGAACCTCATTGTTTAATGATCACAAGTGTGTTGCTCCCTCCACCACCTCAAGTACTTCTGCACCTCCTCACTATATTTTATTCCAAAAATATTCTACACCTCCCCACTATTTTCTTTTATTTCAAAAATACCCTACACCTCCCCATTATCGTCAACAATCTTTCTTTTTCTCTCTCTGCATTAATGGAGCATTATCTTTCTCTTTCTCTCTCTACATTAATGGAGCATTCATATGGCTTAGATTTAAACTTGTGATATATTGCAAAATATAAAATTGAGAGGAAACTTCAATATTAGTGCTTCTACCACTTCCATTTTATAAACTTAAAGATTAGATGCAAATACAAAATAATAAACATAATAATATTAATAGTAAATAATATATTATTATTATTATTATTATTATATACTAACTTTATAATGATGAAAGAACTAAATAAATACCAAATCTTTAACAAATAACTTTTTCTTTTATATTTTAAGTATTTAATAATATTTTTATATTATTTATCTAATAAATTAAATACTTTATTCAAGTTATTTGAGTCAAACATGTCGGTAAGTTAAAATAAAATATAATGTTAAAAATTATAGATATTAAATGTAAAAAAAAAACACACACACACACACACACACATATATATATATATATATATATATATATATATATATATATATATATATATATATATATATATAAACATTTTTCTAGAAATTTAGAACAAAATTTTACCATTTATTAAGTGATTTGAAGAAAAAAAATATATTGAACAGTGAAAATAAGATTGAATCAAGCTTATTTAAGGGAAAGTGTAAATAAAATTTTACAATATATCACAAGTTTAAATCTGAACCATGTGAATGCTCCATTAACGTGGAGAGAGAAAGAGAAAGATTATTGAATATAATGAGGAGGTGTAGGATAATTTTGGAATAAAAGAAAATAGTGGAAAGATATAGAGTATTTTTGAAATAAAAGAAAATAGTAGGAAGGTGCAGGAGCACTTTGGGGTGGTGGAGGGAGCAATACCCTGATCACAATTGTAATATTTTGTAAAGATACAAATATTATGCTTTTCTAACATTTCTTGGTATATTACGTTAAAATCTAAAAAAAATTACACATATATTATTTTAATGTTTCTTAAAAAACATCAAAATATCATTTAATGAATGGTAAACTATAAATAAATCATGAAATTTTTACTTCATACATTTATCAATTCAATGAACAGTTTATTTTTTTTATTTTTTTTAACTTTAGCTACTTTTTACAGTACACTTTACGGAATTAGCAACGACGGAAAATTTGGTTAAGGAATCTCTCACTGGATATCCAATTCTGAAAAATTAGATGATGAATGATAGAAATATGTCCAATATTGGCGCATAGATATGTTTTAATATATATATATATATATATAAATACTGATGAGAAAAGAATGTGAAACAAGTAAATGCAATAGGTAAATTGATCGGCAAACTCTCTTCATATTTCTTATATTTCTAACAAATTAATAATAATAGAGATTGTCTGTAGCCCTAAATAATAATCATAATAAAAAAGTTGAAAGTATCTTTTGTTGTATAATTATAAAAATTAATAAAAGTAAATTGTTTTTATATAATATATACAAATTAATAATGATAATTAGTTTTTTTTAATTATTTTGTCGTGTGCGTCTTTTTTTCTTTTTTATTTTGTTATCTTTACATTTTTCATGTTACTAACACAATTTTTTTGTTAGTATCCACATCTAAAAGTCATCTTTACATCTGTGAATTTTCGTTGTAGACACATCTAACATCTTCATAACAAATGAGATAGAAATACATAAAGCATCTAAAAACAAAGAGAGAAATCATTTCAAAAACCCACAAAAAAAAGTATCACCAAAAAATACAATGCAATAAATATTGTAAGATTAAAAAAAATAAAACTCAGTATCAATTACTACAACAAAAAACACATATCTAATTTACATTTAACGTGCAAAAAACTTAATAAAAAGGTAAACTTCAAATTCCCATAAAAGTATTAAGCTTATTTTTAAACGTTCAACTCTACTTCAAATATGTTTAACAACAAGCACATGGGAGATGATAAATATTTAGAAATAAGTTGCAAATGAATGACAGTCATTGTCATGAAGCGGCGTTGATGGAATCATTTGAAAAATTGATGACTTAGAAAAAGTTTTAGAATCAAATGAACTATCATTAACCCTGTAAGTTTTAAATTTCTGTTAAACCTATGTAAGTTAAAAACACAATTTATGGTATATATACATAAAAATATATAGATTTTTGAACCGGGTCTTTCCTGATAATAACTACTAACAAGAAAAAATTTAATTATTAAAATGACGGTGGCTGTTATTGTAAAGGAGCAGGAAAACATACTTTGGTCAACATGCGCTGAAGGAATTATCAAGTTGTAATTACAGATAACTGTATAAGTCCGCTATTTAATTCTATGAGCAAAGTTCATGAACTTGATCTTTTTGCAAGCTGACATCTATCAAAAAAATGGGGTTTATGCATCGAAAAATGAGGTGGTTGCCTCACGCACATCAAGCTAAGATAAAAACGACAAAGTTTGATTGTTCTGCAGCTGTTTTATATGTGATGTAGTATTGTCAATCACCCTTATATCCAATCGCTTTAGGACAGCATTTAAGGTAATCACATTAGGGTGGTAGTTAATAATTATTATGGTATACATCAAAAGGCTGAGAAGCTTGTTATGAATGAACAATAACATGTGGTGTGTGTACGTCTACATCCGAGTCGAAAGCAAATGGAAAGGATTCATTCAACTGCAACAAGAGATGAACTGTAACTCAGCTTCTGGATATTTGTCCAGCTCCTTCAATTATTATTTTTTGTGTATGCCGCTTCCAAAGCCATCTACGTCAATGTGTTTGTTTTCCAAATGGGGTCTATTTGATAGTTCTGCGCATTATGAGAAAAAAGAAAAGTGGGAATCTTAATCTATTTCAATCTAAATATAGTGACCAACACTAAGTGATTCATGTAATTCAACCCAAAGAGAATTTCCAGCAAGTGGCTACACTGTATGATATTGACACTGCAACATGCCTCAGATAACATATCCCAACAGCTTGCATAAATTAGGAACTAATGTTCTCCGACAATTTTAATTACCAGAGTTCAGTATGTATACGTATCTCCATGCTTAGAAATCTGGGAATTTGAGTCCAATTGAAAAGCAGATGAAACTTTATAGCCAGAAGAGTTGGGGTTCAGAGACGCATAATTAATCGGGAAACTAAAGAAAAAATTAACTTTACAGTTAACAATTCTTACTTAGTTTATCTTATCTCATAGTAGAGAAGGATGTAGTTTTATAAAAGATATAAATAATAAAAATGTCCAAAGTTAAAGATTTTTACTGAAGCCGTTTAAAAAAAACCATCTTCCATGCGCTGTTGGTTTCCATTATAGAGATATTCAGCAAGCGAAAAAATTTAAAAAAAAAATGTTAAGAAGATGTTGAAAAGAATTGGTGAAGACGGATTAACCATTTAAATGGTATTCCTTTCGAGACATTTGCAAGTAAAAGAAGTGATATATAATTTGGGGTAATTTATGGAGTATATGTTTGTTTGAATCATAAATAATATACAGATATTTGAACTGATTAAAATTAAATTTCATTTTTCTCTTACAATTTTAATAATTTTAATTTTCAGAATGCATAAAACGCTATAATCATATGTATTCCAATTTAAATTTTTGTTTCGTTAATTACAATAATACTAAAACGATAATAACCATAAATAATAAAATAATAATTTCGAACCTTTAATTGTTAATATTTTTATAATTTTTATGTTTCAACCAATATCTAAGCAAAATATTTTTTTATTAACTATAAACTATGTTTAAAAAAATAAATTTTAAACATTATTATTTGACTTTACTTAAATATAACTTTATTTTATTTTGAAAATTAATTTTGATTTTCTTTTCTCTTTATAATATTTTTTATCAATAAATATTAATAAATATAATTTTTATTATTAAAGATATTTTAACAAATTTTATTTTTTATCAATTAAAACAATTATTTTTATTTGTTATGAAATTTTTACAAATTTATTTTCAAATCTATTCTTAATTACATTTAAATTCTTTAAAAAAACCAACACTCAACTTACTCTTACTCTTAAATTTATCTTCTTTTTTTCTCTCTCTCTCAAATATATATATGATAATGAAAGCTGAAAATTCCTTTAGTGGAAAGAAACTTTAAGGTGAAAATTGGCATGATGAAGGGATGGTGATTCTGAAATGGATAAGATTGTTCTTTAGAATCTGATTGCAGCTAAGAAGGGCCCAACTACTCCAAGATGCGACATTTGATTATGCGTTTTGAAAAGGTTGAGGTATTATAACTGCCTCTATCTGCTGCAATCAAATCTGCTTAGAGAAACCATTTTTTTTGTCGGTGCTCAACGACACTCTGCATTATTTCAAATTCATAACCTTGTTATCTCCTAAACTAAAAACAAATTATTGTCGTCGTCTCTATTTTTGTTAAGAAAAAAATAATACTCTAACTACTCATTTCATTTGACACGATATTCTCTACTTTCCATTATAAAAAATATTTATTGTATACACTCAATAAGTAGTCTATTCTAAATTGATTGGAAAAAAAATCTAAGATAACTGAACCTTAACAATTGATTAGTTGAGAATTGATTCGTATAAGTCTTTCGCATCCACATCTGTGCTTCCTAAATTCATAAAAAAAATAAAACGAGGAAAAAAGTTTGAATCACATTTAATAGATATTGATATTTTTTTTCAACTATTGAATTTTCTTCAAGTTTCTCCTTACAGAAAATTGACGGATCGATGTCCCTTGTTCTACTTAAAAAACCATTAAGAACGAGCTTTTCTGCATTGTTAAATTTCAAATACTTAACTTTAATCTCTAATGGAGTTTGATAACTATTGTAGAAATAACATATCAACCACTATAAGAATAGTTGTTTGACTAGGTAACACAAGAATTTTATTAGTATGATATCTATAAGATTAAAAACATGACAAATAATGAGTAATATATCGTATAGTCTCCTTAGCACCAACTGATCAATCAAGCTGACAATCCAAACTGATCGATCATTAGGCCGACCATTCAGACTGGTCGACCACATTGTTAGATTACAAACGGTGATAACTCATTAACACTCTAATGTAGGTTAAGGTGTGATTGGACCGTCATTAGACCAGCGAAAGGTAAAAACCCATCACAGCCCATCACAACTAGTATAAATAAAGGTCTCAAGTATGACTTTAGGGGGATGCACATTATACATGCATTACTTGCTTTTTCAACCGCTCGGTTACATTACTAACTTGAGTGTCGGAGTGTCTTTGACAAGTGATCGCTCATCCGGCTTGGAGAAGGAGGAGGACAACCACCTGGAGTGCATGGAGCAATGTCCGTCCGGTCTTCAACCTGGAGCACTTAGAGTAACGTTCGTCCGCTTTGAGCCCCACCCGTCCGATCTTGAATACCACTAGGAGTGCTTAGGTCTATCTGGTCTTCAAAGTTCACCCAGTATTCAAGTTTCACTAGTACACTAAGAGGATACTGCACCGGTTACTTTTGCTTTTAGGCACCGGTTCTACAACCGAGGCATATACCGGCAAGGTAAAAAGGGATAGATTTTATGCCTCGGTTGTGAACTGAGTTAAAAAGAATAGGATTTATGCCTCGGTTTTTACGTAACCGAGGCAGTAACTTGTTTTTTTTTTTTAAGCTTTAAGATGTTGTTGATGTTTGTTCTTATGCATCACCCATCTTCCACTACCATCACCCATCTTCCACTGCCACCAGCATGATTTCCCACTTTCAGAGCTACCAACACAACAACGCAATTCCACATTTTCAGTGAAACAAGAATGATTCTCCACCAGCCTTTGTTCCTTTGTTCCTGGAGGTCTCAGCTCTGCCGCCACTCAAAAACTCCAATCAAAAATCCAAAAATTGAAACTCCAATCAAAAATCCAATCAAAAACTCAAGCAGAAACTCCAATCAAAAATCCAAAAATTGAAATCGGAACCCTAGACGAATCGGAACGACCACTGCGCCCCGCCGCAAGAAAAGGAACGACCACTGCGCCCTTGCGTCTTCGCCGCAGTCCGTCCACAGATCGCTGCACCGGAGCAACGAAACCAGACTGGGCACCGCACCAGACTCGCCAATCAGGGCACCGCTGCTCCTGCGTCCGCTCTGTTCTTCGCCAACAGCCTCAGCTTCGTCGTCGCCGATCGCTTCACCGCCACCAATGAAGAATGCAGTCCGTCGACGCAGATCTGCCCTCCATGCGCCCAGATTTGCCCTCCGTCACCGCTTCGTCGTCGTCGTCGCGTCTCGTCGCCGCTGCGTTCTCGGTGTCGCGTCCTCGCTGCCGCCGTTGCGTCCACCGTCGTCGCACATCGCACATCGCGGAGGAAGGGAGCGAGGTGGAGAAGACGCAGAGAAGAGGCAAAGAAGAAGAAGAGGAGAGGTGCTTCGGGGGAAATGAGCAGCGAAGCGTGATTTAAAGCCCAATATGCCTCGAGTGTATGCCAACCGAGGCCGATTTAGAGTCCAATATGCCTCGGGTTCATGCCAACCTAGGCCGTATCTTTGCTACGTGAGGATTATGCCTCGGTTCACTCTGATAACCGAATCAGTATTACTTTTAGACACGGGTTGCTTAACAACCGAGGCATATAATGCTTTTAAAATTACGAGACTGTCATCGCGTTTTGATATGCTTCGGTTCAGTAAAAACCGAGTCATAATATACGAGTTAAAAACGTCATTTTTTACTAGTGTTTTATCCGGTCTTAGAGTCAACATGGAGTGTTTTGAGCCAAAAACCTTCAAACCCTACCGAAACAAGTAACTATGAGTATTGATACCTAATCAATAATCAATATATCTTTAAAAAAAATTGACTATAATATAGAAACTTATAAAAAACTCATATCAAACACGTCTTAATAAAAAAACTAACACTTTGACACGTAAAAAACACTACTGGTAAAACTTAACCTGGTTATGCCAGGTTAATTATTTGCACATGCTATAGAAAGCTTTGACACAAGAACATTCTTTAATTTATTACCATTTGATGTCTTAATATGTATTAGATAATCACCCAATCCAAGATATCTATTTTCCTTTGAATTTGTGCTTAATACTACAAAATACCATCCTAAATATCCCTCATCATACATCTCTATAAAAGAGTCACAATATAAGTATCTGTATACAACATACATCACTCTATATTATGCAATCACACATATCGTGCATCCAATCATACACTTCAAAATGTACACACTGCTTACAATATAATATTAACTATAATATTATATTCTGTTTAATATTAATATTTTGTTTAAATTAACTATTTTCACAAACACCGGTAACACGAGGTTAGATAAGGTTATATATCATATTTTCTTTTTTTCTCTAAACTATTAATATTTGAAATTTTGTTTAGCTAGGAAAGATAATAAAGCGTTAGTAAAATTAGAAACAAAAAATATTTGAGTAAACTTTTTTTGTTTATACTAATATTATTATAAAAATATCATATGGTTATTTATTTTCAATCATTTAATGATAGACAGATTTTCTTTCCTGTTTCTTTCCATTCATTCAGTAGAGCATATTTTTTTCATCGCATAATTTTGCTTTACTTTACATAATTTAAGTTGTACCACACATTAAAACATTTTTATAAATATTGTTTTATGTACATTTTTATTCTTTTTATTGTATTATTTATGAATTAATGTTTTAATTTTCACGACCAAGAAGAAACTATCCATATATTGAACAGTTTGTTACTATAGAATAAACATATTTTTATTATATAATTAGAGATTAATAAAATGTAAAATATTTTCAACTATTTTGCATATATATTTTATTATAATTTTCATGTTTGAATATATGTTTATTATACAAATAATTTAACTATATTTAATATGTTTGTTATAGAAAATGCGGAAATATTGGACCTGTTGGGTCAATATATCCACTGGTCTTGATAAAGCTTATTAGATAAAGGGATTGGGAGCCTTCACCACCCCATCTTCTTTCTCTACTTTTCCAAATTTTTTTTCAAATTCTAAATTTACCTTTTTTACCTCTTACTTTTACCAATTTTACTTTTTAATTTTTAAAATTTTAATCCCAATTCCCTCTTATTTCCACTTTCCCTTTCTATCTCAGCGGCAAGCTCCCACTCCCTAGTATCATTCTCTTTTTCTCTTAATTTTCACTTTCGTTAACACACAAATTTGACAGAAAAAACAAATTTTGTTTCAAATTTGTTTTTTCTGTCAAATTTATACCATGCAGAATTTTCTTTTTTTGTCAAATTTTGTGTCAATGGATCTGAAAATTAAAAGAAAGAGAGAGTGATAATAGGAGGTACGGGTTTGCTGTTGAGAGTGAAAGGAAAAGTGAAAGTGAAAGGAGATTAAGATTGGGGTTTAAAAAATAAAAAGTAAAATTGGTAAAAGTAAAAAGTAAAAAAACTAAATTTAGAATTTTAAAAAAATTGAGGAGGTGTAGGAAGAAGATGGGTGGTGGAGGGAGGGAGCATCGCTGAGGGATTGGTTAGTTCCTTTTCTATTTATTCCTGTATTCAGAAATTAAGTGGGTTCAAAGTTGAAGGAAATGAATTCGTCTCTGAAAGTTTCTTATTGTTGTATCAATGGAGCTTAGATGTAGTTTTGAGAATTCAGTTGGTTTAAGTTAATTTTCGTAAAATTGCTTTTATGAAACAATTTTGTTTATTTGCTCAACCATGGGATTAAGATCACTACAATCTATAATTTTTAAAATAATAAATTTATAAGTATTCGTGTTCAGTTTTATTATATTTATTTAATATAAGACTTAAAACTCTTTATTAAAAAAATATTTTATAATATATATATATATAATAATAATAATAATAATTTACAAGTCAAGTCGTTAATCTGTCTAAAATAGAATAGATTGGATTGAATTTAACATGTAAGATTGTTTTGTCTCAATTTATATAGTCTGTCAAATTGACGAGGATCAGCTTGTCTCGACTTATTAGTTTATTTTTTCAATTTAAAAATTAAAATTAAAATAATTTAAACAATTAATTTTTTTTATATTATTTCTTTTAATATGTAAATATACAATAATATTGAAATTAAATTATTAATATTTACTAATTAAATTTCAATTATAATTATAGTAAAATAATTTAACATACAAAATATAATAAATATTTTAATTTATCTAATTAAAATATTAATTAATTTAAAAAATATTTATATGACTAAATATACTTTAAATACTCTTATATATATATATATATATATATATATATATATATATATATATATATATATATAAATTTTAAAAATTAAAAATTAAAATAATTAAAATAATTTAAAGAATAGTGATAAGTCAGCCCACTAGTCTATCTTGTGATGTTACAAATTATAATTGTTTACCCTAATGAACTAACTCAACTCATTTTTTAAAACTAAAAACGAATCAAATCAAAATAGATTAAATTGATCTATTTTATCACCTTTAGTTATATGCATATTTAAACTGATAACAAAGGCAAATATTTAGTTTTTGCATTTGTCATTTTTGGAGTAAGTAAATATTTAAGAAAACTTCAAAAATATTTGCATGTTAGTTTGCTCATTTCTTAATATATAATTAATACCATCTTTAACAAATTTCAGAAAGAAAACTGTTACGTTTTAATAAAATTACAGTTTCTTTTTTAATTCTGTTGACTTACACCTATCATCAACTTCACCTTAAAATTAATTTAATCATTTAAATTTCAAATGTAGACTATATATACAGTCCTTCTATCCGCTCCAACCAGCAAAATAAATTAAAATATGTTTTAGGTTAACCTTCACATTTTTTCCCATAAACTACTTAATTACAACCTGTTTACTTCACAATTTTAAAAAAATAGCATCCCATTTTCTTATAAAACTTTTTAATTTTCACACATTTTATGGACACATTGGAAACATAGTGAACTGACGATGTATTATAAAAAAACTATAAAATTGAAATATATATTAAAACCAGGTTGTTTCGAAAGTATTAATAAAACTATACTATTTTTGAGTTTTTTTTAACACATAATTGCTTATTAATATATTTGTAAAATATGTTAAAATTAAGATTTTTGACGGTAAAACTCTAAAAAAACACGATGATAAAATTTCCCAAATAGTGAATGATAATAATCAAGTAATAAATGTGGCATTAAACCTTCTTAACATGTTTCAATACAAACTTCAAAAGTACTTAAATGATAATTAAATATAAACTTTTTAAAAGTAGAACTATGTATCATTAATTGTAGTCCAAACAGAGCAAAAGTGGTTCCATGGTTTGGAAAAAAGAGGTTAAAGATAGAAGAGTTAGGAATTATAGAAGTGCAATAGAACCATGAAAAGGAATACACCTATACAAGTACCAGCTAATATACAGTACCCTTTTGAATCTTACTAGTGTTTTGACCCTAAAAAGATGGTGTTTTGTTAAATGTAACATCCGAAGAACATTGATTCTAGCAGAACTACTGTACTCGAATACGTGGACGTAATAGATGTTTGAACATTACACGAGTATCTCATTTTTATTTTCTCTAAGTCTTACACGGAAAAATGTCATCATCAAAATGAAGAAAATTACAGGCTATGAATTGCTCTTCGAAGGCTTTATTAGATTCTTAAAGTTAATAATAAGAAAAGAAAATAGATGTAAATGTCTTTTAGCAGTAATATTTTTTTTTTATAACTTTATTTGGGAAAATGTATAGAAATTTGAAATTAAATTGGTCCTTAATTAGAGAGTTTAAAGATAGATTTATGGGTACCGTGACGAAGATAAACGTCGTATTCAGAATCCAATTATTGAACAGTACGTTGTGGTCTGGTTGGAATGAGTGGGTCCGACATTGGAGGTACTTCCAATGGAACCTGTTCGTGATCAATCAACTTCTCTAAGCTGTCGACACTGTAGCGATTAACACATAAATAGATGAAACAATTATGAATTAATGGCTGACATTGCCTCAGCTACAGAACCTTCAATCTTCACAAGAACATTTAAAGCTCATAAGTAACATTGTTAGGCCTGTCACCACCACTAATGATCAATTAAAATCATACCAAACCTATTTATCAACTTATAATCGTTTCCTAAATAAGCTAATTTCATAATAAATAGATAATTCTATAGTATATAAATAGATATAAATTTTATTTTATAAATTAATTTTGTGGAATTAAATTCTATTTAAAATTTATTTTTTTGATATTTTTAAATGATAAAATATTTTCATTTTCTTTATGTCTTTAAACTCAGATTTGGAGTGAAATTTTTGAAAAGCACATTTGCAATCTGATACTTTGATTAAACCTGAATGCAGAGGGAGCATCAAAATTATAAAGATGTGTAGCTACAATAACGTCTGAAGACAGAAGAGTACCGTCTTCAAAGACTCGTACTGTCGGGTCGTATGAACTAAAATTCCTAATATTATAGACCATTTACAATCAAGTCTCTTCTGTTTTAAAAATTAGAAAATTTTGACTACCTGGATTATTTTACATTCAACGTACATTCTCAAATTCCAGTTTTACTCAAATTATCTATAAATTAAATTGATTAAAATGTTTTGTTTATATTTATCAGCTGAATCATCAAAGTTTTAGACACAGCAAAATCATCAAGTTTTACCTAAAATTGAATAAATTAATAAATACTCCGTACTCACTATCTTTAAATCCTATAATCTCACATTCTACATAACCTTTCAATTTTAGATCTAAAAAAACGCGTACGGTATAAATAAGAAGAATTATAAGAATCATTAATCAATACTTTTTATATTAAAAATAATTTTTTTAAAATTAACTTGGACTCATAAAATTATATTATAAAATAAACTTGATTTATATAATTTTAAACTAGTTTCAAACAAGTTCTAAACCGCACCTTATTTGGATGCAAATTCTTTTAAGAAAATGATTCATACATATTTTTTCAAATTTATAACATAATATCTGTGTAAGTGACGTTTAAATTTATCAACCGAAAATATTATTTGATTATATATTATTTTATGTTTAAAAAATGATAACTACAGTTTTAATATAAAAAAAAATCCGTCATAATTGTCCAAAATAAATATGTTATTGATTTGGTTAAAAGTGCTCAAAAACAAGGATAGCGGTAATTAACACAAATAAATGAACTAATTAATAAAAGTCGTACACTGTGACTTTTCTTCGTAGTTAAAGGGGATTTAATTGCCGAAGTCTGCACATAGTTGGCAGACACACATCTTAAAATTTCAATGTTAAAAGGTTTTACACTTCTATAAAAATATCAAAATTACTGAAAAATATTTATATCTTTTTAAATGTTACAAAAATTTAATTAACGAATCTATAGATTTATATGCATGTGTGTGCGCATATCACTAAAAAGAAAGTTAAATTTATCAATGATCATTATCTATCAAAATTGCAAAAATTTCTGGAGAATTATTATTTTGTGATGGATTATCGATAAATAAAATTTCTTCGGTAAAAACATTATCGATAAGATTCTTTGACAAATTTTACTTTTCTATAATTATTGACGAATTTGTTATTTGATAATTATTAACAAATTTATTTATTAACAATCGGTAAATTTATCTTTTAATAATTATGTATCGGTAATTATAAACAAATATTTTAATTATTGATTATATATTTGTTTATGTTATGATTATTTGATGATTTATTTTTTAATTTTGAATTTTTATTTGTCATTAAAAATTAATTTTTATTGAACTATTATTTCCCATTAAAAAGTAATTTTATTAATTTTTTATTGATCTCCTTTAGATCTTTTAGTTAGATCATTTTTATTTTCATTTCATCCGAAATAAATAATTAAAACACTAAACATAAATTCATTCGTTACAAAAGAAAGTTCAACAAAAGTTTCCATCATTATTCTATAATTCCATCTATCATAAGCCAAAAACATTAACACAAACCATTTTCAGAAAAATCCAAAATTTATCCATCACTTAATCCAAAATTTAGCAATTTGTAAATCCAAAAAAATTAAAAATAATTGTCGTCACCCAGTAACCTTAGCACCGAAAAGGGTCACCAAAACCCAAACTAAAAACTAGACATATAACATCACCAAAAATATTGGCATCACAAGCAAATATGAGAATGCAAAAATCAAGAAAATCAGTAAAAATATGCTTGATTTGCAATGAATGTGATGAGATTAGGGCAACCAAAGACGAAAACTCCCAATTCAGAAGAAAGAGGAGAAAAAACCTAAAAAGTGAAAAAGCGAATTGAGCAAAAAAAGGGTAAAAAGAAAGAAAGAAAAAGAACAAGTGAGAGAAGTGTACCAATGGAAGCATAAAGGAAAGGTTGAAAACGCAAAAAAGGAGAATGTATGAGCAAATAAAACGAAACGATGAAACCCTAAACCAAACCTGTGCACGCCGCTTCAAATAACCCTATTTTACTCTTTGTTCTACAGAGCGTGTCTCTATTTTTTTTAACTTAAAAATAATTATTAATGGTTTAATAATACAAATCGTTCTGATGATTTTTCTCAAATAGGTTCCTTATTATTTTTTGGCTCAATTAAGTTTTTATTTTTGAAAAATTGAAACAATTAGGTTATTGTCATTAGTTCCATACTAACACTATTAAAGAGGTGATAATGGTAATTCTTACCATTATATGAGATTTATTTTAGAGGCAAAATCACATTTCATTTAGCTTATTACTTGCTTAAATTCTCTCTTTGTCTTGTTTTAGTGTTTATCTATATTTTGAGTTACATTACGCAAATAATACTTTAATCTCCTGTTTTTGATCCATTTTGATGTTAGGAAGATTCTTCATTACATTGAAGAGTCTCGGTGACCCAGAGAAAGCAAGAAGATCAGCAAAAATGTGAAGTTTTGGAAGTTGCGCTGGCGTTGAACACCACACTTACCGAGAGCTCCCAGTGGTTCTGGTGCTGAGCGGTACTATCCATCGCTGAGCGCCACACTTCCAAAGAACTGCCACGAAGGTTGGCGCCGAGCACCAGGGATCTACCGCTGAGCGACAGCGATGCTGATGTGTCAAAGTGCCTATTTAGTCAAGTTGTCTCTAAGCATTTGGGGTCTTTAGTGGTTTGGAGGTGCGAATTCACTGTTTGGAGCTCTTAGAGGCTGCGTGGAGCATGTGGGAACATCTCCTTCTCCCTCATTGGATCTCCTTCTTCTTCCATCTTCCATTGTTGTAAGCTTGGAGGCTCTCCATGGAAATTGAGAGCCAAATCCATCTTGTTAGGGGTATTTTGTAGCTCTTGGACGTTGTGAATGATTTGATTATATAAATGCCTCTTCCATTGAATATTAATTTCTTGTTTCTATTCTTAATGCTTGCTTGAAATGGGGACATGGATAGCTTGATTTGTGATTTGATAGGTTTTGGAAAGAATCTAGTAAACCTTAGACTTGAACTAAGAAATCTAATGGGGGCTACTGTCTAGG
Source organism: Vigna umbellata (assembly GCF_029865625.1). NCBI lineage: Eukaryota > Viridiplantae > Streptophyta > Magnoliopsida > Fabales > Fabaceae > Vigna > Vigna umbellata. Next base: position 92,018,413 of record NC_142165.1, on the reverse strand, counting down.
AATGTAGCTTGACCCATTAGTTGTCTAAAACCCTAAGCCTTCATGCAGGTTAACTTGTGAAGTGATCAAGGGATTGACGCTTAGCTAGAAAACCCAGACTCTTCCACCTAAGGAATTTGGGCTAAAGTGTTTTAATGGGTTGACATTAGTTTGTTATGGTAAGGAGAGGATTTCATGTGTGCAAGAGAATTCGGTAAAATGTACCCTTAACATTGTCAGTCCCCACCATTTTCGACCTTTCTCCGATTCTAAGTGTCTCCGGATGCCAAAGACCAATTTTATTTCCTTGTTAATTTATTTTGTTGCACTTATTTGTATATTCGTTTATCAAGATGAGTTAATAATCGTGCAATTAATTAATGTTACACGAGTCTCTTGGAAAACGATACTTGGTCTTACCGTTTTATATTACTTGAACGATTTGGGACACTTGTCAATGAGTTGACAGTTCGTAGTTTTTTTTAATTTTTTAAATATATTTTTAATTCTTTTTATTTTTATTTTATTAAAAAATAAAAAAATTGTCATGTACTAAACTGACATGGTGTCACATGACATTGACAATGTGACGTGGCAACAATGTCACATGTCATTGTCACGTCACATGTCATTGCATCAATCTTAATTTGGTTATGTAATTTTATTTTATCTCAATTTTGTCCTAATTTTTTAAAAATTAAACAATTTTCTCCCTTCACAAATTCAAAAAAAAAAATTGTATATAAATCTTATACAAATATTTTTATTAAAATTAATATTTTTATTAAATATTTTGAACAAGATAAAATTTGTTTATATTTCTACTTAGTTAATTATATGCATGTTAATTATGTTTTTTAAATATACCTCTAAGAGTTTAAAAAAATAGTGAATAAATTAATGATGTGAAATTTCATATTTTTTAATAAAATATTTTAATAAAAAAATTAAGACTAAATTGAGACAAAACAAAAATACACAAACCAAATTGAGACTAATATAATGACAGTGTCATGAGAGTAACACGTGACGCATGACACTTGACATATCACACCATTCTTGTCACTTGGCACAATGTGAGTTTGACATATGACATATTTTTTTTAAATTTTAAAAATAAAAATAATTAAAAAATGTTTAAAATATATAAAAATTCAAAAAAAATCATAACTAACCCGTAAAACTTTTTTTAATGGTGTTAATACAGAACTAATACAAAGATCTAATTAATTTATTTTTTTCAAAAATAAGATCTAATTAAGAGAAAAAAAAAGTCACGAACGTATTTGAAAAAGTGAACATAAATATCAACCATATTATGATTAAACCATTACTAAATTATTGTATTTTGGATCGCACTCTTAAGCTTATTGGTCTTCAACGGGGTCCGTGTTTTTATTGAAAATCTTTCTACCTCTTTCAAAATCTTTATTGTAAGTTTTTCAATAACAGTGAAATATATACTATTATATTTAAATCATTGAAAAAATTTAGCAATTTTCCCATCTGTTAAAATCTCTTTCGAAGGTAAACAAGTAAATGACATAAAACGAAAGGAGAATAAAATAAGGGTAAGGAAATTCACTTAAATAAAAAAAGAAGGCATAATCCATGGATCATATGGTAGAATCAGAAATATAATAATTTGAAGAAAAGATAACATTTATTTCCATAATTTAAAACATATTATTTTTTTTAATGCATAAAATTAGTTTATTTTAAAATATAATTTTATTATTCAATAAATAATTCAATAAAAAATAATTTATTGATAATAAAAATATTATATTATTAAAGAAAGAAAATTTGGAACGTATTTTTTTTCTATAATTAAAAGTATTTTTATCAATAAAATTTAAATGAATGAATTAATTAACACAATAATTAAAAGAGTAATAAATTATTAAGAATTAGTGGTAAAAAATATTATAATAGAAATAAAATTTGAGATAAATATTTTTCTATCATTAAAATTATTTTTATCAATAAAATCTGAATGAATTAATTAATAAATTAGCACAAAAATTAAAAGCGTAATAAATTATGAATAATTAAAAAGGAAAGAAATTTTACACTATAATGAAAATAAAAATTGAAATAAATGTTTTCTTATAATTAAAATTATCTTTATCAATAAAATTTAAATGAATTAATTAATTAAAACGAAAAAATTAAAAGTGTAATAGATTATCAGTAACTAATGAGGAAAAAAAATTATCCTATAATAAAAATAAAATTTGAAATAAATATTTTCTTATAATTAAATTTACTTTTACCAGCAAGAATTTATTTGTTTGGATAATTCAATTAGACACGTAATTTTTATTTGTGGTAATTAAATCATCTAGGTTTTAAAAATAACCAATTAAATATTAATTAATGTTAACATCTATCTTTGTACATGTCACGTCAGTTCATAATATTTTTACTTTTTTAAAAATTCTTTTACTATAGCTTATTGTCATTTTACGTGCATATGTTTATCACAATATCTTATATTTAATTTAAATTTTATAGTTAAAATTTTGACTCGATTTAATTTTAATTTTTCTTTAAATAAATAATGTTATCATTCTCTAAAATAGACCGAATTAATAATTAAACTTAATTATAATTATATATATATATATATATATTAGAATAATATTTTTTAAATTTCTACGTTAAATTACTTCATCTACTTTAATAAAAAAATTCTATTATAAACTTATAATTTTTAAAAATATTACAAATGTAAATTTAAAATAATTTAATAAAATGTATTTTTCTTTGTTAGCTTATGTATTAATTTAACGTGACAAAACATTTACATGTTTTAACTTAATATATAATACGTTTAAAATATGGATTTTTTTATTGAAATTAAAATATGTATAAAAGAAAATTAATTTGAATATTTAAGTGAAGTGATTTGATACATCTAAATTCTAAAAGATTATTTAAAATGTATATGTAAGTTCTAATTTATTATTTTGTTCCTATTTTGGATTAAGACAATATTGTTCCATTTAAAAAAATACTAAATTGACTCAAAATTTCAAATATGAAAACTAAACTAAATATAAGACACTATTATGTAATACTAACACTGACACATACACGTGATACTACTATTGTCATGTGGTATGACAATGACCTGACATTTGACAAAAACATATAAAAAATAAATTAAGAATGACGTAACATGTACAATAACGTAGAAAATTGCTTTTTATGTCAATTAAAAATTTTCAAAACGATAAAAAAGTAGTAGATATAAAAAGTGTTGAACTTTTTAAATCGGTTATGAAACATGTTTAAAATCTCCATTTTCTATACATGGTCTGAAACCGGTTCAAAAACTTCACTTTTGAGAATCAAAATTTTGTATATGACCTAGACTTTTTAAATTGGTTAAGGTTTTAACCGGTTCAAAAGAATTGAGTTTCTATATCTATTGATGAAGAACCAAATGAATTTATGACAATTAGATGAAATATTTCTTAAGGCTAAAGCTAGAAATTTTTGTCAATGATGAGTGTTATGTAGTAAGGATATTTATGTAATAACATAAATATCTTAGGTATTTTTAGACAGTTAAAATATCAGTGAAAGCCACTAACCACACTTTTAGGTAAGGTGGTTATTTTTATTTTCCTTATAAATACAGTAACAGGGCCAAGGTCCAGGGACGTTCTCTTTATGCTCTAGAGATCCTGAATAATATTTCAGAGCAGTATCCAATTACTCTCTTCTGAGCTTCAGCTCCATAATTCATATCTGACTTGAGCGTCGGAGTATCTTTGCAGGTACCTCCTCTCCTTTGGCGAGTATGAAGAACAACAATTGAAGATCAGCAAGCAACCCAGACAGCCAAGAACAGTAAAGACACGCAGGAAAATGTACACCGAAACATTTTGGCGCCCACCGTGGGGCCGAGGGCCATCCCAATGAAACCACAAGAGGAGCCTCGGCCTCTACCAAGCATTCTTTCGGATAAAACTACTCCATCAAGATGAAGCCGCCGCATCATCGCCAGAAATCTCCTCCGTGAGTCACTAACACCACCGCAAGCACCTCCGCGAAAGCGCACCAGTGGGAACCTCAGCAAAGTCACCCCCCTTTTGCGGGTCAGATCCCGCGCAAAAATATATCTCTCCCTCCTCCGCCAACGTTGTCTTTATCAGGATACAATTCCCAGACCACCACCAATTACTGCGACAAATTGGTTCGGCGTTTTCTACGACTATGACTCTCGCTACCCCGGCGAAGTCATCCTCCAATCGCCGCCTCGACTCAGACAAACGCCGCCTTCATCAGCGGCAACACCAGCACCTTTATTAACGCCATTCTTCAGACCCCAAAACGCACACTCGCCACCGGCTACCTCCAAACCGCCACCAACATATTCGGTATTATTCTAAGAAAAAGAAAAAGGGTCCTGGTACCTTAACGGTTTCGAGGGCAATTCCAAACTCCGATCACCACTGCTCAATCACCAGCATCATCAACAACTCAGCGTCAGCAAGTGGAGGACTCTCTGGACAGACGATAACTCCTTTGTTACGAAGACTTTTATGTCCTCCTCCAACCTCTCCTCCATAGTTGCCTCCATCGTGCCGACCAGGGTCTCCGTTCTCTGTCAAGCTCTCCCCACCATCACTGCGTTGCCTGCCGCTACCGAGCTTGCTGCCAGCGTTGCCTAGAGTCAACGGCGCTTCCTAAAACCGGTTGTACCGCTCTCACCTTCGTTTTCTTTGAAACGGGTTTCCTCTCCGATTTAGGGCACGCTCGCTGTTTTGCCTTCTACCTGGAGACAGCCACCACAAAAATTCTGCCGAGAAAATAATTGGGGTTTCCTTCTGTGTTTAATTGATGTATGAATTATCAGAATCGAGACTGAGAAAATCGAGACTGAGAACAGAGAACCCTAAATCCCCAAATTCATTACACTCCGCCGCAGAACCATCGTCTTGATCGACGTTCCCACACATCGACACCGCCATTGCCTCCGGCGCCACCCTCACCCGCCTTGAGGAGTAAGATTCAAACCTAAACCTGCGACCCCTTGCTGCGGTCAATTCATTTGGTTGAGCCCCCGCGTCATCCGCCGTACAGAGCTGGTGCGCAAAAGTAGGGTTTCTGGTCAAACCCATTCCCCACATCTTCCGCAACCCTCGCGTAACCCACGCGTCATTCAGTTTTGCCTCCACGTCATCCTACCCAATTTCTATTCCTCAAATACTCCAGCGTTCGACCTCGACTTTTGGGCTTCGAGGACGCTCGACAATCACTATGTACGAGCGTCCAAACAGTCGGCCTCGACAACTGGACGAGCGTTTATACAATCAGCCGCTCGTCCTCGGACCGCTCGTCCTCGCCCTTCGGACTAGAGCGCTCGACCCGCCATTCGTCCTCGGACCGCTCGTCCTCGCCCTTCGGACTAGAGCGCTCGACCCGCCATTCGTCCTCGGACCGCTTGCCCTCGCCCTTCGGACTGGAGCGCTCGACAAAACCTCTGGACGAGCGTTCATACAATCAGCCGCTCGTCCTCGGACCGTTCGTCCTCGCCCTTCGAACTAGAGCGCTCGACCCGCCATTAGTCCTCGGACCGCTTGTCCTCGCCCTCTGGACTGGAGCGCTCGACAAGACCTCTGGACGAGCGTTCATACAATCAGCCGCTCGTCCTCGGACCGCTCGCCTTCGCCAGTTGGATCCGAACGCTCGACAAGCCATGTGACGAGCGTTCAACAAAGTACGTGTCGAGCGTCCAAACAATTCTCACGCTCGTCCACTTGATCTACAACGCTCGTCCACTCTGTCCTATGCGTTCGGCCACTCGTATAAAGACCGTTCATCCTCGCCCTTCGGACATGAACGCTCGACAATGCTTGTGGACGAGCTTTCAACCAGTCAATGACGTTCGTCCTGGAACGTCCCTAGCTCAGCCTCGCGTACGATATTGACGTTCGGCCTGGAGCGTTCGTCTCTCCGCTCAACATCGACATTCAGTCCCTTGCGCTCGACAACTCATGGGTACGAGCGTCCGAACTGCCGGACGTTCAACCTCGACTTTCGGAACCGAACGCTCGACAATCAATACGTGGACGAGCGTTCGTCAATTCACTTCAACGAGCGCTCGTCCATCCACTTCAACGAGCGCTCGTCCATCCATTTCAACGAGCGCTCAAACTTGGTTTAGGACGCTCGACAAACAATCCACGACATTCGTCGACTCGGTCATTAACGTTCGTCCAATCGACGTTTCAACATTTGTTCTGACGCCCGTTCGGACCCACGAGTTCGGCATTCTCACGGCACGAGCACGTCAACGTTCGAACGTCACTGTCGTGCGTACAAGCAATTATCACGCTCAAGGGACGAACGTGCAAACGGTGCACGACGTTCGTCCACTCGATCTCCAATGCTCATCCACTCTGTCCCCCGACGCTCCACAATCACTGTGAACGAGCGTTCAGACAAAAGGTCGCTCGGCCTCACCTTCGTAGACGAACGCTCGACAGTCATTATGTGGACGAGCGTTCGTCCATCCATTTCAACAAACGCTTGTCCACCACGCCCTCTACGTTCGCCAACTCGGTCACCAACGTTCGTCAGCTCGGGTTCTCAACGTTCGCCCACTCGAATAAAAAACGTTCGTCCACGTCTTCGGATTCGAGCGCTAACGCTCGACACTCAATGTGGACGAAAGTTCAAACAGCAGACCGTTCGTCCTCACCTTTCAGATCAAAACAGCGGACCACTCGTCCTCACATTCGGTCTCTACCGCTCGACCATTCTTCAATACGAGCGCTCCCGCATTCGGCCTAACTCTTGTTCGACCTCTTGACGTTCGGCACCTCGGTCTCATTAACGAGCGGCATCTTGGCTTCAATCGTTCGGCCAATCGCTACATTAACGTTCGGCAATTCCCGCTGGAAGCGTTCGGTCATTCGGACTCACTGGCGTTCGGTCAATCGATCTCTTTGACGTACGGCCTCAAGCGTCCAGCATTCGGCCTAATGGACGTGCGGTCACCAGGTTTGCAACTCGACCAAATGGTCTCATCTATATGTTTAAATATTATTTTTTACAGTGCAGATGAGCATCTCTTGTACATAAAAGCGGACACCTGAGAGCCGTCCATCCTGAAGCACTTCTAAACCTGGTAGATGTTCGCCCAAGAACACCCAGGTGCGTAAAGGGATACACTCCCGCTGGCCGATGTTCGCCCTAGAACACCCAGGTGCATCAAACAAAGGGACACACTCCCGCTGGTAGATGTTCGCCCTAGAACACCCAGACCATCAAACCTAGGGGACCATCCCCATAGCCTAGCTTATGTTCGCCCAAGAACATCTACTTTTCAAAGAATCTGTGTTCAACATCGAAAGCGTTCGTCATTTGGTCTCAACGCTCGACATTCAATTGTCAACGAGCGTCCACTCAGTCCGTCGTTCGGCCTCAACGCTCGACAATTCAGTACAACGAGCGTCCCAACATCGCTCGACATTCCATTTCAACGAGCGTTCAAGAAGCGCTCGCCAACCCATGTCAACGAGCGTTCAAATGTCGCTCATCAATTCATTTCAACGAGCGCACGTCAATTCATTTCAACGAGCGCTCGTCAAACCGATGCAACGAGCGTTCAAATACCGCTCGTCAATCCACATCAACAAACGCTCGTCAATCCATGTTTTCGAGCCTTCAAGAAGTTTGCCGTTCGGCCTCACGAACCCAGGTGCACGAACGTTCGATCTTTTGTTTCTTAAGCGCTCACCAACCCAGCTTTTTACCATTCGTCTTGGCCTCTTTTTGGCTCATCAAACGCAATTGCTCGGTCATCCTTGATTCAAAACGTTCAATCCCCACATGAACGACAACCACAAAACACAACCTCCCTCAAACTCATAAGTCCTATAGTTACCACGTTCATAAAACAGAACGGTTAACTCGGACTTGGGGGGCATGTTATGTAGTAAGGATATTTATGTAATAACATAAATATCTTAGATATTTTTAGACAGTTAAAATATCAGTCAAAGCCACTAACCACACTTTTAGGTAAGGTGGTTATTTTTATTTTCCTTATAAATACAGTAACAGGGCCAAGGTCCAGGGACGTTCTCTTTATGCTCTAGAGATCCTGAATAATATTTCAGAGCAGTATCCAATTACTCTCTTCTGAGCTTCAGCTCCATAATTCATATCTGACTTGAGCGTCGGAGTATCTTTGCAGGTACCTCCTCTCCTTTGGCGAGTATGAAGAACAACAATTGAAGATCAGCAAGCAACCCAGACAGCCAAGAACAGTAAAGACACGCAGGAAAATGTACACCGAAACAATGAGCAATTAAAATGACTATTATTATAATCTTATAACACATTTATATCCAATCTATTATAATCTAACAATGACATTCACCAAAGGAAATTTGATTACGTGAACAATAAGTGAAGGATGAAGGACGTGGATGAAGGATGAGAGCACGAGAGAGAATTTCATGAAAAATCCCAAAAGCGCGAAAGAGGAGAGGGAGGTTTTTATTGAAAAATTCAACTTTTAAACTCGGTATAATGACTAACTAGTTTAGTATATTAATTTTGAATTAAAAATAAAATAAAATTTTAATTTTCTATATTTGTTAGACTCCAATTGGTATAGAAAATTGGTGTCGATTATTGTCAATTTGTCACCTAATTCCTTTTTATATATAAAACAAGAATAGAAAAGTTTCTTTTATCTATCAACCTGTTATTACACCTCTTATTATACTTGGTGGATTTGATTTAGTGTAAAAACTAGATATAAAAACGATATTTTGCACTAGCAGTAGGAACATAACGCCAATCTAATAGAAAATATTTAATTGGATCATATTTAAATACTTGAGGATTTAATCGCACCAAATTAAATTTACAGGTCAAATTGAATTTTTCAAACAAATTAGAGGATATTGTGTAATTAAACATATAATTTAATATAGAGTTTAATTAGAAACAAATTTTTGTGTTTGTTAATCAACCTTTTATGGCATGAGAAGTAAAACCAAAAAGTAAATGAAAAAATAAAAACATTTTGCCAAAGTTAGTGAAGCTATATAATGTTTAAAACATGTGCATACTGCATTTTTATCTTATTGATCTTTCACAGAAGAAGTTAGGTGGTGAAAATTTGAAAATTTTCAACAAAACCAATAAAATATGCACTTAACTTTTGACACCATTTTCATTTTAAAATTTTAAGATAATAGATTTAAGAGTTATCATTTTTATATGGTATTCATCTTTACTGACAGAAGAAGTTCCATTTATACTTGGATTTCCAGTAAAGAAGTATTAAAAGAAAGAAAATAGATGAATGGTTTTAGCAATTGGTAACATACACGAAGACATTAATATACAGTAATAGTGTTCATTGAATTTATCATATAGGGATGTATAGATGTATGTATGGTATGCACACGATGAGAAAGTGATTTAGGCTGGAGAGGATTAAAGGAGCGAAACAAGAACACAAACTGTTGGGTAGGGCCTAATGACGCAAACAATGAGCTGTAAGGAAAGATAAGGCCTATTTGACACATTTCATTTCAATGCAACTCTTCTTCATTCCCTTCCATTCCCTACCTTTGCTTTCCCATATAAATAGGTCACTCCCCCCATCTTCCATTTCACAACAATTTTTTTCTTCCATTACATATATTATCCATGGCCACCTTTTACCATGTTAGAAATGCCAGTGTCCTTTTCCTATGGGTTCTGGTATCTGCTGGCTGTGTTTGGGGTCGACCAGCCACTTTTCTGCAGGACTTTCGTGTCTCGTGGGGTGACTCCCACATCACTCGAATTGATCAAGGCAGGGCAATTCAACTAAGGCTTGACAAAACCTCTGGTACTACAATATATATTATACTCTTCCGTGGTTTAAACAATCCTACCAATTTTACACATGTCAACTATCTATAGTTCTTCTCTTCTACATTAAGAGTTTAATAACAATTGATACCCCTTTTTTAACAGGATGCGGGTTTGCTTCCAACAAGAAGTACATGTTTGGGCGTGTTAGCATGAAGATCAAACTCGTCCCGGGAGACTCTGCTGGCACAGTCACTGCATTTTATGTGAGTTAAAATTTTCGTATATCCTTGGAAAAGTCTAATAGCCCAAACTGGAACGCTGACATATATGAAAATATTGTGGCCTCTGTGGTAGCTGAAATCTGACACGGACAACGTTCGCGACGAGCTTGATTTCGAGTTCTTGGGGAACCGTACTGGACAACCTTACACAGTTCAAACAAACATCTACGCTCACGGAAAGGGTGACAGAGAACAGAGGGTTAACCTCTGGTTTGACCCGTCCGCGGACTTCCACACTTACTCAGTTCTGTGGAACCATCGCCACATTGTGTAAGTATATACACACGTCCGATAAACCATGATTATTAAAGATAGACTGAAAAGAGCAATGAGGAATTTGTTATGTACGTGCAGATTCTACGTAGATGATTTTCCAATCAGAGTGTACAAGAACAACGAGGGGAGGGGGGTTCCGTACCCAAAGATGCAGGCGATGGGAGTGTATTCGTCACTGTGGGATGCAGATAACTGGGCCACAAGGGGTGGTTTGGAGAAAATCGATTGGAGCAAAGCACCATTCTTCGCTGACTACAAGGACTTTAACATTGAAGGGTGTGAAGTGCCAGGACCAGCTAACTGTGCCTCCAACCCGAGAAACTGGTGGGAGGGGGCTGCATATCAGGCTCTTAACGCCATTGAAGCCAGAAGATACAGGTGGGTTCGTATGAACCATGTCATCTATGATTACTGTACAGATAAGTCAAGGTACCCAATCACCCCACCAGAGTGCCTTGCTGGCATTTAATTCAGTGGCGCACAATTCACAACATTCCTGCTTCATTTATACGTAAATCTTACGTTTTTCACTTTATTTTACGTTGTTTTCTTCTGTTGTTGTGTACACAATGTTCACATGCCAAATTATTCTTGGGTCCGAGGCCTTTGTTCCATCCCAACAGGCAAACCTCTTCAGGCCCTCTTGCTTTGTGTTTTTCCGCTCGCTCGCATATTGTTTTGCTGTATAAGAAAAACCTTTGTACCATTATTGTCATGATCGAATGAAACTCTTAATTATTTTTTTTCATATTTTTGCTGTCTCAATTTACGTGGAATAAAATCTTCCTCTGTTTCTGGATAAGCAAAAGGACAAGAAAAATGGTGGGTCTAGAGACTGCATTAACAAACTGATCTTATTGGCTCTTTGATTGTTCGCCAGTTTTATAATTTATGAATGTCACATCCATGTATAATATGGAAAGTTTAGTATTATCGTACAATTTCAGTATCAGAATTACTAATTTTGAGAATAATTATGAGAAAGAGTATCCCATGTTTGAGAAATACAATTCCGTAGTGAACAAACTGTTTTTTATAAATACAATTTCAATCTTTTATTCATCATCACGTTAAAGGTATGTTTATGCATAATTTCGTTTTATATAATTATTTTTTATTCTTTTTTTGAAATTGTATTTGATAAATATGAGTTTTGTTTTTTTTTAATAAAGCCGTGTTTGTTCTTTTACGTTAAGTTTTACGTTTTTTTATTATTAAAGTCTTGCTTACAATGTAGAAATAAAGCAAATATCACATATATCAAACACAATTTCAATAAAAAAGAAATGATAAATTATATTTACCAAACATGATTTTAATTTTAGTATAAAAAAAACATATACTTTGGTGTACGACTATAATAAAATAATACGAAAAATACATGAAACAAAATAAAATATGTTAAACACCATATATATAAAGATGTAGTATAATATTAATATATAGTAGAGCAATATGGATAAAATATCATAAATAAAATTAAAATACAATAAAATGGTGAAATTAAAATATATATAATTTCAAGAGTTTAAAATTTTACTAAAAATTAAATTATAAATACTCTATATTTTTAATTAAAGAAATTTAACTTGGTATAAAAATTTTATTTGTATTCAGTAACTACTTAACAAATAATTTTATTAGACGCTAAAATTCAATAAACTAGTTTGACAACTTTTAGTCATCAATTAAATTGTTATATTTTTTTCAAACATGGGTTAAATAAGTTAAGATTAACATTTGAAGTTTTCCAAAGATGTAGATAAAGATTTTTATAAGGTAAATTAATTATAAATACCTAATTTATTTAAAATTATATATAATAAGTTTGTTTGTTTATGCATTATTTAGATGCATAAATAAAAAATTGTAACACGTGCGTAATATTATATTTATTTTTATTCAAAACATATATTGAATGTTATGCCGATTCTAGAATTAATTAGAAAATTTTACTTTCAAAAACTATTAAAGATTGTATTTTATTATCTTCTGGTCTGGGCAGAGGCTGCATTGCATCTTTTTTTCAAAATGACATTAGGTTGCTTTGAACCATTTCGAAGCAAACGGACATTTTTTTTCTTATATATATATTTATATAATATTGTTTCTATTTGAAACATTAGTTTTAAGAACGATTAGATGTTTTATAATATATTTCGTACATATAGAAACTAACATTAGGAAGTCTAAATTAGGTTTTGAATGTCTAACAAATTTTGCATGTAGTGTTAGAGCTGGGCTTTACCAAGCTTTGCCTGTTCTTTCTGGGCTTCTATCAATTTGTATACGCATGTACTGTTGGGAGTTACTCCCTCCACCATCACACACTTCTCCCTGCACTTTCCCAATTCTTTTTAATTCCAAAAATATCATTTTTTCTTTTATACTTTACCTTTTTTTAACTTTTTCTTATAGCCTTAATTTTTTACTTTCTTATTTACTGAGTCTGCACACCACACCCCCACACTCTTACTTTCTCTCATTCTCTTATTCTCCTCTTCCTCTTTCTCCAATTTCTCATCTTCTTTTTTTTCCAATTTTCTATTTTCGTCAAGGTTTTTTGTGAACATGTGTTGTTTGTGTGTTGGGTGTTGTGTGTGTGCTGGGTGCTACTACGTGCGTATGTTCTGTGTAAGAAGAAGAGAAACACAAAAAGGGACAAGTATTCGTAAAACACTTAAACAAATCTCGAAATCCGTGAACAGATATCAACCTTCCTTATAAGTAAACGGATGTCAATATCCCTGAAATATACAACATTACTTTTGTATATTAATACTGAAAATTTCTTAGTATTGTGCTTTCCTTAACTTCTGACTTATTGGTCTATAAGTACCATGTGCTAGTTGAGAGCATCCAACAATTTACTCGTTATCTTGGAAGAAACTGGAGGAAATCCTTGTGATATTTCTTTAAAGGTACATTTGTCCAGAATAATATGTGCTCAAGTGTCAGAATCCAACCATCCACCTATGCAAAAGTTGGTAAATGAGAATCTCATTCGTGAAGAAGTTTCTGCTAATAATATGATACCTGAACTTCAGTTATATTGTCAAGAAGGACATACAATATCCTTCATAACATTTGCTAGCTTTGGTAAAATTGCTCCACAAGATTCTGGCGTTGTGGACTTGGGTAAAAGCTATGATGCAAGACATTTTCCAAAATCTTTAACCCAATAATTTGTTTAAGTATTATATTGTGGCTCACTGAAAGAAGAGAGGTGGAAAAAAAAACGGGGCTAATAACAATAGTAAGCATGTTGCATGATTTTGCTTTTAAACCCTCCTGACACTTTTAATATTTTGCAGGAATGCCAAGGGAAAAACAACAGCTCCATCAAAATCTTAGATACTGTATTTGGAGGTGACCCATGTCCGGATGTTGAGAAAACGTTGTCTGTGAAAGCAAATGCACATCGTTATTAGCCCCTTGAGTATTGACATCCGTTTACCTTCTAACGTTAGAAGGTCGATATTCGTTGACGGATTTCAAAATCAATTTAAGTGTTATTTTACAGGAGAAAAAAGAATGGAAAGGTATAGGTGGTGAGGCAGCAATACTCAGTAGTGTTTTATTTGGAAACATTGCATTTTTTTTACTAATGTTTACTACTACGCCACTTCTTCGTATACTTCCCGTTTTTCTTCCTGCACCCCATACATTTTTAATCCCCAAAATACCCTTCAGTAAAATTAGGTTTAAACCTTGAACCCTGTCCCCTCACCCTCACACAGAGTTTCTATTATTTTTGGCGCGCCTCCATTCCAGCAAATTTAAGCTTTCTACTCCTCTTCTCATATTCAAGCCTTCTCGATCCCTTCACATGAAAAGCCTAACACTCCGTTTTCAATCATTGAAGAATGGGTTGGTTTTTCTGTTTTAAAACAGGTTTTTTTCTCTTAGATTTTTATTGTATTACATTTCAGAAATCCAAAAAAAACAGATTTATACCAAATTACATAAGCTAGATTCAAAATATATTATTATCACTAACATAAATTTATGTTTTCGTAATTGTGTGCTCGTATTTTTTAAATTATTATATTATAAGTTAATAATATTTATAAATTAATTAATTTAATATATAAAATAAGTTGACATGTGTTAACAAAGTTAAATATTAATAAAAAATCTCATAAATTTACAATATTTTATTTTTTTAATTGAGAGTTTAAATAAAATTTGGTGTTTAAGATGTGATTGAATTTTCTACCATTTATAACAGGTAAATTTTCTTAGTAGAAATAGGAATTTGTTACAAACATTCACTTCAGAATTTTTTTTAAAATAAACAAAATAATTAAAACTATAATTCACTTATACACTAAACTAAAAGTATATTTTGTGATCCAAGTTTTAAATTAAATTGTGTCAAGGTAGTCGTATTTGTGAGTGATACATGAAGAGGTTTAAGATGTTGCCATCAATGGGAACAGTGGTGAAAAATGAATTTATTGCAAGTCATCAAACACCACTAATAATTAAGTTGTGTAAAGTACTTATGAACTATATTTGTGAGTACAACATGAACATGCTTAGAATGTAACAATTAATATTTTATTGACGTGAACAATGATAAATAATCAAATTATCATAAATCATCAAACATGAATAATTTAATGTTAGCAATAAAATCCAATAATTCATTTGTACAAAAAAAAATAAAATAAAAAGGCAACACTTAAAGTAGTGGTGAATATTCAAATCAAAGAAGAAATAGAAAGAAAATGAGAATAATATTAACTATACAAATGTTAGTGATAGAGACTATAAATATGATAAAAAAAGTGAAACTTAAAACAATTTTATACTAAATATTTGAAAATAATAGTTACTCTTAAAAAGTCGGTTAACAATTATATTATAAAAGATAAATTAAAAATAAAATTGTGTATAAAAAAATATATGTTCTTTATATAGGTATACATTATTATTTGTTATTATTGTTAAATTATTATTATTATTATACTATATTATTATTATTATTTATATTTAAAAATTATTCTCTTGTAAATATTTTTTATTTATTGTCTAAATTCGTTATATGGTAACAAGATTTTAATATTATTAACAATAACTTAAATATAATATACATTTTCAGATCTGAAAAAATATATTTTAAATTTTGTGATCTAAAACACAGTGAAAAGAACACATCTTTTATTAAATATTTCATATTATATATCTGAAATATTTGTTTATTATGTTTCAGATTACACAATTCAAAATGTATTTTCTAAATTTAGAAGTAAAATTTCGGATTGGGCAATTAGGAAAAAATCACTTTTAATGAGGGGTGATTTTGGGTTATCATGTTTTATGGGGTTATAGGAAGAAGAAAGGGGTTCGGGAAGAAATTCCTTAGCGCAATCAGGCTTAGCACGTCTGTTTTCATTTATTTGGGTTTTGATAAATTATTATAAAATGGAAATCTGGATGGTCAATTCTAATAAAAATAAACAAATAATTTCTAGGTATATGTACAAATATTTGTTTTACTTTTTTTTTTATATTGAGTACAAAGATAATGATAAATATAGGAGTACCAGGGAAGTGAATTATTATAATCATTTACTTTTAATTTAGTTAAAATATCAGAATAAAAAAATTACGTGTAGTATTGTTTTGATCTTTAAATTTTTACAGGACACAGGTTTCCGCGACTTGGTATACTTAAATTCTTCCTTTTAACATTACGCGTTATCAGTGTAATCGTGCCATGGTTATATCATATTATACTGTTAGTAAAATAATAATAATAATAATAATAATTATTATTATTATTATTATCATTAGTAGTAGTATATAATTACCGTTAGTAATAATGCAATAATAATAATAATAATTAGTGTATACAATATCATTATTAATTATTTAATAATAATAAAAAATTATCATTATTATTAGTGAAAATACAAAATACATGTATGTGTGTTTACCTTTTCATCTATTTGGGTTTGATAAATTATTTTACTCAAAAACCATTATATATACAGATTATATCAATTAAAAATATTAAAAATAAGATATATAACCATTCATTTTAAACTTGATTATTTGGATAGATGTATTGATCTCAAATTTTAAAAATTTTATATTTGTATTGGTGAAATAGTTTGTCCACTTTAAGGATAATCTATTAACATATTAGATTAAGATAAAACTCAAACTAAAACTTTCTACAATTCCTTAAGACATACCTCATTTTTTTTACTTAAGATTTGATGGTTATTAGAGTATTAGAATAACTTCCAATACATAATCTCTACATCAATACAAACACTACTTGAAACCATTACAAGAATTTCTCCTTAAAATTCTTCTCACATCACATATCATACATACTCACAATCATATTTACAATCCATGAAGCATAAACAAATCTTAAATAAGCATGCATTGAATCCATATAAACTACCTCAAAACAAACAAGAATAAGAAAATCACATAAAACATGCACTAGCTTCGCAATAAGAGCGCTTATCACCAAAGCCCTCGTACTTTCTCTTGCACGACGCAAACAACTTCTCACTCAGTGAAAAATGGTGAAATTAGTTCCAGACCTACAGTGGTAACTGGTGCTCAACGGTGCCCTACCCCGCTTAGCACCAGGCCATTTGCAATTTAGTTCACTTAACGGTGAAACTGAAGCTTAGCGTCATGCAAAAAAAATTGCACCTTTAAATTTTGTGATTTGGGGAACTAAGGAGTTATTCACATGATCAAATTGATATTTTTTATTCGGTGCATAGTTCAAAAACAAGTTTAAAGGTCAAAATGAATATCAATTTGGTCAAATGGTTAAATTCTTAGTCCCTGAAATCTATATCAAACAAACAAACAAAACACACATAAATTCAATCAACAATCACAACAACAACTCCACATACCAAAACATCAATTTTAGACTTAATCAAACATTCATCATACAAAAGCATCAGCAACATTAAAAATAGTAGTTAGCTTTCTTTTCTTGACAGATGACCAAACCACCCTAGAAAGCCTACAACAATTTCAAATGCACAAGAAGTCCTATTTGTTCCTATGAACAACAGAAACACGATCAGGTACACTGTTAAGATAATTGATTAGAAGTGTTATAGAAGACTCAAATATCACATGCAACCACAACAAGCTCGCATGCAAAGAAAGACAAAACATACCAAAAAAAGTAGAAAACCAACTTACTCTATATGAGAATTGGTCCAAATTGAAGAGTTTGTCACTAAGATCAATTTTATGATCACAGTTTTTCAATCAAACGATTAAAGAGTAAAAACTCTTAAAGAGAAGATAAAAAAACTTTAGAAAAGTTGTTTATAGAAAAATTATATATTTAATAAAACTCATCCATAACAAAATTATTTATATTAAAATCATTTAATATTACAATAATTAAGTCTTATTATCCTTAAACTAATATTATTATTTTAAATCTTTACAATTTTTATATTTTAAAGATAAAGAAAAGGATTTTATATTCTCAAATCATATAACACCATTAACTAATTGTACATTTGAATCCTTTCTAAATCTTCAAAAATATCATATTAAATAACTCAAAATCTAAAATAAACTTGAGACAATCTCAATTTATCTTAAATCATTCATTTTCAACTCTATACCAAAATCTGAATAAACTAAAATAAATAAATTTATTAACCCTCCTTACGTATGCCTTTTTAAGAGAAAGAGTCCAAAAACTAGTAAAGTTAGGGAATATTAACTTGTCCCTAAATAACATAAAATCCAATTCACAAATAAGATATATTTAGTACAAATTTGAACTACAGAAATTAATCTAACCAACTTAAATCTCACACATAACAACCCCACACATACATAATTACAGAAAAAGAAAGAAGAAAGAGAGAGATAACTAATTATTTGAGAGAAGAAAAATATTAAAAACATATGATTCTGTCAAATTATCTTAAATTTTGGCGTCTTCTAAATTGTAGTTTTTTTTTGAAAAAAAAAAGAAATAGTTTTAAAATTAAAGAAAGGTAGAGAAAATATAAAAAAAAATATTTAAAGACATAATAACATTATAAAATTAATTACTAAATATTTAAAATTATAATTTATATACTAAATATATCTTAAAATTTTAATTATTTTCTTAAATAATTCTTTTTGAAACAAAAATTATTTACTTTATAGATTTTAAAGAAGACTAAAATCATGAATTATTATGTATATTAAAATAGAATCAAATATGATACCTGAAGTTCAAGACACTAGAATCGTACACGTATGGTGTGTATATGTGGGTATATATATATATATATATATAATATCAGTACGTATTGCTCTGGTTAATTTTTGTTTGATGCTATAGACATTAAATATGAATTAAGAAAGTTATAATTAATATATAACTTAAATTAACATTGTTTTACTTTTTAAAATACTTATATTTCCATTCTTAAGCTAATTGAAAAGTAATCTATGAGTAATAATATCTTCCTATAATCATATAAATTTTTATTGTTTGACATTTTTGTGTACTAGTAGCATAGAGTATCATGTCATTGTCACACATTCACAAGGTCCCAAACAGATGTTAGAAAATAAAACTATGATAGTTAGGATGGTTTGGGTAAAATTTTAATAGAAAAGAAATTTTGGTAAAACAACATAATGTTTTTTATTTAGAAAAAATTATATATAAATTGTGATAATTTAATGGATAAAAACTCATCTTAAAGATAAAAACATAATAAATAAAAGTTAAAATTAAATATTTTATAAAATTGACTTGAATATGACATTTTTTGTTAATTTTATTTATGATACACGAGTTGTGATGATTTAAAAATTCTAATGTTGTAATAAATATAAAAATAATCAACAAATATTCCACAAAAACTATATAATTTTGATTCTACACTACATCAAGGAAGGATCTGTTTATGGATTATTTTATTCTCAAAAATATGAAAAGGTAAAAGTTTATTTTCACGTCTATCAAAAGTTTTAAAAAATTATCAACATTTTTCTTATCCGATCAAAACATTTTCATGTATTACAATTTTTATTTTTCTATTAAGAGGTGAATTTTGGAATGATATTTTCTAACTGCATTAAAACTTCCACTTTATTTTTATTTTTGTCAAATAACTATTTGAAAATATCAAAAATTAACAAAACACATTTTTAAATATACTTAAAAATAACATTATAATTATATATATATATTGAACGAAAACTTTTTGACAATGGTAGTTAGTGTTTTTGTCGGCCGATGCTATCTATTATTTGGTTCCTTTATCCAAATTATGTATTCGAATTTGGGCCAATCACGTGCAATCATTTGGGCTATAAGTGGGCACTGTCGTGAGTTAGGTTAGAATATAAATAAATGAGGAATAGTGACCGGTCCTCATCACCGTAACACAGCATCGCATATGTGATTTGTCCTCTGAGCTCCCTCAAAATTTCTGATTAATCCAACGTTGTAGGACCCAGCATTTATGGCCCAACTCCACCTTTTCTTACTACTATAGGTTCCGCTTTCGAACATAGAGTAAAAACAATATGATATTTGTTATATCACTAGAGTCTTTGTAATATTATTTTATCACGGTCTTAATTGAAGGAAAAAAAATATGATACATCAAAACTATCCATTTTAATGCAATAGAAATAGTTTTTATGATGATAATGGTGACAAGGACGAAAGTTTTGGGCCACAGAAGCTGCGAGAAAGAATACTGACATTTAGCTGAAAAATCATGAAAGATATGATTCATAATAAGATTAAAAACGATACCGATACGCTAAATATTTGATTCTTATTTGGGACATGACACGTGACAAGCGATCGGTGACTGCTACATTTCCTGAGATCTCTGCGACATTAGAGACTAAACATGGGAAAGTTGTATGCATGCGTGTTTGTTTATCTACCTAAATTGGTGACTACTTGTGGG
Organism: Vigna umbellata; assembly: GCF_029865625.1. NCBI lineage: Eukaryota > Viridiplantae > Streptophyta > Magnoliopsida > Fabales > Fabaceae > Vigna > Vigna umbellata. The sequence goes on along the minus strand of NC_142165.1, from coordinate 91,998,096 downwards.
AAGAGGTTGAATGCAAGACAGCGATTTTTTATTTGAATGGAATTGTTGGACAATCTGTTTGTGTTGTGCAATTAGAGCGTACATACATGTGTATGCAAGAATATGGCACGCAACGATGCTATAGTTGCCATCTGGAGATGCTCAATTTGATGACCACCCAAACCCAAACGCCATTCGCTTTCTCCAACACACTTGGATTGCACCTTCTTCAATTAGCCCAACAACTCTCGCTTTCCAACCCAAAGCATTCCTTCACTCTTCAATGGAAAACTTCTTTAATTCCTTTCATCAATTCAATCTCCGCCATACAGGCCTTTCATTCTCCTCATTTACTCATTAGTGCACACATTTTCCCACTACGAGTACACCAGTACGAGTTGCTCTACCCTGATACAAAAAATAAACTACTTTTACATACTAAATTATTTAATTTAATTGATAGTTGAATCATAATTTATAATTGTTCACAATTTAAATTATAATTTTATTGTATATTTTAAATAATATAATACAAAAATTTTAATTTTTTTATTTTTAATTTTAATTATAATAAATAAATAAAATAAAAAATGAGCCAATGAATTAAATAACATGGACTGGATAAGATTAAAAATGTGAACCTAATAAACCAGATTGATAATAGACTAATTGATTAGTTTCTTAAATGAAACACGTTTTACCATTCCTAATAATTCATAATCTCCTAACATGCCAATATGTTTCATAATTTAAATGTTTTAGTGAAAGACTAAATGAGAATTATAAAAATTGAAGTCATCAAAAGCATGGACTAAAGTAATCCAATGTTTTCAATGTGTTTAGTGCGTATGAGAAATGCAAAATAAACGAGAGATAATTAATAATAGATTTGAATAAATACAAAATAAACTTAGTTATTAGATACGTTTTCATCGTTCTTCAGCTTTTCCATAGACTTATTTTTCTAAACTAAACAAACCCGTGAAATTCAGTTGCAACTTGTTTATGTTTTCTCTGAAGTGGTTGCTGCTCGATTAATTATTATATTTTATCTGTGTATTATGTGAACCCATGAGAGAAAGATAAATAACGCAAGAGACGAATCTGGTCATGTTTAACATAATTAAGCATGTATTTTTCTTTATAACATGTCGTGATCATATTAATCAGTAATATGCCAAAACGATAACTTTTTTCTACGCTATACGAATTGTAGCAAAGTAGATTTGTGTTGTGTTTTCGATGCGTAGAACGGAAGAGAAAGTCATGCATGTATGTATTAGATGTAATCGAGTTTGTTACATCACGAATTTAGCATAATTGAAGTAATAGGTATGGTGGTTGGGTTGAGGAAAACATTGATGATATAATTAATGGATGATGTTTGTAAGTTAGGTAATGTGACAATTACTCCACGTAGGAGATAGGTATTTAATTTGTATATAAGAATTGGGTGAAGTTACGATTGCAAAGCATAAAGTATAGGGTCGTAATTAATCCGATGATTGAGTTGAGTGTTTAGAAAGGAATTTTATTATATTGGGAAGTGAGTTAATATGATTAGAGCAGAGGCATAGTGCTTTCCACCAATGATGACAAAATAATAAAAACCAAGGATTATTGTTGAAATGAATACCATTTAAAGGCCGACAAAGAAGCCACCATAAGACATATGTCTTTAGCTTATCTAGGAGTATTACGTGTGTGCACACGTATTATACAAAACACTAAATCATAACATCACACCACCTCAACTAAACTTCCCAAGACTTTTTCACACACCTCTTGTCATTCTCAATCCACAAATCCCTCTTTTTTACTCTTTTTTACTTTTCAAATATGAATCCACTTCCCATCATACATGCATCTTTCCCTCTCAATTCCCTTTTTCTTTTTAACTCTTTTTTTTTTATATATATATTTCTTACAGATTTTCAGTTTGCTTTCTATCGATAAATGTCTATCGAAAGGTTACTTGTTACTCTATTTGAATTTCATTCCTTATTAAGTTAATATATTACAAATAACAAAGTCAAGTTGAGTTCTCCTTTTTTTCTAATGTCTCGTATGAGGATCACGAAAGATGATTCAAGCCATTACGATTGAATAAATGACTTCTGCTATTGACGGAGAAGACTGTTACCAGAATAATGAAAAGAATCAAAAGTGTGATGATATATAAGAACGTATAATGAAGAAAATGAGAATGCTTAAAGTGTTTTTTATTTTTGGGTCGCGGCTTTATCACGCTAATTTTAGGCAAGGGTAGCAGTGTCCATGGAACGGGTGGTTCAGCAAATTTTGGGTCATGGAACATGCTTAATTAATTTTCCGTCAAACTTAGTTATGAATGCATGAGAAAGTGAACCACATAAATTTTTAATAATTAAAATTTTATTTGTCGGATTGATGATAAAAGGAAGAAATTGACTTGTGACCGGTTCAATTGTGAATTTTTGTTTTAGAAGCTACATTTACGACTAGAAATACTCAACTGGAAATATCTAAATTTTGGAATAGCTTTCACACTGTTTGGGTCATGGCGTAATCAGCGTAACTTGTAAAATTGTTGGTCGTGGAGTGTAGAAGGAGAGAGTTTGTGGGATGTGATTATGACGATTTCAATGGTTAAAAATGGCGTATGAAAGTGATGAGGACGACGACTCTCATTAGTAGTTTCCAGGAACTTGTCTCCTTTTCCGGGAAACTCTCTCACCATATTTATTGGCCCACCTCATTCTCAATCATCACTCCAATTTCAATTCAATATAATTTCTATACGTTTTTAACTCTCCTTGCTTTTTTTCTCTTCCATTCTTGCACTTACTTTACCTTATTTTTTTTATTTATAGCTTACTCCCATTTAATATTTTATATTTCAAAGAAATTGTGAAAGAAAAAAAAAACTGTACAAGTTAATTTTTTTTACACAATCACTGTACAGAATAGTTAAATATTATAAATAATAATTGTGACGATAGTCTTATCCCGTCTCTGTTTTTCAATGTTGAAGCGTCCAATTCCAATCATGATAGCGTGGCTAGAACGTATATAGCAGTGGACACGTGATCGTTACCTTTCATTTTGAGCAGTTGGGAACACGATATAAAATGACAAATGAATAAAAAAAGGTTTGCACCTATTAGAAAATAATATATAAGTAAAAGCTATGCTTTATTGTTTATTTTTGAATATTAAATTTACTAGAATAAATTATTAAATTAAATAAAATGATAATAATAAGTACTATTTTGATGGAAAAGAGATGTGAGAAAAGGGAGATAGAAGGACTGACCTTGAAGGAAAATCTCATGTTGAGATTTTGAGAGAGACCGGCCCATTGGGTTATCACGTGGAGGTGTGACCCACCAGTCCCCTTAAAGGTAAAGCATCTCACTACACCACATCATCTACATAATAGATTCTATCTCTATCATCACCACAAATTAATACTAAATCTAATTCTGAAAATTCAATTTTATTCCATATTTATTTTCAAACTACACCTCAAAAATATATTATTATTATCTTCACTAAAATTCTCAACCAGAAACCAAAAATTAAAACAGAAGAATTGTACACACTTAAACGAAACTGTATTTATTTTTAATTCTCAGTTAAAGATAACCAATACAATAATAATAAAAATATTTAGAGACAAAATAATGAATAGTGATTTTTTTTAGCTGTAGTGTGATATTTAATAAATTAGTCTGGTAATTGTTTTAGAAGAAGAATGTACTTAAAAATTTGAAAAGTAGCTTTTTCAAATTTTGTGATTTGGTGGTTTTTGATAGTCAGTGAGAGAGTCGTTTGTTTCCACACATGCTTAATCAGACCTCTTTGGTCATTCTCTCTCTCATTCGGTTTCTCCTTAAGCAGCTGATTTTCAGACAAAAACACGTGAGCTAACTTCCCCCTCCGCACCTTCAACCTTGGTTAACTTAATAATCCTACCCTCCAACACAAACTCATATATATATATATATATATATATATATATATATATATATATATATATATATATATATATATCTAGCTTTTCAATATACCTTCCCTCCTCCCCACATGCATTAAAAATATTAGGTAGCATAGGAGCTATTACATGATTGCAATGACTTCTTTTTCCCTTTAGGGTACTACATTAATGTTCAACTTCATCTTCCATTATAAGAGTCAACATACATACACTATATTTCAAAAATAATCATAAATTATTTTTATGAAATCGAGCTAAAATAACCTTTAGTGATATCATTTTCTATAGCCACGACTAGATCAATTAACCGCGTCCGAGTTACTCATTTCTATTTTTTACTCATTCACAGATATTGCATCATATGACTCATTTCTTTTTCTTCGGGGCATTATATTTTAGTAGCGTTTTAGTCAAAGACATATAATTCGGATATGGACTTACAATAAAAAATGTTTTCATGCGTACACACACGCGCACCAACATCACACATGTAATGAACAATAAAATAATAGTGATTCATTCCTTCATACATATGGATGTCTTCTTCTATAACGATTTATAAACATACAACAAAAGGATCAAAAGTAAAAAGTAATTTTGATCAGCAGTTACAAATTTCTACAGTATTAGTTAATTACACCCTTAACTTTTCACTACCTGATGTAGTAATCCATCGTACGTATCCTATCCCCCAACCAAAAAAATACAAAGGTTGCCGGGAAACTCTTCTTTCGTTGTTTTTTTTTTTTGTTTTTTTTAACGACAAAAACAAAACTAAAAACCTAATTCATAATAAGAATCAATCAACATGCTGCAGAAGGATTGGCGAAGGGGTTGAAGAAGTGAGGTTTAGGAGCCATGGAGAAGGGTGACTTAGTGGAAGCGCCGCCGCCTACCCCGCCGCCGAGCCTCTCACACGAGGGACACATGGTGAGGGTTGCCGCAGACATAGGCATGTACAAGGGCTGAGCCAGTTTCAGTGCCTTCAGCTCTTGCAGCTCCTTCTGTAACCTTCTGTTCTCGTCTGTTAATGTTTCACAACACTTTTTTAGGAACTCGCAGTCCACCTCTGTCTGCTTCAGCTTTGTTCTGCAACAAGGAAACAAAAAATATTAATCAACAATTTCAAACATTGATATAACGTATGACCCCTTTCAATGATACGAAGATGCATAACATATAAGGTTTTAATCAACCAAACATATTTACCTGGCTCTCCGGTTCTGGAACCACACTTCGACTTGTCGAGGCCGAAGACTTAACTGCTTGGCCAAAGCTTGCTTCTGTTTCTGTAACCCCAATTGAAGACGACAATATGAGTCACGATATTAAAAGTCATGATATTGATGCATGTAGGAAAATAATAAGAGGGAGAATATGATTACAGGATTGAGGGTGCTGTGTTGTTTGAAGCTTTCTTCAAGCAAAGCGGACTGTTCTTTAGTAAGCCTAAGTTTCTTCCTGGCGGTGGTGCCGTCTTCTTCTTCGTCGCTGGCTCTTGATGAAACCCTCTCCGTCTCTGTTGCATCCACCTCTTCACAGCTGAGATCCCTCTCCCTCTTGACCCTTCCACTGGAGAAGGAGGAAATAGCACTGTGAGGTGATGTCTGTTCAAGAGGGTCCTCAGAGGAGAGTTTGTTGTGTGGTATGTTTCTGGGGAGTTTCACCACCTGCTGCGGATAAGTTTCGCGGGAGAGGCCCAACGTGAGTGAAGGCTCAGGCTCTGAGTTAGATGGAGAGATGAAAGAGGATTTAGAGGAATAGGAGTTTGGCCTGTGAGTGGTAAGATGGTGATGATGAAGAATGGATGGTGGTGATGGAGTGATGATATCTTCTGGGGTGGATGTCAAAGCTAATCCTAGAATAAGCTGAAGGCCTGAGTCGGTGGGATCCTGATGAAGACCCATCATAAGGTGATGGAAGGAGTATGTGTGGGAGAGGAGGAAGGAAATAGAGAGTGGTTTAGTTTAGATGATGATTAGATGATGGTGTGGTTTATAAAGTGTGATGGGAGGTAGTAGAAGGGTGTTTATTGAGAAGAGAGGGAGGGGAAAGAGAATGAATGTGACTTTTTGTGGGGGCAAAGGGTGGGTGGGTGGGTGGCTATGATTATTATTAATCAAAGGGCGGAATGAGTAGTGAAAGGAATATGGGTGTTGGAAATTATGAGTTCTATATCTGTTGCATAGGTTGACCATTATGTGCCCCACTACTGTTACCTCCATTATGATAGCAGACAAAGTTGGATAATCTTTCTCTCTGAGATCCTATATTGCTATACAACCCTAACATCTTCACATGCCAATGCCAATGCAAACACACATCAAGAGGGTGGGTGATTCGCTTCCCTTCGCCACCCACACACGTACCTATATTACAATACATAATTATTGCCACACTTTAATTCCTTTCCCACATATGCTTCCCTGCGTAGTATGTAGCAGCTTCACTTTACATTGTCCCAATTATTGGCCCCCTTTACTCCCACTTTACTCCTGTCCCACCATTCCTTATTTCGTTTTTTTTTCTTTTATTATTATTCGTTACATGAATGAACATATATGTAAGTTGGAAAAAGGTAGAGATGGATTTGTGTTTTCCATAATTGTAACAGACCCGCATGAAGTGTCTCCCACTCCATGCCGGGGTTAAGCAGTTAGAGATAAGAGATGGGTAGCATGTCATATATGCATGCACCTTGCTTACCAATACTAGTTGCTAATGAAGGAGGAATGTGAGGGATGGTTGGAGGGTTTTCTCTTGCTTATTATGAATAATGTGGAGAGTAGAAAGGGATGTGCAGGATTTGTTAATTTCCAAAAGAAAAGAAAAGTAGGTACAAGACAGAAATGGAGTTTCAAAGAGTTATAATGGCGCCAGAATATGATTCATCAACAAGAATCCGGATCTTTGCTTAACTAGAAAGTTGATGTGGAGTGTTCCGGACCTACTTCTCTCTATTAGTACTACAAGCACTTCCAATAATGCATTGTCGGCGATGCGTTGCACCAATTGCCTCACTCATAATTCATGATCAACCTATAATATTCATAGCCCTAGCTACCAAATACATAACGCCGTTAACCCCCACATCCCATTTAATGCCACTGCTTCTTCTTATTACTAATTATTAATATTCATTCGACCTATTCAGCTAATTAATTTATTTATTTATTCATCTAATTTTAAATTTCTCATCAGTATGCATTCATGCACGCCTGCTCAGCTACCGCCTTTCTTCAAATCGATGTCTTACCACCCTACGTTCTTGATTCACCACCGTAGTCGCAACTTATAGCCACTACTGCCTGTGTTTATACACCACCTTACAGTTAAAAGGGAGAATATCTTTAACTCGTTCAAGTTGAATTACAAATGAGAGAAATTTCATTCAATTTTTCTTTTGCCACATCAAAGATGTATCTGGGTAATGATCACAGGTCACTCAAATATGGTGATAAAGTAAATGGGTAATGTTTATAAACATGATAAAAAAATTCAAAATGCATTTCAATTTGGTTGGCTCTCTTTGGTAAAGTAAATGGATATTTTGCTAGTGGGCGGTCTTATTATGAAGAACGGCTTATTAATTATTTTACTTATCATCATAATGCTTTCTATTGAGCAATTAATTAAGGTCAATACATACATATATAAACACACACACATACTCATTACTTTATAAATTAATTTAGTGATTAGTTTATAAACTTATGCAATACTTTGTATTAGTTTTATTAGTATTTCATAGCATAAAGTTTAGACCGGACCAACATTTATATATTTTCAGTAATTGATTTAATGATCAGCTTATTAACTTATACTATGACAATAAAACATATAATTATAGATAGAATGATCGATTTCTATAATAGTTTTTATACTAAAATGTATAATGATGGAATAACTGTCTCTAAATCAGTGTTATATTTACAACTTTCACAATTCGAATAAAAAAAAAGTGGCCTCGCAGTTAGAAAAAATAAAGAAGTTAATTCGTTTTCTTAAAGATTTAAAACGTTCATTGGACTTCTTGGTGTCTATAAATAGATAACAAATAAAAAATTTAATATTTTTTAATACTTGTTTAGCCCCTAATTTAATTCTTTATTTCATACTATAGTGGACTAAAATGATAAGTAAACTCGATCCAATTTGCTGGTGTAATGTTGATTGTACTAGATCAGATTTAAAATAGATCTAGTGTATATATGTTTTCTAAGATGAGTTCAGATTATGTTTTGAATCCTTTGACTCAGTTTGGTTGTAAGATTTACAAGAAATACAAATTATTTTGCAATTATTATATATTAGTAGAGAAACTTATTTATTAAATAAAAAGCAATTTTATGACATAATAATATATAACTTAACTTAAGTTTATACCTGTTTCATTTTGGATTTAAATATGCATAAGGTTAAAGTGCATATATTAAATAAAGTGGATTTACTATTTTGATCAGGTAGAGTTTGCATTTAAATTAAATTATTATACCGAATCTTTGGGTTGGAATGATAGTAAATAGGGCCAACTCAAATGTAATCTGACATTAATGTTGGTATAGCTATTAAAAATATTTTTGCAGTGGAATAATGAATATTTTAGGTAAGAAGAACAACCATAAACTAATGAATTTTTTTTTATTGAATTTTTAGATAATCCAGATTATGAATGAAATGTAAGTACGAAAAAAAGAAAAGATTCTGATTGAAATGAATTTAAACATTATTATTATATTGAACCATGCCGACAAAAAACCCGAGTCAGCTTACATAAAAAAGAATAAGAATGCATTAACTAAGCAGTGTGTAGACGAAGGGACACCAAGCACGCTTCTTTTGTCTAACTTTATATGGATGCATCGTTCATTATTTATACCTCAAAATTATTTCAATCTCATCATGGATCATAAGGTCAAAACCAAAACAGAAATACTACCTTTACATCATATTAATAATAATTATCATTTCCCTTTTTGTTGCCTGCAACAAATTTCTATCATCCGCATGCCTGCTTAATTCCTTTTTTTATGTCAACTTCTTTATTACGACGTCGCTACCTATTTATGACGCAAGGATTACCAACTCTTTTATATTTGTTTCCCAAAAATTAAACAATGCGTGATTTTTTTTCTTGCTAAATAAAAATATAATCAAGAAAAAAATTATGTTCCGGTCTTGAGTAAATAAAAAAAGAATTACCCAAAAAAAACTCCAATTTGCCTAGAGGTATTCATAAAAGGTTATGGTTTTTAATCCCCTTTATGTATGTTTTATTTTTTGTTTGGTGGCTAATAAATAAATAAATAAACCCCATTTGTTAGAATTTATTAGAATGGGATTTTCCAGGTATTTTGTCAGTGAGTGGCTGAATACCAAAAAGAAAAGCAGACAATCAACCGTTGTTTTGTTTTGTGAGTCCAATCAAGGCACCCAAAGTGAATGGAATTTGACGTTGACACAGTGAATGAATTTAAATTTTAAGGCCGAAAGGCTGGAATTGAACATGATTTGATGAGGATTAGGATTGGTATTATTAGGGTATTTGTTCTCCCAAATTTCACTTTACGGGGTGATTGGCTATAATCATAATAATATTCATTAATGTGAAATATAGTGATGATCCAAGTGTTGGATTTAATCACATCAGCGAACAATCTGATTCCACGTCACATCCCCACAACAGAGTGACATGAAACCCAACAAATCACTGGCGGTGGTTCTCATGTCATCTTCACTAAATAATTTTGTTTTGCTTACATACCAAATTTTGTCTAAATTTTTCTTTTTTTTAATTATTAAAATCAGTTTTTTTTTTAAAAAATATGAATTGGTCATTTTCTCTAACAAATATGTTTTAAGAAAAATTGTTTTAAAAATTTATTTAATATCATATATATATATATATATATATATATATATATATATATGTGTGTGTGTGTGTATGTATAAACACGTCTTGTAACACTCATAATTCAAATTTCAAGTAAATTAGTGTGAACTTATTTAATTTTTTTGATTGAAATATACGAAATATTATATATATGTGTGTGCAAAATAGCGAACGTATAAAAACAATATTGTATGTTTGTATTTTAAAGTGAGAAAAGAATGGGATAGGTGGGAAGTGTAGACACGTGGGGAGATGAGAAGATGTATGTGCGGAACAGACATATGGGTCCCACCAATGATTTGGTGTTGATGGCATTTGATTCCGTGAGAAAAAAAAATAAAGTAAGATGATTATGGAGCTTACAACTTATGATTTGAGATAAGATTTTTCTCATTTTTGTCTCTTCTTCCATTTTATAACTTATTTTATTTTACTTTACAATGTTAACAATGTTTGGGTTGGGATTAAGAAATCATATAATCCATTGTTTAAAACCATAAATTATAGTCATAGGTTTTATTTTGATTTACTTTTTCTTATTTAAATTAATCATTGATTATGTATATTATGATTTACATATGAATAAATAAATTATAATATATATGTTTTTCATAAATATGAAAAATATTTTATTACAATTCATTAAAATAAATACACAGTCTATAATAAATTTATTAAATAATATAATAAATTCTAATACGATTATATATGATTAAATAATCATTTAAAAAAATTAAATAATAAAAAATAAACAATTGGGAGTATGAAGATTAATTTTAATATAATAGTACTTTTGGGATTACTGCTATTAAATAAGATTGTCTTTTTTGGATTACTGCGTATTCACTATTTATTATTAGTTTCGATTAATTTCAGTTTTTGCACTGATTAAGTAAGGGTGGTTTGTGTCGACCTATTTTTTATTTACTATTTCCATGTCAAAGAATTTCTAGATTAGGTTTTGTGGTTTTTATTCTCTCTTAGAGGATAGTTTATGTTAAAATCCGTGTTCTGTTTTAACTTCTTAAGCATTAATTCGTTTGAGTCATTTATTTTTCTTGAGAAAAAAAAATATGAATTCATCCGTTTCCATATTTTTTCCTTGCTGTTTCTAGTGTGTCACTTGAACAAATCTTTTTACCATTGAATCAGTATCATTTTGTGATCATGCAACTCAATTTAAATAAAAGATATGTTGTTGTTAACTTTTTTTTTAATTTCTAATTTTTTGGATGTAGAGTAAAATTATAATTCCGTTGACTATATCCACTTACGAGAAAATAGAACAAAAACTTCTTTTCATTCTCATCATAAAATATCTAAAGAGTATTTCTCTCGCCCTCTATTATTTCATTATATTCCTTGTGTCATTATATATCTATTTAGATACCTCAAACAATGCTTCATTTCATGTTATGTTTAACTTTTTTAAATAAAATTTCAAAGTCATTGGTAAAAACAAATAGTTGTTTTAGTTCTCACTTATTTTATTTTTTTTTTGGAAAAAAAAGGTAAGTAAGTGTCTTAATAGTATTGCATTGATTGTTTTTTCTTCTTAATTATTTTTTGGAATATTGTTGGAAAAGTTAGAAAGAGAGAGAGAGAGAGAGAGAGAGAGTAAAAAAAATGAATATGTCGTAGAAATTAATTTAAAACATTAACACATTGCAATCCCAAAATTTGATCATTTCCGCCCAATACTTGTGTAACACAAACCTGTTGAATTGTTTTTTTTTTTCCAGTATCGTGTAATTCACTTTTTTATATAGAAATATATATAAACCGTGTTTAAAAAGCTATTTTATTTGGAAGAATTTGTATTTCCAAATACAACCTTTGTTTTATTTTAATTTTATTGAACTCATTACCCTACGCTGTCAATGTTTGTTATATTTTTAAGCAAATATTAGTGTAGTTAAATTAAGGTAGTCAATGTAAGCGTAATTTCTACACAAATCGTTCAACTAAAGTCGTCAATATAAATACAACATCTACGTAAATTAAATTTCAATCATAATCATAAGCACGACTTTCATAAAGTATTTAAACTAAACTATTTTTCAAAAATATAGAAATTACTCATTTGCTACATTTAAAAGGGAATTATACAAAAACCGTAAAAAAATAAAATTGTAAAATGGTTGTTTGTAAAATTACTATAATGATGGGAGACATTATGATGGCGAAGATATAGTGTAATAGTTATTATTAGGAATGAGTTTTAAAGACATTATTATGGTGAGTGTTTGCATCAAATGTCGTATTCAACGAAACCGTGGCTTACTCACCGTCTACACTACTTTCCGGGTCCACTCCACTAAGCTGTCACACAACACAACTCTTCTTGCCACGCTCAATGATATCCCTCAAGAAAACACACACAAAAAGTACCATTAATTGCGATTCTCCGCCAAGACAAAATCAATTTCGACAAACTATTTTCATTAAACTAATTAATCAAAACTAATAAGGCACGGTATTTTTAAAATGCAATTTCAGCAGTTCTAAAAATAAAAAATTAATTAGATAAAAATTGTATGAATGAAAAAGTAAAGAATAAAATTATGGTTAAGAGTAAAAGTGTTATAAAGCAGCGAAGTGGATGATGAAAAATTAGAACTAGTATATGATTAAGATTAACACAGTGAAATGATTGCAATGGCGGGTGGATGTTTTGTCAGTGTTCATGCGTCATTTTATGTTTTGTCATCTTTTGTTTCTTAATCGTACGCACTTAAAATATGAAGTCGTTCCACAGGTGGGATCAAACATCATACATTTAACAGGATAAAGTTGAACAACAAGAAAGAGACGATGGACCATAGATAGACGAAGCGAGCAAGCAGAACAAATAGGCATACAAAGCTTCACTTGAATCGGTGTTCATTTAGAGGTGCCATAAAACTCATGTTTTCATCCAGAAATTTCATACTCTAAAACATTTTGAGATAGAAATTTCATCCAAACTAATTAAAAGAAAAGGAAAAAGATTTTAACTATTTGATTAAAAAAATTATATAACGAAAGAGAATATATAAAATCTCACACCTTCTAGGAAATTAATATTTTTTTTTAATTCATGCTTATATATATAAGCAAGAATTAATATATAGTGATAAAAATAAAAAAAATAGAATAAAAGATTTAATAATATTAATCAAGATAAAAAGAAAATATCATGTTTATTATTTATAAAAAAAAATTAAATGGTACTTTACAGGAAATGAATGGAGTACATACATTTGTTTTTTGAAGTACTATAGGAGTATCAACAATAAAACAATTTCCTATTTCTGTTCTCCTTTCGTAGATAGCAGCTTCTCTTTCCATGTGCAGATTTTAATGCGTCAATCATCTATTTGTCAAAAGAGATAACTTTATTTAGTTCGATTTTTCATTAAAAATGGTTCAAATCAGACCTTATAAAACGCCAGTTGGTTTTATTTGATTTCCATTTAATAAAATTATGTAAATATTTTATGATCTAGTTAGAATTGAATTTAACTATTTTTTTTCCTATAGAATCGTAAAAGCTTTTTTTTAATTCATAAACATTTTATAAAAAAAATTACAATAGAATTTATCATAACAAACATTTTACAAATACATCTAATTACAATAGAATTTATCATAATATTTTTCTAAATAAGTAATTCGATTAATTTTTTATTTTCATATATTAAAACTAAATCATTTCACAAAGAAGAAGTAAAAAAAAAAAAAGTCTTAACTAGGGAACCGGATGGAAGTGTGGATGAGATTTTATATAGTAGCATATAGATTGGAAGATGGGTGAGAAGATAATTATAAGAAAGTAATAAGTTATTGTTTGTGTAGGTGTTGAAAGTGGAAATAGAATATTAGCAGAAGGGGGAAAAGGTGGAAAGAAAAATTACTGTTATCCAGAAACAGTGTGAATGGGTGATGAAGCAGAAACGTTCAACCTGAGAGAATCATTCGTGGGGAAAGGACAGGCAAAGCCTAGTCAGAATATTACACATATGTAGTATTTTGGCTGTTTGATATCTGAAGCCGTGAACGAATGAGGGAGCATCCATCCAACACTTGCACCGACTAAGAACCAAAAAAGCAAAAGCTTTTAGCTTGTCCCACTTGAACTCTCTTTTCTAACATTTCCTCACTCAACATTTCACACATATCCATCATGCTTGCGTTTAAAAGTGGTAGTAGCAGTGAAAGCACACATAGCCATGTCACCCCACTAACGTGACTTTCCCTCCAAGCACTGTGACTGTCAAACCCCAATCAACTAAGGATATCCACGCCTACGTAAACCAAAAATATGTTAATATTTAATAGAAAAGAATTATTTCGAAGAAAAAATTGGAAAATTGTTTTTATAATAATAAAAAGGATGTGAAGACGAAGGTGAAGAGGGTGGTAATTGTGAATGGTGGTGGGATGAGGGAAATGAAGGAAGCATAGTGGAAGAATAGATTGAGTGGTTAATGATGATGGACAGAAAGAGTTGGAAGGGTTTGGCTGTTATGTTGTGGCAGAAAGTTAAGGCAAGAGGGTCCCAGTGAAGGGGAAGGATGGTTATAATAGGAGGCACTTGGGCAGAGGAAAAGGAGACAGATCCTTTTGGGGCACAAATGGATTGTTGTCAGTGGAGAAGATAGCATGGTTCGTGGATGAGTGTGAATATCATATATCATATATCATAGGACCTAGTCACATGCCTACCCTCTCTATGCTACCCCATTCTTTTCTTTAATAATAAATACAATGCATTAACTCTATTGATCAATGAGAAGGGCTTTACTAGCTCCATCTGTACGATTGGTGGATATATTTGGAACAAGATAAATCTTTCATCATTCGGGAGCAGACCTCCGCAACCCCATGCCCAACCCATCACATTATTCCCACCTAATGCTACAAATTATGGAACACATATAATTTCTTACTTGAAAAAAAAAACACTTTTTACATTTACTGTGTTAATGTTGACAGCAACGAGAACTAGGAAGAAAGAGCTATATCGTATAATAATTTTACAAACACTGTGAACAGAAAAAATTACTAACCCAAGTTAATTATTGCAATTTGAGTCTTGCTTTAATTTATTTATGTTACAAGTTTCTATTTTCTTTAATAATTTATTTGTTACAATTTATATTTGGTGTTCTTTCCATGTCATTGTAACTATACTGTAATTCTCCTTATAGTACCACTTTGGATTTTATTACTTTTACATTATACTTTATCCATTGTTACTGAGTTCTATCCTTATTGATACTGAAAAATTTATGCATAAACTTCTCATTAGAGTCCAACTAAAAAAAATTTTATTAAGTATGTAAATGAGATTAGTTTACGAAATAATTAATTTTTAGGTCAATGTTTCTCGCGACACTTAAAGAACCAAAAAAAATAATTAAATTGAAAAACAAAATATTTGTTAGTTATAAACAATACTAAAACATCGAAATTAAATCCTCAATAAATATTTAAATATTTAAATATTTCATATTGACGGTGGAATATATATATATATATATATATATATATATATATATATATATATATATATATATATATATATATATATATATATATAATTGAGGTACAAATTTGAAAAGTTTCAATATGAATTATCAGTTCATTGGAACTGGACATATAATATCACCTGAATTTTAGAAACCGACATTGTATATTCCACTCTTTTATATACAACATAAAAGAATACTTTTCATATAAATTGTTGATCATAACTTACGATATCATATTGTTTTAGTTTGTAGTCGGTGGGATGTGACTTGCTACATCCATTCTAATAAATAATAAACGTATAAAGTAATTATTCAATAGTAATTTAGTTGAAATATTAGATGTTGTTAACTAAATGTATCAAATTCAAGTAATATAAAATGCTAAAATTAAGTATGGTTTCTTATGAGACTCTTGTAATATTAGTAAATTATACGATTGGTAATTTATATAGACTCAAAAACAACTCATCATTCACGAATATGTGTAAAAAGATAAATTCACAAATAATTACAATGTTGGACTTTGGTATTGAAGACACTTAGAAATGGACAAAACTAGAAATGGTATGAAATAACATTGCTAAGGTTGGTTTTCAACTATTTTACTCTTGTGTTTACCTAATTTCATCTCCTCTCACAAGTGCAAAAAACAACGTATAATGTCACGCGTTTAACGTCGAATCACTAAATAGCCAATGTTAAAAATGACCGGTGGCATTTTTGTAAATAAATGCAATTATTAAACGTCGTTTATAATTGTAATTCGATGTAAAAAGATATAAAACGTCGAATGTCCTAGCATTAGACATTAAAAGGTTAGTGAATTCAATAAAAATTTGAGCGGGAGATTGAAAATTCATTCACTTTATCTTAGTGCGCGAGACCCTCTTCTCTTCTCAAACTTTTCTCCAACGAAGTTTGACGACCATCACATGTAATCTTTCTTTTATTTTATACAAATGCATGTTAATTAACTACTTTATGTATGATTTTCGTTTGTTTTAACCGATTATTTTTATGTTCTTCATAGATGCATTTTGCTTTCTCTCTCACCCACGGGTAACGACACTTTATTCCGATGAACTCACATTTCATCAACTTAGAGACTCAAATTCCAATTTACCATTTTCACAGCTTCTTGAACCACTTAGGGAGACTCAAATAAGTCCCAAATGACTTGTCTAAGCTATCCTAACTGACCAATACCACTTCCAAACCCAAATTCACAAATTCACTACTCCACTTCCTCAAAAATGACTCTAAACCAGCCCAATTCACTTAACTTCCTACCTAATCACTACCACCACAGATTACTCACATCAAATACCTTCAACATGTTCAATCACAACAGTTAATTCATCCAAAACAGTTCATCATCATCACACTGAAGTTTCACAGATCAATCCTTTCAATACATTCAATTCACATTACCCTAAAAACTCAAAATTGTGTCTTAATCACTAAAATACCACCACATTCAACATATATACAAATCATACAATAAATTAAAATAGTAGCTAGCTTCCCTTATCTCAGAGACAAACAGCCCAGCTCACAAAGATACACCGACAATGCCTTGCAACGCAAGGAAACTCAACAAAAACCTACAACTCACCAATTGGTGATATAAAACAGCTCTTAGAACCTAAATTTAGCTAGAAATTAAAGGAAGAACTGCTAACCACATGCAAGATAGAAACATTGCATGCTCACAGTCTAAGAATACACGGATAAAAGGGGAAACGACTTACCAGCTCAGAAACACAAAATTGATCGGTCAAGATCGAAGCCCTCTACGCCGTGGCCGTTTGGGCACCTCCTGATCATCAATCAGACAACTCAGTAGTAAGAGATGGTAGAGAGAAGTCAGAGAACTCAGAGAAATAGTGTTCTAGAGAAATGAAATGTTCTTAGAATAATGAGACGTGTTCATAAAATTTTTATTTATATTATAAGATTATTTTAAAGTAAAATAATTTGTTTCATTATTTTAATATATCTATCTGCTCTAATACTCTATTTTCTAGGTACTTACACATAATACTAAAATCATTAGTTTTTTTTATCAAATTAAGTTATTTTAAATCTTAAATTTTTTATTTGTAAAAGAAAGTAAAGTGCACATAAAATATTAAATGAAATTGTTAACTAATTATACAATTACTAAAATTAAATTTAAAAGTATAGTTATAAAATGAAAGTTGCAAAGGTGCGTAATGGTGGATTCTTGAAAAGTGATAATAGGTGCATTAATGGTAAGGAATGAAGAAGTTTTCTCATGATCACTGTCACTGTTGTCAGTGTAACAATAACAATAACTTATAAGTTGTTATTATTATACTACTTTTATTATCACTCTTAACATTAAATTGTACAGGTTCTGTTATTTATCAAGATCCAGTCCATACATTAATATGCATAAAATAGTATATAAAAATTAAAGTTTATCCTAATCTTGTATTGCTTATGAAATAAATTTAAATATAATTAGTACACACTTAATGATCTTAGCTTGTTCTCTGAGTGAATTTTGAAATAATTAGGACAAATTTGTAGATGTTATATATATTAAACCCAACTATTCAGAAGTCATATTAAAATTTTGGCCCTAATTAAACGCACAAGGACTCATTAATGGTATCAAAATAGTATTTTTTTTAAGTATACATTGACTTATGAGACTAATTCCGTAATAGATTTAGTAAGTAACATGAAACATGTTATTTGTTTTTAATTCTTACAATTCAAAAATTTACTTTTAAGGAAAAAAATTTTTTAGTCTCTATTCTTTTGTTTTTCAAACTTAATTTTAGTTCTTATAATTTAAATTTCATGAATATAGTCCTCAAACTTTGAAAAATGCAAAAAAAAAATCATGATTATCCATCGATGAATAAGTCCTTTAACTTTAAAAAAAACACATTAAATTAGTTTTTTCAGGCTTAATTTTAATATTCAGAGACTATTTTTTACTGTCAAAAGGTAATAAATAAATAAACAGACTTATATTTTTCTTAAGTTTGTGATTGATTCAAATTACAATACTAAAATCAAGTTTGTTAAAAGGTACAAGGATTCAAAATAGTTTTTCTAATTTTTAATTATAAAATAAATGGAAATAGGCCAAACATGTAATGGATAATGTTTCTGCTGAACGGGATCGGGGAACACTCCTGCCATCTCCGTCCGAAAACACTCCTCCTCCTCTCACCGGTCTTCCTCTCCTGATCTCCTCTGCGCTCGGCGTCCGTACAAATGGGTTGACCTGCAGCAAACACTCCGACGCTCAAGTCAGAATGAGCTCTCGCAAGTCTATAGTTATCAAATTGAATAGAGAATTTACCTTCCCCTTTGACTTCTATTTATACAATTACAGTGAATATTATTCATTAATTTACCTTTTAATGGCTTTCAATGCTCACTTTCAATACTCGACAAGGACCGTTATCTCATTAACCACGCATTCATGGACATTTAACGGCTGTCTGCCCTCTCCTTTACTAGCGCTCACCCGATCGGTTGTTTTATGAAACACCCGACCGGTTGCCTTCCTTCGGTAGTAACTCGAGCCACAGTATGTTGTCTACCCTCGGTAATAGCACAATCTGTGGTCGATCACCTACTCTCGGTAATACCACAAGCCACGGCCGGTTGCCTACCGACGGTAGTAACAGGTAATTTTGTTGATTGTTTGATTATTTATATTGAGAGAGAATGATTAAAGTTTATATGTTGTATATTCAATGAACTATTATATTACTTAAAAGAATAAGATTGAAGTTTTCAATAAATTGAATGGTTTATTTAACTATTGAATATTTATAATTAAAAAAATGTTGTAACCCATTTAATATGGCCGAATAAATGGTTCTGGCATTCAGGGATCATACTTACTTTAATAATTTTGATTGTGATGAGGTTAAATATATGAGGTAATCGATTTTGAAGAGGGTGAAAACGATGAAATTATGGTTTGTGAGATGGGCTCATTGAATAAAAGTCGCAGTTAGATGTGTATGTGCGAAAATGGTCGACAGAACTCTGAAACATAGCTTTTGGTAGTTGAATATCGGTCTCGGGTTGAGAAATTAAGATTATATACATGTCACCATAAAACGATTTCAACATCAAATGACTCAGTAGCCTGTATTCTGCCGTCACGCTACGAATTCCGTGTAATTACTAAATTCCAATTTCTGCCCTTTTTATTTTTGGCTGGCCATCATTTCATGGCGCGTGTTTAAGATGATTAGCAAAGCTTATGCGACACCGCGAGGTTAGTTGGAAGTTAGAATTAGATTATACAACCGCTAGATTGGGTTCAGTTTTTTTTTTCTTTTTGTTATATTGAAATTAATGTAAATCTTCTAGGTTTGAATGGGGTTTAAATAATTTGTGTACGAAAAATACTTTTATTTATGATTTTTAAATATTTATGTTATAAGATTTTTTTAGAATTCAAAAGTATTAGATATAAATAAAAATTATACTCACAAGTTATAATATTAAAATTAAAATAAATTAAAAATAATAAATAACTGAGTTGTCAGATAATTTTTTATAATCATCGTTTTTATTATAAAATTGAAATGATTGGCTAGGTTGGTTTCAAGTTTAATATATATAACTCGTCTCGTACAATTGAAGTATATCTATTTGATTAGTTTGGATTGTGACAGTAAAGACAATTCAATCCGATATATTAAATTGGAATAAATTAAATAATTTATCCTATTATTTAATCCGATAGATATTTATAATTAGGAGTATAAATATGCAAGCATGAAATAAATTATATGAAAAATTGAAAAGTGATGATCATCCAATAAATTAAAAACTGCATGATAATATCATTAAGATTATTGTAACACTCACGAATCTAAAATATCTACTTAATACAAAACTGTATAAATAAATATATTATACAATTATAATGATCTAAAATTAAATATAACTAGATATTATATTATAATTATCCAGATTTTGTTTTCTTTATTGATTAGTTTGCCACTGTATTCTTACTATACAGAGTTAAATGAATTTGTTTTTTTTATACCAGAAGTAATTTTTCCATATTTATCTCACTAATTTATTTTAGTTATCTCTTATAAATATTATAGATTAAAATTATTTTTAATTTTATTGACTTATAGTGGTTTGTTTGTCAAATATTATTGTTCTTGCAAAATTGAGATTCTTTGCTGTATAGATTCTTGGATTGATTCATCCGAATATGTCTTTAGTTATACCATTTTGCTCGTCTGATTTTATAGGTATTTGATGGAGTTGGTAAAATTATTTTAACACTCCAGTCAATAATATGTAAGAAGCAATAAATGCAACAGTGATTGGGTCATAATTCATACATAATGCTTATTTTTAGTACTTATGTGACTCTTATCTTGCATAAACCTAAGTTTAATAGGTGTGCTATAATTTAGGATTTCCTAATCGATGATAAATTATTGTTATTTTTTTAATGTCATAAAGTGATTTTAATAAAGAAATATTATTTATGTGGGAACATTGAGATCTATCATCCCATGATGACGTGTATGTCAAGGTTATATCTCCTTTATGACGTCATGTTACAAATTACTTACAAATGTCCCTCACATAACGTGTGTCACACTAGTGCAAAAAAGACCTTTAACGTCACCCTTTAGATGTCTGACCCTCGAATATCCAACATTAAAAATGACCGGTGGCATTTTTCGTAAATAAAACAACTATTTAGACGTCGGTTATGGAAGGGCCCGACGTCTAAATATTCATATACGTCGGCTCCCCCGAATAGACGCCAAAACTAAACGAAAAAGTTAAAAAAAATTAATTTTTTATTCTATTTAGACGTCTGTTATGGAGGGAACCGACTTCTGAAGCACTTTAGACGTCTGTTAATTGGGGATCAGACGTCTAAACCCTAAATCCAAAAATTAAAAAAGTCACTTTTTGACTCTACTTAGACGTCTGATCCCGCCACTCCGACTTCTGAAGCACTTAAGACGTCTGTTATTGGGGAAACCGACGTCTAAACCCTCAATCCAGAAATTTAAAAAGTCACTTTTTGACTCCATTTAGACGTCTGATCCCGCCACTCCGACTTCTGAAGCACTTTAGACGTCTGTTATTGGGGGAACCGACGTCTAAACCCTCAAATCCAGAAATTGAAAAAGTCACTTTTTGACTCCATTTAGACGTCTGATCCCGCCACTCCGACTTCTGAAGCACTTTAGACGTCTGTTAATTGGGGGAACCGACGTCTAAACCCTCAATCCAGAAATTTAAAAAGTCACTTTTTGACTCCATTTAGACGTCTGATCCCGCCACTCCGACTTCTGAAGCACTTTAGACGTCTGTTAATTGGGGGAACCGACGTCTAAACCCTCAATCCAGCAATTGAAAAAGTCACTTTTTGACTCTATTTAAACGTCTGATCCCGCCAATCTGACTTCTAAAGCCTTTAGACGTCTGTTAATTGGGAGAACCGACGTCTAAATTTTGGCATTAAAACACCGTGAACGCGAGACAGTTGTTACGCGCACTCATTGTTCATCATCTTTGTCGTGTTTTCTCTCTACGGGTTACACTTTTCAGGTTCGTTTTCTCACTTTTGCACCGTTTTAAATTAATTTTACTCCGATTACATCACTCTTTGATGCATTATCTTTCATTTGAACCGATTAAAATGCGTTTTCGTTGGGTTTTGGTGCAGTTATTCTCGTGTCTTTAGGCGGCGTTCTATGGTGGCGTTCTATGGTGGCGTTCTATGGCGGTGATTTCTTGCGTTTTGTACTCCTCCAATTCCCTCCACTACGTTTTTAAAACCATCCAATAAAAAAAAATGTACAATACATTCTCTTCAACTAAAATATAAAGTTGTAAACTCGAATCACCATGAGTTAGGAACAACCTGAGAGACGTCGAACCTATATGGATCGAACGTCTATATAGAAGTCGGACCTATATAGGTCAGACGTCTATAGAGACATCGGACCTATATAGGTCGGACGTCTATAGAGACGTCTGACCTAAAGGGCCCGACGTCTCATTAACGTCACCCATATAGACGTCAGACAGAGATTAGACGTTAAAAGCCCAAAATAACAGACGTCTAAAGTCCTTTTTGCACTAGTGTCATTTACTAAGTTATAAGAATATAATATTCAATTAGTTATTAGTTTAAAAAAATAATAATTAATAGCAATTCTTAATTAATAATAATGTAAAATTGGATATAGTGTCAAAGGAGGAAGAAAAAAAGTGCTAAAAATAGGCTTTAAGACTTTTCAGAAAAATAAAGAAAAATAGTTTACAATAATATTATGGTGATTAAAGAAAAGGGAAAGTATTAGTATGGTGACGCAAAGTTGTTGAAAGATCTTGTTATATTGTCTTTATGCTGGGAGATGACTCATGTCTACATACACATAGTGTGAACAACAGAACGAATTCGAAAGCGTGTTTGACAAACAATAATAGGACAAAATTATTAAATACACGGTACTATTGTCAGTGTTGTTTTGATGACTCAACATACTGGGGTCTGAAAACATCGTTCTCCGAATGATTTTATTGGATACAGAATCTCAACGCTTTAGTTAATTAAATTGTCTTATGCATGTATAAACCCAACTTTTTCTCTACCAAAAGAATACATCACTCATAATCTTCTCCGTTTTAAAGCCTCAGCTTTCTTTCAGAACCGATTCAATTCTTCTTTTCTGAAAACATCTAATATACATTCATGCGCTTACCCTGATCCATCGCTAGAATCAAGGCATCTAAATCCTCCCTTTTTTAAGTTTGAAAAACTTTCTCTTTCACATTTGATTATTTGACATTACATCATGCGAACGTGTTAATAAAGCATGGGTTGTTAGGGTTTATAGGGCACATAGAACCCTGTTTAGATGATCCAAGGGTGGTTGTGTGCCCCTAATGGAGTGCAAAATGTACACAAGAATATCATTCCAATTGCTATAGGATCCAGCTGTCGTGGATTTCACTATACGAATGGTTTTTCAAAGACAATAATCTGGTATGTCAAACAGCATAAGCATCTTTATATCGTATAATCTTGATTCCAAGTTCATTAGTGCAAAATTCTGAAAATTGAAGGTTGACCTGTGATTATTCTTACGTGCTACGCTAGCACAGAATATATATAAGTTCACAAGGTTTTAATTATTACTAGGGTATATATTTGCATATATTCCAAGCATAAACCCAGTTTATGGCACACTTTAATAATAGTGCATTCACTGTCGTCACTAGTTCTCATTCTCCTAATAGTGGTCCCTTCAAAGCATCTACGCGGATTCTTCTAGTCTTCTAGATACAGACGGATTAAGATAATGCGAATAAAATGTAAGCAAATTAATGATGAATTATTCAAAATTACAAAGTCATGTATATATCAAGTAGTTAAATACGAAGCTAAAGCTAAATAAAATTAATATAACTAATATTCACATAACACAATGGATTATGACATTACTATCCTGAATAGAAGAAGGAAACGAAAAGAATGAAAAATTAAGACGCTCACATGAAAATGTCAAATCTTTTGGCACTCGCAAATTCCAAATTGAAACCCAATCAAATTGTATCAACTCGACCTTCTGATGGTATTTTTCTTTACGGTTTTTGTTTCTTAAATTTAATGATTTGAGTGGCGTTATTCTTCAATCCTCAAAGTTTTATGAATCAGTAACTTAACTATTATTTAAAAAATGACATTGACATCTCATGTTAGAGAAAAAAAAATTCGAATTGCTTGATTGGAAATGACTTACTAAATGATGAAGAAGTAAAAGAAAAAACAAAAGTGTAAAATAGAAATAATGAATGGCCCAAAGCCCCTTAGAGCTTTGACAGTGTATCATTATTCTGCATCATATTAAAGAAAAAAAAAAGTAGAAAGAAGCAAAGGAAACTTAAAGAGATATGAATGATTACGAATTGCTTTAATCGGAAATGATTTGCATGATGTTCCTATCCCAAATATGATTAATTTTTTCACAGGCTATTCCAAACATTAGAACCGTCAAAATAGTCACAACCAACGTCCAATCCGGCCAATCACGGGTTTGAGCCGGATTGGATTTGAAAAAGTTATATTTCTTTATACGGATCAGATTTCAATCCGACTCATTTAAACCTGACTCGTGGGTTGAACCCGTCCCACCTACCTAATTTTATTTTATTAAAATTTAATTTTAATTTTATAAAAAAATATTTATTATTTTGTTTTTGTTTGAAAATTTTATTTAAGTTGCTTATTTTCAAAATTAATTAAATACCCATGTTAGGAGTGAAATTTATTTAGATTTGAATTATAGAAAGTTTGTAATTTTTTTTATTTAGAAAAAAATTGTAATTAAGTGAACCAGTGAGCCAACCTCTTTACCTACCAATCCGTGATGGGTCGGACCGGATTCGAAATTTTCTGGTTCGTTAATAAATGAGTCAGGTTAGATTGACTTACTAAGTGATCAACCCGTGGTGGACCGGGCCGGGACCCGTTTTGACAGTTCTACCAAATATGATAAGCGATGATAAAAATAATTCTCAAGATTAAATTTTTGCTAAGGGTAATCTTGTTTCCCTGCACTCTCATTAGAAAAGGATATGGACATGAAGGGGTGCAAGAAGAATGAGCTCATGCACGTGCAAGGATTTTGGGTCCACAACAACTTTTGAATGGTTTTGGAGAAAAAAAAGGGTAATCCTAAGGCCCAAACTCAAACCAAGGTCCATACCCCGATTGTCTCGTCCTAGAGGATGTGACTTTGCAATTGACCGGGAGTGGCAAGCTGGTTGAGCTTGGCAACAATGGGAGAACACAAATTGAATTTGAGCACGCTTGTGTTCAGTGTTGCAGTCATCATCGTGGTCTCCCACTCAGCACGATCACTGGCGTTGAAGCATTCCCCGCGATTCCTAAGAAAATCGGCAGCAACAGGAACCGATTTCGCGCCACCGCAATTTTACTACGAAACCAGGTACTTCCAACAGCGCCTCGACCACTTCAGTTTCTCGGACCTACCCACGTTCCCGCAGCGTTACCTCATCAGCACCGAACACTGGGTGGGCCCCCAGCGCTTGGGCCCAATTTTCTTCTACTGCGGCAACGAAGGAGACATCGAATGGTTCGCCCAGAACACTGGCTTCGTCTGGGAAATCGCCCCTCGATTCGGGGCCATGGTGGTTTTCCCCGAAGTAAGCCTTCCGCTTCCTTTGCGTAATAAATTATCCACCTTCATTTCAGTAATTTTTCTCAAACGAAATTTCTCGATTTTACAACTTGTTTCTACGCGTGTGAATGTGGCAGCATCGATATTACGGCGAGTCCACGCCTTTCGGAAGTGCTAAGGAAGCGTATAAGGATGCCACTACCTTGTCGTATCTCACCGCTGAACAGGCGCTCGCTGATTTTTCCGTTCTCATCACTGATCTGAAGCAAAATTTCTCCGCCAATGATTGCCCCGTTGTGTTGTTTGGAGGATCATATGGTGGAAGTAAGTAACACTATTACCGGAGATTTCAGGTTAGCTAGTAATATGGCGAGATAATTGAACTGCTAAATGAGTGGGGGCAACCCTCTGTTATGTTATGGAGCTGACTTTCGGTTTTCAGTATGTCTAAATTCAAATTCTAACGTGGTACTAGAGTCCAGTGGTTTCTGTTGGAAGTCTCCTAATTCTAAGGTTTCAATGAACTATTTGCAATGTTCAGTCATGGAAATTTCTTACTCGAGGTGTTCAATCCTCTTTGAGATTTCACATTAGTAATACCGTGTTGTATGGGGCATTACTACCAAGTCCATAAGTAAGTGGTATTTCTCACATCTAATCCTCTATAAGAACTACTAATAAACATGCAAAATGGACGTGTTTATCATATAGGGATTTGTTAGTCCACTTTATTTGAATAAGTAAAGTTACGTCTTTGTAGAAGTGGGAGTAACCTTTCTCTTCTGCAAGTCTACGGCATTCTAAAAAGCAAAAAATCTTATTAATATTAATAGGTAAAGAGATAGGAATTTATGAAACAAACTGACTGCTAGCTTTTTGGACATAGTTACAATCGAAGAGAAAATATATATATGATTTGAGCAAACCCAAACAGGTCATTGTGAATGGTGAATAGTTAGTTTTATAACCCTTTTGAACATTGTTTTGCAGTGTTGGCTGCTTGGATGAGACTCAAGTATCCTCATATTGCTGTTGGAGCACTTGCTTCTTCAGCTCCGATTCTTCAATTTGAAGACATCGTGCCACCGGAAACTTTCTATAACATTGTTTCAAATAGTTTTAAGGTAGGTCAACGCGTTACGCCATAGTTCAGGTATTTGTCTGTGTTGTGATTAGTATACTATACTAACGGTTTTACTCCATTGTTTATGTCCACAGCGTGAAAGTTTCACTTGCTTTAACTATATTAAACAATCTTGGAATGAAATAACATCTACGGGTCAAACGTATAATGGTCTTGAGCGCCTGACCAAAACCTTCAACTTATGTCAGTAAGGCATTTAAAAATGTCTTTTTCTGCATGGCACGATTGTGAGTGGTGATATCCATGTTTTATTAGTCTTTTTGTTGTACTAATTTAGTTAAGCTAATTGAAGGAAATTGAAGAGTACTGGAGACCTGTATGACTGGTTGGATTCTGCATATAGTTATTTAGCGATGGTGAACTACCCATATCCTTCTGATTTTTTGATGACTTTGCCTGGACACCCTATCAGGGAGGTTAGTATGGTTTTTGATTTCAGAGTATGTGTAATCATATGGCTTACTAGTGACAAGTCTTTTAGGGCTTGTTCTTTTGAGTGGATTTGAGGAGATTTGAGAGAATTTGAAGATAATTTTTTTTGTCGTTTTTTTGAGCGAATTTGGAGGTAAATGAGAGTGAATTTAAAAATAATTTTTTAATTTGTCACGTCAATACAATTCTATACTAATTCTCACAAATTTTATTTTCAAATTCACTCTCATTTATCTCCAAATTCGCTCAAAAAAACGACAAAAAAAATTATCTTCAAATCCTCTCAAATCCCCTCAAATCCATTCCCTCAAATCCACTCAAAAGAACAAGGCCTTAGTGATAGAAGACGATTAGGCATTGAAAGCTTTCATAATTTAAATATCCTTGCATCATCATAACCATATAATGAACTGCAACTTTGCCTAATAACACGAAGGAATCGTGATCGGCTTTGCTTTATATATTTAAATAATAAATGAACGATAATTGAAACAAGAACATAACATGAATAAAGGAAACAATATGAACTGAAAATGGAATAGAAAATGGCGTGAAATATAAAGAACAATAACAAGTAATGTAAGTAATGAAACTACAAGAAATAGAAAAGCCGGAGAACTGAAAATGGAGAATACGTCACTTAAGATGAAACTCAAGATAAGTGTATTGGAGAATTCCTAGGATTTTAATATAATAGTCAAAGAAGATTATCACTTCCTCATGAGACAAATGATAAAAAAACTCTGAAATTTCCATCCAATCCATTGTGCATTACAAATAAAGGAGACGGCTATATATAGTTATAGATGTTTTGAAAATTCAACTTTAAATCTAGAGTTTTGTCCAATGTGGCTGTCATCTAGGAGTTGTGATACATGCTTGGGTCATGCTTTCCGTGCTCCTTTAGACACCATCTTTTCCATGCTCACTTGAACTCTTCTCTCCTTTCACTTTGGCTTAGAATTTGAGGATACAATTGGGCTTGATTGAGTCTTCACCAATCAATATGATTATAAATATGGTGTTTTATAGGTTTGTAAGAGGATTGATGGGGCTCCTGCTGGAACTAATATTCTGGAGCGGATATATGAAGGAGTGAATGTCTACTACAATTATACTGGAAAAGAAAAATGTTTTGAACTGGATGATGATCCTCATGGCATGAGTGGTTGGGATTGGCAGGTTTACAAGAGTTACATGTTTTTTCTCCTTTTAATTTCACTTGTTGCTGAATAAGTATTGAGGCCTAGTAGCACAAATGCTTGAGTAATGTGTCTTCTTTAATCCTAGTTTGTTCCATTTTTCTTTTTCATTTTGTAGGCTTGCACTGAAATGGTTATGCCAATGTCTAGCAACCAGGATTCAAGCATGTTTCCACCGTATGAGTATAATTACACTTCTGTTAAAGAGGAATGCTGGAATGATTTTGGAGTGAAGCCAAGGCCAAAATGGATTACTACAGAATTCGGGGGGCATGTAAGTAAATAATTACTGTTAAATCTTAGTTACATTTCCATTATTGAGACTAAAAAATTTTACCATCATTTCAAATTCTGGTTTAGTTCATAATTCCCTCCCCCTCCCTCCTCCCAAGAAAAAAGTCAATTTTAAAAGTTTTAGGGCGTGTGGAAACGCTGAGATAGTAGTTATTTATTTTTGGATTAAATATGTATTTGGTTCCTTAATTTTTAGTGAAAATTAAAATTAATTTTTCTTTAAAATTTTTTACTGAAAGTTAAGTAACCAAAAACATATTTATCTTTTTATTTTTCTAGTTGTGAAATAGTTTGGTGACGTTGTATTAAATGACTTGGACGAATAATTGCTCGAGGAAAAGAGGGAAAATATAATGCTATGGAGCATAGTGTAGACAGTGATTTCGGGTGACCTAGTAAATAGTGTGCTAATATAGAAAATCTTGTCTATATGGTATAGCACACATTTTCTGTGACATTGTCACTCTGATAATAATGAGATTTCCTTCTCTATAGAAATGTACTCTTGCATGTATTAAGGCACACGCTAATGTGTTAACCTGCAATATGATTAACGAGGTGACTGCAGGTCACTTTTTTTTGTTCTTGCTTGACTACGTTGCGTTTGTAGATCTGCCTATATCAATTTTCTCAGAAGTTTCTTTCAACTTGCAACACGAATTCATTCTGCCAGAAAATGAATGAAAGATAGCTGGTAGTTTGAAATAAATGGTCCTATCCCTTGGTGATTTTATTCAAATAGATTGATTGCATGATGCATGATCAATTAAAACTAAAAAGCAGTATTCTGATAAAATGCTGTTTTAATCTAATATCTGAGCAACTTGTTTGAAGGATATCCATACCACCTTGAAGAAATTTGGAAGTAATATAATTTTCTCAAATGGTCTCTTGGATCCATGGAGTGGTGGAAGGTGATATATTATTTTATTCTGCAAGTATCTTGGCTACTATGTTTTATATTTTTTCCAAGAAATTATCTTTGAGAGATGTTATCAAGTTCCAACACGCAAATTGTTTCTGGTACAGCGTTTTGCAGAATATATCTGAAAGTGTTGTTTCACTTGTCACTGAAGAAGGTAAAGACATTTATTATTTGCAATTTGTTAATTTCCTGTTGTATGTATCCGAGTCTATTCTTTTGTTTATTTTTCCATACGTGTCACTGTTATAAGTTATAACTACTGTTATTTTGGTTTATTGATTAAACAATTACATGAAACTTCCTCATAAAACTTTTAAAAGATAGAGTGCTAGTGAGTTCCTGAGAGTTCTCAAGCTTGTTGATAACATTAAAACATGAAAAAAAATGTGTTTTTAGTTCTTATACTCTTAGTTAATCATTATCAAGGGCCTTTTAATGATGTTTGATTGGTTTAGGCTCTTCTAATAATAAATTCTTAAGAGAATATGAACTAAAGCCAGATGTTTTTTAGAATTTGAGACCAAATTCATCAATATAGGAACGATATTTACGTTTGACCAAAAGCATAAGAACTAAAAAACATATTCTTTTCCTTGAATAATTTTTTGATATCAAAAGTTACTTATTTTTTTTTCTTAAACTGTTCCTCAGGTGCTCACCACATAGATTTACGCCCTTCGACTCAAAATGATCCTCGTTGGTTGGTAGAGCAGAGGGAGACTGAGATAAAGCTAATAGAAGGGTGGATCAGTGACTACCACCAGAAAAATAAAGCTGTTTCTGATATGTAACAGAATCTATCTACTGTTTGCTTCATAGCTATTCTGTATAGCCACGTTTTGTACACACGCGTACATGTATGTATTTTCTAACTTCTTTTTTCGTTTCAACGTACATGTGTGTATTTTCTAACTTCTTTTTTCGTTTCAACGTTATACATATTATTTTCCATACGTTATTATATAAAAGTTTATACTTTAAGTGCACCCAAACGAACTAATTATTTTAAAATGGTGGTTTCAGTGATTTGTTTAATTAAAAGTAATTATTATCAAATATAACCATGATAGATTTATTATTTTGAAATTAACATAATAGTTGCCTTAAGCATATACTTAGTAGCTGGTTTTCAATCTAGAGTCATTGTGATTCCTCAAATCTAAGACTTAGGCCAGGGCTTGACGAGCTTTTCGGTAGTAACCCGAGATCCAGTCAATAGAACTTGTGTCGTTGGATTATTTATAACAATGAATCTCCTACGTGTCTATAAAAATAGAAAAAAATAAATAAAAAATCAAAAGTGTACCTTTAAACGCGATGTCTTGTTTCTTTTCAGTTCACTCAAGATCTTTTATCTATGAAAGTAATTATGTTTTACAAATGTTAGTGAGTTGAGTTTCCTGTTAAAATGACAAATAAATTTCTCTTCTCAAGGATTGTTTAAATCCATTTTCGTTTTAACGGAAACTCTTGCATTAATGAGGTACGTGTATGTATATAAGTAATATTTATTTATTTTCAATTAAGTATGAGAATAAGAATGATGTACATTTTTATTGAGTTTTCATGTTTATAATTGTGTCAGTATATATTTTGTTATTATCTTATTCTAATTTAAATTACTAAAATATTCATAGTTTATTATATTTTATTATTATATTATTCTCGTTTAAATTATTAAAATATTCATAATTTATTAGATACTTATTTATATATATATATATATAATATTATTCTTTACATAATTTTTTTAATTGTTTGACTTATTTTACATTTACAAAATTCACACATATCTTCAAATATTTTTTTCTTATCACAATCTTAACTTTTTTCTTTTTGCGTAGTTATGTACAAAGTATGTATTATCAATTTCAGTAAATACAATAAATTTTAGGCTCCACATTTAATTATTCTTACTCTTTTTTTAATAATTTAATTATTTCAGTAATTCTTACTCTTATAGATATTCTTTTTACAAGAAAAAAAAACTTCAAAAACCAATAAAATGAGATGAATAAATAATCAAATAGTTAAGGTCAACAATGATTACAATAGAAAAATTTATCTGTCCTTGGGGAGAACATAAATTATGCAATAAACAAGGTTATAAAAGTGTTACAACTTCTAGAAGTATCAAAAAATATATAGTGAAAGTTCTACTTTATGAAATTGATGCAACTAAAGACCCTAAATTGAGTACATTTAAGATTATGAGCACATGTGGAGCATAGAACTAATGATGATATACTTATTTTTTTAATGCTATAATTTCTGGAACAATCATTAGAGTTTTCATTCATCCTTCCATGTTTGGACATCAATAACGTTAATAAGTACTCAGTGTTTATTTGGCGATGTTTATTTGAATTATAGTACTTAGTGTAACAAAGCAAACTGTATTGCTTGCCTTAAATTTTGGTTTTAACAATTTTAGGGATCCAACTAAAGAGATTCAAACAACATCCTAACATACTGAGATAGGTTAGGTTAAGATAAGAGAGTTTGAAAGGAAAAACTAGAGTATTCAAATTGTTCTACAATTCATTCATATCAGCTACAACCCTGAAATGATTTTGGGTCAAAAGTGTCCTGGCAAACATATAATTATTGTATGCACTCATTAAATGAAATTTTTCATCCGTTGGGTCTCTTGTACTGCCTCTTGAGCATCCTAATTGAATTAATCCATGTTGTACACTACAAAAAAGAAATTATTATTTCGTGGAAGTTATTTTTCAAAAGTTATAAAAAAACCCTCATTGATTTAGAATGATTATACTGGACTATCTAACTAACAATAGTGAGGTTTTTAATTATTTCTAAAAAGAGGTTTATAACTTTTTCAAATAATAATATATCTTTTACATCTCTTCCTCCTCAAAATTTTACATTTAAAGTTTTTTTTTCCCAAAATTTTACACTTAAAGTTTTTATTTTCTAGTCATCTTTGTCTAAACATAGTCTTCTCAATTTTTCTACCCACCATCATTCCCCCTAAATTCCTTCCTTTCTTTCAAAATTTTAGACTCTGCACTTTGTCCCTCTTGTCCCTCTCAAAGCATTCGTTTTCCTCATTCTTCCTTCTTCCATTTCCTCTTCTCATTCACTTCTTTGATTTTTCCTTTCGATCGTTCATTTTCCATTTCTCTCAATTTTTCAATAGACCATCATTCCCCCCAAATTTCTCTCTCTCAAAATTTTTGATTGCCTACGCTTTGTCCCTCTCAAAGCCATTGTCCTCTTCAGTTATTTTCTTTCATTCTTCCTTCTTCCATTCTTCCTTCTTCCATTTCCTCTTCTCATTTACTTCTTTCATTTTTCATTTTTATTGTTCATCTTATTAAGACAAGATCATCTATAAGATAAATCGTCTAACGTCCTTATATGTTTTTAAGTTTAACAAACAACAATAAATGAAATATGTATATGACAAAGTATTATCTAAAATAACTAGTGTTAAATCTTTTCCCAACACTAGAGTGTTCAAAAAAATTATATATATGAATAATTATGTTTAAAAAATAGATATATTTGACTCTTTATATTGATTACTTAATTGTAAATATGTTGTTATTTTTGTAGTAATTACACTTATATAACTATCTAATTTTTCACATTACATTGTAATTTTCATTAGCAGTTAATTATCCTTATAGACTACGCGTGATTTTGTTCATTATATTACAAACTCAACAATGAAATGATCAACTTATTGTAAAGGTAAACTTTAAGTTATTTTCAAATATATTTGATTTTACATATGTATTGTATTTAATTAGAGTAATGAATGATACCAATATTTTGAGTAGAAGAGCTAGAACATTAAACTTCTGTTCATAAACCAATTAGAGCATTTATAAAATTTTATAATAATTTTATGTGATTTAAATTTTATTTAATAAATAAGAATTAATTTCAATATGAATACTTCCTTACATTAAAGGAGGACCACTAATGGTCCATGTAATACCAATTCCTAAATGGAGGTAAGGTACATAATATACATTAAAATGAAAGTTAAAACTTGATTGTCGTCATATTTGTACATCAATCTTAATTCGGTCATTTTGTTTTAAGTTGTGTCAATTGGATCCTCAATTTTGAAAATGTAATGCAATTTAACTCTTTTCGTTAATACAGACGTTAACTCAATGTCACGTGTCAGTTCATTTTTTTAATTTTTTTTAAAAAAGACAGTCACATGTCAATTGAGGATCATGCCACGTGACATATATAGTGTGCCATGACAGTGACAGTAACACATGTCACAATTGAGAAAAATATCATGTGAACTGAATTTAGTTTTTTATTTGTATTATGTCTCACTTTAGTCCATTTTTTTTAAAATTAGAGAAATTTTATCTCTCTTCAAAGATCAAATTTAACTTTTGTATCCATATATAATAATATTTTCACTAAAATTAATATTTTTGTTAAATATTTTTAACAATATTAAATTTATATTTTACATTAAACTTTATTTAAATTTTGATTCAAATATTAATATATTAATAATTTTTATACAAATTTTAGAGTTGGTTTAAAAATAAAAATATTATAAATTTAAATATAAAATTTTAAAATAGTTTTAGAACAATTTAAAATAAATATATTTAAATTTTCAAAAAAATTAAAATAAAATTTAGTGTAAAATATTAATTTAAATAAACTTAATCTTATTAAAAATATTAATTAAAATATAAATTTTAATAAAAATATTATCATAACAATTATAACATTTATTAGAGGTGGTAAAATTGGTCAATTGAAATATAAATTTAAATAAATTTAATATTATTAAAATTTTATATTTGAATTTATAATATTTAATTTTTAAACGAACTCTAGCCTTTGTATATAAATTATTAATACATAAATATTTGAAACAAAATTTAAATAAAGTTTAATGTAAAATATAAATTTAATATTGTTAAAAATATTTAATAAAAATATCAATTTTAAATAAAATATCATTATACATCTATATAAAAGTTAAATTTTGTTGTATTTAGGAAAAAAATGAAATTTCTCCAATTTTAAAAAATTAAGACTGAGATGAGACAAAATACAAATAAAAAGCCTAAATTGAGATTTTTCACACACTCTCTTTGTTACATGAGAGGATCCTCATTTGATACATGACAATTTTTTTTTTAAAAAAAATAAAAATATAAAAAAATTAAATTAAATTAAAAAAATAAAAAACCATAACATATGATATTGAATCAACGTCATCAATTCTGTATCAGTAGAAATTGTTAAATTAGATCACATTTTCAAAATTGAAGATAACTTAAAAGGAAAGAACTAAATTAAAATTAAACTTAAATGTTTATTTTGTCCCATAGATGAATTTCTCTTTAATATCGTATGAATAAAGTCCAGTTAAAGTGACAGTAACGCGTTAACTTCCTCTTAACTTCCATGGACTTTCCTCCTCACTCTCCTATGCTCTTCCTAACATCCAACTTTTTCTCTCTTCTCTCTCTTCTCTCTCCTCTTCACCGCATCAGTGTCACCATTCTCAGGCAGCACACCCTTTACACGGTCCCAAAAGCACCATGACCAATGACCTTATTAGCACTGAACCCCTTAGTGGCAAATTTCAGGCAGCACACCCTTGTACACCGCCTAACAGCACACTCCTTCAACCGTTTTCCAAAACCGATATGGCTGGTTGCCAAACATCTTGCCGTGAAAACTGTTCTTGCCTTGCTATGTTGTTCCAGAGAAGTTCGGGGAATTGTTTCTTGTTGGACAGTGTGGGAAGCTTTCAGAAACCTGCTTTTGATCCTGGTTATGTTTCTTATATCAAGGTCTCCAGTGAAGGAGGTTCTGGCTCGGGTTCTGGGGGCGGTGGAAGTGGCAATAAGCACACCGTAGTTGTTGTGATAATTGTCTTAGTAACCTTTTTTGTCATTTGTGGTCTTGTCTTTTGGGGAGTTAGATACCAAAGAAGAAAGCAAATGGTGCCCGAGTCTCCTTCAGATGGCTCAGAAGAGACCAATTTCTTGGAAAATTTAACCGGTATGCCAATCTGTTACAGCTACAAGGACCTTGAAACTGCCACCAATAACTTTTCTGTGAAGCTTGGGCAAGGGGGTTTTGGGTCAGTGTATAAGGGAGTTCTAGCAGATGGAACTCAAATAGCAGTGAAGAAATTGGAAAGTATTGGACAAGGAAAGAAAGAGTTCAGGGCCGAAGTATATACAAACAATAAGTCTAAGCAGAATTGAGTTTGATATGATACGATCTCCAACATAAAAACTTGAGGTTTGAGATTTCTAATCCATGCAGAAGGCTTTAGAAGTATATACAATTTTTTACTTGAAGAACAAACAACGATTGAATAGACAATGATGCTGCTCATTGAATATGACTAAGAAAGGCAAATTTGCAGAAAAAAATTACAAGCATACATGTGTAGAGGTACTTATTTTATCTTGCCACCTCCATCCTATGCATTGCAAAATCAACAGGAATTCAATATTATATTCTATAATATGCAGATTAGTTTTATTGAGTCTCAACTTTAGGAGCAGTTTCCTTCAATGCAAGCTTTCGTTTATTTTGAATTTGGTGGACAAATTCAGAAACTAATACATGTAACCTCACAGTAGGCTTACGATTAGAAGGGATAGCATTCCCTAACCACGCCCTTCTTAATGCACGAGCTAGAAACCTTTCACCGAATTGATTATGAGTGGGGCATGCAGGAGGAACCATGGTTTTCAGTACTGGCTTATTACAAAATGAACCCTGTTGCCAAACTAAATAAAGAAAATATTTGTGTCAGTAAAGTTGTCTGCTCCAGACATTGGTACGTATTTCACAGAAAAAAATCTCAGAAATGTTTCATGCGTGTGGCAAATAATATATATAATTTAATAATAAAATGAAGGAACATTGCCCTATTAAAGACAAAAAGATGGGTTTTGAGAAGGAACCTGACAAGTTTAATTGATTCTCAAAGGCAATAATACATATCGAAAAGAAACCATTAAGTCACTGCCTGTCTCTGCTTGGTTAAGTATGTATCTTGATTTCCATCAAGAAAGATATAAAAGGGAAAGAGATAAAACTTTAGTTGGAAGAGAGAGAAAAAAAAAAAAGCTGAATATTACATAGAAAAAACTGAAGAACAGAAGAGATATCACTCTTGTTCTTAACTTAACGGATATAATTTTATTTATATAATTTTCATAATATAAAGACTCGATGTCTTTAATTTTAAAACCGAATGCAAAACAGAAATTTACCTAGACAAAATAAACATTTAAGCCTTAAAATTATTTATGATTATCCAAAAATTTTAACTTAAAACAAATTAATATTTACTTTTAGGATTACCAAGTACTAACATATTTCAAATGTTTCCGCTGTTTTAGAATCTCACCTCATTGTTTGAACTGAACATATATTTTCCAATTATTTGGTAGCTATGTTTTGGATTTTTTTATAATATTGAAATAATTTAGGTTAAAATAGACATTATTAGAATAAAATATAAGTAAATATTATAGATATCACATATACTTAAAAAGATAAGTAAATATTATAGATATTATATATAATTAAGTTTTTAATTTTCAGCAATAATATTATATAAAATTGAATTAGACATAATTTTACCATCTTCATATTACATTAGCCATTATTAATTTATTTTTGTTTGATTTATTGTGTCCTTTTTACTTATTGAACCACTTATAAATATCCAATCTCATACACAAAATGTTTAGATTTCATTATCTTAATTAATTTTGTAATTATCAAAGCAGTTTTATTTATTTTAATGATGTTGTTGGATTTGTTTACATGTTTGAGTTAATTTCAAAATAAATAATATATTTTAAAAAACCTTATTTCTACTATAATTAAAATAAGAGATAAATATTTTATATCAGTTATGACGATAATTATAGTAAAAATGCGTTTAATGTTATACATGTTGTATGTTATAATTATAACTTACGCATAATAGATTATATATTCTAATTTATTTTTAACAATAATTGGTTTTAAAAATTAAACTTATCATTTCTAAAGTTAACGTAAACCTTTTTTTACACCATTATTGATTCAATAAAAAATGTTATGTAATTAAAATAATGAATGTAAAGAAATTATTTTGCCAAAGGGACAAAGAACCCAAATTGTTGTTATAAGATTTATCCAACTATTTTTCTTGTTCAATACACCTGAGTATCTATTTCTCACTGTCCACAATCAAATCAAGAAGAGTACATTAGCAACCTTCTCATAAATTATTCAACCCTTTTTATCGACACTTTCTGAATTTAAGACGGAAGAACATTCATATCATAACCATAAATAATAATTTTTAATTTTATAGTTTTTAATGAGATTATTAATGATTCTATTATCGTATCCATCTAATAATTATAATTTTCATTGCCTGTTACCTATGATAAATAGTACTCATTATTCATATTAAAATTTAAATATATTATAATTAGAATGGTAAATAAATATTTGATTCTAAAGTATAATAATATTTCTAAAATATATTACATTAGGTAAAGTCAGTCCTAAAGTTGCACGTGTATTGAAAATAATAGTGATTCATAAATAATACTTGTTTTAATCAAATTACTTATATTTATATCACTTATTCTTATTTATTTTAAATATATCATTAAATTTATAAACTTTACCGAGTGCCTACAAAAGTATTAAATGTAGAATGCTTTTGGGATGTACTAATTAGAAATTTATTCCTTCCAAAAATAATAAACCTCTTCGTGCCTTCCTTTTCCACCGAGAATCGCGACTCTGCAGTTTTAATTCAGACGTTTAAAAAATAAAAAATTATAAATATTAAAAGTCAAAACGAGGTCGTTTAGCTTCTGTCACGTCGCAAACACAACATCCACACTCACTCTCGAGAAAAAAAGTAGCGAAGGAGCTTTATTGTGTGAGTGAGTGGTAAAGTACGTTTTCCTTCAACGTTCCAATCTGTCAAAGTCCCAGGGCGCACAAATTAAATTCCAAAGCCAAAGTAAAGAATAAGGAGCTGTGAACAGAGAAGACGCCACGATTAGTGAAGCGGAACGCAGATTGAGAAAGGGTTTTGCTTTTTGAAGAATCGCGTTCGGAGTCAGAGATGGAGTTATCGACTCCCAATTCCTCCAAACCCTTATCCATTACGCCTGGTTCTAGGGTTTTGAAAAGCCCTCTCACTGATGAACAGATCTGGAAGCGCCTTCGCAACGCTGGCTTCGACGAGGAATCAATTAAGCACAAGGACAAGGCTGCCCTCATAGCTTATATCGCTAAGCTCGAAGCTGAGGTTCGTAATTTTCTCCCTCTCTAACTTATTTTTAATTTTGAATTGTACTTTCATTGAATTAAATTGGCGGAACCGTTAATTGGACTATGCAATGCGATCGGATTAGTGAGGTAGTTTGTTAGGTTGGGAGATTTTAGTTTTGAGTGGGTTTTTGATATTGTGTGCGTTTGGGTTATTTATTTAATACCCATAAATAGTCTTTTGAGATGACCAATCATTTATTTGGGTTCTTCTTTAAGATATACTTCAATGATGAATTTCACTGGTCGACGTCGCTTCATATGGTATCTTGATTATTCGAGTGCGAGATCTTCTTTTTGTGTTATTACTTCTTTGGTGCAGTCCAACCTGCGTGATAATTATGGTGGATAGGTCCTCTGTTCATGTTCATTAAACAAAATTGCTGGTGATTAGCAGCACCGGTAATGTTATGATTGGATATAAAGCCAAAGCCCTTGTTCAGATTTCTGTACTATTGGTGTGAAACTGTGTATTCGGGCTATTTGTACTTTTGTAGAATGCTTTGAGTTGTGTATTTGAAGTGTGTAGTTAATTTTATATACATTGATAGTGTGTAGTGGCTTGAATTCAATGTAAACCTACCATTGATTTATTGCAGTGGAAGTGGAGTATGTAAATCCTAGAGTCTTCACACCGAGAGGGCTTTTCCCTAAACACCTATTAAACACTTAAGAGTCCAAGGGGTTAGTTTCACAGCTATGAATGTGAAGATATCTTGTCAAAGACAACACAAATTTAAACTCTTTATTCAATTTGTTTCCTAATAGTTTATAAAGTTTCCTTGTCATCTGGGTGTTAATTCAGCTGAAATCATTTGGTTGCCCACCAATTAATATTACTCTGAAATTTCCATTGCTTTTGTCGATCTTTGTGCATGTATCACAAATAGCAAAGTTTTCTTTCTTTTATTGAGTATTGCATTCTTCCCTTTTGCATTGTTTTCCTTGTCATTTGAATAGTTTTCAATTAGTTTTTCTGCTTGATTGGGTGGTTAGCATCCATCACTTGCAAAGTCAAATGAGCAAATCGAGTTGATACTTAATTTGCTAGTACTGTGAACTGGTTTTCTTTGCTATCACCCAAAGCAACACTTTACCCCTTTAATTGAATTGAATTTTCAAGTGAATGCTCCATGAGTGGTTTACGTTGTCTTTCATTTTCATTAGAGACAGTATTTCTTTTTCTGCTGTTAGTGCTAACAAAATCTATCAGTCCTTTCTAACTTTCGTTTTGACCTGTATGATGTTGTGCAGATATACGATCACCAGCACCACATGGGTCTTCTCATATTGGAGAAAAAGGATTTGGCTTCAAAATATGAACAATTAAAAGCCTTGGCTGAATCATCCGAGTTAATGCATAAACATGATTCTGCAATGAATAAATCTGCATTAACTGAATCAAGGAAACGTGAAGAAAATTTGAAGAAGACTGTAAGCATCAAAGATGCATGTATCGCTAGTGTAAGTTTATGGAATAGTTCTCCTTCTGTCAAAACCATACATGCTCACTTTTTCATATGTTTATTCTGCTCACACTTCTAGGGGGTATTTTTTGTCTTTTGTAGCTTGAGAAGGCCTTGCATGAGCTGCGTACAGAAAGTGCTGAAATAAAGGTTGCAGCCGAGAGTAAATTTGCTGAAGCAAGCCAATTGATAGACGAAGCGCAGAAAAAAATTACAGATGCTGAAGCAAAGGTGCGTGCTGCAGAATCTCTGCAGATGGAGGCTAACCGATATCATAACTCTGCTGAGAGGAAGCTTCGTGATGTTGAAGCCCGTGAAGATAATCTCAGGCGGCAGCTAATGTCTTTCAAGGCTGAGTATGTTACTTACTATCTTCCAAGTTCACATTTGTGACTTTGAGCGTATTAAGAGTTTCCTCAACAAGCAGAAAATCTTATCTTTCAAGTCATAGTATGTTACTCATACTTGCAACAGTTGCATGAAGTTAGCCTGTTACTTATTATCTCCCTAGTTCATTTTTGTGATTTGGAGCACATAAGCAGATTAAGTTGTGCCTTGACATTGTATTATGTCGTTGGTGAATCAAATTATTTGTCTGCTTCAGGTTCCGTAGTTGAATATTCTTATACCTAATATAACCACTCAATTTTTAATTCAAACAATTGACAGGATTATGCATGACGCAACTAATTAAGTGTTAACGTACCTCCTTTTAACACTTAGCAACATGTTAGCTGAAATGTGATTAAGTTTTGTGGTTATAAGTTCTGCACCCTGTGTGTGATTATAATCTCTCTTTGATCATTGAAAATGTTGATAACTTCATGTTATTCTAAAAATTACCTTGATCTTTCTCCCTCTCTCCTTTTCTCTCCCCAGTTGTGATGAAAAAGATAAGGAGATGATTCTTGAGAGGCAATCCCTTTCTGAAAGGCAAAAGGCTTTGCAACAAGAACAGGAAAGATTACTTCAATCACAATCCTTGTTCAACCAGAGAGAGGAACAATTTTTGAGTAGATCCCAGGAACTAAATCGTCTTCAAAAAGAGTTGGAGGACACAAAAGCAGAAGTTGAAAAGGAACGTGAAGCCCTACATGATGAGAAAACCACTCTAAAATTGAAGGAATCCACTTTAATGCATCGTGAGGAGGTTTGTTAATATATCTCAGTTGACGATATTAGTATTAACAATTTTATCTGTCTTGTTCATGTGTGGATTTATGTTTTGTGAAAACAGGAACTTACTAAATGGAAAACTGAGCTGAGTAAGAAAGAACAAGAGTTACTTGAATTTCAAGCGAAACTTTCTAATATAGAATCTGTAAATTTTCTCACCATTGTTTACTTTCCATTTTAATTTCTGATCCTT
This sequence comes from Vigna umbellata, assembly GCF_029865625.1. Taxonomy (NCBI): domain Eukaryota; kingdom Viridiplantae; phylum Streptophyta; class Magnoliopsida; order Fabales; family Fabaceae; genus Vigna; species Vigna umbellata. The sequence goes on along the minus strand of NC_142165.1, from coordinate 91,956,365 downwards.
TTCTCTATATCATTATTCTTTTATTGTTGTTGGGAAAATGTAGGATGAAACTCAGAAAGTTATTGCTGGTCAGGAAGCCGCACTGAAAACTAAAGAATATAATTTGGAAGTTGAGCTACAAATGAAGCGCAAAGTGGTTGAATATGATATTGAGACAAAGAGACGGGCTTGGGAGTTGAAGGAGGTTGATCTTAAACATTATAAGGATGAAATTCTGGAAAGGCAGCATGATTTGGAAGTTTTGTCAAGGTCACTGAGTGAGAAGGAGAAGGATCTGAAGGATCTGTCAAGTGCTCTTGAAGAAAAAGATCAAAGGTTGAGTGCTGCTGAGAAGGAGTTTGAGCTAAACAAAGTGCTTTTGCAAAAGGAGAAAGATAATATTGAACAAGCAAAGCAAGATCTGCAGAAGTCGTTGGCATCACTGGAAAAGAAAATAAGAGAAGTTGACATTGACAAGGAGAGACTTGAGGCTGTGAAAAGTGAAACTGGCGAGTTGTCAATTTTGGAAGTGAAACTAAAGGAAGAGATTGACCTTGTCAGATCTCAGAAGTTGGAGCTTTTGGCTGAGGCAGACAAGCTCAAAGCTGAGAAGGCAAAGTTTGAAGTTGAGTGGGAGCTTCTTGATGAAAAAAAGGAAGCGTTGCAGAAAGAAGCAGAATTCATAGCAAAGGAAAGGGAGGCGGTTTCCACTTTTATTAAGAATGAGCGTGACCAACTAAGAGAAGAGAAAGAAAATTTGCGTAATCAGTACACCCAAGACTTGGGGTTTCTTGCCAGTGAACGTGAAAACTTCATGAACAAGATGGCACATGAACATGCTGAGTTGTTTGGCAAGATGCAGCAAGAGCGGGCAGATTTCTTGCGGGACATTGAAATGCAAAAACAGGAGCTGAATAACCTCATTGAGAAGAGACGCGAAGAAGTTGAAAGTTATTTGAAGGAAAGAGAGAAGGCTTTTGAGGAAGAAAAGAACACTGAACTTCACCATATTAATGCTCGTAAGGAGAAATTGACAAAAGAGTTGGAACAGGTTTCCTTGGAAATGAAAAGGCTTCAAACTGAGCGGGCAGAAATAAATTTGGATCGCGAGAGGAGAAATAGGGAATGGGCTGAACTTACTAAGTGTATTGAGGAACTTGAGGTTCAAAGGGACAAGCTCCAAAAACAGAGAGAACTGTTGCATGCTGATAGAGTTGAAATTTTTGCTCAAACTGAAGAATTGAAAAAATTAGAAGATTTGAAAGCTGTCTCTGATGATAATGCTATCACTGAAATGCTTAAATCTGATATGGAGTCTAGCCAAAAGAAAATATCTTCAAGGAAGAACTCGAAGCGTCAGACACCTCTCACACATGGTGGTGATAAAATTAGCAATGGGTTTGATACTCCACTTGTGGAGAAGTCATCTGCTGGATCTCCTCCTAGCCCTGTTCGATTCTCATGGATAAAACGGTGCTCCGAGCTTATTTTCAGAAATGCTCCTGTGGTTTCTGATACAGATAATGGGAGCAGCAGGCAAAAGCAGTTGGAAAATGACAAACCACTTGGTATTGGCAAGGGACAACAAACTGGATTTGCTTTTGAAGAACCTAAAGTAATAGTTGAGGTACCCTCTCGAGATGATGCTAGAAGACGTGAGATTGAATCTGAAGCGAAAGATGTGAATGGAAAAAGTGCTCTCTTGTTTCCAGATGGACATCTTGTAGGCAGACGGAAAAGAGGGAGGGGAAACATGACTAGTAAAGTTGGTGATCCACTAGTTGATCTGGGGCAAAATAAGAAATCTAGAGCGGAAGAACAAACAACTGAAAATCCTATTGACCAGGGCACTACACGCGGGTACCACTTCTTTCCACCAAATCAATTTATTTCTGAACGTATAGTTTTTCTGTATTCACAAGTAATCTAGGTGCAGTGTATATTCAGGAACTTGTTTATTGATTTTATTTTCAGTGTTGTTTCAACCCAATCAGATGTCATGAAGGTCCAGCAGGTGTTAACATCATCAAATCAAACGCAGGGTAACACTGAAGAAACTCGTGTTGTAATGGTTGATAAGGTTATTCATGTGTCAGAAGTGACTTCTGAGAAAGTTGATGCTCCCCCTATCCACAGTCGAGATCCAAGAGATAATCCGCAAAATCCTGCATTGGGAGTAGATCAATATGGAGAGACAATTGATATAATAAATTCTAAAACTAAACAGAAAGATATTTTACCCCGTGTCTCAAGGGTATCGGGAAGCACCGAAGAAATATCCAAAAGAAACAATGAGCAGGTTTCTGAGAACTGCTAGTGTTAGGTAGTGGCTTACAGTCAGTTTTCTATTTTCATATTTACTAAGGTTTCGTATCTAGGCCAAGTCTTTTCAATGTATACTGCTTTCTTTTGTTTCGTTTCTGCATAAGTTTCGCTTATATGTTAATGCAGGTGTTGTTTGACTATGGATAGGGATTGCAGGTGATGGCTATGAGTACTAGTACTGGTAATTGGTGTGGTTAAGATAAGTATATATTGGGAGTGTATGAGGTGCGTCAATTAATCAAATTAAGCATGTTTAGCTGTAAATTCTTCTCAACTGTATCTCCTGTTCATTCTCATTACAGACAGTGTTGGTTCATGGAATATGCTATGTTCATTGAATTCATCCTCTTGAAATGCAGGATGTCATAGGGAATGGATTCTTCATTTGTTAGTGACTTGGAGATGTGTAGAGCTAACTAGGTGATGTCTTCTTTGTGTACACATTTAATGGATGCAGTTGCAGATTGCTATTAGGGTGGGGTAAATTGTTGATACCATAGAGTTCGGATAATAGGGATGTTATGTACTCCAAAGAGTAAAAGAAAGTGATAAAAAAAAGGAGAAATGAGAAGTTAGAAGAGCCAAGGGTACGTTACTGTCCAGAAGTGTTGGTTGCGGGTCAGTGAGTTATTCTGGCATTGTTTTGTTTGTCGTGTTTAAGCCCTCCAGATTGAGTTTTTTTTACTTACGCTGAATGTCATCGTGTAGTCGTCAATAGTGATTTTGCTTGCGTCATCAAACACGGTGGTTAAAATCAGATATGCATCCGAAGCTTGTGTCAGGCTGGTTCTATATTTTTCTTTAGTACTATGTTGCATGCATGCCATTCAAACTTTTCGAGAGTTTGAACTTAATTACCCCACCAAATTACTTTTGTGAATAAATCATTTTTGTTTTTTTGGGTAAAAACATGTATAACTGCTTTGGATGGTAGCATTATATCCGAATCTCACTCGACTAATTGATATTAAATTAACATAGTCAAAATGTTAAATTATATTTCAAGATGCCTGCGCATTTGAATTGTTCAGCCGTAAGTTAAACTTCATACATGCGTATGTGAATACGATTGTCAGTTTTTAAATCAATTTTATGACATTTAGTTAGATATAAATGTACTTACATATAATGACTAGATTATATTGATAATCTCAAAACCAAACATTATCACTAGTCTAAAATTCATAAAGTTTTTAATTGGTACCATTAAATTCAACTGTCTTAATTAGTTGCTATTAATGAGCATGATCCAAAATACATACCATGCCACACATAATGTTGTACGATCAAATGTAAGATGTAAAAGAGTTGCAATTAACAACCATAATAACAAAAATAGTGAGTATTGGGAATGTACCGCATGTGGCGAGAAGTTAATTGTGCTTCAGGCTGTGTGCGCTTTTGCTACATGCTCTTCTAGGTTGAGCTTTTGTGTTATTTTCTTCATGCTCATCACCAATTTTAATATTTCCTTCAGGCTCACTAGTTGCAGGGGAAGGGATAGGACATGTTGGCCCTAAAAAGCATGATTGTTTCTGAGTTGTAAAAATAAAATATGTAATTGTTATATACTTAAGTAATATTAAATTAAGTATATGTTCATTTTTTATGAGAAAATTTATACTTGTTAACAATGAGTATGCAACATAATGATGATGTCATCTCATTAAACAAAATGTCAAATAACAAATACTTCAAATAAAATTAATTTTTTAAATAATAAATAAAATGGATTTTTTTTATTAAGTATTACATAAATATAAAAACAAAACAAAAAAAGGACTGAGTAATAAAAACTTAACGAAAAGTGTATAATATAATAGAAGATGGACATTATAAAGGAGTAAATTTGGAATATAGTAGGATGGAAATCTATAATCATACTACCTCTAGTTTTGAGTAATGAAGTATTATTGAAATACTTCCATTTTGTTATAGAATTAAAATAAATAAAGTTTTATTTATTCATAATTTTGTTCTTATTTTTCTTTTGGGAGATCGCACTAGAATTTGAAAACATTCACCTAAACATAAACATTATTTATTAAAATATAGGAAGACTAGGCAGCTAAAAAAAGTATTTGATCTCCTAAAAGTATTTGATATATGTTTGGAATTTGAGGTGGAGTAAAAGTAATTTCAGCAAGAAATAACTTCAGAACAAACAAGAAAAAGTGTTGGCAGACCTCATAATGATTAAGAGAAATACTCTCTTCCTCTCGTAATAAGGATATTTTTCTTAAAAAAAAAAACTAATGAGATTAAGAAAACTTTTAAATCAAAAGGGATATTATATAATTGACAAAACTAATATTATATCCAAAAAAACATAGAATCATAGTAACAACATTCTATGATATGTTATTAAAAGTATAACTAGAACGAAAAATATTATTAAATTAAAATAAGACTTGTTTCGAAAGTCATGTTTTCTGTTAGTACAGAATATTAAGGATAGAATATATTTTGATTAGAGAAAGCAGAGTTTTTGATTTGTAAACGTGAGACCTGAAACTTTGTTGTATCCTTTTTGACCCGTCTCCTCCATTTTTAACTCTACAAAAGTAACCAAGAAACAGCGTCTCTATGCAACTACTAGTTGGTGGATTCCTTTATCTACGACTTATACAACTACCTTTCTTCTTAGAATGGATACAATACTAGCACTCAACTATGCCCAAATTTCTTCACACATACACACACACACGCTTAGAACTCCATTAGATCGCCCACGCTCCACCCTTGTCATGCTTACATATATAACTTCACCCAAACCCCTGCCAACACAAATTACCCTTTCCCTTCCTTTCCAATGAAGTTCTTTAGAACTTGATTAAAGTTAAACAAATGTTAATTAATAACTTTTATTATTTAAACATTACTTATATATATAACTTTTAAGAAAATATTTATGATTTGAATGAGATAGTATGTAAATGGTTGATATAATTTGAAAGGAAAAAAGTTTTATTTATGAGAATTAATCTTTCTTAAAAATAGATTAATCTCCTTAAATTATTAATGATTGGCTTCATGAGGATTAATGATAATATATATTTTAGTTAACAACACTAACATTAACGAGGGAAATCTATGTTTGATTAATGTAAAATACACCGTATTTTTTGCATAAAGTTCAGAAAATTTAGAAATGGTTATATTTTTAAAATAAAAAATTTATTCTTGATTATCTAGGCTAGAAATCGGACATCAATTTGTGATATAAATAAAGACAAAGGCCAAATTTTGTAAAAATAAATTAAATTTAAACTCACTTTTTAACATAATATATAGTCTATATCAATAAAGTTTGTTGAGTGTATTGTATTGTTATCCATAAATATTTAGTTTTATACAATAGATATTTATGCTTAGGTCGTGATATACGTCAATCGTAAATAAAATGAATTTATAATATACAAATGATGCAAATAACACCTTCCACGTTGATTTTATATAATAAGTTAGAAAATGAAATTTAAGTGTGAATGAACTGTGGAAAAGAGTAATCTAATTTTGACAAGAGAAGCCAATGTTATAATTAATTCAGCTGGCATTCTAAAAGATTTTCCCATCTAAATCCGTGAAATTAAAATTGTTATAAAACGAGACAGCTGGAAAGTAGAAAATAAGAAGTGTGAAAGATATAAAATGGTTTCTTGGAGCTGCTTGCGAAGCCTGTGATTGACTTTGTTTACCAAGTTCAACACCGAATATATAATTAAATCATAAAAAATAAGAATAGTTCTTCTTTAGAAGTTGTCCATTTGAAGCTTCCAGGAAATTTGTCATTAGGCTTTCACTGGGTCTTACTGTCGCTGTTGCTTTATCTCTCTCTACCATTACCTATTCCTTTTTTCTCTGTTTCCGAACAATTTTCATCATTTTCAGATTTTTGACAAATTCATCTCTTTAATCTGGAGTTGATGTGACTGTTGACCACAAGCAAGGCCTTCAAATTGTCTTCGTCCAAAAGCACAAGACCATGTTCTAGAAACTTGATTGACAGAGACATTATGAAGCACTATTTCGTTTGAAGTTATCCCAAATATATATGTGCACAGTAAGCAACAATCATTTAGTCCATACAATTATTTGAATTTCATTAGTTATCTCCTACTGCTTCATTTTTATTTAGGCTAACAACTTCTTTATGTCTCATTACTGTTGAAGGTTTCTCCTCGCACAGCTGAGACGGAACTCGGGCGATTCGTATACTCAAATGTTACAAATCAAATACCATTTAGTTTAGTGATATTTAAGGCAAGTCTGAAACCCTATATGTAGGATAGAACTGATTAGGCTTTGTGTAGAGGAGAGTCAGGATCTTCTATGTACCTTAATTTGATTTGGTTATAGCCAGGTTGTTGTCCCACTTTAAAGTGGAAAATTTTATGTACTTTACAGTGGAAAATTTGTTTGGTATAACAAATACTAAGATTTGGTATACTCTACTTTAAATGTCTCTATTAGACTTTTTCTTTCTAAAATATACTTTATTAAATGTTTTGATTGAATTGGTTTGGTTGTCGGTCGTCCTTTTTTGCTATGCTCTCTTTTGATCTTTAATCTTCTCCGAGAATGCGATCTACTCCAATGAATTGTTGACCTGGCAGAAGACACTCATACTCAAGTCAAATATGTTTCATAAAGATGACTATATTTTATTAGGATAGAAAATGATCCTTGTACCTGACACTTGACATCAATTGTATTATTTATAGAGTTTGTGGGAGTCATTGATTAGTTATCAATTTATTTTGAGGAAATCAAACCCAATAATCAATAATTTATTTTACCGTATATTTATAAAGTGTAAGGTAATCTGACCTATTAATATCTGATAATTGCCCATAAAACCTTTAACTCCGATCGATATACATTAACTAATTTAGGTTTAGATTAACTAAGCAAGTACATTTAACCTATAATGTGTCAACCAATAATGTGTCAACCAATAATGTGTCAACCATGTATCCTTATATATCTATAACCTGTTATCCATGTATGTTCTCATTTGACTTTCCATTACATTAGTTTTACTCTTTTACTCATATATATATATATATATATATATATATTTTGTATGGCACAAATCAATATCTAAATGTTTTCTTATGACACCATGCATTAGTTTTATATTCTACGCACATTGAGATCAATGTAAAAAATTGACTTTGCTAATAAATATTTTATATACACACCAACTTTTTTTTTAAGCTCACTTATTCTTCTTTTATACACACCAATTTGAAAACAAAATCTTTAATCATATATTTAAATAGAAAATTTATTTATTAATCATTATAAACTATATATATATCAAACAATTCAAATCATGCTCATACTGTGCACCTATTATTAATATTCATGAGTTAAAAGGAGTGGATTGGAGGTAAAAAGAATGAATGAAGTCAACTCAAGATGATAGCCTTGAGCTGTAATGGTTTGAATGTTAGAAGATTGGAGGCTGTCAAAAAGATGTTTTCAAACATGCTGGCTAGGTCCACGCTACACACACATACAAATATGAAGAAAATCATTCACTAGATTCTTTCTTTCTTTCTATAATTTTTCTTGACGAAAAGATTAATTATGAATATTGGAAAGACGGGAAAATTAAGAAGAGAAGGTGGCCTACCACCAAGACCATTTCTTCCCCTTGTTTAAACTATTATGGACTTTTTGTTTGTTACCCAACCTTTCTTTGTCTGCTTTCTATGCACATGATTTCTGTAGAAAACATGGTGAAAATTAACACTCCCTCGTGCTTTATAAATACTTTGTTTGACTTTCATTAATTCTTTTATGTCATTGGTAAGTTAGTCTTTTTTAAGTTTCTAATTTTGAATTTAATTGTATTATTTTTCAATAACATTTTCACATATTATTCACAATTTTTTTGTGAGAGAAACTCAATATTTGAAAATTATTAACTTTAATCGACAAGTATATAATTAAAGTATAGTTAAACACCTCATTTATTAATAGTCTACCAAACGGACTATTTATTCCCGAGAATTTTTTTATTGAGAAGATACAATTAATGAGATATGATTTTATGCACATGAAAATTAACACTAATTTTAATCTAAAATCTTAAAATATTGAGTTTGTGTATCTTGTTCTTTGTATGTTATTCAACTTTTTTATTTTTATCCAAGGACTGAAAATCACTTAAATTTTCATCAATCTCTCCCTTAAATATGAGCTCCTTCCACATTGATACCTATTTGTTTTCAACGACGAAAACACAAAGATGATGACTTACAATGATTGTGTGAAAAACGAGAAAAATTGAACACTATTTTTTTTTTAAACTTTTTAGCCTCATAAGTAAAGAAAAAGGAGAAAAGTATTGGAAATCACCTTAATATAAATAACCTTCCAACGTGTATGATGCTAACTATTTGATAAGTGTACCAATTTCAATAAGTAAATAGAAGTTTCAAGTATTATTTCACATGATTGTCTAATTAGGCCAAATTAATGATTACAACATTGATACAAATCATGGTTGAGTTCATAATTATAGAAAAAAAATTATAAACAAAAATTATAAAATTTGTGATGTGATTCAATAAAAACTTCATTATGTTCGGATTTTATGAATCAAATAATGCAAGTTCCTTGTACAATTTATCTTTAAGTTTTATTCAAACATTCAAATCAAATGCTTACTATTCCTAATTCCTTAGAAGCAAGTTTTAAATCTATATGTTAAATTACTAATTCCTAGTTTCATTTAACATATAATTTTCATTGAATCCAAATGTCTAGAGTGATCAAAAGATTTGTGCTCTATCTATGTCTATGTTCTAATTCACTTTCCAATGATTAGATACATTCAAACATATGATATTCCATCATAGACAATAAAATTCAGATAAAACATATGGACAACAAAGATTTTATTTCATAGGAATTTTACATCAAATTGAAGTCATTACATAATGAAAAATGGAATTTAACTATTCCTCGTCCTCTAGAACATATAAGTTTGATGGAAATTGATGAACAAATAGAGTGTTAATGTCTTAAAATAACTTCTGACCGAATTCATGATTTTATTTGTGCTTCCACAGTTAAAACGCCTTTTTTTTCTTTCATTCACATATAAATAACCAATTTCATACATTAATCACTCACTAAGCAATAATCAACTTTAAATTCACCTTTTCTTGTTGAGTGAGCCAATATACTTGATGGATGAGTATCTTTCTTTCTAAATGAGCGAACATAATGTGGTTGAGTGAAAGGGCTTGACAGCTAACTCCAAAACTTTTAGAATATCTATTTTCCTACACAATCATCTACAAAAGACAAAAAACAATAAACTTGAATTAAGCAGAAAAGTATTTCATCTTCTCATAAGAAAAATGCATAATATATGAATAAATACAAATTTAAGATTACAAATAAACATAAATAATAAGTATTAATCATTGTTATCACACAACATGACTTGTTGAAGAAAGAGAAAACAACAACCTTAAAAAAAATCAACCAATCGAAACTAAGCTTTTAGTGAAGAATACACATAGACAATCTCCAAAACTTTTGCAAAACTGTTACTCATTTTTTATAACAACTACTGTATATGAGTTAAAATGACTAAAATAATTACTTAGTGATTTAGAGTTACTAATTCTGAATGTGATTGTTTGTGATAATCAATCAACATTACATATACGCAAAATCCATTTTTCATTAAAGAACAAAACATATTTTAAATTTGATTGTCATTTTGTTCAAAATGAAGTAACATCTAACATAATTTGTCCCTTATATATTCCTACCAAAGTATAACTAGCAAACATTTGTACAATGGTATTGAGAAAAAAACAATTTAAATATCTTCTATGTAAATTAGACATTCAAGATTTTATGCTCCAAAAATTGAAAGGATATTGAGAAATTATCACCATAACTAGTTATTCTATTTTATTATTGATTAGGAGATATTCTTATGATAATTTTTCAAACATAAATTTATGGATGTTTTTAGTGACTTTAATTTTATTTCATTTTTGGTAACTGAGTATTGTAACATATATTTATGCTATATATTTATGTTGATGAATAAAGGATATGAGTTTTTTTTTTTTTTTGGTAAAACTTATCAATAGTAAAACAAATTTAAAGAAAAACAACATTGAAATCTTCAAAATAAAATAAAAACTAAATTAAAATAAAAAGATTAAGAAGTCACATTAACTAAACATCTTTCGTAAAAAAAAGTTTACAGACGTTGAATTGATTGCACATTGAATGTTGAGAGACTTGAACTATAATCTACCTTGCTTTTTCTCTGATACGAAAATCCAAACCAGTGTTAAATTGGTAAGTATTTCGACGTAATTACTAACTAGTGGACATTAGGTCACCAACCATAACGAAATATATGCGCTGATATATATATATATATATAATACAATTCTAATTTATAATTAAATATTAAGCAATTTGCCTGCTGGCTAGATCTTCATCATCAATCTAATTTCATCTTCTTTTTTCCCTATAATAAATGATAAAAATTTAACTCTATCAGTCTCTTTTCCGTTACTCTTTTATAGTTTCCTTTGAGTGAAAGATTTCTGAAGCTCAGAACTGAACTTTAACCCTAATTAGCATGAGAGACGACTCTCCTAGGCCTCTATATTTTTGAAGCACAATGATAGTTCGATAATCACATTAATCCATTAAATTTTTAACAGTTTCATAAACTTAATTTTTATATGGATACGTAAAGTCGTAATATTTTCAAAAGCTCGTTAAATTTAGATGGTTTCATCACTTTTCTACGTACTCGTGGTCCCACCCTTACATATTACACATGATTTTACGATCATCATCATCATCAACCATTTGTTAACATCGACAATAGTTATTTTGATAAAATAATAATACACGAGAAACCTATGTACATTATTTGAATGGAATATAAATAAATTAGTTATGTTATTTGTTTGCACCTATTTAACAACTTTATATAATATTTTTCTCTTCGTATCCATCGCTTTATATTATATATATGTATGTGTTATGTCTTTCCATTTTTTTTTATAAAAAAAACTGTACAGACAATTTTTTTTTTTAAATAGATTCTGAAGAACGAAAGACATGGTTAAAAGACCAGCTCCGCTGTGTGTGGTTTCCAATTCTTCCACAAGTTTATGCTGCTTCAATTTTTAATTAATATTTTTAAGGACTCAAGTCTTCGGTTCTCTTCTTCACTTCAACTATACCTTTAAATAAAATATTACCAGCCATATTAGTTGACACTAGTGTACAAGGGTTTACCCCCTACCACTCTTTCAATATTAATTATTTCGCTAATAGAAAAAAGTAATTCACCAATAAATACAATTAAAATTGATCATCGTAAGATTTCCAATTTACATTTAACGTGTTATTTCCATTAAAGTAAATGATAATATTAAAAATACATAAAATGAGGAAAGGAAATTGAATTCCTTTACCAAAAGTTGGAAGTTTTCTGTCCTTCTTGCTCGAGGCAATTACTCTCTCTTTCGCTCTACCTTCCTCCTTTATATAAACATAATCATTATCATCATTCTTATAAACCTGCAATAAACATTGGCTTTACTTGAAACTGTGGTGAGTTAAACAGCAGAGAGAAGCATAGAAGGAAAACATGGGGAGAGCTCCTTGCTGTGACAAAGCCAACGTGAAGAGAGGTCCATGGTCGCCTGAAGAAGACGCCAAACTCAAATCTTACATCGAAGAGCACGGCACCGGTGGCAACTGGATAGCCTTGCCCCAGAAAATAGGTACCTCCATATGAATTTTCATCAATCATCAATACAAATCAAACATATATATATATCCACTTTTATTTTTTATTTTTTCTTTATTACACTTGTAATAAACTTGGTTCTTAATTTAACAGTCTTTCCAAACCCCAAATTTCTTTATGTTGGAGTGTTGATTTTTTTCTGCGTGTATAGGTATGAAAAGGTGCGGCAAAAGTTGTCGTCTCAGATGGCTGAACTATCTTCGCCCAAACATCAAACACGGGGGTTTCTCAGAAGAAGAAGACAACATAATTTGCAGCCTCTATGTTAACATTGGAAGCAGGTAAATTCATTATTCATCTCCACGTAGTCAAATACCAACTCCTCTACCCATTTTTTTATGCCAAAATTCGACATTCTTTACAAGAATCTGAGAGCACAATAACTGAGGATCAAACTCACAGAGACTATAATACCATATCATGAACTGAGTGACGCGTTTTGATATATGCAGGTGGTCAATTATAGCAGCGCAGTTACCAGGGCGCACGGATAATGACATAAAGAACTATTGGAACACCAAGCTGAAGAAGAAGCTACTGGGGAAGCAAAGGAAGGAGCATCACGCTGAAGCTCGAAGAGTTGGTGGCCCAAAGCAAGAGATCAAAAGAGAGAGTGAAGATTTGATGTTACCTGTGGGAGTTATTAGCCGAACTCCTCATTGGCCACACGAACAGAATTCTTGGCCCATTCCAGTGGCAAATGCTTACTGTGATCTCAACAACCAAACATCACCGATCGTACACATCCCTGACACCACAGTCACTGCCACCGTGAACTCACAATACTCATCATTTGACATTTCCTTAACACAAGACCAGCTATATCCCTCCACAGTGAACACGATCACAACGGACACGTGTCACACATCAAATGTGTTTCAAGGGTTTGGGAACTTCTCCAGTGATTTGGCCTGCGTGGACCCGCAGCATATAGATGGATCATCAGAACGGCTTTTTTATGGAATGGAATCAATGGAAATCGGCAATGGCAGCACAAACACGACTTCAACAGAAAGCACTAGTTGGGGAGATATAAGCTCTTTGGTTTACCCGCCTTTGGTTTCTCACTACGAATCTTGCCAACAGAGAATACTGCCTCAAGAAGTTACTTTCGACGGGTCTAGTTACTTCGCAATGCAAACGCAATAACAGCTCCGTACCAGGGGATTTTTCTATAAATTTTATCGCTATAGCTCAGAAAGAATGTATCCAACAAAACCCTAAACTTTCACTTTATCTAAGAAATTTTCTCTTTTGTTGTTTCTTGTTTTGTTCCAACTGCTTGTAACTTCTAATAGCCGCGTTAATTTATTTATTTTTAAATAAATTTCCCCCAAGTATTTCGTAGAAAAGGAAATAAGAAATATTTTTCTGTAAACTAAAGTTAATTATATATAGGTTTATATACTTATCCACTTTAATGAGTTTCTTCCATAAATAGTGAAGAAATTGTGTGTGGGAAAATTAAGTTGGTCTGAAAAACGTAGGAAATGAACAGGGCAGCAGGTTGAAAAAGTATTATGAGGTTTTGGCCATGACTTGCTCGGCTTTAGCAACTAAGGTATGAAAATGTGGCTTCATTCTTTTAATGTTTTCTTCGTGTCTGGCCTTATAAGGGGTACAAACGTCATGTGAGTCCAACCAGCAACAACACAACATTTAAGTCTCTGTCCATCAAGTGGGATCCTCACATACAATCTAGCTGATAATACCAACTTAACAAAGCACCCATATTTCAGCTTAACTAAAATGTTCTTTCAATAATTCCCAAAACTGAACCGGGTTACTTCATATGATATACATATGTATCTTTTACAAATTATTATTATTCATGCATTTGTTTCTTAAATTTAAAATGTATTAAATCGTATAAACTTTTTAAACGTCAATCTAAAATATCATAGATTAAAATAAGTATATTTATTTAAATTTAAAGTTTGATAATTAAACTGTATTAAAATTTGAAATAAAAATAAATTTTAATTTTTTTTATCAAAATTTAATAACTAAAAGTATATTTATTTTTTTATTAAATTTTCTAATGTACTGGATCAATGATCTTCATATATCTATATAATACATTTACCCTTCTCTATGTCACTTGTTCTAAAACTTTTTCTTCTTATCACGTTACATTTGATTTTTCTCCTGGTTCATTTTCTTTTTCTATATGTAACTTTTTGTACACAAAAAAATACTGGATACATTCGATAATTTTTCAATACTTTTTTTTATTTTTGTAAGAGTGATAACACGAGTTGCGGCAAAATATACAGATCTAAAAAAAAAAAAAAATCCAACCCCGATCCTGCCAAGCACAAAATAGTAAGATAGAACACCCCAATAATGTCCATCTTCGTACACCCACACCGATTAGACTTCCAATATATCATAGATTACAATTTATTATTGTTTTGTTTCACTGTTTTTCTTAAATATATCACGTTTTTTTACTATCGATATTTTCAATTATTTTTCGTTCAAAGTACACAATAAAGAATATGTTCAATTAATTAATTAATAAATTATGTTATATTAAATTAGTTCTTACCTAATTGCTTTTCATGGTTAAAGTTAAACTTTCATTCTTTTATGGTTAATGGTTTTGTATAATTTTGAACTTGGTTATAATATTTAAATTTGGTTTTAATTCTGTATTTATTCATCTGTATTTCTCCATCTCTCTCTATATAAAGATACTGATATCAGCACTGCTGTTATGGCATTGCGTTTTTTGTGTGGGACACGTTTTTTCAATTTTAAGTGTCTTTCTATATGCGAATTTAATAATCTCAAAAATTATATTTTAAGTGTCACACAGTGTATATCTTTTAACTTTTTCTTCATCGAAATTGATTAAACCCTACATATTTTAATTTTTATAAATCTCGAAAACAAAACATGAAAGAACTAAACGATCTCTAACATGAAATGAAAAACTAAACTGGTAAAGAAATATTAGTCATGGGATAGAAAAGCAACGAAAACATAGTTGGATACAAACAAAGTTTCACATCGAATAAAATATGAAATACACGTATATTTATATACACATAAGATACCTTCATTAGTAAAAGATCTTTTGAAATGGTACCAAAAACAAATCCATAAAAACTTAGCACATATTTTATTAGTGTGGAAATCTATGAATATATGTGTATATTGAACCTACACATCAAATAGAAAGGTTTTATCCATTATCAGAAATAGACGGGGAATGGGTAGGTGGTAACATCCAACAAGATGAGAACTTTAACAATAATGACCCGTCGTTCATCTATATGTATGCAAATAATTAAAAAAAAAAAGTATATAAAGTGGCTAGGAATTAGGCGAATAAAACTCGTCGGCAAAGCAACCATTGCAGAAACATAGTGAAAGCATAGCAACAAAAGAGTTGAAATAGAGATTTTGGGGCAGATGGCTGATTAATATTCCATCGAAATTACGATGACGATATATGCAAAGGATTAAATAAGTACAAAATGAGTGTTTGATTGAAGGGCTCTGAAGTCTGCCCAAGCCACGACAAATGAGAACGACGACCTTCTTTTGCAACCATTTCGTCTTTTTATGCGTGGAAGGAAAGCATTAGTAAACAAAGATAGGTATTCTCAATGCTTTCTTTATTTCGTGAAATTGACACTCACTACTCTCAATATATAGACATTTTTAATCCAATTTATTCATTTAGTCAAAATACACAAATTCTTTTGTCCATTATCAACTTTCAAATCCTTTTCTTGTCCATTTTGGCTGTGGCAGGCTGAAGGATTAGAATGAAAATGACGTACACTCCATGGAATCATGTTCCACTTTTAATATCAACGCTGGGTAACATAAATGCATTTTAACTTTTATAAATTAATAGGTTAATAACCTCTACATGTTTTTCTTCAATTTGGTTTACCTCATATGCTGTGTTTAATGGTTTGGTGGTGGATATAATTAATCTCCAATGACTGGCTCAGATTTAATGTTTTTAGTCATTAATATTTTTACTCAAAATGTAATTAATCTCCAACTATTTAATATACACCCATTAATATTTTGTATGGTTGATTGTTTTTTTTTCTCATTCAAGATAACTTTTTCTTAATAAGATGACGTACCTATATAATGTTTCTCAAGTTAGACATTTTAAAGTTGAGGCGAACAATATACATGCTCATAGATAAAAATAAAAAGTAGTATTTACAGGCACGATATCGGATAAAAATATTACGATGGAGAAAAATAATAAAATACCCCGATTAGTAAACAGGTGTCAATGATATCGGATAAGATAAATAATTTTTCAGGAATATGATTTTTAATTTTGTATATCTTCAATACTTTGGTAATTAAACCTTTTATTCTTAATGATGAATCTTAATTTCATACGAGAGTCATTATATAGGCAATTATTAAAACAGAACAGTCTAAATCTCAATTTTTTATTACCGAACAAACTCGAAGAAGATCTCCATGGAAAACATAAGAACTTAATTTGTATAAAAATTAATATATTTAAAAAACTCAATTACTCAATATTTAATTTCATCATAACTTATTCATGCATTTATCCTAAATTCACGCCCAAGATGAACGAAAAAAAAAAGAAACACTAGACAATAAAGTTTTCTTGCCCCTATCAGCCGAATTCTTTTCGGCCCGGCAATCTCAATATTACTTTTCACTTAGGGCCCAATAATCCTATTAATGTTCCTGTAATGATTATTTACACCACATAGATTTATTAATATACATCTATTGTATCTTTTTCTCTCTCAAAATACCCTTTTCAGAAAATATTTTTTGAACCGTTAAGAAGTTAATATTCCAAAAAGCATGTTTAAATTTTTTAATGAAAAGTAATTTTTAGAAGTATTAAAAGATTATTTTCCAAAAGCCAAAAACAAATTATTAATTTGAAAATTACTTTTCGGAAGTGTTAAAATAATTTGAAAAGATTTCCTGGATGTAATTTCCACGGTTATTTTTGAAAGTATTTTTTTGAAAATAAATTTAAACATAAATTATTATTTTACCTTCCATGTATTTGTAATGCATTGAAACGTAATTTTACACTGTAGTTTAATTGTTCCTTAAATTCTAATTTTGCACTCCCGTGTTTTAATTACTCTTTAGGTTATGTTTATTTTTTTAATTTTTTCTTCTATTTTTAAAATCCTTGTTCTTCCGAGGAATATTTTTCGGAATGAAAAAAATTCAAGATGCTAATAAAAGTGGTATTCATTGTTGCGAAAAGGATAAAAGAATTAGGGGAAAAAATTACATCATCTTTTCTTTGTACAATTATTTGACAAACTAATTTTTATAATAAAATAGTTAATTAAATCATAAATCAAATTATTTAATACAAAATTAATACAAGTAGTTTCAGATGATTGTATAGAAAGATATTACATATCAGTGTTCAAAAATATTATATATCACCTGTGATGTACAAGCCATGAAAATACACACTGTATTTATAACATAAGAATTCGAGCGAAATATCACATTAATACCTCTCGAAAGTTTATGAAATCATGAAAAGAAAATATTACTATTGATGGAGTGCTAAGTAGAATATCAGAATATTCAAAATGAGATTTATAGAATAATAAAGATATAGTGTAGAATTAGTGAGTAAGTACATCACAAAGACGTCATAACTTGAGGTATTGGTTTCTCTACAATACTTTTATGTAATTGAAGACTATCTTATTTAATAAAAAATTAACTGAAGAGTAAACAGAATCTCTCTAGATCACATGTATATAAATAAACAAACTTTGTACAATGTAAAAGAATTTGGTATTCGATATTTAATAAAGTCGTGATATACTCAGTCGTCAAATAAGTCACATTAAAATAGTCTAAATTTATATGCATTGACCCATATACATAATACTCCAATAGGACTCTAATGAAATACCTAAACTTTTATGAATCATAGAAGAAAATCTTACCACTAGAGATTTCCATGATCAAAACACACTAGATTTCCATGGTTAAAACTTGCTTTTTGAAATTGAAATTTTATTTTTCCAAAAAATACTCTTTGGAGGAGAACTTTTATATGCTTTTAGAAATTCTTTTCATAACTAATAGTTTATATACATTTCTGAAAAGTAAGTTAGGGAAATTTAACAATTTTTCCAAGTTTTGGATAGTACATTTTAAAAACTGTTTTAGAAAAAAGGAGGAGGAATTGCACTAAATTTAAGAAGTGTAAATAAGAATTGCACAATGCTTTTGAGAGTCAAATTGAACTGTTTCTTAAAGCACAATGTCTACAACATTAAATTTATAACACTAAGGTGCAATGTCTACATTAACGTGTATCTGCAACATTAAATCTATAACATAAATAAAAAAATATTCTTTTCTAGTGTATAAACTTTTACCAAATGTATCTTTTGAATGAGTTTTTTTTTTCAAATTTAATTATTCCTTTTAAATTAAAATGAATATTTATAATAAATAAAATACCTATAAAAAATAATAGTTATTTCGAATAAAATTATAAAAATGATTTATATTCATTTTTATAATTATAACTAGTGAAATTATAAATAAAAAATAATTATAATAATTTTATTATAAATATAAATCATATTTATAATCTTATTGCAAATAATTTTTTATGTATTTTATAGATATTTTTATAAAATATTGTGTTTAAAGGACAAAATTAAAAAAATAAATATCAACAATAAAAAGTAGAATAGAAATAAAGATAATAATGTAGTATTTTTTATTATATAAAAAATAAATACATGTGATTCAACAATAATTAATAAAGAGGATTACTCCATACATCATTTCACGTTTCTCCTTGCACCCCACATTTTTAAAAATTTTAAAATTATTCCTGTATTTCAAAAAACTCCTCATCTCCTCTTTTTTCTTCTAACAAATATCGAAATCCGTTGAAGAATTTTCTAAACCTTCAACAAATTTCGAACTTGGTTGAAGCTTTTGAAAAATCTTTCAATAGATTTTAAAATATGTTGAAAGAACTTTTTTTCAACAAAAATTTTGACATTCATTAAAGAATATAAAAATTTTTCAAAAACTTAAACAAATTTTAAAATCCATTCAAGAAAGATATTCTTGGAACGTGGAGTGCGTGGGGAGAAAAGTGCAAAGGTAGAAAAGTGGAAACCTACGTAGAGTAATACTCATTAATAAAACATGTAGTGAATGTAAAGGTCCCAAGTTTTAGTATTGTGACTTCCCAAGAAAATAAATCGTCATTGCCTTTTGTATTTCTATCATTTCAACGGAGTAAAATTTTATATTTCCCAATGAATAATTTAAATTATAACATTCCAAAATTTAAAATAAAAAATATATTTAAAATATATAACTCAGAATATTAATATATTATAAATTATAAGTCTAAAATATAATTTTTTATATTCAGGCTATATTTTAAAATATAGAAATTTTATTTTAGATTATTTAATCTAAAATATAAAATAAAAATTTTTATAATGAATTTGACATCTTGAAATACAAAATTTACATTTTATTTAATTCTAATAGAAAAGTTTATATGCTGCATGTTGAAATTGCAGAGGTGTAGGAAGAAATTGCTAAAAATAAATTATCCTTAAATTAAAACAAAAAAGGATGCAATAGTAGATAGTTCAAAAACCAAAACTCAATAGCTGGTTCCAATATGCTAAGCCCACAAATTTTCCAACTTTGATGGCTAAACTGGATATTATTTTTTGTAGCTTATTAGAAAAAAAAAAACACTTTAACTCATTCAGACCAAATAGACTATCAATAATGTGTTCAGTCCAGGCGTTTCTATTTAAATTCAATTGTTTATTTAAATAGTAAAAAAATTACTTGTATAAAAATTCTTTTAAATAAGCTGTCACACTTCTTCTCATGAGAAATATTTGGCCTTCAAAATTGAATATTAAATTTTCCAGATAAACAAAAAAGAATTAAGGTGTGTTTGAAATATTACGTTTTACTGTAAATAAAGTAGTGGAAGGAAGTAAAACAGAAACGAGATAAGACAAAAGTACCAAATTTCTATCATTTACATGAGGAAAGAGATTAAGACGAGGGAATTTATTTTAGAAACACTCATAAAAAATATAACTTTTTGTAAATATAGAATAAATTAAATTAACTAAAAGACTATAAAGTTTATTCATTTATTTACTTATTTAATTTTACTCACTCACTTATTAAAAAAAGTTAGGATTCTTATCTTTAAATTTTTTTTCCTTCCTATTTCTATCTATTAAATATTAATGCATCTTCTCTACAATATATTTTAACAAAATTATTTCTATCTTTCTGTTTTCTTTTCTTTAATCACACTCTTTTGTGTTTTTTTTTATTTACATGCCACTTTTTTAATTAGAAAAACATTGAAGAAATTGATGGAAAAAAACACATCATCAAGAAGAACATTAACTTCTGAAAATAACCCTATTAATAGAAAAATAAGATAAAAATCTTCAATACAATAATATAATAATCTCAAAACGTCAAAAGCAAAGAAAAATCAAAATTGTTATCTAATGAGAATAAAAGAATAATACCATATAAAAAATTGTATAATAAACCACTCTTTTTTGTCTTTTAATCCTAAATACACTCGTATTCTTCAAAATAAAAATTTAACTCAAACCACATAACACTTTATATTTACATATACGTATCTAGAGTCTTTGAGAAAAGTGACTCGAATTTTAACTGAACTATATCTTTTATTTAATTAAAAGGATTAATATATACTACAGCATATTCTAGCCTTAATTTCCACCCTTTTCTTTTCTTTAATAACAAGCAATTCAAGGTAGGTGACAACTTGTTAAAAAAAATGGCCTCCATGAAGAAACAAACTTCTTTTCCAAAAAAAACAAATCATTTAAGTACAAGTGTTCATGGAATATGGTTACCTTTCCCCAAACCAATTTGAAAGTTTTGATAGGACTGTCTGTTTATACCCAATCAAGAATTATAATGTATGACATAAGCATTATGTTTACTTGATTTTTCGTTATATAGATGTGAGTGTTAATATTTAAAAATAAATAGTACTCATGAACATGTTAGATAAATAACTACATTTAAATATATAGTTGTGTTCATTTCTATGTATCGATAACACTTGTAATTCAAACTTAATTTCTAACATGAGTTAGATCATTGAGACACAAAAGTGAAAAACCATAATATTAGGTTCAGGAAAAGGGTAGAAAATTATGTACTGCTTTAAGTTTATGAATAGTGGATAAGTTTCAATGGCAATTGATGCGTATCCTAGAAATGAAGAATATTTTCTGTAAAGGAAAGAAGAAAAACTGATAGGAGTTGATAGTTCACAGTATCGCCCTCCTAAAGTCCACGAAAAGATGAGCTCAAGTACAGACCAGACACTGACAAAACCCAGCTTGGAGATAAAGAGAAAAATATTAAAATTTGTATGTGGTGCTTAGTTTTGAATGTAAATGGAATCTATGGTGCATGGAAAATTAGAGACCATGGTACGTTAGGTGTAACTCTTACCAACTCATTAATAAAGAGAACATTAACTCCGACAAAAATCTTGCATGAAAGAAATGTTGGAGTGTTTCACTAGCTTTTGGAATTTGGGCACCGCCACATATCACTGCACATTTCTATTGGAGAAACTTGGAGCGGAATATAGGGGATATCTCCACCTCTTTTTGAACCATTAAAAAGCTTCTTCTATAAAAAGCAAAGCACTGACCAAAACATTGTCTCCAAAGTCTTACAACACACTCATCACACTCTGTTACACACTGGAATCCTGCCAACTTTCATGCATGGCGTCCGATCAAATTCAACCTTAATTTATAATTCATACTTTTCTTTTTCTTTACATATAAAAAACATACATCCAAAACTTTAAACGCGAATCAAATCTTTTTTGGAATGCATGTGTTAATTACTTTCCCGACCATCAACAAAACATCATATTAATTAAGCGAACCAATTGATATCCTAAGAGGAAATTAACATCCATATGAGAGTGTCCCACAGTTTTCCCTTTTCATTGTTGCATTTGGAAAAAAATAATGGTTCATAGGGATACAAATGCTGGAACACATAGGGTAATGTCTTGACCAAATCTCCCTTTCGATAAGGCAAAGTTAGATGAGAAGACCAAAATGGTTTCCGCAACTAGACTGGAGTATATAGTACGTCCATAATTCAAGTCATCGTCCTCCAACTTCAACTTTTTATTGTTCTTAGTCCAAGAAACATATATACTAATTCTTTCTATTGTTGATGGAACTGATGCATTGGGGTTGTCAAGGGACAGAATCTGCAGGACGCTGTATGACTTAGAAAAACAGGTTCATGGATAACTGCAGAACTGCATGCGCATCAGCAAAGGTTAAATTAAATAATATACAGTGCAACCAACCAATCATATTTGACTAAATAACCACAAATTATTCAGAGATTATATACGTAAATTTTCCACATTGTTAAACTTACACCCATTGATAACCATTGGTTAACCAATCATATCTGTAGGACCGTAGAAGAAAAAAAAAGGTTAGCAATCAAGATTAGTAGTTTATCAAATAAAACAAATTCTTCTCGTTTTGCTTTAACAATTTATTTTGTCAAAATAAAGTACGATTTAACATTTTCAGGTTAATAAGACTTTATTACAACTTTTCTTATCAACAATCAAAAAACTTTGTGCATATGTTAAGAGCATCTCCATGAAATGGAAAAATTAAAAGTCAATTAATATTATTAAAAGAACATGCCGATAGAAAAGAAAAAATAAATAAAAGAACACTAATCCCAAAACTTGAATCCCTGGAAAGCGATACAACTTCCTTCATCACTTAAAAAATCTTCTCAATGCAATCTTTAACTTAGAGTACAGAGTGTAATTTGGAATAAGGTGATTCCATTTTATACTAAACAGAGAGATTCAAAATAAGTTGATTTCATTTTTTTTATTAAACATGAAAGAGAACAATCAGAATATATACGAGTCCAATTTATATATAAAAAAATGAAATAATCTTTAATTTAAAATTTTAAGACAATAAATTTATAAACTTTTATTTTTATATAATATTAATTTTTATAATTTTTATTTAATGTAAGGCTTAAAGTTATATCTAAATTCCTAACCATGAATTCTTAGTATTGTGACTTCTTTTCCAAAATCTTAAGTAAATTTTCTTTGTATCATTGTTGACCTTAACGGAAACACATTTTCCTTCGTCAAAATCAATTGAGAAAGTTAAAACATTATTATTTTATTAAATGTATAAAGAGAGTAAGAAAATTTAAGTGGTTGATGCAACATTTTTGAACTACTATGAGAATTAATTATTTGATATCGTGACATCGTTCCCACATCGTCACCCGGTCTGAATGATAGTCTTACAAGTGAGTAGAAAATGTTAGGTACACATACTCCGATCATAATCTCTTAGCCAAATTTTGTCTGACGAAAAATACCAGAAATTCCAAATTGTATCAAGAATATTCTGATGATGTTGAGTTGGTGTATTATTAGTATTATTATTATTTGAAAGGGTAAATGAATTATACTTGAAAAGGTGAGTGCAGCACAAGAAGTGCCTGAATAAGCCAAGACAGAAATACAAAGCGATCCCACTTGGTGAAGGCAACAGTAGATGATGGTGAAGATGCCGCGTATGGAAGTGACAAAAGCACGAAATGACCTTGATCGCTTGCTTTCTGGTGTTGGAGTCTTATGCTTAAATTTCATGGTGATGAAACTAAATTGTTGTGAATATTTAAACATGATAGCTAGGTAGGTGTTAGAAGGTAATAAGCTGACAATGAAGATTTGTTATGAGAGAGTGTTTAGTGATTGATGAATGATTTAGTTGAGAAATTAGAGTGTGCATGGGACCCAGAATTAGAATACTAAAATTGTTGTATGGGTTATGGGTGGGTGAAAGAGCATTATTATGAGAAGCAAAAGGCCATGTTCATTTGACCCTTGGTGTCGCCATCAAGAAGGGAAGGGCCTTTATCTGCAGCTTTGTAGCTAGTAGCTCCTACCATGATCGAGGAACAAGGAAACCCTAACAGTCCCTCTCTCTCTCCCCGCCCCCCCACTTGCATTATTCAAATTGCGCAGGTGTTCTCTGTTCCCTAACATGTGCTACATCATGTGAAACCCACATGTCACCCATACCACGTAATCAAATTGTCACATCCTGCCCTAATATCTATGTCAAACCAACCAAGTAGGGCACAACCAGCACACTTTTTTTTTAATTTAATTATTTCCTCTTTACTTTTTCATTTAATAATTAACTCAATTATAATTAGTTAATTTAAAAATTAATTATTCATTTATTAAACAAATAATTTTTTATTTTTTTAATATTACAAAATGATAATAGTAATAATATATAAAATGCTGATTTAATAAATGTAAAATTATTTTTTATCATAAACTTGTTAGATAAATAATATATATTTATATTATTTAGTAGACTAAATAAAATTAATTCAATTATAAAAAAGCTGACTATATTGAGTTAAGTGCAACCCACTTACGACCTCTAGGTTAATTCCAAACATACTGTATACCTACTTTTATTTTGCCAACTTTTTGTCTTCATTCTTCTTATACACAACAACCCAAACAAGGATGGTTTACTGTATTGTCTACCGTTTCTCTTATAGTGGTCTATTTTATTAATTAATTTTTATATACTAAAAATTGATTTTATGACGAATTTGAGTTTTAAATATTAGATCGCGTATTTTATATATAGATTTAGATAATATTTATTATTTCAATTTGATTAATTGACATATATGTAAGATTATGAGTTTTTAAATACATTATCCTTCATCAACATTTTGAAGGTTACAAAATGATAAAATAACAATATATTAACCTTAACAATAATTTCTTAGAACACTCCAACCTTCAAAAATTCTTATCAGCTACTGTGGTTCAATAGATAATTATAGTAAAAATTGTAATCTCAAAGTTCATGTTACAGCTATACAAAAGAATAATGAATGATGCACTGATATAGAAAATACTTTTTATATGGATTAAAAATATATTTTTATACCAGTTCTATGACTGGTATAAAAGCAAAAGATATAGAAATTTTTTCTCTTGTTTTAAAATTGGTGTAAAAAGTTTATACCGATTAAACGCACAAGTATAAAATCGCATTTCAAACAACGAAACCTTTCTTTTCTAATTATTCAAACATCTATCATAAATATCAACACTTCGTAGGATTTCATCAAAATCGCATTCTCATATTTTTTTAACATAAATAGCAACAAAATCCAAATCACCATAAAAACACAAACTCCGAAATAGATGAAAAAAGGAAACAAAATTTGTTCTGGAAAATTAGTAAGCAAAGAGACCCTTTAACAACTTCTTTATTAGACAAGCTGTGAAAAAGTAACTCCTACCAGAAGTATAAGTAGAGAGACAAGATACCACGATAAGTATGGTAAATTTGAAAATGATACATTGGTTACTTGTAAGGCAGACATTAGAAACATAATGGTAATAATATATTAAGATGTTTTGAATCAGCATCAAGACTTAGAGTGAATTTTCATAAAAGTAAAATATGAAGAATGGGTGTAGAGGAGAGTGAAATAAAGAGGTTTTAGTTATTCTTAATTGTGGAATAATGTCCATACCATTCAAGTAGTTGCGAATGTATGTGAGAGACAATCCAAGAAAACTACAATTTTGGCAGCCAGTGATTAAAAAAATAAAAATTAGACTAACAAAGTGGGAAGGAAGATAGTTATCATATTTAGGAAGAATATGTCTAATTAAATTTGTTATAACTACATTACCTTTGTATTATATGTCACTATTTAAGGTGTTAATGTGTGTGAAGAGATTATAAGAATACAAAGAAAATTCTTGTAAGAATGAAGGAACGAAGGATAGAAAGATAGTTTGGATTCAATAAAGAAAGTTGTGTCGAAAAAAGAAAAAGGGTGGAGTAGTGATTAAAGATATCAAGTTATATTGATATCTTATTTATCCTAAATTTATTAAATCTTAATCATGTTTAATTAGAGTTTAGGTCAATAATATTGACTTCTTTAAAAATTTAAATGAAATAAAAATACAATTATGTCAATTACTTTCTGAATATTCTCATATTATATATAACAAATTATTAGTGTGAATAGTTTCATTTGATCCATCGTAAAGGAGCTAAGAAGAAAATCTTTAAGTAGTGGCCCCTTGGATGTGCGTATAACTAGATGATAATGCATATTTTTGGATTCTCCAAAATGCAATAGATACATTTCATGTTCTGCTGCCATCCCAAATCCCAGACTCGTTCCACAAATCTTACCAGAAAACCGAGTTGACAATTTTTCTGTTTTGTGTTACAAGGGACGATAATTATTTTATTAGAACAACAATATTTTTAATACTTACTCTATAATCATGCTCAAACCTACCAGAAACGAACCTCATGATGTGTTAGTTAGTTGTAC